>NC_142489.1:23226683-23833271 GCF_049115385.1 Moschus berezovskii
GACCATTATATCTGTAACTGTAGGAAGGAACCCCTTTGAAGAAATTGAGTAGACACCATAGTCAACAAAAGAGTCCAAAATGCAGTACTTGAGAGCAATCTCAAAAACGACAGAATGATCTCTGTTCTTTTCCAAGGAAAACCATTCAATATCATGGTAATCCAAATCTATGCTCTGATCAGTAACATTGAAGAAGCTGAAGTTGAAAGTTCTGTGAAGACCTACAAGACCTTCTAAAACTAACACCCAAAAAAGATGTCCTTTTCATTATAGGGGAATGGAAAACAGAAGTAGGAACTCAAGAAACACCTAGAGTACCAGGCAAATTGGTCTTGGAGTACAGAATGTAGCAGGGTAAAAGGCTAGTAGAGTTCTGCCAAGAGAACGCACTGGTCAAGCAAACACCCTCTTCCAGCAACGCAAGTGAAGACTCTACACATGGACATCGCCAGATGGTCGACACTGAAATCAGATTGATCATACTCTTTGTAGCCAAAATAGAGAAGCTCTATACAGTCAGCAAAACCAAAACAGGAAGCTGACTGTGGCTCAGAACGTGAATTTCTTATTGCCAAATTCAGACAAAAGTTAAAGTAATTGGAGGAAACCACTAGACCATTCAGGTATGAACTAAATCAAATTCCTTATGACTATACACTGGAAGTGCAAAATACATATAAGGGACTAGATTCGATTGACAGAGTGCCTGATGAGCTATGGATGGATGTACCTGCCATTGTACAGGAGACAGGGATCATGACCATCCCCAGGTAAAGAAATGCAAAAAATGAAATGATGTCTGAGGAGGCTTTACAAATAGCTTTGAAAACAAGAGAAACAGAAAGCGAAAGAGAAGAGGAAAGATATATCCATTTGAATACAGATTTCTAAAGAAAGGCAAGGAGAGAAAAGAAAGACTACCTCAGGGATCAATGCGAAAAAAGAAAGGAACCAATAGAATGGGAAAGACTAGAGATCTCCTCAAGAACATTGGTGATCCTAAGAGAACATCTCATACAACGATGGTCTCAATAAAGCACAGAAACGGTAGGGATCTAGCCGATGCAGAAACTATTGAGTAGAAGTGGTAATACACAGAAGAACTGTACAAAACATATCTTTACAACCCAGATAATCACGATGGTGTGATCACTCACCTAGAGCCAGACATCTTAGAACGTGAAGACAAGCTGGCCTTAGGAAGCATCACTACGAACTGAGCTAGTGTAGGTTTTGGAATTTCAGTTGAGCTATTTTAAACCCTGAAAGATGATACTTTAAAAATGTTGCACTCAATATGCCAGCTAATTTGGAAAATTCAGCAGTGGCCACAGGACTGGAAAAGGGCAATATACATTTCAATCCCAAAGAAAGACAATGCCATAGAATATGTAAACTACCGCACAATTGCACTCATCTTCAGTTCAGTTCAGTTCAGTCGCTCATTCGTGTCTGACTCTCCACGACCCCATGAATCACAGCATGACAGGCCTCCCTGCCCATCACCAAATCTCATCTTACATGCTAGTAAAATAATGCTCTATATTCTCCAAGCCAAGCTTCAGCAATACGTGAACTGCTGGTTTTAAAAATGGCAGAGGAACCGGAAATCAAATTGCCAAATTCCGATGGGTCATCGAAAAAGGAAGAGAGCTCCAGAAAAGCATCCATATCTTCTTTACTGGCTATGGCAAAGCCTTTGAGTGTGTGGATCACCATAAATTGTGGAAAATTTGAAAGAGATTGGAATACCTGACCACCTGAACTGCCAATTGAGAAACCTATATGTAGGTCACGAAGCAACAGTTAGAACTGTTTCATGGAACAACAGACTGGTTCCAAATAGGAAAAGGAGTACGTCAAGGCTGTATATCATCACCCTGTTTATTTAACTTATATGCAGAGTACATCATGAGAAGTGCTGGGCTGGAGGAAACACAAGCTGGTATCAAGGTTTCTGGGAGAAATATCAATAACGTCAGATATGCCAATGACACCTCCCTTTTGGCAGAAAGTGAAAAATAACTAAAGAACCACTTGATGACAGTGAAAGAGGATAGTGAAAAAGTTCGCTTGAAACTCAACATTCAGAAAACTAAGATTATGGTATCTGGTCCCATCGCTTCATGGCAAATAGGTGGGGAAACGGTTGTAACCGTCACTGACTATTTCTTAGGCGCCAAGATTGCTGCAGATGGTGATTGCAGCCATTAAAATTAAAAGACGCTTACTCTCTGGAAGGAAAGTTATGACCAGCCCGGTCAGAATATTATAAAGCAGAGGCATTACTTTGCCAACAAAGGTCCATCTAGTAAAGACTATGGTTTCCCCAGTGGCCATGTATGGATGTGAGAGTTGAACTATAAAAAAATCTGAGCGTTGAAGAATTGATGCTTTTGAACTGTTGTGTAGGCCAAGACTCTTGAGAGTCCCTTGGACTGCAGGGAGATCCAACCAGTTCATCCTAATGGAGATTAGTCCTGGGTGTTCATTGGAGTCATTGATCTTGAAGACGAAATTGCAATACTTTGGCCATTAAGTGACTCACTGGGAAATTTCCTGATGCTACGAAATATTGAGGGCATGAAGAGAAAGGGATGACAGAGGATGAGATGATTGGATAGCATCACCAACTCAATGAAAACGAGTTTGCATAAACCAA
This sequence comes from Moschus berezovskii, assembly GCF_049115385.1. Classification (NCBI taxonomy): domain Eukaryota; kingdom Metazoa; phylum Chordata; class Mammalia; order Artiodactyla; family Moschidae; genus Moschus; species Moschus berezovskii. The sequence continues at coordinate 23,229,346 of NC_142489.1, forward strand.
AGGAGTTGGTAATGGACAAGGAGGCCTGGCGTGCTGTGGTTAATGGGTCGCAAAGAGTTGGATATGACTGAACGACTGAAGTGAACATTACATATAATTTAAATAAGCAGAGTTACAAAATTCAACGGTGTCATAATCCTTACCCTAATTGGAAGTAGTCTGTTGTTTTCCATCCGGTTCTAACTGGTGTTTCTTGATCTGCATACAGATATTTTAGGAGGCAGGTCAGGTGACCTGGTGTTCCTATCAATTTAAGAATTTTCCACCGTTTGTTGTGATCCACACAGTCAAAACCTTTGTTATAAACAATGAAGTAGAAGAATATGTTTATTTGTTTGTTTGTTCCTGGATCTCTTTTGTTATTTTCATGATCCCACAGATTTTGGATATTTGATTTGTGGCTCCTCTTACGGAGAACAAAAACACTGGACATACTGATTTATACCTGGAGCCTTAAGGAAAATCAGTGCCATTTGCTCTTGGTCGTGGTTCCCGCCAACACCAAGGTGACACTAGATCTTCAGCATCACTAACGTTGCTATGAAGTTCTGGGAAATGAGTTCTTTAAAAACAAACAAGCAAACAAAGGTGAAATCCTTGAAAACTGACTGGGTCATATACAGAGATTTCTCTCCCACTATTCTGAGCTCTACTTCGTCTATCTACGTATTTCTCCATCTTTAGCTGTTAAAAGAACATAAAAAAGGGAACTTTCGTTATTTGTTTAACAAAAAATGAGCTTCACTGAATTATAAGGTAGGCCAGGTTTCGAGGTTTACCTTTTCCTTGAATTTGTATCTGCCTTGCTGTGATCATGAGAGTCCACAATATTTTAACCGTTTCTCATTCACAATGGCATCTTTGGAATTTCAGAAAGATTCGATGGAACAAAGAGCCTTTATAATTTATTTTGTATTGAAAGAGATGCAAGAAGATCATGGATAATGTTTTTATTCATTCTACACATCTAACAGTGGAGTAGGAAATGGCCACTGAAAGCAACACTCTTGCCTGGTAAATCCCATGAGCAAAGGACCCTGGTGTTCTACATTCCATTTCGTTTCAGAGTTGGACAAGACTGAACATACAAACATACATGTAACTTAGTGTCAGATGCAATTGTGTTCCATTTATTGTCTCCTAGGACATTGTGTCACTCACACTGAAGGGCTTAACATTTTTCTAAATTATCTCTGTGACTTTATTAAAGTCCACTGGCTGTTTCTTTACCTTCAAAAAAAGAAAAAAGAAGAAATAAACGAAAATGTATCCTATGTGGAGGGTCTTATGCTTCTTTTTCTCCATCCAAGATTTGAAACTTTTTTCCTAGTATATGAAATAAAGACACTGTTTTGACTTGATAGAAATTGGTCCACTGGGACGTTTCTTTTCCTATTTGGGAATGATTAACTTAAGTTTTCCCTTGTCTAGACCAGTAAGGAGCACAACAGAAAGATCTGGCACTGAGAGGAAATGATAATCTTGATACCCATATATATCTCTTCCTTTCCAGGAGCAGGCTGCTTTATGCATTGAACAGGTCTGTTGTAGAAAAAAAGAACCCCAAGAACTTTTCCCCACATATGTGTGGCATTGAGTCCTGTCTTTCCTATGCTGTCTCATCATTTTTTTATGTCACATATGAAAGGGCTTATTAGTTCCATCGTATTACCTACTTCTTTCCATGGCAAGAGTGAGCATATTCCTCATATTCTTTCCCACGAGTTACATGACCTTTACCAAGAATTTTTCAGGAAGGCTGAGACTCCCTCTTCTGAAGGAGTTCTCAGTATTAGTGAAGATTTCCAGGCCTATTTAGCATATTTGTCTATTTCACACTTTAATGAGATTGATAAGAGGTCATGAGGGTTGTTCAATTGTCTTCATGAGCAACAGATAAGAAGTACTTATGGAGACACCTGATGCTCAGGGAAACATGGAGATGATCTTAGAAATAAGAAAGGATGGGCTTCACAGTGACATATCTGAAGGCCTCAGTCACAGTGGTTTAGACTACTCATTGCTACAGTAAAAGAAATGTGGATGGCAATGAAGTCATAAATATATATATTTATGGGGCCATAAATATATATATTTCTTTTACTGTAATACAAGTGAACTACTTTTATGATTACTGAATTCTCATCAGAGCTTCCTCCACACTACTATATCAGTCATCCATCTCATGGACTCATCCTTCTGGGTTGTCCCACAGCACCAGTTTTGCATGCCTTGCTTCATGTAATGAGCTTCAACTGGTTATCTGTTCTACATATGATAATATACATATTTCAGTGTTTCATGTTTCAATGCTTTTCTTTCCTAGCATCCCACCCTCACTTTCTCCCACCTAGTCTCAAATTCTGTTCTTTATATATGTGTCACTTTCATTGTCTCGCTTATAGCATCGTTGTTACCTCTTTCTAAATTTCATGTATAAGGTTTCATGTATTGTGTTGATGTTTCTCTTTCTGGCTTGCTTCCCTCTGTATAATAGGCTCACCTCATTATACAGTTTCATCCACCTCATAGCACTGACTCAAACGTATCCCTTTTTTAATAGCTGAATATTCCACTGTGTATATGGATAGCATCATCCTTAACCATTCATCTTCGAACCATACATCAAGGTTGTTTCATGCAATGAACATTGGAGTACATATGTTTCATTGAATTCTAGTTGTTTTGGTGTGTATACCCAGAAGTGGGGTCGCTGGGTCATATGGTAATTCTATTTTCTTTTTTTCTTTTTTTTAAGGAATCTCCACACTGTCCTCCACTCCTCCATAGTGCCCAACTAGTGTACCTTCCCACCAACAATGTCAGAAGGTTCCCTTTCTCCGCCCCCTTTCCAGCATTGTTGGCTTGTAGAGGTTTTTGATGGCAGTTTTTGATGGTAGCTTTTTGGCCAGTGTGAAATGGTACCTCATTGTACTATTGATTTTAGTTTCTCTGATAATGAGTGATGTTGAGCAGATTTTCGTGTGTTTGTTAGACATCTTTATGTCTCCTTCTGAGAAATCTCTTTAGTTCTTTGTCCCACATTTTAACTGGATTGCTTATTTTTCTGGTATTGAAATGCATGAGCTGCTTGTATATTTCGGAGATTAGTTTGTTGTCAGTTACTTGGTTTGCTATTATTTTCTCCCATTTGGAAGTCTGCCTTTTCACCTTGAGTATTGTTTCCTTCATTGTGTAAAACTTTTAAGTTTAATGAGCTCCCATATTTATTTTAGTTTTTATTTCCATCACTCAGGTGTGTCACAGAGAATCATGCTGTCATTTGTGTTAGTCTGTTCTGCCTATGTTTTCCTCTGAGAGTTATATAGTTCCTAGACTTATGTTTATTTCTTTAATCCATTTTAAGTGTATTGTTGTATAGGGTGGTAGAATGTGTTTTAGCGCCATTGTTTTACAGTTGTTGACCATTTTCCCCAGCAGCGCTTTTTAAAGTCGTGTCTCTCCTCCATTATATATTTTTGCCTCCTTTGTCAAAGATAAAGTGTCCATATGTGTGTGGATATGTCTCTGGGCTTTCTATATTGTTCCATTGATCTATATTTTTGTCTTGTGACGGTACCTTTCTTTCTTGATGACTGTAGTATAACCTGAAGTCAGGCAGGTTGATCCCACTATTTCCATTCTTCTTTTTCAAGATTGCTTTGGCTATCAGAGGTTGAAATTGTTTGTTCTTGTTCTGTGGAGAAAACAACAAAACAACAACAGCAACAACACTAGGAGATACCGGTGAATCTATGGCGTTTTGGCTGGTGTACTCATTTTCATATACTGATTCTTCTGGTCTAAAAACCTGACATATTTCTCTGTCTGATTCTATTATCTTTATTTCTGCAGTGTTCTAGGTTTCGATATATAGATTCAGGTCTTTTGTTTCTTTAGGTAAATTTATTCCTAAATACTTTATACTTCTCTTTGCAATGGAGAATGGAATTTTTTCCTTTAAAATTCTGAAGCATTATCAGTTAATGGGTCAGAGAGTTCTTTAACAGTTGCCTTTCCGTCAGAACCTGGGTATGAACTGTAGTCTTCTTTTGAACTTGAAAGCTTATTTTCAAGAGGTAGTGGTGTAAGTCTTTTCAAGGTTTGCTGTAAAGGCATGCCATAAAGGAGGGAGCTTCAATAAATATTTTCTCATACTTCCAGGGACCTAGCCAGTAATAAAAGGGTTACCAGATTTGCTTTCTTCTGAGGCCTCTTTTGGATGGTGGCACATCATCACACGGCTTTGTCTTCCCATATAAATGTCTCTGTTTTTTTTGTGTGTCTGCTCTCCTTTCCTTATAAAAACCCAGTTCTGTGTATCAAAATATCTACCTAAAAACCCTATGGCAAAAGATTCGGAAAGAAATTATACATTGCTCAAAATTTGGCTCTGTACAAAGTAAAGTAAGTTCAGTTCAGTAGCTCAGTCATGTCCGACTCTCTGTGACCCCATGAATCACAGCATGCCAGGCCTCCCTGTCCATCACCAACTCCCGGAATTCACTCAAACTCATGTCCATCGAGTCGCTGATGCCATCGGCTTCAAAATATACATTTTGAGAGGACAAAATTATTCTGCAATATTGATTTTCCTCTTTTGACTTGTGACTGTTGTATACTAATCTGTCTCTGAGTGTTCACCCCACTAATCAGATCTACCCAATTCAGAATGAAGATTGTTAAGAAAAATGGGTTGTTTGGGACTCATACAACTGTAAACAAGATTCAGAGTTTCTTGCCAACCTCGATATCCTATACATAAAGACATTAGGGAAAGAAGAATATTTATTTTGTATAAGTATTAAACCAAACTGTGATGCACATATACAAACGACAAAAAGTTTGTAAAGTCAAAATACATATGTATACTAGCAAATATATATGTATACTAGCAAAGTATTGCAGTGTCAGCTTTAGCATCAGTCCCTCCAATGAACATCCAGGATTCATCTCCTTTAGAATGGACTGGTTGGATCTCCTTGCAGTATAAGGGACTCTCAAGAGTCTTCTCCAATACCACAGTTCAAAAGCATCGATTCTTCGGCGATCAGCCTTCTTCACAGTCCAACTCTCACATCCATACATGACCACGGGATAAACCATTGCCTTGACTAGACGGACCTTGGTTGGCAAAGTAATGTCTCTGCTTTTTAATATACTATCAAGATTGGAAAGGTTGGGGGTGGGAGGAGAAGGAAACGACGGAGAATGAGATGGCTGGATGGCATCACCGACTCTGTGGACATGAGTTTGAGTGTACTCCAGGAGTTGGTGATGGACGGGGAGGCCTGGCGTGCTGTGATTCATGGGGTCGCGGAGAGTTGGACATGACTGAGCGACTGAACTGAACTGAACTGAACTGATACTAGCAAATCAGTTCATTACAATGTTTTCAAAGTTATGAGTATTCTTCAAATAGACGTGATGACATCTGTCACAGTAATTTGGTCCTTAATTAACTTGATAATCGAGATAGCCATAAGTGTTTGCTAATTTGATTTTATTATTATTATCGTAAATGTATTAATTTTAATCGGAGGCTGATTACTTTACAATATTGTATTTGTTTTGCCATACATTGACATGAATCCGCCCCGGTCCCCATCTTGACCGCCTCCCACCTCCCTCCCCATCCCATCCCTCTGGTTCATCCCAGTGCACCAGCTAATTTGCTTTATACTGGAAAAGGGTAATCTTTTCATGTACACCTGAGAGAATGTGGTTTTGAAATGAGGCACTCTCTGATCCACATAACTGAGAAATAGGATGCTACTGCTAAAAATACCCAGTATTATTAGGCTAAGTTATTTCTAAAGATTGGCATTTAAATACTAGAGGTTTTCATTGCAGAACAATGCAAGACGTGTGGCTTATGACTTTACTTACACCAAACTCCTCAAAGTTTTCAACACAGCGCTCTTAGAGGAAACGTAAGTGAGAGTTGTGATTAGGTGTTGAAACTATCTTGTTGTCAGATCCTCTGTTATTGAGGTAAAGTCACGGTCAGGTAATACTGTTTCTGTAAACCTGTAGTGAAGCAAATATCAATCCGTATCCTGAAAAGAAGTACTCTAAAATGACTTTAATCCTCCAACATCCTGGTTAAGAGGAGGGTTTCTTTCTGAAGGCTGCTTATCCTGTCTGGGTTCAGGATAGATCTCAATGTCTGGTCTTGGGTCTCCCATCAGTGCCCAGTCCCAGCTGAAGGGGAAGCTGTCTCTTCTCTGTGTCCTTCTCTTTCCAAGGTTCCCATATATTGGCCAGTCATTTTTATGAGGGAGTCAGGTACCCAAAGGACAGTTGGGCCTCTGTCTTCTCATACTATCCAGAAGAGGGCTGGGTGTCATAGACTGTTACCCCTACAGTTTGCCACAACCATTAGATCATGGAAGTGAGCATCGGACATGTTGGTTACTTTTTCGAACCGTGGTAAAGGCCTCAGTGAATGGCTCCCTCAAGGGAACTGTGCCTGTGCAATATACAGACTTTTGCCTATCACGAAGTTCTGCCTTTCACTACCTGGCCCTAGAGTAGAAGGCCTAGAAAGCCCAAATCAATGGGAGCAACATATATTCTAGTACACGCCATTGAACGTGTGACTGTGATAGAAGTTGTATTTCCAACTTCACTAATAATCTTGAGCTAAGATCTGCAGATCTATGTCCGTCATGTCTCTATTAGAACATCTTCCTTGAATAAATATTTGACATACGATACAAGTTGGTAACTTGAACAATCATGGTCCATTTTGAATAGGCTCAGATAACGACTTTCAACTCACATTTTCTTTTTTTTTTTCTTTTATTTTTTAATTTTTATTGGAAGCTAATTATTTTACTCACACTCTACTAAAGTCACGCTCAAAATTCTCCAAGCCAGGCTTCAGCAATATGTGAACCGTGGACTCACAGATGTTCAGGCAGGTTTTAGAAAAGGCAGAGGAACGAGATATTAAATTGCAAACATCGGCTGGATCATGGAGAAAGCAAGAGAGTTCCATAAAAACATCTATTTCTGCTTCATTGACTATGCCAAAGCCATTGACTGTGTGGATCACAATAGACTGTGGAACATTCTGAAAGAGATGGGAATACCAGACCACCTGACCTGCCTCTTGAGAAACCTGTATGCAGGTCAGGAAGCAACAGTTAGAATTGGTCATGGAACAACAGACTGGTTCCAAATAGGAAAAGGAGTACATCAAGTTTGTATATTGTCACCCTGCTTAAATTCTATGCAGAGTACATCATGAGGAACGCTGGGCTGGAAGAAGCACGAGCTGGAATCAAGATTGCCGAGAGAAATATCAATAATCTCAGATATGCAGATGACACCACCCTTATGGCAGAAAGTGAAGAGGAACTCAAAAGCCTCTTGATGAAAGTGAAAGAGGAGAGTGAAAAGTTTGGCTTGAAGCTCAACATTCAGAAAATGAAGATCATGGCATCTGGCCCCATCACTTCATGGGAAATAAATGGGGAAACAGTGGAAACAGTGTCAGACTTTATTTTTTAGGGCTCAAAAATCACTGCGGATGCTGATTGCAGGCAGGAAATTAGAAGATGCTTACTCCTTGGAAGGAAAGTTATGACCACCATAGATAGCATATTAAAAAACAGAGACATTACTTTGCCAACCAAGGTCCATCTAGTCAAGGCTATGGTTTTTCCCGTTGTCATGTATGGACATGAAAGTTGGACTGTGAAGAAAGCTGATCGCCAAAGAATTAACGCTTTTGAACTGTGGAGCTGGAGAAGACTCTTGAGAGTCCCTTGGACTGCAAGGAGATTCAACCAGTCCTTTCTAAAGGAGATCAGTCCTGGCTGTTCACTGAAAGGACTGATGCTAAAGCTGAAACTGCAATACTTTGGCCACCTCATGCGACGAGTTGACTCACTGGAGAAGAGTCTGACACTGGGAGGGATTGGGGGTGTGAGGAGATGGGGACGACAGAGAATGAGATTGCTGGATGGCATCACCGACTGGATGGCCATGAGTTTGAGTGAACTCCGGGAGTTGGTGATGGACAGGGAGGCCTGGCATGCTGTGATTCATGGGGTCGGAAAGAGTCGGACACGACTGAGCTACTGAACCGTACTGACCTGAACTGGATTATTTTACAATGTGATATTGGTTGGTTTTGCCATATATTGACATGAGTCCACTCCGGATGTACATGAGTTCCCCTTCCTGAACCCACCTCCCACCTCCCTCCACCCCTTATGATCCTTCTGGTTCATCCCGGCACAGCAAACTCGAGCATTCTGTAGCATGCATTGACCCTGAACTGGCGATTTGTTTCACATATGATAATATACATGTTTCAATGCCATTCTTCCAAATCATCCCACCCTCACCCTCTCCCACAGAGTCCCCAAGACTCTTTTATCCATCTGTGTCTCTTTTGCGGTCTCGTGTATAGCTTTATCATTTCCATCTTTCTAAATTTCATATATATGCGTTACTATACTGCATTGGTGTTTTTGTTTCTGGCTTATTTTACTCTGTATAATAGGCTCTAGTTTCATCCACCTCATTAGAACTGATTCCAATGCATTCTTTTTAATGGCTCATAATACTCCATTGTGTATATGTACCAAAGCTTTCTTATTCTTTCATCTGCAGATAGACATCTAGGTTGCTTCTGTGTCCTGGCTATTATAAACAGTGCTGCGATGAACATTGGAGTACATGTGTCTCTTTCAATTCTGGTTTCCTCGGTGTGTATGCCCAGGAGTGTGATTGCTGGATCACATGGCGGTTCTATTTCCAGTTTTTTAAGGAACCTTACAATGTTGGTGGGAATGCAAACTAGTTCAACTCACTTTTTCTAAATTCAAATATTATTATTTATATCATCACCTGATTAAAGTTTCTGTCACCTTGTAACTGAAATATTTTACTTCTCATCACTTTCTCAAGGACCCAAATATTGCAAGTGGTGGAACCATTTATTTGTTCACTGCTTGAGGTACAGCTGACTTCTAATATTGCTTTAAGCAATTTTATTTTATAAAAACTATACAACCTTCTCTTACTTTTTTGTAATATATCAAAATGAATGACACTTATGTGTACATAAATCCCTGCATTTTTAGACTTCCTTCAGATTTAGGTCAACAGAGAGCACCAAGTAGAATTATTTTATCTTCTTCACTCCTTTTTCATAAATTAGTTTTAAAAAAAATAAGTAGACGATAAGCATAATCCAATATTGGGATGGGTTTTGTAATATACACATATTAGTGATCCATAATTATGCAAGAAGTTCAGTTTTAGTTCAACCTTAAAGAAAGCCAGTGCCAAAGAATGTTCACACTACCACACAATTGCAGTCATCTTACTACTACTACTACTAAATCACTTGAGTCGTGTCCGACTCTGTGCAACCCCATAGACGGCAGCCCACCAGGCTCCCGTGTCCCCGGTATTCTCCAGGCAAGAACACTGGAGTAGGTTGCCATTTCCTTTTCCAATGCATAAAAGTGAAAAGTGAAAGTAAATTTGCTCAGCCGTGTCCAACTCTTAGCGACCCCATGGACTGCAGCCTACCAGGCTCCTTTGTCAATGGGATTTTCCAGGCAAGAGAACTGGGGTGGTTGCCATTGCCTTCTTACACACTAGCAAAATAATGATCGAAATTCTCCAAAATAGGCTTTAACAGTTCATAAACCATGAACTTCCAGGTGTTCAAGTTTGATTTTTAAAAGGCAGAGGAAACAGAGATCAAATTGTCAATAACTTTTGGATCAACAACACAGGAAGAGAGTACCAGAAGAAAAAAGTCTACTTCTGCATCAATGACTACACCAAAGCCATTGACTCTGAATCACAACAAACTATGGAAAATTCCTCAAGAGATGATAATACCAGACCACCTGACCTGCCTTCTGAAAAATTCTGTATGCAGGTCAAGACGCCACAGTTAGAACTGGAAATGGAACAACAGTCTGAATCCAATGGGAAAGGAGTACGTCAAGGCTGTATACTGACATGCTGATGATGTAAATTATATGCAGATTACATCATGCGGAATGCCTGGTTGCATAAACACATGCTGGAATCAAGATAGCCAGGTGAAATATCAATAATCTCTTATCTGGAGATGGCACCATGTATATGGCAGAAAGGGAAGACGAACTACATAGCCCCTTGATGAATCTGAAAGGGGAGAGTGAAATTGATGACATAAAACTCAAAACTCAGAAAACAATGATGATGTCAACCGGTCTCATCACTTCATGGCAAATAGAAGGGGTTTCAATGGAAAGAATTAGAGACCATTTTTTTTTTTTCTGGCCAGGAGTGGGTTTTGGTGTGTGGAGATGTATTCAAAATCACAGCAGATTGGAAATTCAGCCATAAAATTAAAATATGCTTTCTCTTTGGTAGAAAAATATGACCAAACTAGATAGCATATCAAACATCAGAGAGATTACTTTCCAAAATATTTCCGTCTAGTCAAAGTTATAATTTTACCGGTAGTCATGTATGGACGGGAGATTTGGACTATAAAGAAAGCTGAGCTATTTGGTCTATAAAGAAAGCCAAAGAATTGATGCTTTTGAAGTGCAATATTGGAGAAGAGGCTTGAGATTCTTTTGGATGGCAAGGAGATCCAAGCAGTCCACCCTAAAGGAAATCACTCCGGAATATTCAATGGAAGGAATGATGCTGAAGCTGAAACTCCAATACTTTGGCCGTGTGGTATGAAGAACTGACTCATTGGAAAAGACCCTGACGCTGGGAAAGGTTCAGAGTGGGAGGATAACAGTAGACAGAAGATGAGATGATTGGAGAGCATCACCGACTTAATGAACATGAGTTTGAGTAAACTCGATGAGTTGGTGATGGATGGGGAGGACTGGCATGCTGCAGTGCATAGGGTCACAAAGATTTGTCAATGACTGAGCCACTGAACTGCACTGAACTGAGCATGGTTCTACCCATCAGAACAAGAACCAGTTTCCCTTAGTCAGTCGTTCCTATCAGAAAGCTTCCACGACCTCTTGACCTTATCCATCAGAAGTCAGATCGAATGAAAACCATAATCTCAGAAAACTAACCAAACTTATCACATGGGACAGGGCCTTGTCTAACTCACTCAATGAAACGATGTGCCATGCTTGTAGGGCCACCCAAGATGGACGGATCATGGTAATGGGTTCTGACAAATCGTTGTCCTTAGAGAAGGGAATGCAAAACCTCATCAGTATTCCTGCCTGAAGAAATCCATGGGCAGCATGTAAAGGCAAAATATAGCATACTGAAAGACAAACTCCAGGGTTGGTAGCTGCCCGATATCATATGGGAGATCAGTGCAGAAGAAACTCCAAAAAGAATGAAGTGATGGAGCCAAATGTGACTAGTGATGGAAGAACACCCCAATGCTCTAAAGAGCAAGATTGCATAGGAACTTTAAAGGTTATGTCCATGAATCAAGGTATTTAAATAGGAAGCGGTCAAAACGGCGATGTCAAGAGTGAACATTGACATTTTAGGCATCAGTGAACTAAAATGGACGGGACTGGATGAATTTATCTCAGATGACCATTATGTCTGCTACAGTGGGAAAGAATCCCTCAGAAGAACTGGAGTAGCCATCATAGTCAACAAAAGAGTCTGGAATGTAGTATTTGGTGGCATTCTGAAAAACGACAGAATGATCTCTGTTTCTTTCCAAGGGAACCCATTCAATAACACAGTAATCCAAGTCTGTGCCCTGATGAGACATGCTGAAGTAGCTGAATTAGAACAATTCTATGAAGACCTACAAGACTTTCTAGAACTAACAGACAAGAACGATGAACTTTCCATCATAGGGGAATGGAATGCAAAAGTAAGAAGTCAAGAGATACCCGGGGTAACAGGCAAATTTGGCCTTAAAGTACAAAATGAAGTCTTCCAAAGGCTAACAGAGGTTTGCCAACAGAACACACTGCTCATAGCAAGCACCTTCTTCTGGGAACATGAGAGAATACTACAAATGTACGTCATCATATGGTTAATACTGAAATAAAATTGATTTCCAAAAATCTATTTGGAAGTCAGTAGAAGTTTGCAAACCATTCTCAAATTGAGATTTACTAATAGGTACTACAATTTAAGGATTGGGCGCAAGAGGACAAGGGGACGACAGAGAATAAGATGGCTAGATGGCATCACTGCCTTGATGGACATGAGTTTGAGTGAACTCCGGGAGATGGTGATGGACAGGGAGGCCTGGAAGCTGTGATTCATGGGGTCGCGGAGAGTTGGACACGACTGAGCGACTGAACTGAATTGACTGAAATCTCTGATATAAAATCAAGGAACATACTTTCCTACATGAAATATGGCATTCTTTCCATTTCATATTTCACCATTTAAGTTCAACTCTATCTAGCTGATATATGGAATTCTCTGTATCTGACTATTTAGATCTGCAAGCAGATTTACCTGCGTGCAATATGGAGTTCTCTATATTTCAAATATAAAAACCTGTTGAGCAAGTTTTGACACAGAAACATGGATTTTTGTTCATTTCACATAAAAAATCCGGGTGCAGATTTTCTCACAAGGCACATAGACTGTGTATCATACAGATATGAAAACTTGAGTGCAGCTTTTGTACATGATATGGAATTTTCTATTTATCAAATATGGAAATATCTCAAATACAATGACATGAAATATAAAACCTTTATAATTTCATTTATGAAATCTGGACACTGATTTTTCTCCACAATTTGCTACAGGTTACTTATGAAACGATGGGTGTAGACTTCCCTGTATGAAATAAGGAATTCTCTCTATGACCCTTATCAAAATATGAGCACAGGTTTACTTTCTGAAATATGTGGTTCTTTACAGTTCACACTCTAATATATGGCTGATGTTACTTTGAGGAAAAGAGATAATGAGATGGAATTCTCTAAATATTTCTTGAAAATCCAGGCACAGATTTTCCTGCATAAAATATGGAGTTATGGTATGATATATAGTGGATATATTATATAGAGGAATTAAACACTGAATTCTTTAAAATACATTTATGAATATCTGTGTGCATATTTCCCTACATGATATGTGTAATTCTTTGTGTTACCATTGGAAATATGGGTATTCATATTTCTTGCATTGAATATTCAATTCTCTATACTTCACACAATTAAATATTAGCAAGCTTTTTCGAGGCATTCAATTTCAAATGTGAAATATGGAATTCGATATGTTTCACATGTGAAAATCAAAGTATAGATTTTCCCAAAAGAAACATGGGATGAGGTCTATTTTAGAGATGACAGAATATATATATACATATATATATTTCCTTGCCATATGAAATTCTGATATTTCATAATAAAAAATCCTATTTTTATTATTTTCCGACATAAATATGTAATTTTCTATAATTCTCATATAGAAATCTGGAGATAGCTCTTCATAATGAAATATGAAAAGTCTCCATGTAGCCTATGGAAATGTGTGAACTGATTATCAGGCAAGAAATATTAATTTTTTCATGCATGACATATGGAAATCATGGCCCAGGTATTACCGCAAAAACCATGGAAAACATTCTCTATATTTCCTATAGGAAAATTCCCTAAAATGTGGAATTCTCTATATCTCACATTTGAAATCTGACCACATACTATTTACATGAGATATAAATACACTCTACATCACATACAAAAATATCTGCTAAAATTTTCATAGATGAAGACTGAAATTTATGTACATCACATATGAAAAATCATTTCCACACGAAATCTAGGAATCTGTACATTTCAGACACCAAAATCGGTGCAGTCATAGTACTACATAAAATATGGAATTCTGTATATTTCACATCTGAAAAAATCATGGTGACAATTTTACTCAATTAAATATCAAACTCTGTGTATGTTACATGTGAAAATCTTGAGGCTGATTTTAGTCCATAATACATTGAATTTCCTGGCATTTCACGTTATAAGCATCTGGATGCTATTTTTTGCACGCAAAATGTGGATTTCTCTGTATGTCATATAAGAATATCTGGGTGGTGATATTCTTAAATGAAATATGGAATCTTTTATATTTCACATATGAAAGCCTTGGCATTGGTTTTCTTCCTTTTTTTATCTTGTTTTATCATATTCTTTTTTAATTTTCTTAAATTTTAATTGGAGGCTAATTACTTTACATTATTTTATTGGTTTTGCCATACATTGACATGAATCTGTCCCGGGTCTAAATGTGTTCCCTATCTTGAATCCCCCTCCTACCTACCTCCCCATGTCATCCCATGTGTCACCCCAGTGCACCAGCCCCAAGCATCCTGTATCACGATATTTTCTTAACCCAAATGTGGAGTTCTCCATATATCATACACGAAAATCTGGGTGGTGATTTTCTTAAATGAAATATGGAATTATCTATATTTAACATATGAAAACATTGGCATTGGTTTTCTTAAGAGTCAGATATTCGTTATGGAATTGAAATCATCTCTATTTTGCAAATGAAAATCTGCCCACCACTCTTTCTTCAAGAGATATGGAATACTTGGTATTGCTCAAACATATATCAAGAGAATCCATTTTCACCCTGAAATACAGAATTCTCTGTATTTCCTGTATAAAAATCTCAGTTAATCCTCCTTCATGGAAGTAGGGCTTCTCTATATTTCACATTTGAAGATCAGAAATGAGATTTTCCTGTAAGAAATATGGAAAGCTCTATATTTCATAAGAACCACTGGGTCTTCAGCTACTGAAACACCTGTCTCCCCTATTTTCACTTTGAAACTGTTGCTCATGAAAATAGCTTCCATTTAGGGCATGCTTGTGTTGATCAGGTCTTATAGGTCTTCATAGAACCGTTCAACTTCGGCTTCTTCAGAGTTACTGGTTGGGGCATAGGCCTGGATTACTGTAATATTGAATGGTTTGCCTTGTCATTTTTAAGATTGCATCCAAATACTGCATTTCGGACTCTTTTGTTGACTATGATGGCTACTCCATTTCTTCTAAGGGATTCCTGCCCACAGTAGTAGATATAATGGTCATCTGAGTTAAATTCACCCATTGCAGTCCATTTTCATTCATTGATTCCTAGAATGTCTATGTTCACTCTTGCCATCTCCTGTTTGTCCACTTCCAATTTGCCTTGATTCATGGACCTAACATTCCAGGTTCCTATGCGATATTTGTCTTTACAGCACCGGACCTTGCTTCTATCACCAGACACATCCACAACTGGGTATTGGTATTGCTTTTGCTCCATCCCTTCATTCCTTCTAGAGTTATATCTCCACGGATATACAGTAGCAAAATGGGCACCTACCGACCTGGGGAATTCCTCATTCAGTATCCTATCATTCTGCCCTTTGATGCTGTTCCTGGGGTCCTCAAGGCAAGTACACTGAAGTGGTTTGCCATTCCCTTCTCCAGTGGACCACATTCGGCTGTGGTCCACGTGATCAGATCGACTAGTTTCCTGTGATCATGATTTCAGTGTGTCTACCCTCTGATGTCCCCTCAAAATACCTACCGTCTTATTTGGGTTTCTCTTACCTTGAGCATGGGATATCTCTTCACAGTTGCTCCGATGATGCTGTGAAAGTGCTGCACTCAATATGCCAGCAAATTTGGAAAACTCAGCAGTGGCCACAGGACTGGAAAAGGTCAGTCTTCATTCCAATCCCAAAGAAAGGCAATAACAAAGAATGCTCAAACTACCGCACAATTTCACTCATCTCACACGCTAGTAAAGTCATGCTCAAAATTCTCGAAACCAGGCTTCAGAAATATGTGAACCGTGAAATCCCAGATGTTCAATCAGGTTTTACAGAAGGCACAGACACCAGAGATCAAATTGCCAACATATGCTTGATCATGGAGAAAGCAAGAGAGTTCCAGAAAAACATCTATTTCTGCTTCATTGACTATGTCAAAGCCTTTGACCCTGTTGATCACAATAAATTGTGGAAAATTCTGAAAGAGATGGGAATACCAGGCCACCTGACCTGCCTCTTGAGAAATCTGTATGCAGGTCAGGAAGCAACAGTCAGAACTGGACATGGAACAACAGACTGGTTCCAAATAGGAAAAGGAGTATGTCAAGGCTGTATATTGTCACATTGCTTATTTAACTTACATGCAGAGTACATCATGGGGAACGCTGAACTGGAAGAAACACAAGTTGGAATCAAGATTGCTGGAAGAAATATCAATAAATTCAGATATGCAGATGACACAACACTTATGGCAGAAAGTGAAGAGGAACTCAAAAGCCTCTTCATGAAAGCAAATGAGGAGAGTGAAAATGTTGGCTTGAAGCTCAACATTCAGAAAACAAAGATCTTGGCATCTGTTCCCATCACTTCATGGGAAATAGATGGAAAAACAATGGAAACAGTGTCAGATTTTATATTTTTGGGCTCCAAAATCACTGCAGATGCTAATTGTAACCAGGAAATTAAAAGACACTTACTCCTTGGAAGGAAAGTAATGACCAACCTAGATAGTATATTAAAAAGCAGAGACATTGCTTTACCAACAAGACTCATCTAGTCAAGGCTATGGTTTTTCCCGTGGTCATGTATGGATGAGAGATTAGGACTGTGAAGAAAGTTGATCACTGAAGAATTGATGCTTTTGAACTGTGGTGTTGGAGACGACTCTTGAGAGTCCCTTGGACTGCAAGGAGATCCAACCAGTCCATTCTAAAGGAGATCAATCCTGGGTGTTCGTTGGAAGGACTGATGCTAAAGCTGAAACTGCAATACTTTGGCCACCTCATGCGACGAATTGAATCACTGGAAAAGACGCTGATGCTGGGAAAGTTTTCGGGTGGGAGGAGAAGGGGACGACAGAGAATGAGATGGCTGGATGGCTTCACCGACTCTGTGGACATGAGTTTAAGTGAACTCTGGGAGTTGGTGATGGACAGGGAGTCCTGGCGTGCTGTGATTCATGGGGTCACGGAGAATTGGACACAACTAAGAGACTGAAGTGAACTGAACTGTGTTGATCAGAGATGGGCACAGGCTTATTGCAGCCAGAGTGCCCCTGAGGAAATGCCTCTAAATTCCATTTGATTGGCTCTTGAAGTGTTTGGAAGGTCAGCGTGTAGAATCCAGGCCCTTCCCACCAACATATTATGCATGGATGATGACATAATGATCTTTCTGTGTGTCTCACCTTCCCTTCTTGTAGTGTCCACAAGTAGTCAATTGGTGGGGAGTGATTGAAGCCTGTGGGCCCTCTGTGTCAGCCAGTTGCTGTGCTTCCAGGCCCACATCCTTCACAAACCTGGAACATGGTAAGGGCAACAAGGAAAGGAAGACCAGTGGAAGGCTGGAATGTTTTTTGGAACCTGAATTTTCTTACTTGTGAGACTGGTTTTCAGGCCACATGGGCCCTGCGACCTGCCGGCTCGGTGGGGCCATCAGGGATGTTACAGAGAGTGGGGGTCAGGGTGCACCAGTCAAGGTGAGCACCCTCTTCAGGATGGAGGCTGTGAAGGAAGGAGAAACTTTGCAGGAAGGAGAAATGGTGGGGCTCTGGCAAGACCTCCAGCCACTGGTGAAAGACATCATGGAGGAGGTGAAGCTGGTGTCAGTTGGCGAAGAGCAGGAGCTGCTCTCCTTTCAAGAGCATGAGGAGAACCCAGAGGAGCAGGACCAGGTACACCCAAGCCGTGGAGCCCCGAGGGATTGGCTCCCACTGCCCCCACTTCATGCAGTGGAGGCATTGGCTTTCCCGCAGGTACAGCTGAGTTGTGGGAGTGAAAATTACCGCAGGGCCTACTTTCCGCTCAGGTGGAAGAACCATCAGAGGAAAAGTGTCGCTTGTGGAATCATCCAGGGCACTCCTGGCTCCTGGGGCAAAGTCATATCCTTACTATCGCTTCTTAGGGTTGGTTGTTCAGGAGGATAGAAGGAGCAGGAGCAGGAGGAGGAATATGGGTGAGGGCACAGGCAAACCCATGGGGTGGAGGGACGTGTGGGCTGGGAGGAGTGGCGCACTCCAAAGTCACAGTACCAGCAAAGCCAGGGCATGTCTCCACTTGTGTGTGTCTGAGCCATGACTCTGGGTGACTCCTCTTGGCCTGCATCTGAATGGAAGTGGTATCCTGGGGCTGGAACTCTGTGTGACCCGAGACAGTATGCCAGAACAGCATTCTCTAAGACTTATTTATTATAATTGTAGGTTATCTGGGAAAGCAGCAGAGACATTCAGAAATGGTAGGGACTTAACAGAAGCAGAAAAGATTAAGAACAGATGGCAAGAATACACAGAAGGACTGTACCAAAAAAACAAAAACAAAAAACACTTGATGACCCAGATAATCATGAAATTACTCACCTAGAGCCAGACATTCTGGAAAATGAAGTCTAGTGGGCCTTAGGAAACATCATTATGAACAAAGATACTGGAGATGATGGAATTCCGTTTGAACTATTTCAAATCCTGAAAAATGATGCTGTGAAAGTTATGCATGCAATATACTGGCAAACTTTCAAAACTCAGCAGTGGACACAGGGATGGAAAATATCAGATTTCACTCCAATCTCAAAGAAAAGCAATGGCAAAAAATGCTGAACTACAATACAATTGCACTCATCTCACACTCTACTAAAGTGTTCCTTAAAATTTTCCAAGCCATGAATCAGTAACATGGGAACCATGAATTTCCATATGTTCAAGGTGGATTTAGAAAAGGCAGAGGAACTAGAGATCAAATGACCAACATCCACTCGGTTTTCGGGAAAAGAAGAGAAATCCAGGAAATCATCTGTTTCTGCTTTATTGACTATGCCAAAGCCTTTGAATTGTGGATCACAATGAACTGTGTAATTTTTTTTTTTTAATATGAGAATACCAGACAACCTGACTTGCATATGGAGAAACTTGTATGAAGGTCAGGAAGCAATTTATAGAACTGTACATGGAACAACAGATTGGTTCCAAATAGGAAAAGGAGTACATCAAAACTGTATATTTCACCCTGCTTATTTAACTTGTATGCAAATTACATCATGAAAAACACTGGTCTGTAGGAAACACAAGCTGGAATCAAGATTGCAGGGAGAAATATCAATAACCTCAGATATGCAGATGACACCACCCTTATGGCAGAAAGTGAAGAAGAATTAATAACCTCTTAACGAAGGTGAAAGAAGAGAATTAAAAGTTGGCTTAAAGAAAAACATTCAGATACTGGTCCCATCACTTCATGGCAAATAGATGGGGAAACAGTGGAAACAGAGGTTGACTTTAGTTTTCTGGGCTCCAAAATCACTGCAGAAGGTGATTGCAGCCATGAAATTAAAAGGCACTTACTCTTTGGAAGGAGAGTTATAACCAACCTAGACACGATATTAAAAAGCAGAGAATTACTTTGCCAACAAAGGTCTGTCTAGTCAAGGCTATGGTTTTTGCAGTAATCGTGCATGGATCTGAGAGTTGGACTATAAAGAAAGCCGAGTGCAGAATGATTCTTTTGAACTGTGTTGTTGGAGAAGATTATTGAGAGTCCCTTTGACTTCCAGAAAATCCAACCAGTCCATTCTAAAGGAGATCTGTCCTGGTTGTGCATTTTAAGGACTGATGTTAAAGCTGAAACTGCAGTACTTTGGCCTTCAGATGCGAAGAGCTGACTCATTTGAAAAGACCCTGATGCTGGGGAAGATTGAGAGCAGGAAGAGAAGGGGACGACAGAGGATTAGATGGTGGATTAGATGGTTGGAGGGGATCATCGACTCGGTGGACTGCAGGTGTTGGTGATTGACAGGGAGGCCAGTCGTGCTGCCATTCATGGGGTCGCAAAGAGTCGGACACCACTAAGTAACTGAACTGAACTCAAGTGATAGCTGATTGGAGAAAGATACCTTTAAACTGGATGCCTTAATAAAATTCAGATTTTCTTGTATCTACAGACATCATGGGAATGTAATTCAACATATCAATATAACCAGTTAAAGATTTTGTAAAGCTTAAATTCCTGTGAATGAAGAACTATTATTTTTAAAAGAAATAAGTAAAGGAGATTTAAAAGAACACTTATATTGTCATTCATCCATAACATATGGTAACATGTAAAAGACGTTGTGTGACAAATATAATGAATATTTTAAAGAACAATACAATAGAATTAAATAAAAAATAAAACACTATAATATATAAAATGCACAAGTACATATCATGGGTCAACTAGACAGAGTTGATTGTTCATGGTTCTGTCCCAACTCTTTTAAGGTAATTTTTCTTTTGGGGAAAATTTTTCAATCTTTAGACATGCACATGTGCAGCAAAATATAATGTACAGTCACTTTTATTTTTTATTGCTGTCTTCTAAATAAGTCTGCTATGAATTTGGATATAGTATTCCAATATTGGCATTACATTTGTCATTAAGGTGTACACCTTTACAGTTCTACTTTTCACTTCCAAGATAATGTGAGATTCATTAAGAATAATGATGTTTATAAAAAAGCTAATATGCTTTTAAAACTTAATTTTTTTGGAGTATACTTGTTTTCCATTATTTTGTTAGTTTCTCCCCTAAAGCAAAATTAGAGAATGCTGCAGTCCTTCAAGTCATAAAGTCTAGTAAACGAGATAGTGACTAAACAGCAACCATACATCTATTTCCATGTTTTTGACTTCTTTCTAAACCTGGTCACCACAGTGCATTAGGACTTCCCTGTGCTGTGCATACAGATCAGAAGTATATGTGTGTCTGTTGTAATCTCCTAATTCCTGCTACCACCAGGCATTGCATCCTTGATAACCGTATATTTCTTCTCCATTGCTGTGTCCCTATCTATGCTTCTCATAGAGAATCATCTATTCCAGTTTTACCTATATCTCACATATTTGTGTTAATATGTGATATTTCTTTTCCTCTTTTGTCTTAGCTTTATTGTATCTGACACTGTCTCTGTCCTTCTGCATCTATGAAATTTACCTGATTTCATTCCAACTTAAGACTATGGTATGTATGTCCCAACTCATTTTATCCATTCCTCTCTAGATAAATGGATATTTCTGTTGCTTCCATGTCGTGCTTTGCAAATAATGCTGCCATCAATATTGAGGTTGTGCATCTTTTGGAATTATGATTTTCCTCATGAAAATTATTGACAATTTTTGGATTTCTTGAACATATGGTAGCTTCATTCTTATTTTTAAACGATCCCCTATATTCTTCTCCATCGTAATCTATCAATGTGCATTCCTAACAACAGTACAGGATTGTTCTGTTTACTTAGAACCCTCTCTTAGCAGTTTTTGTGTGGATTTTTTTATTTTGATAATGGTTATTCAGACATATGTGAGTTGATACCACCATTGAAGAATTTATTTCCCTTTCTCTCACAGTTAGTGATGCTGAACATTTTTACAAATATTATTGTACATCTGTATATCTTCTTATGAGAAGTGTCTATTTCATCACCTATTCATTTGTTTCAGTTGGGTTGTTCATTTGGCTGTTATTGAGCCACATGAGCTGCTCATATTTTGGAGATTCTTCTGTTGTCATTATCTTCAGTTGCAAATGTTTTTCCCATAATGAGACTTCATTTCTGTCTTGCTTATTGGTTTCCTTTGCAACATATTTAAGTTTAGTTAAGTCTCTTTATATATTTTTGGTTTTATTTTCATTTCCCAAGGAGGTAGTTCAAAAAAAAAAAAAAGTTGATGCTGCATTCCATGTCACAATGTATTCTACCTATGCTTTCCTCAAATATTATTGATTTACAGTTTCTGGCCTTATAAGTAGGTCTTTAATCCATCTTGAATTTGTCTTATTCTATGGTGCTAAGGAGTGACTAAATGTGATCCACTGGAGCAGGTAATGGCACACCACCCCATTATACTTGCTATCGCACCTCTATAAGCTGTATAAAAAGGCAACAAAAAAAGAGTCTCCCAGGATGGTAGATGCCTAATATACTACTTGAGAGAAGCAGAGGTTAATAACTAACGTTTCCAGAAAGCAGTAAGTGGTTGCCCCCAAATGGAAATAAACCTCATTGTTTATATGTCTGGAGATGAAAGTAAAATGGAATGCTGTGAAGAACAGTATTGCAGGGCAACCTAGAATGTTAGATCTATGAACAATTTAAATTGAATGAGGTATAACAGGAGATGGCAACAGCCAACTCTTTGAAAAAGACCCTGGTTCTGGGAAAGATTGAAGGCAGCAGGAGAAGGGGGAAAAAAAATGAGATGATTGGATGGCATCACCTATGCAAAAGATATGAACTCTGGCAAACTCCAAGAGGTGGACAGGAAAGACTGGCATGCTGCAGTTCATGGCATCCTAAAATGTCAGACACGATTCGGCCACAGAAGAATAACCAGGTCGTGTTCTAACTGTATTCTAATACTTTTAGCTGTCCAGATTTTCCAGGTTAACTTGTCAAATATATTATCTTCTTTCCATTGAATATTGTTGCCTCCTTTGTCAAAAATTAGGTGGTCATTGGAAGAGATTATTTTAGGGTTTTCTATCTGTTCCATTGGCTTTAATCCCAATATTGTGCTAATTGCATGGCATTTTCAAACCTATATGTTTTTTGTATAGACTGAAGTGAGGAAACCTGAGTCCTGTAGCTCAGTTTCTCTTTCCCAAGTTTGCATGGTTATTCAAATCTTTGTGTTTCCATCAAGTTGCAAAGTTTTTTTTTTTTTTTTGGTTCTATTCTGTGAAAAATTTCATTGGTAATTTAATAGGGATGATACTGAATTTGCAAACTCCTTTTCGTTGTGTAGCCATTTTCACATATTGATTTTTAAAGCCCCCAAAATAGTATATCTCTTATTTCATTTCTGTCACCTTTCTTAAAAAAAAAAAAGTATCTATTTTAATTGAAGGCTGATTACTTGACAATATTGTAGTGGTTTTTGCCATACATTGACATGAATCAACCATGGGTGTACATGTGTTCCTCATCCTGAACTCCCTCCCACTTCCCTCTCCATCCCATCCCTCAGGGTCATTCCAGTACACCAGCACTGAGCACCCTGTCTCATGCATCAAACCTGGACTTGTGATCAATTTCACGTATGGTAATATACATATTTCAATGCTATTCTCTCGAATCATCCCACCCTTGCCTGCTCCCACAGAATCCAAAAGTCTGTTTTTTTCATCTGTGTCTATTTTGCAGTCTCAAATACAGGCTCATTGTTACCATTTTTCTAAATTCTATTTGTGTTAATATTCTCTATCGCTGTTTTCCTCTCCGATTTAATTCACTCTGTATAATAGGCTCTAGTTTCATTCACCTCATTAGAACTGATTTAAATGCATTGATTTTAATAGCTGAGTAATATACCATTTTTTTTTCCAGTGAGTCAACTCGTCGCATGAGGTGGAAAAGTATTGCAGTTTCAGCTTTAGCATCAGTCCTTCCAATGTACACCCAGGATTGATCTTCTTTAGAATGGACTGGTTGAATCTCCTTTCAGTACAAGGGACTCTCAAGAGTCTTATCCAACACCACAGTTCAAAAGCATCATTTCTTCGGCAATCAGTTTTCTTCACAGTCCAACTCTCACATCCATACATGACCACGGGAAAAACCATAGCCTTGACTAGATTGACCTTGAGTGAATTCCGGGAGTTGGTGATGGACAGGGAGTCCTGGCGTGCTGTGATTCATGTGGTTGCGGAGAATTGGACACGACTGAGTGACTGAACTGAACTGAACTGAGTATTCCATTGTGTATATGTACCAGAGCTTTCTTATCCATTTGTCTGCCGATGGCTATCTCAGTTACTTCCAAGTCCTGGTGGTTGTAAGCAGTGCTGCAATGAACAGTGGGGTACAAATCTCTTTCTTAATTCTGGTTTCCTTGGTGTGTATCCCCAGCAGTGGGATTGATCTGCTATATGGCAGTCCTATTTTCCAGATTTTTTAAGGAATCTCCACCCTGTTCTCCACAGTGGCTGTACAAGTTTGCATTCCCACCAACAATGTAAGAGGGTTCCCTTTTCTCTGCACCCTCTCCAAAGGGCTTATCATCTTTTATTTGTCTCATCCATACCTTATTATTTCTGTCACAAAAGTCCTTTTTCAGTTTAGGCAGGATTATGCCCAATATTTCATTTTTCCGGTTACAATGGTGAATCAGATTATTTCCTTAATTTTTGTTTTTGATTTTCTCTTGTTATTTATAGGAATGCAGGAGATATCTTCCTGTTTATTTTTTTAATCCAACAACTTTCCTAAAGTCACTGTTGTTAATTTCCTGGTGCCATCTTAGGATTCTGTGACATAATAAATTGTGTCGAAAAACAGTGACACTTTCACCTCTTATTTTTCAGTTTGCTGGTAATTTTTTCTTCTTCTTCTTCTTCACTGATTGCTGTAGCTAACAGACCCAAGATTATTTTGAGTAACAGTGGTGAGAGCGGCAAACTTTAACTTTCTCATGATCTTAGGCAAAATATTTTCAGTTTTCACCTATGAGAAGCATTTTAGTGGTAGGTTTATCCATACATGCCCTTTATTAAGATGAACATGATCTTCTCTGTTCCCACTTCCTGCACAGGGTTTTTCTTAAATAAGTGTTTAATTTTGTCCAAGGTGCTTTCTGCATCTGTGTCTTAGATGTGTTCAACCTGTTTCCTTGGAAACGTTTATTATCATTCATTGTTCTTTTATCATCTGGCCACTTGATGTAAAGTGCTGTCTCAGTAACGAGTGCTCTGATACTGGGAATCAGTTCAGTTCAGTTCACTTCAGTCACTCAGTCGTGTCCTACACTCTGCGACCCCATGAATAACAGCACGCCAGGCCTCCCTGTCCATCATGAACTCCCGGAGTTCACTGAAACTCATGTGCACAGAGTCGGTGATGCCATCCAGCCATCTCATTCTCATTCGTCCCCTTCTCCTCCCACCCTCAACCTTTCCCAACATTAGAGTCTTTTCCAGTGAGTCAACTTGTCGCATGAGGTGGCCAAAGTATTGCAATTTCAGTTTCAGCATCAGTACTTCCAATGAACACCCCGGATTGATCTCCTTTAGAATGGACTGGTTGGATCTCCTTGCAGTCCAAGGGACTCTCAAGAATCTTCTCCAGCACCATAGTTCAAAAATATCAATTCTTCGGCGATCAGCTTGCTTCACAGTCCAAATCTCACATCTATACATGACCATGGGAAAAACCATAGCCTTGACTAGACGGACCTTTGTTGGCAAAGTAAGGTCTGTGCTTTGTAATATACTATCTAAGTTGGTCATAACTTTCCTTCCAAGGAGTAAGCGTCTTTTAATTTCATGACTGCAATCAGCATCTGCAATTTCCATCTATTTCCCATGAAATGATGGAATTGAAGGTAAAAAAAGAAGTGGGTAGCAGATGATGAGAGAGTTAGATAACATCACAAAACCTATGGACATGAGTCTGAACAAATTCTGGGAGATAGGGAAGGTCAGACTGATGGGACACAGTCCATGGGGTGCCAAAAAGGATGGGCGTGAATAACTGACTGAACAACAATAGCAAAACATTCTTTCCTGTTATTGACAGTAGTAGATATCCATGACTACTTCATTTTCTATTTCGCCATACCCTATCTATATCTCAGTTGCACTACTTTCACCACGTACCATGCAAAGATTCAGCCATATCTGTTGCTATTGCTGTCCCCCAAAAGGACCAAAGTATATGTGATTTCTCAACTACAATGATCCAATGGTCTCCTAACCATTCTCTAGCATCCATTTATGTTCCTCAGAAATCTCTACCTTGCTATAGACAGAGAAAATTGTCTCTCACTAGCGAAGCTATGCGATAGAAAGCAAGTTCTTGAGAATAAATATCCTTTCAGGATTCTGTATTCTAATTTTGTCTCAGTCTTCACATTGTTCTTTTAAGTCTCATTTCTTCAGTCACACTGAAGTTTCAGTCTGTGTTCTCTTCTTCTCAGTCTCACTGTCTGTGCAGACACTGTTCTTCTGTTTTCCTTGATTTTCCTTTTTTATTAATGTCTATGAGATGTTATTTTAAATTCCTCTGGAAACTTTTTTCACTTTACAGATCATTTTGAGATTTTAATTTTAGATTAACCTAATTGATGTGCTTTGATATACTGTCCTCTCCCAAAGGAATAAATTATGACAACCCACATCTATTTCAGCTTGTGATTTACTCACCTGTATTCAGGAGTAAAGGACTGTATTTGAATAATACAAACTGAATGGATGTGCAACTTAGTCACTGAGTTATGTCCAACTCTGCAACCTCATGGACTGCAGCCCAACAGGATCATCAGTCCCTGGGCTCTTCCAGCAAAGATACTGAAGTGGGTTGCATTTCCTTCTCCAGTACAACATGAACAATGGAAATAAGAGATGAAAATTTTAATGTATAAAATTTAATAAATTCTGAACTTGAAGAGTTAATTCCCTAAAAAGAATAAAATAACTTGATTGCAAGTTAAAATCACCAATTTTTGTTGTCTATCCCACAATCAGGTATAGAAAAAATCATCAGCTTCTCTGAAAAGCATAATTTTCAATTATTAATATGGCTAAGGAATATTAAAAAAGGCAAAAAGAAATCTCAGAGATATATATCATAGATAGAAAATAGAGCCAAATAATGGCATTTTTCTTCAAGAGAAAGTGAGGCTAGATTATTAATCTTTCTCTCTTTATTTTTCTTGGTAAATGTTATTTGGCATTCCTAGTGATAAATTTTCATCATGATCCCTTAAATCAGGGTCCATACTTGCTTTTCAAGTGAATTATTGGTGAGGATTTTTGGAAGAAGTGGAATGAAGGAAGCAAAACACAGCAGAGTGAAAATAAATCTAATCTCAAGTGGAGGCAAAATTGCACTGTGTGTAGAATTTCTACATCAAATGTGTCAGTTCAGTTCAGGTCAGTTCAGTTGCTCAGTCATGTCCGACTCTTTGTGACCCCATGAATCACAACTCGACAGGCCTCCCAGTCCATCACCAACTCATGTGTAATTATGTATATTTTACGTATGAGCACACTAGTGAAGATTTTCATCTTCATTATGAAATTCTTGATACATCAAATATGAAAATCTGAATGAATGTTTTCTGACAACACATGAAACTTTGCATATTTGGAATAAGAAAGGCTGGTGATTTTTTTATCTGACATATGAAATGTGAATTTCACATGTAGCACTATAGGTTCATTGTTGAGACCTGAAATACAGTTTTGTGTTTGTTTTTTTTTTTAATAGAAGAAAATGTGGATACATTTTCAAACATGTAATTAAAAAGTCTGAATGCTTATAAGCAAGACTGCACAAAGATATTCATATGTATGTTATGGACCTTTGATATTTTGTATATGAAAATATCACTTCATATTTTCAAGCTTGAAGTGTGACTTTCCTATATTTTTGATTTGGTAATCTGAGTGTTGAGGGCATGTTATTCTAATAAATTATGGAATAAACACTATTTCACATTTGAAAAACTGCACACAAAATTTAATTATAGAAATTTGGAATTTTCTGTGCTTGATATGTGAACAACTGAGCTGCAATTTTAACACAGAATATTGAATTCTATACATTTTAAATATGAATAACTGGGTATCAGACATACTACCTGAGACATAGAAGACTGTATATTTCACATATGAAATTTTGAACACATTTTATCTTACATGAAATATGCAGATTCTTCAACATGACACATGAAAAGCTGCACTCTGATTTTCCTACATGAAATATAGAAATCTCTGTGTTCAGTATGAGAAAGCCTGGACACAAATTACCTTATAAAAAATAAAGACTTCTCTATGTTTTACATGAGAAAATCTGGGGACAGATTCTCTACTGAAACATGACATTTTATAAATTCAATATATTAAATTCTGGGCATAGTATTTTTGTTGAACATGAAATATAACATCCTTGTGTGTAACTAACATGTGAGAATCTGGACATACCTTATCCTTCATGAAAAATGGAGTACTCTTTCACATTTAAAAAGTGTGTTAGATTTTCTTTTCCTCCATGACCTATAACATTCTTGGTATTTCACACATGAACATTTAGGCAAAAAATAATAATTTAGGCAAAAATTAAAAATTTAGATGAAGTTTGGAAACGTTTATATTTCATAGGCAAAACTCTAAAATCAGTCATCCCAAATGCAACTCTGTGTATTTTACATATAGCATGACATTTTTTCTATATGTTTACATGCAAAATTTTATGTTGATATTCACATAAGAAAAACAACTAACTGGTTCTCCTGTATGATGAATGTTGTGTAAAAATGTTCCATCTTGAAATGTAGAATTTTTTACACTCCACATAAGAAAATTTTGGTGCTGATTTTCCAACATGAAAGGTAGAATCCTTATATTTCACACTTGGAAACCTGGGAGTGACTAGTGGTCCCTGGATCATGGAATTTTCTATGTTCATGTATGTTAATCCAAGTTTAATAATTCCTATATGAAATACGATATTCTCTCTGCTACACAGATGAAAATCCTGGTGCAGAATGTTATGAAAAATGGCTTTCTCTGTATATTACATATGACAATGCAATCACAGATTTTCTTAAGTGAAATTGGGAAGCATCTGCACTTCATATTGAAAATGGAGTCTCATAATTTCCATAATGAATTAAAGAATAGTCTGTATTTCACATCTGAACATCTGGTCGCAGATAGACCAACATGTTATGTGGAATTTTGTATATTTCATAAGCCAACATCTTGGCACTAAGTTTCTAATGAGAAATATGGATTTTTCATTATTGCACATGTGAAAATCTGACTATCTGGAATACACTACATTTCTTTTATTTATTATTATTATTATTTTACTTTATATTATTGTATTGGTTTTGCCATATATTGCCTTGAATCTGCCCCTGGTGTGCCTGTGTTCCCCATCTTGAACCTTCCTCCCCCATCCCTTCCCATCCCATCCCTCTGGTTCATCCCAGTGCACCAGCCCTGAGCATTCTGTATCATGCATCAAACCTTGATTTGTGATTCGTTTCACATATGATAATATGTATGTTTCAATGTCATTCCCCCAAATCATCCCACCATTGCCCTCATCCACAGAGTCCCAAAGACTTTTCTATACATCTGTGTCTCTTTTGCTATCTCGTGTACAGGGTTATCATTATCATTTTTCTAAATTCCATGTATATGCATTCAGTTCAGTTCAGTTCAGTCGCTCAGTCGTGTCCGACTCTCCGCGACCCCATGAATCACAGCACGCCAGGCCTCCCTGTCCATCACCAACTCCCGGAGTACACTCAAACTCATGTCCACAGAGTCGGTGATGCCATCCAGCCATCTCATTCTCCGTCGTCCCCTTCTCCTCCCACCCCCAACCTTTCCCAGCATCAGAGTCTTTTCCAGTGAGTCAACTCGTCTCATGAGGTGGCCAAAGTATTGGAGTTTCAGCTTTAGCATCAGTCCCTCCAATGAACATCCAGGATTGATCTCCTTTAGAATGGACTGGTTGGATCTCCTTGCAGTATAAGGGACTCTCAAGAGTCTTCTCCAACACCACAGTTCAAAAGCATCGATTCTTCGGCGATCAGCTTTCTTCACAGTCCAACTCTCATATCCATACATGACCACGGGAAAAACAATTGCCTTGACTAGACGGACCTTGGTCGGCAAAGTAATGTCTCTGCTTTTTAATATACTATCAAGGTTGGTCAAAACTTATACTGTAATGATGTTTTACATTCTGGCTTACTTCGCTCTGTATAATAGGCTCCAGTTTCATGCACTTCATTAGAACTCATTCAAATGCATTCTTTTTAATGGCTGAGTAATATTTCCTAGTGTATATGTACCACAGCTTTCTTATCCATTCTTCTGCAGATGGACATCCAGGTTGCCTCCACATCCTGGCTTTAATAAACAGTGCTGTGATCAACATTGGAGTGCATGAGTCTCTTTCAATTCTGGTTTCCTCGGTGTATATGCCCAGCAGTGGGATTGCTGGGTCGTATGGCAGTTCTATTTCTAGTTTTTAAGGAATCTCAACACTGTTTTCCATAGTGGTTGTACTAGTTTGCATTCCCACCAACAGTGTAAGAGGGTTCCCTTTTCTCCACACCCTCTACAGCATTTTTTACTTGTAGAATTTTGGACAGCAGCCATTCTGACTGGCATGAAATGGTACATCATTGTGGTTTTGTATTGTATTTCTCTGAGTGATGTTGAGCAGCTTTTCATGTGTTTGTTAGCCATCTATATGTCTTCTTTGTAGAAATCTCTGTTTAGTTCTCTGGCCCATGTTTTGATTGGGCCATTTATTTTTCTGAAATTGAGTTCAGGAGCTGCTTCTATATGTTTCAGAATAATTCTTTGTCAGTTGCTTAATTTGCTATTATTTTCTTCCATTCTGAAGGCTCTCTTTTCACCTTGCTTATAGTTTTCTTTGCTGTACAGAGCTTTTAATTTTAATTAGGTCCCATTTGTTTATTTTTGCTTTTATTTCCAATATTCTGGGAGGTGGATCATGGAGGATCCTGCTGTGATTTATGTCGGAGAGAGTTTTGCCTATGTTCTCCTCTAGGAGTGTTACAGATTCTGGTCTTACATTTATGTCTTTAATCCATTTTGAGTTTATTTTTGTGTATGGTGTTAGGGAGTGTTCTAGCTTCGTTCTTTTACAAGTGGTTGACCAGTATTCCAAGCATCACTTGTTAAGGAGATTGTCTTTTCTCCTTTGAACATTCTTGCCTCCTTTATCAAAGACAGGTGTTACAGGTGCATAGATTTATCTCTGGGCTTTCTATTTTGTTCCATTGATCTATATTTCTATCTTTATATCAGTACCAAACTGTCTTGATGACTGTGGCTTTCTAGTAGAGCCTGAAGTCCAGCTTGTTGATTCCCCCAGTTACAGTCATCTTACTCAAGATTGCTTTGGCTATTAGAGGTTTTTTATTTTTCCATACTAATTGTGAAATTATTTTGTCTAGCTCTGTGAAAAATACTCTTGGTAGTTTGATAAGGATTGCATTGAAACTATAAATTACTTTGGGTAATATATTCATTTTCACAATATTTATTCTTCCAATCCATGAACAGGAAATATTTCTCCATCTATTAGTGTTCTGTCTGATTTCTTTCACCAGTGTTTTATAGTTTTCTATATATAGTTTATTTTTGTTTTGTTTCTTTAGGTAGATACATTCCTAAGTGTTTTATTCTTTCCATTACAATGGTGAATGGAATTATCTGCTTAACTTCTCTATTTTCTCATTGTTAGTGTATAGGAATGCAAGAGATTTCTGTGTGTTGATTTTATGTCCTCAACTTTACTATATTCATTGATTACATCTAGTGATTTTCTGGTAAAGTCTTTAGGGTTTTCTGTGTAGAGGATCATGTCATCTGCAGACAGTGAGAGTTTTATTTCTTTTCCAATTTGTATTCCTTTTATGTCCTTTTCTGTGCTGATTGTGGTGACCAAAACTTCCAAAAGTATGTCTAATAGTAGTGGTGCGAGTGGGCACCCTTATCTTATTCCTGATTTTAGGGGGAACACGTTCAATTTTTCACCATTGAGGATAATGTTTGCTGTGGGTTTGTCATATGTAGCTTTTATTATGTTGAGGAATGTTCCTTCTATTCCCACCTTCTGGAGGGTTTTTATCATAAATGGATGTTGAATTTTGTCAAAGACTTTCTCTGCATCTATTGAGATAATCATATGGTTTTTATTTTTCATTTTTTTAATGTGGGTATTACATTGAATTATTTGCGAATATTGAAGAAACCTTAATTCCAAATATGCAAATTTTCATTTGTTGTCAGAAGACTTTCACTCAGATTTTCATACCTGATATATTGAGAATTCCATATATGAAGATGAAAATCTGCACTAGGACGTTCATATGTAAAATATACACAATTACACATTTGATGTAGACAATTCTGCACCCAGTGAGATTTCGCCACTACTTGAGATTGCATTTAGTTTCACTCTGCTGTATCTTGCTTCTCTCATTTCATTTTTCCTGAAAGCACTCACCAATAATTCACTAGAAAAACAAGTATGGACCCTGATTGAAGGGATCCTGATGAAAAACTATGACCGGGAATGCCAAATAACATTTACCAAGAAAAAGAAAGTGAGAAAGATTCATATTCTAGTCTCAATTTCTCTTGAAGAGAAATGCCATTATATGCCTCTATTTACTAACCATGATATAGATCTCTGAGATTTCTTTTTTGCTTTTTTTAAAAATATTCCTTAGTCATATTAATAATTGAAAAATATGCTTTTCAGATATGCTAATGCTTTTTTTAAACCTGATTGTGGGATAGACAGCAAAAGTTGGTGATTTTAACTTCAATCAAGATACTCTTTTTCTTTGGTGTGAATTCTCTCTGTAAATTCAGAATTTATTAAGATTTATAAGCTGAAAAAATATATTTCTTAATAGTTCCAGTATTCTTGTTGCCCTGGAGAAGGAAACGGCGATCCACTCCAATATATTTGCCTGGAATATCCATGGGCAATCTTGTTTGTTGGGCTGCAGTCCTTGAGTTTGCAGAGTTGGGCATAACTCAGTGACTATGATGCACACCCATTCAGATTGTATTACTCAAATACAATCCTTTAATCCTGAATAGAGGCAAGTAGAATCACAAGCTAAAATAGATGTGAGTTGTCATAATTTATTCCTTTTGGAGAGGACAGTCTATCAAAGCTCATCAAAAAGGTCAATCTAAAATTAAAATCTCAAAATGATTTGTAAAGTGAAAAATAGTTTCCTAAGGAATTTAAAATAAGATCTCATAGACATTAATTAAAAAGAAAAATCAAGGAAAACTGTCTGCACAGTGAGACTGAGAAGAACAGAACACAATGAAACTTCAGTGTGATTTAAGAAATGAGACTTAAGCGAACAATGTGAAGACTGAGACAAAGTTGGAATACAGAATCCAGAAAGGGTATTTATTCTCAAGAACTTGCTTTCTATCGCATGGCTTCGCTAGTGAGAGACAATTTTCTCTGTCTATAGCAAGGTAGAGTGTTTCTGAGGAATATAAATGAATGCTGCAGAATGGTTAGGAGACCATTGGATCATTGTAGTTGAGAAATCACATATACTTTGGTCCATTTGGGGGACAGCAATAGCAACAGATATGGCTGAATCTTTGCATGGTACGTGGTGAAAGTAGTGCAACTGAGATATAGATAGGGTATGGCGAAATAGAAAATGAAGTAGTCACGAATATCTACTACTGTCAATAACAGGAAAGAATGTTTTGCTATTGTTGTTCAGTCAGTTATTCATGCCCATCCTTTTTGGCACCCCATGGACTGTGTCCCATCAGTCTGACCTTCCCTATCTCCCAGAATTTGTTTAGACTCATGTCCATAGGGTTTGTGATGCTATCTAACCCTCTCATCATCTGTTACCCACTTCTCTTTTTATCTTCAATTTTTCCCAATATCAGAGCATTCTCTAATGAGACAGCACTTTGCATCAGGTGGCCAGAGAAGAAAAGAACAATGAAAGATAATAAACGTTTCCAAGTAAAAGTCTTGAACACATCTAAGATACAATGCAGAAAACACCTTTGACAAAATTAAAGACTCATTTATGATAAAAGCTGTACAAGAAGTGGGAACAGAGAGGATCATCTTCAATTTAATAAAGGCCATGTATGAACAAACCCAGCACTACTATGTTTTTCAGAGGTGGAATCTGAAAGCATGTTGCCTAAGGTTGTGAAAAAGACAAAGTTTGCCATTCTCACCACTGTTATTCAACATAATCTTGGGACTCCTAGCTACAGCAATCAGTGAAGGGGAAAAAAAAAATACCAGCAAACTGATAAACAAGATATAAAAATGTCACTGTTTGCTCAAAAAAGTTACATTTCAGAGACTTCTAAGATTGCACCAGAAAATTAATACGGAAGTGGTTGGGTAAAGAAATAAACAGGAAAAAATCACCTGCATTCCTATAAATAACAAGAGAAAACAAAAAACAAAAATTAAGGAAACAATATGATTCACCTTTGTAACAAGAAAAATAAAATCCTTGAGAATGAACCTGCCTAATCAGAGAAAAGACTTGTGGCCAGAAAAGAGTAAGGTATGGATGAAACAAATCATAGACGACACCAATGGAATGAGAGATATACTATTATTTGGACTATAAAAATCAATATGTGAAACTAGCTACACTATAAAAACTAGCTTACAGATCAAATGTCATCCCTATAAAATTACCAATGACATTTTTCACAGAAATAAAACAACAACAACAAAAAGTCTTTACAACTTGATGGAAACACAAAGACTTTGAATAACCATGCAAACTGAAGAAAGAAAAACTGATCTGCAGGACTCAGATTTCCTCACTTCAGTCTATACAAAAACCTATAGTTTTCCACCTGACATGTGATTGGCACAATATTGGGATTAAAGCCAATGGAACAGATTTTAAACACTAAGATAATCTCTTTCCCAAATGATCACCTAATCTATGACAAAGAAGGCAGCAATATGCAATGGCAAGAAGATAATATATTTGACAAGTTAAGCTGGAAAAATCTGGACAGCTAAAAGTAAAAGATTGCAGTAGAACAGTACCTGGTTATTTTCTGTGGCCGAGTTGTGTCTGACTTTTTGGGATGCCATGAACTGCAGCGTGCCAGTCCTTCCTGTCCCTCACCACCTCTTGGAGTTTTCCCGAGTTCATATGCATTGCACAGGTGATTTCATCCAATCATTTCATCCTTCTCTTCCCCTTCTCCTATTGCCTTCGATCTTCCCCGGAATCAGGTTTTTTGTGATTAGTTGGCTATTACCATCTCCTATTATACCACATTCAATTTAAATTGTTCATGGATCTAACATTCCAGGTTGCCCTGAAATACTGTTCTTTATAGCTTTCCATTTTACTTTCATCTCCAGACACATAAACAATGAGGTTTATTTCCACTTTGAGGCAACCATTTATTGCTTTCTGGAAACATTAGTTATTACCCTCTGCTCCTCCCAAGCAGTATATTTGGCACCTACCATCCTGGGTGATCATGTTTTGGAGTCATACTGTGCTGCCTTTTTATATAGTTCGAGGAAGTCCCGTTGCAAGTATAAGGGGGGTGGTTAGCCACTCACTCCTCCAGTGGATTAACTTAAGTCTCTCCTTTCAGTGCAGTTCAGTTCAGTCACTCCTTCAGTTCAGTTCAGTTCAGTTGCTCAGTCATGTCCGACTCTCTGCGACCCCATGGATCATAGCACGCCAGGCCTCCCTGTCCATCACCAACTACCAGAGTTCACTCAAACTCATGTCCATTGAGTTAGTGATGCCATCCAGCATCTCATTCTCTGTCGTCCCCTTCTCCTCCTGCCCCCCAACCTTTCCCAGCATCAGAGTCTTTTCCAGTGAGTCCTTAGCACCATAGAAAAAGACAAATTCAAGATGGATTAGAGACTTACATATAAGGCCAGAAACTGTAAATCAATAATATTTGAGGAAAGAATAGGTAGAATACATTGTGACATGAAATGCAGCAGCAACTTTTTTTTTTTTTTTTTGCCTACCTACTTTGAAATGAAAATAAAACCAAAATTAAATAAAGAGACCTAATTATACTTAAACATTTTGCACAGCCAACCCATAATCAAGACAAAAATGAAGTCTCATTTTGGGAAAAAACATTTGCAGCTGAAGATAATGACAACAGAAGAATCTCCAAAATATGGAAGCATCTAATGTGGCTCAATAATAGCAAAACAAACAATCGAATTGGAACAAATGAATAGATGATAAAACAGACATTTCTCCTAAGAAGACATACAGATGCCCAACGATAATGGAAAAGATGCTCACCATCACTAATTGTAAGAGCTAGTGAAATAAAGTCTTCAGTGAGGGTATCAACTTACATTTGTCTGAATACTCATATAAAAAAAATCCACACAAAACTAATTCTGGAGAGGGTGTGGAGTAGACAAAACAACCCTGTTCTGTTGCTAGGAAGGCACAATGATCGATTAAAATGGAGAATAGAGCAGGGTTCATTTAGAAATAAGAATGAAGCTACCATATGTTCAAGAAATCCCAATAATTGCCAATAATTTTCATGAGGAAAATAATAATTCCAAAAGATGCACAACCTCAATATTGATGGCAGCAATATTTGCAATAGCAGCACATGGAAGCAACAGAAATATCCATTCATCTAGACAGGAATGGATAAAATGAGTTGGTACGTACATACCATAGTCTTAGGATGGAATGAAATCAGGTAAATTGCATAGATGTAGAAGGACAGAGACAGTGTCAGATACAATAAAGCTAAGACAAAAGAGGAAAAGAAATATCACATATTAACACAAATATATGGGATCTAGGTAAAACTGGAATAGATGATTCTCTATGAGAAGCATAGATAGAGACAAAGCAATAGAGAAGAGATATACGGTTATCAAGGATGTAATGCCTGGTGATGGTAGCAACTGGGAGATTACAACAGAAGCATATATACTTTTGATCTATATGTACAGCACAGGGAAGTCTACTTAAGGCACTGTGGTGACCAGATTTAGAAAGAAGTCAAAAACATGGAGATACATGTGTGGTTGCTGTTTAGTCAATAGCTCGTTTACTAGTGTTCATGACCCGAAGGACTGCAGCATTCCCTAATTTTGCTTTAGGGGAGAAACTAACCAAACAATGTAAAGTAAGTATACTCCAAAAAGATTTAAGTTTTAAAAGTATAATAACCTTTTTTAAACATCATTATTCCTAATGAATCTCACATTATCTTGAAAGTCAAAAGTAGAACTGAAAATGTGTGTACCTTAATGAGAAATGCAATGCAAATCTCAGAAAACTATATCTAAATTCATAACACACTTATTAAGAAAACAGCAATAAAAATTAAAGTTACTGTACATTATATTTTGCTGCATATGTGCATGTCTAAAGATTGAAAACTTTTCCCTAAAAGAAAAATTACCATAAAAGAGGTGGGACAGAACCATCAACAATCAACTCTGTCTAGTACTTGTGAATTTTATATATTCTAGTGTTTTTAATTTGTTGTATTTAATTCTATTTCATTACTTCTTTGAGATGTTCATTGTATTTGTCACACAATGTCTTTTACCTATCTGTTATGAATGAATGGCAATCTGTGTGCTCTTTTAAATCCCCTTTATTATTTATTTCAAAAACAATAGTTCTTCATTCACAGGAATTTAGGCTTTACAAAAATCTTTAACCGGTTATATTGATATGTTGAATTACATTCCCATGATGGCTGTAGGTACAAGAAAACCTGATATTTATTAAGGCATCCAGTTATCAAATCAACTATCAGTTCAGTCGTTCAGTCATGTCCAACTCTTTGTGACCCTGTGAAACACATCACCCCAGGCCTTCCTGTGAATCACCAACTCCCGGAGTTTGCCCAAACTCATGTCGATTAAGTTAGTGATGCCATCCAGTCATCTCATCCTCTGTCATCCCCTTCACCTCCTTCCCTCAATCCCTCCCAGCATCAGGGTTTTTTCCAATGAGTCAGCTCTTCGCATGAAGTGGCAAAATATTGGCGTTTCAGCTTCAACATTAGTCCTTCCAATGAACACCCAGGACTGATCTCTTTAGGATAGACTGGTTGCATTTCCTTGCAGTTGAAGGGACTCTCAAGACCCTTCTCCAAAACCACAGTTCAAAAGCATCAGTTCTTCAGCACTCAGCCTTTTTCACAGTCCAGATCTCACATCCATTCATGGCCACTGGAAAAACCATAGCCTTAACTAGACGGACCTCTTTTGGCATTGTAATGTCTCTGCTTTTTAATATGCTACCTAGGTTGGTCATAACTTTCCCTCCAAGGAGTAAACGTCTTTTAATTTCATGTCCGCAATCACCATCTTCAGTGATTTTGGAGCCCCCCAAAGTAAAGCCTGATGCTGTTTCCACTCTTTCTCCATTTATTTCCATGAAGTGATGGGACCAGATGCCACCATCTTAGTTT
Source organism: Moschus berezovskii (assembly GCF_049115385.1). NCBI lineage: Eukaryota > Metazoa > Chordata > Mammalia > Artiodactyla > Moschidae > Moschus > Moschus berezovskii. Next base: position 23,267,338 of record NC_142489.1, read on the forward strand.
TCTGAAAGTTTAGCTGTAAGCCAACTTTTTCACTCTCCTCTTTCATTTTCAACAAGAGGCTTTTCAGTTCCTCTTCACTCTCTGCGATAAGGGTGGTGTCATCAACATATCTCCGGTTATTGATATTTCTCCCAGCAGTTTGAATCTAGCTTGTGCTTCTTCCGGCCCAGAGTTTCTCACGATGTATTCTGCATATAAGTTAAATAAGCAGGGTGACAATATACAACCTTGATGTATTCCTTTTTCTATTTAGAACCACTCTGTTTTTCCATGTCCAGCTCTAACTGTTGCTTCCTGAACTACATATAGGTTTCTGAAAAACAGGTCAGGTGGTTTAGTATTCCCATTTCTTTCAGAATTTTCCACAGTTTATTGTAATCAACACACTCAAAGGCTTTGGCATAGTCAATAAAGCAGAAATAGATGTCTTTCTGGAACTCTCTTGCTCTTCCAATGATCCAGCAGATGTTAGCAATTTGATCTCTCATTCCTTTGTCTTTTCAAGCTGGTTTTAGAAAAGGCAGAGGAACCCAGATCAAATTACCAACATCTGAACTATATACGGATCATAGGTCTTGTCAGAAAATCTGCACCCTGGTTGTTTATGTGAAATGAACAAAAATCCTTGTTTCATGTTTAAACGTCATCATTGTAATATGTGAAATATAGAGAATTCCATATAGCTTGCAGGTACATCTGCTAGCAGATCTAAATAGTGATATACAGAGAATTCCATATATCAGCTTGAAAGAGTTACACCTAAATGGTGAAATAAAAAATATAAAGACTACCATATTTCATGTCAGAAAGTAAGTGCCTTGGTTTTATATATGAAATTTAGAGGATTCCAAAATGCACATGAGACTATCTACACCCATATTTTCATGAATTAATTGCTGAGATTCCATATTTCGTGTGCGAAAGTTTTTGCCCAGGTTTTTGTAACAAGAAATAGGAATCATTCCGTATTTCATGCAGGAAAATGGCATCAAAATTTTTACGTGTGAAATATACAGATTTCCACTGGCCATGTGGGGAATCCAAAATCTAAAAATTCACACGTTACTATAGAGATGTACACATTTCCCTGTAGAAATATTTGCACCCAGACTTTCATGTGACACATAGAGTTTATTTCGTATTTCATTTTGGGAAAATTTCACATGGACTTTCATCAATGCAATACAGAGAATTATAAATGTAAATAGGCAAATCAGGTATCAGTCAGACGAGAAATAATTTGAGTCTATATTTTTGTGCTCGTCCAAGATCTTAATTTTTGAATCATCAGTTCAGTTCATTTGCTTGGTTGTGTCTGACTCTTAGCAACCCCATGGACAACAGCACGCCAGGCCTCCCTGTCCATCACCAACTCTCAGAGTTTAACCAGACTTATGTCCATTTAAACCATGATGCCATCTAACCATCTCATTCTCTGTCGTCCCCTTCTCCTGCCTTCAATCTTTCCCACCATCAGGTTCTTTGCAAATGAGTCAGCTCTTCTGAATCATGGACAATTCCGTATTTTATGTGCGAAAAATCTGACACAGCTTTTCAAATGTGAATAATAGAGGCTTTGTAATTCAGGTGAGCAAATCTGTCCTCAGATTTTCAAATGCGAAGTATACCAGATTCCGTATTTCTTGCCAGAAGATTGTTTCGGTGAAATATAGAGAATTTTATTGCTCAAACATGAAAATCACATTGTCTTATATGAAATAGAAGATTCCATATTTTTTTATAGCAAAACGATGCCATTTTTCAAATGTGAAATGCAGCGCAATCTGTATTTCATAACAAAAGCGGCACACAGATTTTCAAATGAGAAATCTGCAAATTGCATCAAGATTTCCTATTTCATGCAAAAAATTCTGTGTCCATACTTTCATATAATATACAGAAAATTCCCTAGTTTTAATTGAAAAATCTGTCCCCAGATTTTCATTTGTGAATTTTAGAGAGTTTGATAGTTCATGTCCTAAAACCTGCACGTAGTGGTTCTTATGTGAAACTGAGAATTTTATCTTTCATGTAGGACTATCTAGTGTAATTTCAACATATGAAACAGAAAATTTGGTAATGCATCCATAATCACATGTTATTTCACATATGAAAATGTATCCATAGATTTTCATATTTGAAATATCAAATGTTCCATGTCATTTTTCATGTCCATATTCCATGTCAAAATATTTTAATTCAGATTTTGGTGCATGATATATTCAAACTGTCATAGTTTAGGAAGTAAGTTCTGTACCAAGACATTAAATAAGTAGAGAAAGCAGGAACATCTAATTTTTCTATGCACATGTAGAGAATTCCATGTTTCAAGGTCGAAAATCTCATCCCGATTGATATATGTGAAATACAGTTGTTGGTGATATTCTCTCACTCAGTCATGTCCAACTGTTTGCAAGACTGTGGACAGCAGCACTCCAGATATCCCTATTCTTACTGTCTCCAATACTCTGCTAAGACTCATGCTCATGCAGTCAAGTGATGCTGTCCAACGATCACACCCTCTGTCGTTCCCTTCTCCTCCTGTCCTCCATCTACCCATATCAGAGCCGATAATAATTATTTTTTTCAGTGACAAGGGAGAACCTCAATCTTTTCCCATGTATTATTTCTTCACACAAGGGTAGCCAAAATATTGTAATTTCAGCTTCAACCTCGGTCTTTCCAATGGATATTTAGGGTTAGTTTCCTTTAGCATTGGTGGGTTTGATCTCCTTACTGGACAAGGATCTTTCAAGAGCCATCTTTCCCATCCAGTTGCAAAGTCTCAATTCTTCGGCAATCAGCCTTCCTTATAGTGAAACTAGCACATCCATACATGTCTACTGGTAAAAGCATAGCTCTGACTATATGGACATTTATTGCCAAAGAGATGTCTCTCCTTTTCATTACATTGTGTCTATGTCTAGGCTTATCATAGCTTTTTTTCCCAGGAGCAGGGGTCTTTTATTTTCGTGGATATAGTCACTGTCCCCAGATATTTTGGAACCGAAGAAAACTGTCTGTCACTCTTTTCATTTTCATCCTTTCTATTTGCCAAAACATTGTTAGTCTTTGTCCCACCTCATTTCATACACCAAGGCCAAACATGCCCATTACACCAGGTATCTTCTGATTCTCTGTATTCACATTCCAGAACCCTATAATGAAATGGACATCTTTTCTCGGGGTTAATTTTAGAAAGAGATTGCAAGTCTTCCTAAAACCATTCAAGTTCCCTAGTGGCATAGATGGTAAAGAATTGAAAAGCAGAGACTTCCATTTTTCATGTAGGAAAATCTGCACCCAGATGTTCTTGTTCAAGAAAAAGAACTCCTCCTTCCTTGCAGGAAAAATAACTATCCTGATTTTCAGCTGTGAAGTGTAGAAAATTCTATATGTAATATAGGAAAAAAAATCTTCACCAAATATTCATATGTAAATTGTAGACGATATTTCAAATAGGAATATAGGCATTGCTTTGCCTATGTGAAATAAGTAATTCCATATTTCTAGTAGGAAATCTGGCAACTGTACAGGTGATATGAAACAAAATGATTTCATACATCATGGAAGAAAGCACCATGCCTAGAGTTTGAAATACGGAAATTATAGAAATCCATATTTCATGTAGGAAAATCAGAGTGAGATTTTCATTTGTGAAATACAGACAATTGGAATTTGGGCCCATATTTTGCTAAATGGAATATAGTTAATTCATTTTTTAATGGAGTCCATCTGCGACTGAGTTTTTATGTGTGAAATATAGAGAATTACATATTTAAAGGAAGAAAATCTGTGCCCAGATTGGCATATGTGAAAGAATCAAGATTCCTTATTTTGTATACTAAAATCAATGGCTAGAATTTAATAAGTGAAATACGCAAAATTCCAGATGTCATGTAGGAAATTTAGCATCCAGTTATGTATAGGCTTGCTGTGGTTCATGGGGTCGCTAAGAGTCAGACACAACTGAGCGACTGAACTGAACTGAACTGAATGTATAGGTGAAATACATTTAATTCCCATTTTCATGTAGAAACATATGCATACAGATTTTCATATGAAATAAAGAGATTTTCATTGTTTTCCTTTTCTCTTCTTTTTTTATTTTAACTGCAAAGACTTTTATTTTTACTCAAAATGATACAGAAAATCACTGAGGGGTACTAACAGTGGAATAAAATGAATTGACAGGATAGAGTGACAGAACTGAGGCTTTCAAACTCTGATGGTTGAGTAGATGCTTGAGAGTTCCTTGGACTGCAAGGAGATCAAACCAGCCAATCCTAAAGGAAATCAGTCCTAAAATTTCATTATAAGGACTGATGCTGTAACTTAAGCTCCAATACTTTGACCACCTGAAGCAAAGAGCCACTCATTGGAAAAGACCCTGATGTTGGGAAAGATTGAAGGCAGGAGGAGAATGGGATGACAGAGGATGAGATGGGTGGATGGTATCACCGATAGGATGGACATGATTTTGAGCAAGATTTGGGAGTTGGTGATGGACAGGGAAGCCTGGTGTGCTGCAGTCAATGGAATCACAAAGAGTCAGACATGACTTAATGACGGAACAACAATAAATAAAGAAGGTTAGCAGTAATGATGACTTGAAACCTTCACTATAAGTGAAGAAGATGAGAAGTGTTCAAATGCTAGATTTGCCAAAGACTGAAATGTGGCCTGTGAAGGAAGAAAGTCAATGATGACTGTGCCATTTTTTTTTTTTTTAACAATTAGAACTGAGTTCCCATTTTTTTGAGAAAAATACTAAAGCAGGTTTAGGAGTAAGGCAAGATATGCTAAATTGGAGACAATTATTGGTCAATTATGTAGAAATATCTAGGAGATAAGAAGTTTCTTTTTTAGAAGAAAGATCTTTTAAACGTTTCTTTTAGATTATTATAAGAGAGTTTCCCAGTTTCTGTCATTTGAATGAGTCCTTGATGGGATCTAGAATGCTGACCTTCTTCTAGATATGCTCAGTATACTTAAAACTCAGACTGAAAAAGCCTACATTGTCAAGTTGAGGCCTGATTCCACATCTCTTGGGGTGTTATTTTGTTCCCTCTTGTTCAAAAAAGTGACTTGTCTTCTGCATTAAACTGAATTGTATGCAGTACTTGTACCAGTCTGAAATGGACCACATTAAGAAAGAAAAGACTGGATATGATGAATATCCAAACTCTATTCTCAATAAAAATTCCCCATTCGCCTAGCAGCACAGGGTCTTAGCCTTGTAATTCCTATAGTGCTGTTTTCCCAGTGGTCCTTTTTGACACACTTAGCTCTCTGGGTTTCTTGCTGGACTTACTGGTTTGTGACGTGAATTAGAAAATCTGATAGAACAGGAGTTCCTCTGGGTGTATGCAATGGCCTGTAGGTACTTGATCAGTCCCTACTTAGAATGTCTGAGCCGATTTTCGGGTAAAGGGATTAACTAGAGATTGAGTAAGTTATTCACAGAGGTTAAAGTTTAGCTAGAAGGGCTCTCAGTACCACGTTTGTCAACTACTGGGATGAAATAAGAGCTAAACTTCAAGTTTGACATTTAAATGATTATTTCAAATGAGGGAAATCCTCCCTAAAATCTCCAAGCCAACTTTATTTGTCCTTCCTAAAATGTCTATTACCTGACTAGTTATTGAGACACAATTGAAGATATACAATGTTAGCTAAGCACGTTGTTAAGTATAGTGTTCTGGTGACATTTAGCACTGTTCAGTAATTAACTTAATGAAGAGGTGTAAAATTATGTTAGTTATCTAGATGCTAATTTGCAGTAACATGTGCTGCCTGATTTGGGAGGGTTCTTGTCTGAACTACAAACAGTAAGATTTGTTACTTAATTGCTGCTGTTGCTGCTGCTGCTAAGTCACTTCAGTCGTGTCCGACTGTGCGTGACCCCATAGACGGAAGCCCACCAGGCTCCCCCTTCTCTGGGATTCTCCAGGCAAGAACACTGGAGTGGGTTGCCATTTCCTTCTCCTATGTGTGAAAGTGAAAAGTGAAAGTGAAGTTGCTTTCGACTGGTAGGACTGCAGCCTACCAGGCTCCTCCATCCATGGGATTTTCTAGGCAAGAGTACTGGAGTGGCTTGCCATTGCCTTTTCCGGTTACTTAATTAGGAGATCATTATGTGTTTGTGTGTGTGAGAGAGAGAGTGATTCCCACCATTAGAACCATTAGTCTTGTTTAATGTGCTCTAAACTTTGGGAACATTCTAAGTACTGTCATTCCTATGGTTGTAGGTACTATACAGGTGACAGGATGAAATCTACATTTCTGTGCGATGCCTTAGTTAGTGCACAGCTGTAGGCAATGCAGAGAGGGAAAGATTCACAGCTGTAATATCCAGCTTATAAAAGGAGATAGAAATTCACTCTCCCACTGCAAATTTCATCAGCCATTCCTTTCAAGTTTTGGTAAACAAATGTATTATCCCTTACCAAATGGATTCACAAAGAACTGAAAATGAAACTGTGAACCCTTTTGGCTAAGTTCAAGTGAGATCTCCATTTTCATTGTGGAAATTGAGGGTTGAGAAATTCACACATGCAATATAGAGAATTCCATATTTCATACATGGAATTTACATCATATATTCATATTTGAAACACTAATTTCTGTGCTTCACGTAGAAACATTTTGCACTTACGCCAATATGCGACCTACAGAGAATTCCCTATTTAGATTTGGAATTCTCTCTATATAAAGAGAATTACAGATGAAGAAGCTCTAATTAAGGGATATCAAAGTCAGCATCCCACTAAGGGTCATGACTCATCAGTGCCAGGGGCATTGAAGTCAGCTCATTTACTGTAGAGGGGCCCTTTCAAAATAGTTCTGTTTTCTTCCTGCCTCCAAGTGAGAACACATGCCAGCTAATCCTATCACCTTAGCCCTTTGGGGCTGGGAGCAGCAGGAGGATCATCCTAAACCATCCACTACAAAGCACTGATGCTTAAAATTTTGCGAAGAGTGATGTTGGAAACTGGCAAATTCTGCAGGTTCAGTTCAGTTCAGGCGCTCAGTCGTGTCTTACTATTCATGAGCCCATGGCCTTCAGTATGCCATACCTCCCTGTATTTCACCAACTACAAGAGTGTGCTCAAACTGATCTCCATTGAGTCGATAATGCCATCAAGCCATCTCATCCTCTGTCATCCCATTCTCCTCTTGCCTTCAATCTTTCCCAACACCAGGGTATTCTCCAGTGAGTCAGTTCTTCACATAAAGTGGCCAAATTACTGGAGTTTCAGCTTCAACATCGGTCCTTACAAACAACACTTAGGACTGCTCTCTTTGAGGATGTACGGTTTAAAACTCCTTGAAGTCCAAGGGATTCTCAAGGGTCTTCTTCAACCCCACAGTTGGAGAGCATCAGTGCTTCAGTGCTCAGTATTTTTTTTTTATATTCCAAATCTCACATTCATGCATGTCTAGTGGAGAAACCATAGCCTTCATAAGATGTACCTTTGTTGATAAAGTAATGTCTCTGCTCTTTACTATGCTGTCTACATTGGTCTTACGTTTCCTTCTGAGGAGGTTGTGTGTCTTAATTTCATGGCTGCAGTCACCATCTGCCGTGATTTTGGAGATCAAACAAATAAAGGCAGCCACTTTTTCGATTCTTTCCCCATTTGTCATGAAGCGATGAGACCAGAGGCCATGATCTTAGTTTTCTGAGTGATGAACTTTAAGCCAGCATTTTCACTCTCCTCTTTCACTTTCATCAAGAGGCTCTTTAGTTCTTTTTCACTTTCAGCGATAAGGGTGGTATGATCTTCATATCTGAGGTGATTGATATTTCTCTCGGCAAGCTTGTCTCCAGCTTGTGCTTCATCCAGACCAGTGTTTCTCACGATGTATTCTGCATATAAGTTAAATGAGCAGGGTGACAATATACAGTCTGAAGTACTCCTTTTCCTATTTGGAAGCAGTCTGTTTTTCTACGTCCAGATTTCACTGATGCTTCCTGACCTGCATGAAGATTTTTCAGGACGTAAGTCAGCTGGTCTGGTATTCCCATCTCTTTCAGTATTTTCCTCAGTTTATTGTGATCCACACAGTCAAAGTTTTTGGCATAGTCAATAAAGCAGAAATAGATGTTTTTCTGGAACTCTCTTGCTTTTGAGATGATCCAGAGAATGTTGGCAATCAGATCTCTAGTTCCTCTGCCTTCTCTAAAGCCAGCTTAAACATCTGTAAGTCCATGAGTCACGTATTGCTGAAGTCTGGCTGGAGAATTTTCAGCATTACTCTACTCATGTGCGAGTTGAGTGTAACTGAGTGGTAGCTTGAGCTTCGTTGGCATTGCCTTTCTTGGGCAATTCTACTCCGGAGGCAGCATCACCTTATGCTACAGAGCCATCAGGCTCCCAAACCTTACATAAAAAATGATGTGCCTGGTCCTGTGGCTGAAAGAATACTGCTGCATTTGAAAAAGACAGAAAGCTCTTTGTAGGGGTTCTGCATACCCCATCACTTTGCTTTGTAATCTGGGCCATTCTGTTTCTTGGCTGCTTTGCATCTCCTTGAATGTCGCTGAGTTCTCTCTTCCTGCCACTCTGATATCCTTGGGCTTGATTGCCTGGCTTCAATCTGCCAGCCAGGCCAGTTCTGACAGTTTTCATGCAGTGTTGGAACAGTGAGTGCACACAGAGACACAGATACACCCAATGCTAAAAGGAAATTTTCACAGATGCAGAACCATTCCTTTGCTTGTCCAGGAAAATGGACTTGGGTAAGCACCTCTCATTTTCTCTGGTGGTTTTCTTTCATTCACTTGTTAATCAAGTTAGTGTCCTCTTCTACCTATATTGTTTATTCTGGAAGGTTACAAAGTGTTGGTATATGCTCATGAGGAGGACTGACATTCAAAATGTTGTGTGGGCTCTTTTGTTGTGTGTCCATTCATGGTGGACAACTGAATGAGTGGTGCTAGTCTGTATTCCTCCATCACATTGACTTGTTTACAGTGCCAGTCACATTGGCATGATTCCGTTCCATGCACTTTCATTCCAGCAGCCACACCAGAAATAGCATGGAGCTTTGGACAGCACTGACTTTGAGCACCCCATTTCAGCAAGCTCTCTCAAAATCATTATTTGTCAATGCCATGCTCTTATGGCAGGCCCAGTACCCACTCAGGCCCAAGACCTTCTGAGAGAGGTGCACCTGTGCCTCCTAATTGTGTAATAGTCTGTTTGGAGAGGTTTTCACTTCCCCCTCCCCCTATGGTTGTCTCCCTGTAGCAGGGAAAGTCCAAATCGAGGCCTCCAAAAGGCCAAAGAGAATGTGACAGGACTGTTTCTGAAGCAATATCATGAAGAAGGTACATATGGATCCAAAGCACCTCTGCTGAAACAAGTCACTGAAAGTGAAGTCCAAAAGGTCAGGTGGCTTCCTTTTTTGGCAACACCACAGTTTACTTCTACACACACATGCACAGAACCCCCACACAGACCATACCCTGGAGAGCCTGCCTGCCCTGGGCCCACAACTCATGGCTCTATTGTTCAGAAAGTGGCATTCCTCTCCCAAATGTTCCAAGAGGGCATGATTCCAGGCCAGGTCTCCCTAACTTGCTAAATGCCAAGGTTCTCTTTCTCTTGCCCTCATAAGGCTGTGATAGAGAGTCTCATGGTGCACATTACACTCAGGATTACCACAAAAAAATCAGAGATTGACCTCCAGTGAGAGTTTCAGAACCATCCCTCAAGTGCAGAGAGACATTTTGCCTCTCTGCCATCCACAGCCAAGGATGAGATCCCAGAGAAAGAAAGGAATTTATGTCAGAATTTTTGGGTCAAGAAGCGGGACATCTTTGTGATGACAGCTATTCCGTTCTCCCTAAGACTGAAAAGCTGAAGGCTCTGAACTGCTCTCAGGAACATCACTGTCCTAGGATGCCTTGATGCAAACAGCCCACCACCATTCAGTTCAAGTTATTTCTGTCCCTCATTCACCCTACACTTTATGACCCCATCAACTGAAGCATGCCAGGCTTCCCTGTTCATCTAAAACTCCCAGAGCTTGCTCAAATACATCTCCATCAAGTGGTGATGCAATATCTCTCTTGCTGTTATTTGGAAAATGAGGATGCCATTCAAACTTCTCAATTTCTGTCGTCCAATTCTCCTTCTGTTGTCAGTCTTTCCCAGTATCAGAGTGTTTTACAGTGTCTTTATTCACATCAAGTGGCCAAAATACTGAAGATTTAGCTTCAGCATTTCTCCGAATACTCATGACCAAGTTCTTTTAGGATTCACTCGTTCCTTCTACATGCAGTGCAAATCTCAATCGTCTTTTCCAACACGATCGATCACAAAATCATTTCTTCGGTAGTCAGGTTTAAGGTCCAAATCTCACATCCATACATGATTACTGGAAAAACCATAGCTTTGACTAGATGGACGTGATGTCTCTGCTTTTTAAAATGCTGTCTATATTTGTCTAGCTTTTATGGACGCAGTCACCATCTACAGTGATTTTGAAGTCCAAGAAAGCAATGCCTGTCATGGTTTCCACAGTTTCCCCGTCTCTTTGCCATGAAGAGTTGGGACCAGATGCCATGAACTTCAGTCATTGAATGTTCAGGTTGAAACCAAAATTTTCACTCTCCAGTTTCACTTTCATTAAGAGATTTCTTAGTTTCTCTTCACTTTCTGCCGTTATGGTGGTGTCATCCTATATTTGTGTTTGTTTCTATATCTCCTGAAAAATGGGATCCCAGCTTGTGCTTCATCCAGCTTGGCATTTTACATGACACAGTCTACATAAGTAAATATGGTGACAATATATAGCCTGGAGTTGCTACTTTGCCCAACTTGGAACCAGCACATTGTTCCCCATCCATGATAACTGTTGTTTCATTATCTGAAAAGAAATTTCTCAGGAGGCATGTCAGGTGGTATGGTATTCCCATCTCTTGAAGAATTTTCCACACTATTTGTGTTTCACAAGCCGAAGGTTTTGACATAGTCAATAAAGCAGTGGATGTGTTTCTTGAACTTGTTTGCTTTTTTGAGCATACAACGGGTTTGGGCAACTTAATCTCTGGTTCCTTTGCCTTTTCTAAATGCAGCTTGAACCTCTGGAGATTCTTCCTTTGCATACTGTTGAAAACTTCCTGGGGAATTCCGTGCATTACTTTTTGCTTTATGTGAGATGAATGCAATTGTGTGTTAGTTCAAAGAGTCTGACATTGTCTTCCTTTGGGAATGCGAAGAAAGGTGATCATTTTCAGCCTTGTGGCCACTGCTGAGTTCTCCAAACTTGCCTTCATATTGAGTGCAGGACTTTAACAGCATCATATTTTAGGATTTGAAATATCTCAACTGGATAGCCATCACCTCCACCATGTTTGTTCTCACTAATGTTTCCTAAAGCCTTCTTGACTATGCATTCTAGGATATCTGGGTCTAGTTGAGTGATGATACCATCGTGCTTTTCAGGGTTGACCATTTTCTTTGTGATTTTGCCACCTCTTCTAATATTTCTCCTTCTCTTTGTTCCCTAATACGTGAGTCCTTTATCGTGCCCTTCATTGCATAAAATGTTCCCTTGGTATATTTAATTTTCTTGAGGAGATCTCTAGTCTTTCTTATTCTATTGCTTTCCTCTATTTCTTGGCATAGATCAATGAGGATGATTTTCTTATAAGCCATAGCTATGCTTCAAAACTCTGCATTCATATGGGTGTAAATTTCCTGTTCTTTTTTCCCTTCCACTTATCTCTCTTTCTCTCTTTGTTTCCTTTACATCAGCTGTTTTAAAGGCTTCTTCAGGTAATAATTTTGCCTTCTGCATTTCTTTCTGTTGGGGATATTCTTCATTGCTTAATTTTGTACAATATCACAAACTTCTGTACAAAGTTCTCTTTCATATCTAATTCCTGGAATCAATTTGACATTTGCGATTTCACTCAAAAGATATTTTATTTAGGTTATACCTGAATGATCAAGGGGTTTTCCCTTCTTTCTTCAATGTAAGTACAAATTTTTTTCAATATGTGTGGTTGATCTGAGCCACAGTCAACTCCCAGTATTGTTTTGGCTGACTGTATAGAGACTTGAGCAATACATGAACTGTGAACTTCCAGATGTTTAAGCTGCTTTTAGAAAAGGGAGAGGAACCAGAGATTACATTGCCAACATCCGCTCAATCACCAAAAAAGCACGAGAGTTCCAGAAAACACATCTATTTCTGCTTTATTGACTATGCCAAAGGCTTTGTCTGTTTGGATCACAATAAATTGTTGAAAACTTTGAAAGAGATGGGGATACCAGGTCACCTGACCTACCTCTTGAGAAACCTGTATGCAGATCAGGAATCAACAGTTAAAACCGGACATGAAACAACAGACTAATTCCAAATAGGGAAAGGAGTATTTCAAGGCTGTATATTGTCACCTGCTTATTTAACTTCTATGCAGAGTACATCATGAGAAACGCTGGGCTGGAAGAAGCTGGAATCAAGAATGCTGGGAATAATTTCAATACCCTGAGGTATGTAGATGACACCACCCAAATGGCAGAGGGTGAAGAAGAATTGAAAAGTCTCTTAATGAAAGTGAAAGAGGAGAGTAAATAAGTTGGCTTAGAGGTTAACTTTCAGAAAACTAAGATCATGGCATCTGGTCCCATCACTTCATGTAAATAGATGGGGAAACAGTGGAAACAGTGTCAGGCTCTTTTTTGCTGGGGGGGGGGCTCCAAAGTCTCTGAAGATGGTGATTGTGGACATGTAAGTAAAAGTCGTTTACTCCTCAGAAGGAAAGTGATGACTAACCTAGATATTATATTAAAAAGGAAAGACATCACTTTGCCAACAAAGGTCCATCTAGTCAAGTCTATTGTTTTTCCAGTGGTCATGTATGGATATGAGAGTTAGATGGTGAAGAATGTTGAGTGCCAAAAAATTGATGCTTTTGAACTGTGGCTTTGGAGAGACTCTTGAGAGTCCCTTGGACTGCAAGGAAATCCAACCAGTCCTAAAGGACTGACTCTAAAGGAGATCAGTGTTAGGGGATCTTTGAAAGGACTGATGCTAAAGCTGAAAATCTAATACTTTGGTCACCTCATGTGAAGAGTTGACTCAATAGATAAGACCCTGATGCTGGGAGGGATTGGGGGCAGGAGGAGAAGGGGACGATAGAGGATGAGAGGGTTGGATGGCCTCACCCACTCAATGGACATGAATTTGAGTAACTCTAGGAGTTGGTGATTGACAGGGAGGCCTGTTGTGCTACGGTTCATGGGGTCACAAAGACTTGGACATGACTCAGCAACTGAACTGAACTGATCTGAACTGAAAGAGACTCTCTAGCCTCAGCTCCATAGTGTATTATCAGTTTGATTTTGGTATTGATCATCTGATGATGTGCATGTCTGGAGTCACATCTCGTGTTGTTGGAAGAGGGTGTATCCAATGACAGTAACTTGTCTTGGCAAAACTGTGATAGATTTTGCCCTGGTTTATTTTGTACCCAAAGACCAAACATGTCTGTTCCTTTAGGTAGTTCTCAATTTCCTACTTTTACATTCCAGTCCCATATGACAAAAATAGCATCTTGTTCTTTGTGTGTACGTCCTAGAATGTCCTACTTGTAATCCCAGACCCACTCAACCTCAGCTTCACCCTGGCCTGCAGCTCATTTTCCACTTTAGCATTACTGGTCATGACGCAGACTTGGATTACAGTGCAACTGAATGGTTAGCCTTGAAAACAAGCAGAGATGTTTCATTTTTATATTGCAGTCAAGCACTGAAATTCACACTGTTTTTATTGATGAGGGCAGCTTCTTCCATTTCTTCTTTAGGGATTCTTACCCACTTTAGAAGATAAAATGGTCATCTGAATTAAATTTGTCCATTCCATTCAGTTTTAATTCACTGATTGCTGAAACTTTGATCGTCACACTTGTCATCTCCTGTTTGACCACGTAAATTTTACCTTCATCATGGTCTTCACATTCTAGGTTCCTATGAAATATCATTCTTTACAGCATCAAACTTTAATTTTACACCACTCACATCCACACCTTGGTGTTGTTTCTCCTTTGGCTCCATCTCTTCATTTTCTCTGGAGTTACTTCCTCACTGAGTTCCAGAAGTATACAGGACACTTACCAACCTGGAGAGTTCATCTTTCAGCGACCTATTTTTGGCTTTTCATATCGTTCATGGGATTTTCAAAGCGAGGATACTTAAGTGGTTTTCCATTCCCTTCTCCAGTTGACTACATTTTGCCAGAATTCTCCACTATGTCCAATCTACCATGTGTGGCCCTACACGGCAGGTCTCATAGCTTCATTGAGGTAGACAAGGCTGTGATCCATTTGAACAGTTTGGTTAGTTTTCTGTGATTGTGCTTTTCATTCTCTCTGCCCTGTGATGGATAAAGATAAGAGGCCTATGTACTTCCTGATGGGAGAAACTGTGAGTGAGCCTCGGTCCAGCTCTGATATATGGGGCCATATTCTGTGAATCTTTAATCCAATATACTCTTGATGGGTGTGGCAGTGTTCAGGCTTTGTTGTCTGAACTGAGCCCAAACTATCATATGGGAAACGAGAATCACTGGGACCTCCTTTAAAAGCATTTGAGCAAGCACTCTTGTATTCAGGGCCCGAGACACCTCTGCATCCCACTTTCTGCCGGAGACTCATTGACACTCACAAGCAAGTCTGGCTCAGTCTCTTTTGGGGACACTGCTCCTTATTTTTGACGCCTCATGCACACAAGGTTTTGAGTGTGCCCTCCAATAGTCTGTTTCACTCCTGTGGAAGTTGCATAATCAAATACCACTGGCCTCCAGAGTCAATTTCCCTAGGGTTCTCAGTCCCTTTGCCAGATCCCAGGGTTAAGAAAACTGCAGGAATCCTAGAGCTTCCTTAAATATATAAAACTTTCTTTGGAATCATTTCCTGCAACTTGTGGATTGTGTGCTAGGCGGCTTTATGTTAGGTTGTAAGGTGACCTTCTGTAAGAGAGCTTATGTCAAAAACTGCATGACCCATGTCTGTAGCAGCTGGAGCCTCTCTTCCTTGTCAGGCCATTGCTGACCCATGCCTCTGCAGGAGACACTCAATCACTTAAATGCAGTTCTGACTCTGTCTCTGTGCGGTCTCTGGGTATAGGTGCACAAAATGTTTTATCGAGCACTTGAGGCGTTGCTGGTATTTATTGATTCTAAATGCAAATTCACCACTGCTATTGTCTTCCTGGGGCTTTCCCTTTTCCCTTGGACATATGTTGTTGTTGTTGCTCTTTTTGGTGGGACCCAACATTCTCGTGTCAATGGTCCTTCAGAAACAAGCTGTAATTTTGGAGTTCGCACAGGAAAAGTTGGGTTCACACCCTTCTACTTTCCCATCTTCACTCGCTTACAGGCACACACTGCCAAAGGGGGAAATGCTTCCATCCCACATCTGAAATTTTTTCACCATTCTGAGCTGTCAGATAGGCTTGAAGTGCCTGGACAGAGCCAAGGTCACCCTGTATTTCCTAGGATGCGTGTGGTTTCACAATGAAGGATCCTACCTTTTCATGTCATTTGTCTCACATGACGCTATTGTTGGTCACTCGTAAAGAGAGAGTGCGTTACCTGATTGGCTGATCCGAGGCAGCACTATCACAGGGTCTTCCCCTAATTTGGAAAAATTCTCCAGTGCAACAGGTTTTCTTTCTATTCCTCCTCCTTTCAGTTTCTACTCTTTCCTGAAGGACCTTCACCTCTTCACACTCTTATTTCCAGTTTAGCCATGTCCACCGTTTCCACAGGCCAGCCTACTTCCCACAGATTGAGGGGTCCACAGGCTATGTTTTAAAAGCCCCACACCACTGGAGTTATACTGGATGGATCTTTAACCGTCCCACATCCTCTTGCTGGTACAAACACACATCACCACAGCAGAAACTGTG
The DNA here is from genome assembly GCF_049115385.1 of Moschus berezovskii. Classification (NCBI taxonomy): domain Eukaryota; kingdom Metazoa; phylum Chordata; class Mammalia; order Artiodactyla; family Moschidae; genus Moschus; species Moschus berezovskii. The sequence continues at coordinate 23,283,267 of NC_142489.1, forward strand.
AGCTTCTTCATGTCTCTTGATGTAAACCCAGATTTGTGAATTCACAGTCGTGAGTTGTCACTGGCCATCCTTTCCTCATTCCATATCTCAGAGATGCATGGACCAGTCTCTCCCAGTCTGTGGATGTCTGATGCCTCCTTCTGCTTGCTCCACATCTCGTGGTCTGTAACTTTCACCTCTCTGTCAGTTGTGATTAGATGCACATCCACAGGGAAAAACACACAAACATTGGAAACAAGCCTACGTGGCTACACACACAAATGTGCAAAGCACACGGAAACATAGGCAAATATGGAACATGGGTGTTTCTGCAGCTGAAGAACCAGTGCCTTATGTGAAATATAGAGATTTCCATATTTCTTATAGGAAAATATCCATTCTGAACTCAAATATGAAGTGTAGAGAAGTCCAAATTCCATGACGGAGACTTCCCCCCAGGTTTTGATACAGTAAATACAAGTCATTTCTCACTTCATGGAAACCATTCTTTGTTTTGGTATATGTTTTCAGAAATACAACAAACTCTTTACTTCATGAAGAAACAGTGGTGACCATATTTTCACTTGTTCAATAGAGATAGTTCCAATTACATACTGGTTTTCCAAGACTTTAAAAGCAGTGATAAGATTTTCATATGTGAAATATCCAGAACTTTTCACCTGATGTTAGACAACCACCATGAGGATTCATGTATGAGGTGTAGACTACTCCACATTTCACATTAAAAAAAAAAAAAAACAAAACTGATTCCAGATTTTCTTAAAATGAAGAAAAATAATGCAATATATCATGGGGTAAAACAAGAATCTCCATATTTGCACGCAAAAATGTAGGTAATTCTCCATTTGAGTTCAATTCAGTCCAGTCTCTCAGTCGTGTCCAACTTTTGCTACGCCATGAACTGCAGCTTGTCATGCTTCCCTGTCCATCACTAACTCCCAGAGATTTCTCAAACTCATGTCTGTCGTGTCGGTGATGCCATATAACCATCTCATCCTCTGTCGTCCTCTTCTCTTATTGCCTTCAATGTTTCCCAGAATCTGGGTCTTTTCCAATGAGTCAGTTCTTTGCATCAGGGGTCGGGAATATTCGAGTATGTGTGTCATCATCTGTGCTTCCAATGTATATTCAGGACTGATTTCCTTTAGCCTCCTTGACGTCCAAGAGACTTTCAAGGTTCTTCACCAATGCCACATTTTAAAGGCCTCAATTCTTCCATGCTCAGCTGTCTTTACAGTCTAAATCTCACATCCGTAAATTACTGCAGGAAAAACCATCGCTTTGACCAGGTGGACCTTCGCTGGCAAAGCAATCTCTCTGCTTTTCATTATACTGTCTAGGTAGTTCATAGTTATTAATCCAAGTACCAAGTGCATTTTAATTTTACAGCTGTATTCACAGTCTGCAATTATTTTGGAGCCCCCCAAAATAAAGTCTATCAGTATTTCCATTGTTTCTCCATCCATATTTTAAACACGGATGGTACCATATGTCATGATATTAGTTTTCTGAATGTTGAGTTTTAACTCAAAATTTTCACTCCCCTCTTTAATTGTCATCAAGAGGTTCTTTATAGCTACATCATCTTCCACCATAAGAGTGATTTCATCAAGTATTTGAGGCTTTTGATATTTCTCGAAGCAATCTTTATTCATGCTTGTGCTTCTTAAAGCCTGGCATTTAGCATGTTGTACACAACATATGAACTATGGGCTGAAGATTGTGACATTGTACAGGAGACAGGAACCAAGACCATCCGCAAGAAAATGAAAAGCAAAAAAGAAAAACGGCTGTCTGAGAAGACCTTACAAAGATCTGTGAAAAAAAGTGAAGCTAAAAGCAAAGGAGAAAAGGAAAGATTTATCCATTTGAATGCACAGTTGCAAAGAATAGCAAGGAGAGTTAAGAAAGCCTTCCTGAGTGATCAATGCAAAGAAATAGATGGGAACAATAGAATGGGAAAGACTAGAGCCCCTTCAAGAAAATTTGAGATACCAAGGAAATATTTCATGCAAAGAATGGCTCAATAAAGAACAGAAATGGTATGGACCTAATGAAGCAGAAGATATTAAGAAGAGGTGCAACAAATACTCAGAAGAACTATACAAAAAAGATATTTTACCACCTATATAATCACGATACTGTGATCACTTATCATCCCCTAGGGCCAGACATTCTGGAATGGGAAGCCAAGTGGACCTTAGGAAATATCATTGTGAACAAAGCCCGTGGAAGTGACAGAATTTCAGTTGAGGTATTTCAAATCCTAAAAGATGATGCTGTGAAAGTGTTGCACTCAATATGTCAGCAAATGTGGAAAACTCATCAGAGACCACAGGACTGGAAAAGGTCAGATTTCATTACAATCCCAAATAAAGTCAATGCCAAAGATTGCTCAAACTTACTGCACAATTGCAGTCATCTCACACGCTTGCTAGTAAATAGTGCTCAATATTTTCCACACCAGGATTCAAAAATGGGTGAACCGTGAACTTCCAGAAGTTCAAGGTGGTTTTAGAAAAGGTAGAGGAACCAGAGATCAAACAGCCAACATCTGTTGGATCACCGAAAAAGGAAGAGAGTTCCAGAAAACATCTATTTCTGCTTTATTCACCATGCAAAAACCTTTGACCGTGTGGATCTCAAAGAACTATGGACAATTCTGAAAGAGATCAAAACACCAGACCACCAGACTTGCCTCTTGAGAAACTTGTATGCAAGTCAGGAATGAATAGTTAGTACTGGATATTGAGCAACATCCTGTTTCCAAATAGGAAAATGAGCATATCAAGGCTGTACTGTCACCCTGCTTATTTAACTTATTTTCAGAGTACATCATGAGAAGCGCTGGGCTGAAAGAAGCACAACTGGAATCAAGATTGCTGGGAGAAATATCAATAACCTCAGATATACAGGTGACACCACTCATATGGCAGAAAGTAAAGAAAAATTAAAGAGTTTCTTGAGCAACGTAATGAGAGTGAACACATTGGCTTAAAGTTCAACTTTTAAAAACTCAGATTATGGCCTCCAGTCCCATCACTTCTGGCAAACAAATGGGGAAAGAGTGGAAAAAGTGGCTGCCAATATTATTTTATTTGGGGGGGGGGGTTCCAAAATCACTGTAGATGTTGACTGTAGCCATGAAACTAAAATGCTTACTCCTTGGGAGGAAAGTTATGACCATCCTAGACAACATATTAAAAAGCAGAGACCTGATTTTGCCAAAAAAGCTCTGTTTAGTCAAGCTATGATTTTTTGCAGTAGTCATGTACGGATGTCTTATTTGGACTATAAAGAGTGCCAAGAATTGATGCTTTTGAATTATGGTGTTGAAGAAGATTCTTGAGTGTCCATTGGACTGCAAGGATATGCAACCAGCCAATCTTAAAGGAGATGAGTCCTGGATGTTCTTTGGAATGACTGATGTTGACGTTGAGACTCCAATACTTTGGCCAGCCAATGCGAACAACTGACTCAAAGAAAAAGATCCTCACGCTGTGAAAGATTAAGGGTAGGAAGAGAAAGGAATGACAGAGGATGAGATGGCTGGATAACATTACCGACTCAATGGACATAAGTTTGGGTACACTCAAGGAGTTGGTAATGGACAAGCAGGTCTGGCGTTCTGCGGCTCATGGGGTCACAAAGAGTCGGACACGACTGAGCGACTGAAGTGGACATTACATATAATTTAAATAAATAGGGTGACAATATGCAGCCTTTTCATAATCCTTTCCTTAATTGAAAGCAGTCCATTGCTTTACATCCAGTTGTAACAGTTTCTTCTTGAGTTGCACACAGATTTCCTAGGAGGCAGGTCAATTGATCTGGTATTCCTATCACATTAAGAGTTTTCCATAGTGTCTTGTGATCCACACAGTCAAAACCTTTGATATAAACATGAAGTAGAAGTAGATTTTTGTTAGTTTGTTTGTTCCTGTAGCTCTCTTGTTATCTTGATGATCCCACAAATGTTGGATATTTAATTTCTGGTTCCTCTGCCTTTACGAAATCCAGTTGGAACATCTGGAATTTCATGGTTCATGTACTGTTGAAGCCTGGCTTGTAGAATTTTGAACACTACTTTCCTTCTGTTTGAGATGAGGGCAACTGTATGTTTGTATGCACAGTCTTTGGCAGTATCTTTCTATGGGATAGGAATGAACTTTTCAAGGCCTGTGTCCATTGCTGAGTTTTCCAAATTTGCCTGCATATTGAGTGAAGAACTTATACAACTGTTAAATACCTCAACTAGAATTCCATCAATTCCACTAGCTTTGTTCATATGGATGTTCATAAGGACTGCTTGACTTCACATTCTATGATGTCTGGCTCTAGGTGAGTGATCAAAATGTCTTGGTTATCTGGGTAATGAACACCCTTTTTTGTATAGTTCTTCTGTGTATTTTTGCCACCTCTTCTTAATATCTTCTGCTTCCATTACGTCCATGAAAATTGTGTACATTATTTTGAACATCTTTGCATGAAATATTCCTTTGGTATCTCTAATTTTCTTGAAGGGATCTTTGGTCTTGCCCATCCAATTATTTTCCTCTATTTCTTCGCTTTGATCACTGAGGAAGCCTTTCTTTTCTTTCCTTCCTGTACTTTGGAACTCTGCCTTAAAATGGGTGTATCTTTCCTTTTCTCCTTTGCTTTCAGCTTCTATTCTTCTCATCTATTTGTAAGTCATCTTTAGAAAGCCATTATGCCTTTTTGTATTTCTTTTTCTTGAAGACGGCTTGGTCACTACTTCTTATACAGAGCCACAAACCTCTGTCTGTATTTCCTCAGTCACACGTTCTATCAGATCTAATCCCTTGAAACTCTTTGTCACCTTCATGTTTAATCCTAAAGGATTTGATTTAGATAATATCTGAATAGTCTAGTAGTTTTCCCTCCTTTTTTAATTTAAGTCTGAATTTGGCAATAAGGACTTCATGATCTGAGCCTCAGTTAGCTCTCAGTCCTGCTTTGGTTGACTATGCATAGCTTCTCCATCTTCGGCTAGAAGAAAAGAATTAACCTGATTTCAGTATTGTACATCTGATGATTCCATGTGTAGAGTCTTCTCTTGTGTTGTCCACCAGGGTGCTTGCTATAAGCTGTGTGCTCTCTTGGCAGAGCTCTGTTAACCTTTGACTGGGTTCTTTTGGTACTCGAATGTCAAGTTTGTCTGTTACTCAGGTATCTCTTGACTTTCTACATTTGCATTCCATTCCTCTATGATGAAAAGGACACATTTTGGGGGGTGTTAGTTCTAGACAGTCTTGTAGGTCTTCATAAAACTGTTCCACTTAAGCTACTTCAGCATAACTGGTCAGCACAAAGACTTGGATTAATACACTATTGAAAGGTTTGTCTTGGAAATGAGCAAAGATCCTTCTGCTGGTTAGACATCTTATGATCTGTCACGTTCATCTCTTCATCAGCTGTGGAAATACACATCCACATAGAAAAAACAGAAAAACACAGCTCACAAACTCACGTGTGTAGACACACACAAATGTTCAAGGCACAGGGAAACAGGAAAACTGGGAACATAGGTGTTACTGTAGCTGAAGAACCGGTGCATCATATGAAATATAGAGTTTTCCAGTTTATTTTTTTATAGGAAAATATCCATTCTCATCACAAATACGAAATATAGAGAAGTCTAGCATCCAAGTGGAAAATTAGCACCTAACTTTTAATACAGTAAATACAGGACATCACACATTTCATGGAAGAAACTCTTTCTTTTGCTATATGTTTGAGAAATGCAAAGATTCTCCACTTTATGAAATAACAGTGGTGTCCAGATTTTCATTTGTGCAATAGAGAAAATTGAAATTTCATACTGGTTCTCCTTATCTTCAGAAAGTCAATGACAAGCTTTTCATATGTGAAATATACATATTTCCTCATTTAATGGTAGAGATCACTAACTGGATTTTCATACATGAGGTGTAGAGAATTCCACATTTCACCTAAGAAAAAAAGCTTCCTTGTTTCCATGAATGAAATTTTAAAATTGCCAAGTATCCTGTAGTAAAACCAGCATCACTATATTCACATGTAAAAATGTAGGTGATTCTACATTTGATTTTAGTTCAGTTCAGTCTCTGGATCATGTTCAGCACTTTGCGACACCATGGACTGCAACAACGCATGCTTCCCTGTCCATCATCAACTCCCGGAGCATACACAAACTCACGTCCATCGAGTCAGTGATTTCTCCCAAACATCTCATACACTGTTGTCCTCTTCTGTTTCAGTTGTCAATGTTTCCAACCATCAAAGTCTTTTCAAATGAGTCAGTTATTCTCATCAGGTGGCCAAATTATTGGAGCTTCACCTTCAAAATCAGTCCTTCCAATGAATATTCAGGATTGATTTCCTTTAGCCTCCTTAAGGCCAAGAGACACTTAGTTTTCAGCAAAACTATTTAAAAGCATCAAGAATTCTGCACTCATCTATCTTTAGAGTCCAAATTTCACATCGATACATGACTGCTGGCAAAACCATAGCTTTGACTATGTGGGACTTGGCAAAGCAATGTGTCTGCTTTCCAAGATGCTGTCTAGTTTGGTCATAGTTTTCTTTCCAGGAGTACATCTTTTAATTTCGTTGTGCAGTCAACATCAGCAGTAATTTTAGAGCCCCCAAAATAGAGTCTTTTGCTCTTTCCATTGTTTCTCCCTTTGCTGAGCATTGATTGGATTGGATGTTATGATGTTAGTTCTCTGAAAGTTGAGTTTTTAAGCCAAATATTTCACTCCTCTCTTTCATTTTCATCAAAAGGCTCTTTAGTTACTCCTCATTTTCTGCCATAAGGGTGATGTCATCCACTTCACAGAATGTATTTGTATTCTCCCAGCAGTATTAATTCAAGCTTGTGCATCATCCAGCTTGGCATTTCACAAGTTTTACACTGCATAGCGGTTAATTAAGCAGGGTGACAATATGCAGCCTTGACACAATCTTTTCCTGATTTGAAAGCAGCCTGTTATCCCGTATCCTGTTGCTTCTTGACCTGGATATAGATTTCTCCACAAGCAGGTCAGATGATCTGGTTTTCCCACCACTTTATTATTATTATTATTACTATTTTCACACTTTGTTGTCATCCCCACAGTCACTGGCTTCGGCGTAAAGAATGAAGCAGAAGTAGAGGTTTCGGTTTCGGTTTTGCTTTTCCTTTTTGGAGATCTCTTGCTTTTTTAATGATCCTATGGATGTTGGCAATTTGATCTTTCATTCCCCACCCTTGTCTAAATCCTGCTTGAACATGTGGAAGTTCATTGTTCATGTACACTTGAATCTGGATTGGAGAATATTGAGCATTACTTTTCTACCGCTTGACATGGGGGCAAATGTGTGGTAGTGTGAACATTCCTTGGGATTTGGCCTTTCTCTGGGATTGGACTGAAAACTGAACTTTTCCAGTCCTGTGGCAATTGCTGAGTTTTTTAAATTTGCTGTCATATGGAGTGTAGCACTTTCATAGAGTCATTTTTAGCCTGTGGAATAACTCTACTAACATTCCATCAGCTCCACTATTTTTCTCCATATGATGCTTCATAAGGATTACTTTACTTCACATTCCAAGATGTCTGGGTCTAGGTGAATGATCACACCATCGAGGTTATCTGGGTATTGAAGATCCTTTTTCTATAGTTCTTCTGTGTATTCTTGACACCTCTTTTTGATATATTCTACTTCTGTTAGGTCCGCACAATTTATGTTCTTTATTTTGACCATATTGGCATGAAATGTTCCCTTGGTATCTCTAATTATCTTGAAGATATCTCACCTTTTCCATGCCATTTTTTCCCCTCTGTTTCTTTGGACTGTTCACTGAGATATACTTTCTTATCTCTCCTTCCTCTTCTTTGAAACTCTGCACAAACGGATATATCTTTCCTTTTCTCCTTTGTTTTAGATTCTCTTCATTTCTCAGCAATTTGTAAGGTGTATTCAGACACACATTTTGCCTTTTTGCATTTCTTCTTCTTGAGGATGGTCTTGATCACTGCCTTTTGCACAATTTCACAAACCTCTGTCTGTACTTAGGAACTCTATCAGATCTAATCCTTTGGATCTATTTGTTACTTTCACTGTGCAATCATAAGAGATATCATTTAGGTCTTACATCAACAGTCTAGTGGTTTCCCTACTGTTTTAAATTTAAATCTGAATTTGGCAATAAAACTTCATGATCTGAGTCACAATAGATCTCAGTCTTATTTTTGCTGACTATATATAGTTTCTCCATCTTTGGCTGCGAAGAAAAGAATCAATCTGGTTTCAGTTTTGACCATCTGATAATGTCCATGTATAGAATCTTGCCTTGTGTTGCTGGAAATGAGTGCTTTCAATGAGCAGTGTGTTCCCTTGGCAAAGCTCTATTTCCTTTTACTGGCTTCGTTTTGTCGTCCAAAGCCAAATTTGTCTGTTACACCAGGTAACTCTGGACTTGCTATATTTTCATTCCATTCCCCTATGATGAAAAGGACATCTTTTATGGGTGTAAGTTCTAGAAGTTCTTGTAGGTCATCACAAAGCTGCACTACATCAGCTTCTTCAGCATTACTATTTGTTGCATAGGCATGGATTACTGTGATGTTGACTGGTTTGTTTTGGAAACGAACAGAGATCATTCTGTCGTCTTTGAGATTGCCTCCAAGACTACATTTTGAACTTTTTATTAACTATGACAGCTACTCCATTTTCTGTAAGGGCTTTTTGCCCACAATACTAGACATAATTGTCATCTGAGTTAAATTCACCCTTTCCAGTCCATTTTAATTCATTGATGCCTAAAGTGTCGATTCTCACTCCTGCCGTCACCTGTTTGGCCCGTTCTGAACGACCTTAATTCACGGACCTAACCTTCCAGGCTTCTATGCAATATTACTCTTTACAGCATCAGAATTCATTCTCTCTCCAGTCACATGTGCAACTGGGTTCTGTTTTTACTCTGGCTCCATGCCTTCATTCTTTCTGTCATTTCCTCTGCACTGATCTGCTGTAGCATCTTTGTCAACTACCAACCTTTTGAGTTCCTCTTTCTGCACGCTATATTTTGCCATTATATGCTGCTCATGGTTTTCTCAAGGCAGGAATACTGAAGAGGTTTTCCATTCCATTCTCCAAGGACCACATTCTGTCAGAACCCATCACTATGACCCGGCCATCTTGTGTGGCTCTACATGCCTGGCTCATAGTTTCATTGAGTTAGACAAAGCTATGGACCAGGTGATCAGTTTGGTTAGTTTTCTATGATTATGATTTTCATTCTGTCTTCCCGCTGATGGAGAAAGATAAGAGGCTTGTGGAAGCTTCCTGATGGGAGCCACTAACTGAGGGTAAAACTGGTTCTTATTCAGATGGACAGGTCCATGTTCAGTTGAGTTCAGTTTTATGGCTCAGTCCTGTTCAAATCTTTGCATCCGCATAAACTGCAGCATGTCAGGCCTCCTTATCCATCACCAACTCACTGAGTTTACTCAGACTCATGTCCATTGATACGGTATGCCATCCAACTATATTCTGCTGTCCCTCCTCCTCCCACCTTGTACCTTTCCCAGCAGCAGGGTCTTTTCCAATGAGCCCATTCTTCATATCAGGTGGCCAAAGTATTGGAGTTTCACCGTTAGCCACAGTCCTTGCAAGGAATATTCAGGACTGATATCCTTTAGGATGATCTGGTTGGATTTCACCTAGGCATCCAAGAGACTCTCAAGAGTATTCTCCAATACCACAGTTCAAAATCATTAATTTTCCTGCTCAGATTTCTTTATAGTCCGCCTCTCACATGCATACATAACTACTGTATAAACAACAGCTTTGACTAGATGCATATTTCATGTAAAATTTCTACACTACATTTTCATATCTGAAATAAGCATAGTTCATGGCTTATTAGACAATGTGTTCCCTGGTTTTCACATTTGAAAGAGCAAAAATAGCACCTTTCCATGTCCAAAATTCCTCAACAGTTTTTCATACGTCAATTATAGAGAATTCATTACTGCCAATTGGAGATTCTTCTTACAATTTTAAATATGGGAGATATAGAGTATTCCCTACTTCAGTTAGAAACATCTGCACCTAGATGTTGAAATATGAAATATACAGAATTCCATGCTTTGAGGAAGTACTTTAGTTTGTTTATTTTTAACTTAGGGATAATTATTTTACAGAATTTTGTTCAAAAGCATCAATTCTTCCGCGGTAAGATTTTTTCACAGTCCAACTCTCAAATCCACACATGACCATTGGAAAAACCATAGCCCTGACTAAACGGACCTTTGTTGGCAAAGTAATGTCTCTGCTTTTTAATATGCTATCTAGGTTGGTGATAACTTTCCTTCCAAGGAGTAAGTGTCTTTTAATTTCATGGCGCAATAAGCATCTACAGTGATTTTGGAGCCCAAATTATTAAAGTCTGACACTCTTTCCCCTGTTTCTCCATCTATTTATCATGAAGTGAAGGGACCAGATGCCATGATCTTAATGTTCTGAATTTTGCGCTTTAAGCCAACATTTTCACTCTCCTCTTTCAATTTCATCAAGAGGTTTTTTAATTCCTCTTCACTTTCTGCCATAAGGGTGGTGTCATCTGCATATCTGAGGTTTTCATATTTCTCCCAGCAGTCTTGATTCCCGCTTGTGCTTCTTCCAGCCCAGTGTTTCTCATGATGTATTGTGCATATAAGTTACGGTGACAATATACAGTCTTGACATACTCCTTTTCCTATTTTGAACCGGTCTGTTGTTCCACATCCATCACTAACTGCTCTTTCCTCACCTTCATACAATTCTCTCAAGAGACAGGTCAGGTTGTCTGCTATTCCCAACTCTTCCAAAATTTTTCAAAGTTTATTGTGATCCACACAGTCAAAGGCTTTGCATAGTCAATAAGGCAGAAAGAGAGGTTTTGTCTGGAACTCTTGCTTTTTCCATGATCCATCGGAATTTGGCAATTTGATCTCTCTTTCCTCTGACTTTTCTGAAACCAATTTCAACATCTGGAAGTTCACGTTTACCCCTTCTATTTGCAGAGTAGTGATGGGACCAGATGCCCTTATCTATGTTTTTACGAATGCTGAATTGTCAGCTTGGTTTTACACACTTCTCATTCACCCTCATCAAAAAACTCTTTATTTCCTCTTCACTTTCTATTTGTTTCAGTGTTGCCATCTATATATCTGAGGCTGTTGGTGTTTCTTCCAAACCTTGATGCCAGCTTGTGATTTACTCTTTTGGTATTTAAATAATATACTCTACTTAAGATTCTCATAAACAGAGTGACAATTTAGAGATTTGTCACTCTCTTTTCCCAGTTTTGAACATTCAATTGTTCCATGTCTGGTCCCAATTCTTGCGGCTTGACTCATTTAAGGATGCTTTCAACTTTCACTTCCTCAATCATTTTCCAGTTACCCCACCCCCGCCTTTTTTTTTTTTTTTTTTGGTGTTCTCCATCTAGACACCTAAGTTTCTCATTGTGGGACATTTATCATTGCCCCAGTCAGAGCTCTGCCTGTTTAACTTGTTGTTGTTGTTGTTTTTGTTGCGCACCTCAGCATGCTTCATTTATTTCCTCATTTCTACCTCCACCTAATTAGTTCTTTCTCGGTCTCAGTTATTCTACTGTGGGTTCCTTCCAGGGTGTTGTTAATCTCAGTTATTGCATGGATTATTGCTCTTTGACTCTTCTTTATTTCTTCCAGAACCATGGTAAACATGTTTATTTCTTCTCATTCCAGTCCTCCAGTGTATTTACTGGCAACTCTACATATCTTTCAAGATTTTGATCATCTTTACTCTCTTTATTCTGAACTCTTTTTCAGGAGAAGTTCCTAACTCCTCTTCTTTTCTTTGTCTTTGTGGGTTTTTATCATTTACCTTCAGCAGCTGCATATTTCTCTCCGTTTTCATTTTGCTTTGATTACTGTGATTTGGGTCCCCTTTCTGCAGGCCGGAGGGTTATAGCTCCAATATGTTGTGGATCCTGTCCTTTGTGGGTGGGATTTTTCCAGTGACTTCTCAAGGTTTAATGCTTCGGATCATTTGTGTCTGTGCACTAGCATGCGGATCTGTGTCTCTTCTCTCTGAAATTCAATAAATTGTCCGTGGACAGTGCTTTGGGGTGTTTGTGGGTTTGGTATGGCTTAATGCACCCCCTTTTATAATATTCACCGTTTTGTTTCTGTTTGCTGGAGATTAGGTGTGGTTTCTCTTGTACTGAAGTTACTGACTCAAGTGTGGAGATTGCTTTCCATGTAGACACGGAAACTCTGGGGTGTGTGCTTCTCCTTTAATGTTCCTTGAGTTAAGGAGTTCGATGTTGCTCTAAAGTTCTGGAATCGACATCCTGGCCTCTGGGTCTCTTTTCCCAGGTTGCAGTAGCATCAAAAGTCCACATCCACACAATACAGAAGATAAAACCCAGGTTAATGGTGACACAACTCTCCCCATCCAGAAAGTATCAACAGGATGAACAGAATTTCAGACAGCAGAGAAAAGGGAGGAGAGTAAAAGAGGTGCCTAGGAGGAGATAGAGGAGTGTTAAAATGGAAAACAGCAATTAATTCAGGAAACGAATCCATAAATGAAATCAGATCGTAAAGATTTTGTTACTAAAGTCACAACATTGATATCAATTTTGGGAAAATAAAAGTTAAGAAACAAGAAAAATAGTGTAAAAAAAGAAAATGGAGTCTAAATTTATTCTCTTATATATAAAAAATGTGTTTAAAAATAGATTTATATGTGTTTTGTTTGAAAGATAATAATAATTAATAGAAATAAAAGTTTAGGGTATAATAAAGGACTAAAATAGTTTAAAGTTAAAGAAATCATATGGAAATAGATCACAGAGTTTCAAAGCAGTTGTGTGATTTTTGGTCCCAATATAGTGTCAGACAGTCTCTTGCTGAAGCTTGTATTGTCAAAGGTGACTGTTGTTCCTCAGTTGAACAGTCTGGGCATATATTGCTGACTTATTCCATTGAACCTGTCACTTCTGGGTTGGTTTTTGTTTCTTTGTTTATATTTCATTCTTTTATTTGAAAACCTCTCCATATCTGGTTTTCACCATGAAACGAGGGTACAGTAGCCTCATATTCGAGCTCACTTGTTCAGTGCTTTGGGGGGTGAGAGGTGGGACACAGAAAACAAATACCATTGGGATATTGGGGGTGCTTGAGGTGGATTGATCACATTGGGTTTTTGAATGACAAATGTGACTTGTACTTTCTGGGTCCACACTGCTCAGATTCCTGGTTGATACATGAGGGCACAGTCCCAAGTGGGCCCTGTGTTACATGCACTTCCCAGCCAATCAGGCAGTCAGGTGCTTGGCAAGGGCCATGACAACGATTGGCTATGTACTTTGTGCTCTTCCCAAGTCCAAAATCTCGGGTGACTGGTTGGAGGCAAGGCGCAGTCCCAGGTGGGCCGTGCATCTTATGCAGGTCTCTGGTCTCAGTCACTCAGTTTGCTGCCTGTGCCAGCGGGCAGAATCTCAAGTATGCCATGTGTCTCCTCAGGCTAACTGACCCAGGCTGTCATGTTCCTGGACTATGTGAACTGTCCATGAATTGAGGAATTCATCATTAGCAACTGTCAGCCAGCTTAGAGCTTGGTAGGGGATGCCTCTGGTGCCAAGATACTAGTAGCCTATTTCCTTCTGCCTCTGGCAGTCGTACACTTTCCTCTCTCAATCCGTGGAGGAAAGGGTCTTAAATCGACACTGGCTTCGTCTCCTTTGGTATTTTCTAGTTCACAACCTTCTGTTCTGTGAGTATGCCATGGTTCATTGTAACCTCAGAGCCTTCTCACAGGAAAGGCCCTTTCTAAAATTTCTATTTCCAGTGTCCCCATGGTTTAGGTTTGCGTGTTATCTTAGCTTCGTCACATTGTCCTCAGGGCACTAAAGCCTGCTTTTAACCATAATGTGTTTGATACATCCCAGACCTGCCTTCAATGCTCAATGTATGACAGTGGACGGGAGCATCTGAATCATTCCTTGGCTAGTAATCGGATTTATTGGCATAATCTGTGTTTTTGTTCTTCCTCTGTCTAGTTCTATTTCTTCCCCGACTGACACCTATGAGAGAGGGTTTCCTATTTTGTGCAAATTTCTCCTCCTTTAAGACTCCTTCTCCAAGGCGAGTCTCGATCCCTAAAAACATTTCCTCCCTTTCATCACTTATTTTTTCTACCTACTTTTTAAGAGACTGGTTTTCCTTTATCAGTTTCTAGGGCCCATCAACATCGGTCACAAATTGGTTTGTGAAAGTTGTTCCACGTGCAATCTATCCTTTGATGGATTTGCGTCAGAGAAAGTGGACTCAAGCTCCTATTCCTCTAACATAATGAGACCCCCACCACAACCCTGGAAAATCCATTTTATTAACTGAAATCTTGTTGTTGTTCAGTCACAAAGCCATGTCAGACTCTTTGTGACCCCTTGGACTGCAGCACACAAGGCCTCTCTGCCCCTCACCATCTCTCAGAGTCTGCCTGAGATCATGTCCATGAATGGGTGAAATGATATAGCCTTCTCCTCCTCTCTAACCCATTTGTCCTCCTTATTTCATTATTTCCTACGAATCAGGGTCTTTTCTTGTGAGTCAGTTCTTTGCTCAGGTGGTCAAAGCTTTGGAGACTCAGTTTCCGCGTCAGTGATTCTAATGCATCTTCAGAGTTGATTTCCTTTATGTTTGACTAGCTTGATCTCCTTGCAATCCAATGGACACTCACAAGTCATCCCAAGCAGAGCACTTTGGTGTTCTCACATCCATACATGTCTACTAGAAAGACCATTAGTGTTACTCAATGTGATTCCTTTGGTCAAGTCAACTCTTCACTTTTTAACACACTTACTAAATTTGTGAGCACTTTGCTTCCAGGAAGCAATTGTCTTCTAATTTTATTGCTGCCATCACCATCACAGTGAATATAGAGCCGCAAAAGAGGAAATCTGTCACTGATTCTGCTTTTCCCACCTTTATTTCCCATGAAGCAGTGGGACCAGATGCCATGATCTTACTTTGTGTAATACTGAGAATTCAAGTGTACTGTTTACACTGTTTTCCTATCAACATTGAGAATTATTTTATTCTTTTACCTTTGTTTTCCCCTCAGTGTTTTGGATAAGAAATTATTTTCTGAGTATTCTAAGATGGTTGCTACTCATTATATATAATACTTCTGGTTTTTAGTTTCCTGTTGGAGAATTTGTGTCATGCTTCTGTGACAACTCTGTTAAATGTTGACAAAATGCACAGCCTATATTACATTTCTCTATTAACATAATGTATTGAGCCTGTTCATATTATCTAGTTAGGTTTTCTCTAATGTGGCAACTGCAAAAATCAAAGGAGGACAAGAAATAAGGATATAATATGGAGGGCTGCATGAAGCTGAAACCCTGTGGCACGAAGGGAGATAAATTTTGATCATCAATGATTTCTATTGAAATATTTGGTACCAGATTTTGTGGTCATTTGCTAGAAGGGAGCATTAGAGGTGAAAATAAAAGACTTGTAGGGCCTTCCCTGGAAGTCCAGTGGTTAAGACTCTGCACTTCCTTTGCAGGGGGCCTGAGTTCGATCCCTTGTTGAGAAACTAAGATCCCACATGTTGCACAGCATGGCCAATAATAGTAATAAAGAAAATAAAGGCTTTTGTCATATGAGAATAAAGAGTTGGCTTAAAACTGAAAAAAAAAAAAAGATCATCAATGATTTCTATTGAAATATTTGGTACCAGAAGTTTAAAGGGATGAAAGAAAAATGTACACACTGAATTATGGAGAAGCTATTTTAATATACACATCATATAATTTGAATGTTCAGCAGTTCATTTGAGTTCAGATGCTCATCAATGATTTCTATTGAAATATTTGGTACCAGAAGTTTAAAGGGATGAAAGAAAAATGTACACACTGAATTATGGAGAAGCTATTTTAATATACACATCATATAATTTGAGTGTTCAGCAGTTCATTTGAGTTCAGATGCTCAGTCATCACCGACTCTTTGCGACCCCATGAATCACAGCATGTCAGGCCTCCCTGTCGATCACCAAGTTGCGGAGTCACTCAAACACATGTCCATCGAATCGGTGATGCCATCCAGCCATCTCATTCTCTGTCGTCCCCTTTTCCTCCCACCCCCAATCCTTCCCAGCATCAGAGTCTTTTCCAGTGAGTCAACTCTTCGCATGAGGTGGGCAAAGAATTAGAGTTTCAGCTTAGCGTTAGTCCTTCCAAAGAAAACCCAGGATCAATCTCCTTTAGAATGAACTGGTTGGATCTGCTTGCAGTCCAAGGGACTCTCAAGAGTCTTCTCCAGCACCACAGTTCAAAAGCATCAATTCTTTCTTCACAGTACAACTCTCACATCCATACATGACCATTGGAAAAACTATAGCCTTGACTAGACGGACCTTCTTTGGTAAAGTAATGTCTCTGCTCTTTAATATGCTATCTAGGTTGGTCGTAACTTTCCTCCCAAGGATTAAGCGTCTTTTAATTTCATGGCTACAATCAGAATCCACAATGATTTTGGATCTGACACTGTTTCCTCTGTAAGACGTTTTATTTCCCATGAAGTGATGGGACCAGATGCCATGGTCTTTGTTTTCTGAATGTTGAGCTTCAAACCAACCTTTTCACTCTCCTCTTTTGCTTTTATTAAGAGGCTTTTTAGTTCCTCTTCACTTTCTGCCATAAAGGTCATGTAATCTGCATACCTGAGGTTATTGATATTTCTCCCGGTAATCTTGATTCCAGCCTGTGCTTCTTCCAGCCCAGCGTTCCTCATGATGTAATCTGCATATAAGTTAAATAAGCAAGGTGACAATATATAACCTTGACGTACTCCTATTCCTATTTGGAACCATTCTGTATCTCTAAGTAAATGAGAGTTGTGGTTTTATGTGCTCAAGGTGTCCTCTTATGTATGAACCCCATCTCTTACACAAAGAATAGTGGAAGATAAGCTCGATTAAGGGATACTCTTTCAGCAATAGGATCTATATTATTCAACCAGAAAGTTATTAAGTAGTGTTGCGGTTCCCAAACAGTTCATTTAAGTTCTTGGAAGCAAGCAAAGATTTTGACCACCCAAATAAAGTTGTCTAAAATTATATTTTGACATATACACATATATACACATACGTGCATGTTTGTATGTATGGGTGTGTGTATAGAAAAATGTACAATGGCTTTTAATTCCTGTTAGGCAAAGCAGCAATGGAAAAAAATTCAAACCCAAAAGCAGAATGATTCAAAAGTCTACTCGGTTATTGAATATATGTAAGTGGAAATACTTCCAAATATGTTTCTTTGGCTGCATCTAAAATATGAGGACTCCTTTATATCACTCCCCTCTTTCGTTTTAATAAATATCTACCGATTTTCAAATGTTTGTCCAGGTTTAATGACAAAAATAAACACTTATGGAAATATATATATATATATATATATATATATATATATATATATATATATATATATATATATATATATATATTTATATATATATATCATAGATATACAAATATCTATATAAAATAGACAGATATGTTTGCTTAACAGAAAATATTGATACCAAATTTAGATGTCAGAATTATTTCCAACTCCATGCTCCATCTCATCATGAAAGAGCCAAAGTTGTTGTTGACTCAAGCACTCCAAGAACTGGGGATCCTGATTAAAAATCGAACCTGGAACTGGGATTCTTAGTCACATATGATCACACTCTAAATCCAACACT
Organism: Moschus berezovskii; assembly: GCF_049115385.1. Classification (NCBI taxonomy): domain Eukaryota; kingdom Metazoa; phylum Chordata; class Mammalia; order Artiodactyla; family Moschidae; genus Moschus; species Moschus berezovskii. Next base: position 23,301,047 of record NC_142489.1, read on the forward strand.
TTATTTCCTTTCTTGTTCTAATCAGTCCCTTCTTAAGATTGAAAAGTATGAAAACCGAGAGAGAGAAATAGGAGATTCTAGACTTCCTCGTGTTCCAAGAGTCATATTAATCAGAGAAAATAGAAAAGACAGAAACAAAGGAAAATAATCAAACGATATAGAATAATATTATTTTAGCCATTAAGCAAAGTCAAAGATCTTTAGTTCATCCTCAAGGGCCATATATAACATTCTGAGCAATATCTTGTGAACAGTTTTAGAGATACTAAAAATCACTGCAGATGCTGATTGCAGCCATGAAATTAAAAGACGCTTAGTCTTTGGAAGGAAAGTTATGACCAACCTAGATAGTATATTAAAAAGCAGAGACATTACTTTTCCAACCAAGATCTGTTTAGTCAAGGCTATGGTTTTTCCCGTGGTAATGTACAGATGTGAGAGTTGGACTGTGAAGAAAGCTGATCGCCAAAGAATTGATGCTTTTGAACTGTGGTGTTGGAGAAGACTCTTGAAAGTCCCTTGTACTGCAAGGATATCCAACCAGTCCATTCTAAAGGAGATCAATCCTGGTTGTTCATTTGAAGGACTGATGATAAAGCAGAAACTGCAATATTTTGGCCACCTTATGCGACGAGTTGACTCACTGGAAAAGACTCTGATGCTGGGAAAGGTTTGGGGAGGGAGGAGAAGGGGACGACAGAGAATGAGATGGCTGGATGGCATCACCAACTCTGTAGACATGAGTTTGAGTGAACTCCGGGAGTTGGTGATGGACAGGGAGGCCTGGAGTGCTGTGATTCATTGGGTCATGAAGAGTCGGAATCGACTGAGTGACTAAACTGAACTGAACTGAACTGAAAGCCCCAACCAGGCTGAAATGTAAGTACCTACATCACAGAGCAGTTGGAACCAGATGAGCAGTGATGTTGACTCCCAATATCCTCAGTTACAGGCCACTAGTAGAATGTCCCCAAACTATATCAAACACCCCATGCTCAACCTCACTGTGTCATTAAAATCATTCCCCTGAAAATATTCGGGGAGTGTGGGTCTTTGAAGGACCAGCTGCTAGGTTCTACAATAAACTATTGCACAGAAGTGAGTAATCAAAGTTTAGTTGGGTTCAGTTCAGTTCAGTTCAGTTCAGTCGCTCAGTGGAATCCGACTCTTTGGACCCCATGTATCACAGCATGCCAGTCCTCCCTGTCCATCAGTAATTCCCTGAGTTCACTCAGACCCGCCTCCATCGAGTCTGTGATGCCATCCAGCCATCTCATTCTCTGTCGTCCCCTTCTCCTCCTGCCCTCAATCCCTCCCAGCATCAGAGTCTTTTCAGTGAATCAACTCTTCGCATGAGGTGGCCAAAAAACTGGAGCTTCAGATTGAGCATCAGTCCTTCCAATGAACATCCAGGACTGATCTCCTTTAGAATGGACTGGTTGGATCTCCTTGCAGTCCAAGGGACTCTCAAGAGTCTACTCCAGCACCACAGTTCAAAAGCATCAGTTCTTCGGCGATCAGTTTTCTTCACAGTCAAACTCTCAAATCCATATATAGCCACTGGAAAAGCCATACCCTTGACTAGATGGACTTTTTTTGGCAAAATAATTTCTCTGTTCTTTAGTATGCTATCTAGGTTGGTCATAACTTTTCTCCCAAGAAGTAAGCATTTTTTAATTTCAAAGCTACAATCAGCATCCACAGTGATAAAGTCTGACACTGTTTCCCCATCTATTTCCCATGAAGTGATGGGACCAGATCCCATGATCTTAGTTTTCTGAATGTTGGTTTACAGCCAACTTATTCACTGTCCTCTTTCACTTTCATCAAGAGGCTTTTTAGTTACTCTTCATTTTCTGCAGTAGGAATGATGTCATCTGCATATATGAGGTTATTGATATTTCTCGTGGTATTCTTGATTCCAACCTGTGCTTCTTCCAGCCCAGCATTCCTCATGATGAACTCTGCTTAGGAGTTAAATAAGCAGGATGACAATATACAACCTTGAAGTACTCCTTTTCCTATTTGGAAGCTGCCTGTTGTTCCATGTCCAGTTTTAACTGTTTTTTCTCTGACCTGAATACAGGTTTCTCAAGAGGCAGGACATTTGTTATTTCCATTTGGTATTTCTGGTATTTCCATCTCTTTCCGACTTTTCCAGATTTTATTGTGATCCACACAGTCAAAGGCTTTGGCATAGTCAATGAAGCAGAAATAGATGTTTCTCTACAACTCTTTTGCTTTTTCCATGATCCAGAGGATGTTGGCAATTTGACCTCTGGTTCCTCTGCCTTTTCTAAAACCAGCTTGAACATCTGGAAGTTCACGGTTCACATATTGCTGAAGCTTGGCTTGGAGAATTTTGAGCATGAATTTACTAGCCTATGAGATGAGTGCAGTTGTGCGGTCATTTAAGCATTCTTTGGCATTGCCTTTCTTGGGATTGGGATGAGGACTGACCTTTTCCAGCCATGTGGCCACTGCTGAGTTTTCCAAATTTGCTGGTGTATTGAGTACAGCACTTTCACAACATCATCTTTCAGGGTTTGAAATAGCTCATCTGGAATTCTGTCACCTCCACTAGATTTGTTCATATTGATGTTTTCTAAGGCCCACTTGACTTCATATTCACTTGACTTCACATTCCAAGATGTCTGGCTTGAAGTCATTGATCACACCATCATGATTATCTTGGTTGTGAAGATCTGTTTTGTACAGTTCTTCAGTGTATTCTTGCTACCTCTTCTTAATATCTGCTGCTTCTCTTAGGTCCCGAAAATTTCTGTCCTTTATCGAGACCATCTTTGCATGAAATGTTCCCTTGGTATCTCTAATATTCTTGAAAAGATCTCTTGTCTTTCCCATTCTGTGGTTTTCATCGATTTCTTTGCATTGATTGCTGAGGAAGGCTTTCTTATTTCTCCTTATTATTCTTTGGAACTCTATATTCAGATGCTTATACCTTTTTATTTCTCCTTTGCTTTTCGCTTCTTTTCTTTTCACAGATATTTGTAAGGCATCCCCAGACAGCCATTTTGCTTTTTAGCATTTCTTTTCAATGGGGAGGTCTTGGTCCCTGTTTCCCATACAATGTCATGAACCTCCGTCCATAGTTCATCAGGCACTCTATCTATCAGATCTAGTCCTTTAAATCTATTTCTCCTTTCCACAGTATAATCATAAGGGATTTGATGTAAGTCATATCTGAATGGTTTAGTGTTTTTCCCTACTTTCTTCAATTTAAGTCTGAATTTGACAAAAAGGAGTTTATGATCTGAGCCACAGTCCGCTCTGGTCTTGTATTTGCTAACTTTATAGTATTTCTCCACTTTGGCTGAAAAGAATACAGTCAATCTGATTTTGGTGTTGACCATCTGGTGATGTCCATGTGTCGAGTATTCTTTTCTGTTGCTGAAAGGACTTGCTTGCTATGACCAGTGTGTTCTCATGCAAAACTCTATTAGCCTTTGTCCTGTTTCATTCTGTGCTCCCAGGCCAGATTTCCCAGTTACGCCAGTTGTTTCTTAATTCCTATTTTTGCATTCCAGTCCCCTAAAATTAAAAGGACATCTTTTTAAAGTGTTAGTTCTAAAAGGTCTTGTAGGTCTTCACAGAACCGTTCAACTTCGGCTTTTTAAGTGTTACTGGTTGGGGCATAGGCTTGAATTATTGTAATATTGAATGGTTTGCGTTGGAAATGAACAGAGATCATTCTGTTCGTTTGGAGATTGCATCCAAGTACAGCATTTCGGAATCTTCTGTTGACCATGATGACTACTCCATTTCTTCTAAGGGATTCCTGCCCACAGTAGTAGATATAACTTTCATCTGAGTTAAATTTACCCATTCCAGTCCATTTTAGTTCACTGATTCCTAGAATGTCTACGTTCAATCTTGCCATCTCTTGTTTGACCACTTCCAATTTGTCTTGATTCATGGACCTATCGTTCCAGGTTCCTATGCAATATTGTTCTTTGCATCATCAGACCTTGCTTATATCACCAGTCACATCCACAACTGGGCATTGCTTTTGCTCCATCCCTTCATTTTTTCTGAAGTTATTTCACCACTAATCTCCAGTAGCATACTGGGAACCTACCGACCTGGGGAGCTCCTCATTCAGTATCCTATTATTATGCCTTTTCATACTGTTCTTGGGGTTCTCGATGCAAGTATACTGAAGTGACTTGCCATTCCCTTCTCCAGTGGACCACATTTTGTCAGACCCCTCCACCATGACCCGCCCATCGTGGGTGGCCCTACACAGCATGGCTTAGATTCATTCAGTTAGAGATCAGTTAGAGAAAGCTGTGGTCCATGTGATCAGATCGACTAGCTTTCTATGATCACGATTTCTGTGTGTCTGCCTTCTGATGCCCTCTCGCAATTCCTACCATCATATTTGGGTTACTCTTACCTTGGTTGTGGGGTATCTCTTCACGGCTGCTCCAGCAAAGCACAGCCACTGCACCTTACCTTGGACGGGGGGTATCTCCTCACGGCTCCCCCACCTGATCTTGAATGTGGAGTTGATCCTCACGGCCCTCCTGTGCCCGCACAGCCAGCGCCACTTGGATGTGGGATAGCTCCTTTCGGCTGCTGCCCCTGGCCTTGGGCGTGGGGTAGCTCCTCTTGGCCGCTGCCATGAATCACTTTTATTTCAGAAACCAAATGGATTTACTGATTTGATTTATACATATAAAAATTCTTTAGGAATGACATTTTGCAGGCTCATGGTTTTTGTTGCTATTTGTGTAAGGAACCTCTATTTTAAGTTGATGCTAAAGTATAAACATTGGTTGAACATTGCCCATCAATTTCTAGGAGACCAGTGATGTTGTTATGTCACAGCTATCCTTCACTGGCTAGGAGACCAGTGACTTTGTATCTAGGAGCTTTGTATCTAGTAGCTAGGAGACCAGCTACTCTTTCTTTGCTAGGAGATCAGTGCCTTTTGGAACCACTGTGATGGTCTAGGGAGTTTCCCCCTTAGGCCAGCCAAGCAGTATTTGAATTTGTTGTGTGTAATATCAGAAAAATGAGAAAAGTATCTGAAGAAAGATTTTTCTGAGATGGCACATATTTCTTCAGAAATTCAAGATGTGCCTCCTAACGATGATTCCACTGGTTCAGAAACCTCCATTAGAACTTGGTATGATTATACACTTGCTGGGGACTCGGTTTTGTGATCTCTTATTGAAGAATATGCTTTTCAGGCTTTGTCTGAGGAAGTTCTGATGAAAAGGCCACGTTACACATTTTCTGTCTCTGAAACAGGTGAGCTGAATGATTTTCTTCCACTCACTTTTTCACAAAAATTGTGGAATATAGTGGAAAGTGATCAATTTCAATCTATTTGGTGGGATGAGAGTAGCACTTGTATAGTGAGCAATGAAGAACTCTTCAAGAAAGAAGTCTTGGAAAGAAAGGCGCCTTTCAGAATATTTGAAACCAATAATATGAAAAGTTTAGTTCGACAGCTGAACCTTTATGGGTTTAGTAAAAAGCAACAACCTCTTCAAAGATCTGCTTCACTATCTGACTTTCTGGAAGAAGAAAACAATATCTCTTTTGAGCAAGGTATTCCAAAATTTTCACTTATTAGCAATATGTAAGATTAAATCATATGGCCAAGAAAGCATGTTACCATATGTAGCTAAAACAGAATTCAAAATTGACATAGCAATTTGTTGAGAAAACTTTATTGTTTGAAGTTGAGACAGCTGGAGGATACAATATTTGATGTTTAACAAACTTTCCAATCAACTTGAAACAAGATACGAGTCTTGAAGCTACTTATGGTATTTACTATATATATACAACATATTTTTAGTTGAGGAGCTCATTTGTTTCTAATATGTTAGCTGTTAAAACTACTCTGGAGGCGTTTAATTTGATGGAATTTAATTGGTATCATTGAAGGAATTATTTTTCTTTTCTAATTTTATTTATTTTAATTGGAGGCTAATTACTTTACATTATTGTATTGGTTTTGCCATACAATGACATGAATCTGCCCCAGGTGTACATGTGTTCCCCATCTTGAACCCTCTCCCACCTCCCTCCCTCCTCCCTCCCCATCTCATCCCTCTGGTTCAACCCAGTACACCAGCCCCGCGCATCCTGTATCATGCATCGAACCTGGAATTGTGATTCGTTGCACATATGATAATATACATGTTTCAATTCCATTCTCCCAAGTCATCCCACCTTCGCCCTCTCCTACAGAGTCCAAAAGACTGTTCTATACATCTGTGTCTCTCTTGCTGTCCCATTTATAGGGTTATTGTTATCACCTTTCTAAATTCCTTATATATGCGTTAGTATAATGTATTGGTGTTTTTCTTTCTGCCTTAATTCACTCTGTATAATAGGCTCCAGTTTCATCCACCTCATTGGAACTGATTCAGATGTATTTTTAATGGCTGAGTAATACTCCATTGTGTATGTGCACCACAGCTTTCTTATCCATTCGTCTGCAGATGGACATGTAGGTTACCCCCATGTCCTGGCTATTATAAACTGTGCTACGATAAACATTAGAGTACATGTGTCTCTTTCAATTCTGGTTTCCTTGGTGTGTATGCCCAGGAGTGTGATTGCTAGGTCCTACGGAAGCTCTATTTCCAGTTTTTGAAGGAATCTCCACACTGTTCTTCATAGTGGTTGTGCTGTTTGCATTCCCACCAACAGTATAAGAGGGTTCCCTTTTCTCCACACCCACTCCAGTATTTATTGCTTGTAGACTTTGGGATATAAGCCATTCAGACTGGTGCAAAATGGTACCTCATTGTGGTTATGATTTGCATTTCTCTGATTATGAGTGATGTTGAGCATCTTTTCATGTGTTTGTTAGCCATCTGTATGAAGGAATAAACTTTTATAGTTTAGCTTTTATGGCAGTTTTACCTTGGTTTATAAAGAAACTAAATAATTGTATCCTTTGACTTTAGTTACAGATCTACTATAATCCAAATTTCAAAAGAGGCTATCCTGAACTTTTAGTAAGAATAGAAAAAAGATTTGGGATTAACAATGTGTCTGCAATATCTTCATTAGTTCGAGATTGCAAGAAGAAGCGTGTTAAAGCAAGTGTCAACATAGATGATAGTAACTCTGATTTTCTTCCTGAAACTAGTGGAGAGAGTACATTTTCAGCCTCCACCAGTTTAAGTGTGCCTTTCATACAAAAGCCTCACAACAGCCAGATGTTGGCTAATACAAGAGCTCTAGCTCTGTGTGACTTAACTTCCCCATCATCAATATCAGTTAGCCAAACAGAACAGATTGTGGGAGATCAACCTGCTGTTTTGAATCAGTTGAGCATTTTTAGGGGGCACTCACATAGCAGCCACACTTAGGTAAATGGCCACGTTGAGGACTTGCCTACTACAACTACATCGAATTCTCAGAACCACATCCTATCTCCATTACAGAGCAGTTATTCTAGGTCTGTGTGACTTACCTTCCCCATCATCAATATCAGTTAGCCAAACAGAACAGATTGTGGGAGATCAACCTGCTGTTTTGAATCAGTTGAGCATTTTTAAGGGGCACTCACATAGCAGCCACACTTAGGTAAATGGCCACGTTGAGGACTTGCCTACTACAACTACATCGAATTCTCAGAACCACATCCTATCTCCATTACAGAGCAGTTATTCTAGACTGATGGTGGAGCCTTCTAAGTTTCCAGATAGATATAGTGATATGTCAGCCCATGACAGTCCTTTCCGTGACCCTCAAAAGAGAGGCAACTCATGGCCCTCAGTGCCAAAGATCACTTATACATCTGCCTCCTCTCTTTCAAGTCAAGTCATCAAGAATCATCGTTATGTGAAAACCATGCTAATTAAAACGGACCTATCAAATAAATGTCAAGTTATGGAGCCTAATGAATATTGAAATTTTTGTTGGGAGATGTCAACAAATACCTACAATTCTTGTATTTGAACAATAAAGTTGCATGTTCATCTTCATAGTTTCATTGTCTTTTTTCAAACAATGAAGAAAAAAATGAGGCTTAGTTTAATGTCTGACTATTTTACTGCACTGTTTTATATACTCTTCAGGACAAGAAAACATTCATTATGCATCCTAGGTCAATGACACCTGATGTAATATTTGTAAGCAAGAAAATGAGAACAAAGGGAAAAGAGGTAATGGATGTAACGTGATTTCTGAAATCATCCCTGCTGAAATGAACGGGTGTCTACATGAGGAGTCTATGGGTGAAGGAACAGATACAAATAAAATCAAAGAAATGGAAATGCACAGTAGGCACCTTAGTGCATTCACAGTTACATTACATTCTATTAGATATTGGTAGAGTATTAAAAGGGTAGACAGAAGGTTATCTTCAGTATAGAAATTCATTATGTACTTGAAAATATAAAATCATGATGATCAAAATCATGATCACCACTGTACTGTCACTGTGATACCAAAGAAAACATAACATAACCAGTGACTGGCCCATGGTGAGCACAAGATATGTATTTTACAAGTGATAATGTATAGGGACATTTTTGTTCTGCTGCCCTTAAGTGAAAGCCAAAGTGAAGTAGCTCACTCTTGACCGACACTTCGCGACCGCTGTGGACTGTAGCCTACCATGCTCATCCATCCATGGGATTCTCCAGGCAAAGATAATGGAGTCGGTTGTCATTTCCTTCTTCAGGGATCTTCCTGACCCAGGGATTAAACCCGGGTCTCCCACATTGCAGGCAGACGCTTTACTGTCTGAGCCACTAGGGAAGATGCTGTCCTTGAGGCACACCTTTATTTGCTGAAACCAAGATTCCACCCTATATTTCCTAATGCATGTTTAGATGTTGCTTATCGGTTCACACAGAGACATAATACGTTCCTGGTGGTGATTGCAGCACATCAGTGTGATGAACAAGTTCTGTGAAGAAATGGTATCTTTTTTCCTTAATAATTTCATTATCTTTCTCTTATACTGTACTTCCGGAGCTACAATCTCTCAACCTAATTTCAGTCATGCTAAGCCCCTTCTCACAATTTTGTCTCAACTCTTCCTTGGGATTGGAAGGAACTGTCATTCATGTCTTCCATGTGTTTTGGGTCTACTCTCTTTATGTATCTTTAACATCAGCTAAAATTAGAGCCTGCAAATGATACATTTTAAGTACTTACTAAGTTATCAATAAAGAAATGTCATAACCAATCAAATGCTATATACATTACTCAACATATTCCTATAACCGTCAGTTTTATCATAATTGGCCTTTCCTCTTTACTGATAACTTTTTCCAACTTGATAAATATTTATTATATTTACACGAATGTTAAATGTGGGAATTCAAACTATAAAATTACTGCTCTTATCATGAAGTTTACGTACTATAAGAACCCATTCTAAGCATGTAGTTTCAGGACCCAGTACGCTAAAATTCAATAGTAGTTGTGGAGACATGAATAAAAAAAAAAAGAATCATTAATTTTAATAATCTAGAAAAGTCATGGAGTAAGCAGGGATCAATATCAATGGTTGATCCCTAATATATTTCACAACGAAATACTCTGAACAAAGTGTCTGCTTGTTGGACTATCCAGATATCATGAACACTACCTAGAAATCTTTGTAATCTCAAATTTGAGTTCATTCCTTTAGATGTTGGTGGCAACATCAAGTCAGATCCCTGTTTTGGGATGGTTACCCACATAGGACAACATCAAGATAAGTTGACCACTTTCATTCTTGCAGCTCATGAACAGTGAAATCTGTGGAATATCTGTGTAGATAAAGGAATGGTCAACAAACACACTTTTTCTTTCACTGAAAAATTACATTCAAGGGGTGAGCATTTTGAAGCAATGGTAAGTGTTATTGAAATTGGTGTCCTTAGTTATGATTTCAAGCCCCAAGTTCAATGCTCTTGTTTTAGATTTCAGTTTTTTTATGAAACTAAAAGACACTTAGTCCTTTAAAGGAAAGTTATGATGAACCTAGATAGCATATAAAAAGCAGAGACATTACTTTGCCAACCAAGGTCTGGCTAGTCAAGGCTATGGTTTTTCCAGTGGTCATGTATGGATGTGAGAGTTGGACTGTGAAGAAAGCTGATAACCGAAGACTTGAAGCTTTTGAACTTTGGTGTTGGAGAAGACTCTTGAGAGTCCCGTGGACTACAAGGAGATCCAACCAGTTCATTCTAAGGGAGATCAGTTCTTAGTGTTCATTAAAATGACTGGTGCTGAAGCTGAAACTCCAATACTTTGGCCATCTCATGTGAAGAGTTGACTCACTGGAAAAGACTCTGATGCTGGGAGGGATTTGGGACAGGAGGAGAAGGGGAAGACAGAGAATGAAATGGCTGGATGGCATCACCGACTTGATGGAGATGAGTTTTAGTGAACTCTGGGAGTTGGTGATGGACAGGGAGGCCTGGTATGCTGTGATTCATGGGGTTGCAAAGGGTCAGACAGGAGTGAGCAACTGAACTGACATACTGACTGACGATGTAGTCCAATTTGCATCCTTTGAGTAATATCACCTTAAAGGTGATTCCATTTGCTATTTCATTGCCATGTACTGATTATTCTTTCTCAGTCCGTTTTATTTCTTTTCATGTTCTGCTTTGAGTGGCAGGTCCTTTTCATAAAGAACAGGAATAATCCACTTAGTACTCTGTGATAACTTGGAAAAGAGATAGACAAGGACATTCAATATATCATGTTGAAAATCTACAGTACTAACCTGTACTAACAGCATTAACCTCTACTTCAATTGTCCTACCAAGGGAAACCTGGTTATATGGTTCATTCCCTTTGTTATCAATTGTCATATGGCTTTAAAATATCAGTACCTGTCATTCTCCAAAGATTATAGAGAAAATAGCTCAATAACTTAGGGAAGCATTGTACATGAATTCAATTTTCTTTCCTTTATGTATGTACTTTATAAATGGTGACTAAAATTGTAAAACTGAAATCAAAAATTAAGTGAGGTAAATTCAGAAGATTGGGGCAAAAAGTAGAAAAAATTGATTGGACAATGTCAGGGGATGAAATTGGATACTTAAAATATAACAAGCAAATATGTCACTGAAGGACCTAAAGAGGTCAATATGACTTCAATATTGTTACACTACAACTTTATTTTCATCAAATCACAGAATAGTTTTTCATGCAAATATTCTAAAATCCCATGGGATGTAGATTAATGTTCTATCTTTTGAAACATTCTGATTTAAAATGTCACTAGAGTGAAATCATTTAACTACAAAATCACTTCCAACATTAGGCCTAGAAACAGATATCAGAGAACTCTGTGCATTTCATATGTGTCCTTCAGTGAGTACTTTGGTTTTCTTTTCCTTTCATAATTGTGTTTTGGGCATGTAAGATTGTGACTCTCCTTGTGTGTGTGTGTATGTGTGTGTATCAGATTAAGAATGTGATTGTGAGTGTACGTCTGGGTTCTCTTTTGGATTTTATGTTGGAGATTTTGGCTGAAGAAACGGCTAATTCAATAGTATAAAAAGGTACAAATTAAAATGTCCATTCAAAGGTCTGCTTTAGTATTTCAAAGTACAAGACAAATGGATGAGTCTCAGAGATTAAGCATTTCAATAATAACCAAGCTACTCCACCCTAACATACTTAAAATCTATGGCACTGTCACAATCAACCCACCAAAGTTGAGAGGGGCCTTAGAAGTCTGTGATGTCTGACAATAACAAAAACAAACCTACTAATTTGGCAATACCAGAGAAGCTAAGTAGGTGCATGAAGTTTCAACCAGGCCTTCCTGTAATAGGATACTACCTTCCTATAGGAGGTGGCACACTCACCATTATGAATAACATTCTTAGGGATCAAAGAAACTAATGATGAAATCTGTAATTCTGTTCCCATATGGTAGAAGTGGCCTTCCTCCTTCACAAGGGTATCAGTTAAAATAGACAATTAAATAGAAGGAAGTGATAACATGGCCCACATTCTTCGTAGATAAAATCTTCAATATCCAAGCCCTACCACACTGATAAGATGATGACTATACAGTAATTCTGGTTTCAGCTCTGTGTGGCAATCATCATAAAATGGCACTGAAACATATATATGATCATATGTGCAACGAACCTCCAGTCCAGGTTCGATGCATGATACAAGATGCTCAAGGCTGGTGTACTGGGATAAACCAGAGGAATTGCTTGGGGAGGGAGGTGGCAGTGGGGTTCAAGATGGGGAACACATGTGCACCAGGGGCAGATTCATGTCAATGTATGCCAAAACCAATACAATAATGCAAAGTAATTAGCCTCCAATTAAAATAAATAAATAAATGAAAAGAATGTATGAATATTTGAGATGCACTGATAGTGAAAATCGATTAAGGCAAAAATCTTTAGATCTGATTCAAAGAGGAAAACTGTGTATTCCCTGTCTTCTGTTTCATGGGACTTCAGATACATTCACACAGTTCCACAATTCTCAACCCTCATCTGAAGACAAAAACTGTGACACTAAAAGAGGAATGGTCTACGTACAGAGAAGGCAAGTAGCAAAGTTTAAATGGATCCAGTCTCCTACCTACATCCTTACTTAGTAATATAACCCCTTGTAAGCTTTCCTAAGGGTGACTAGAATACACAAGTCAAAGATACTTCTCCCACGATTACAGAGTTTGATTGAGAAGATATAATTTTGCTTAACTCTCACCTCATCCTTAAGATCAAATATCAGCCTGTTAACACATCAGAAGATGGGCAGTTCTAGCAGACACTTACAGACAATACCTGCTTCTGCCTAAGACCAAGATTGTAGATCCAAGTGGCTGATGCGGTAATGTTTCTGTCTCAGGATACCACATGACTCCTCAGGAGTTCTCCTTTTCTCGGAAGCTCTCCAAAAACATTGTGAGAAGTACAATGTGAGGGAGGAAAAGAAGGAAACTGACAAGAGCTTTGTTCTTTCTAATTGTCCTGAATATCACTTATCATCCCAGGTACAATGACAGGCTTACCATTTTATCTGAACTATCTCCCAGAACTGCCAAGACTAATTTTTTGATGTAGTTTAGTCACTCACTCTTGTCTAATTCTTTGTGACTACATGTACAGAAAGAACCCGGGGATCGCCTGCCCTTCAAATCTCCCAGAGCTTACTCAAATCTTTGACCTTTGAGTCAGTGATGCTTTGCGGCCATCTCGGCCTCTGCCCTTCCCTACTTCTCCTGTTCCCAATCTTTCCCAGCATCGGTTGCTTCCCAGTGATTTTGCTCTAGGACTCATGTGGCCGATATATTGGCTCTTCATGTTCAGCATCAGTCCTTCTGAGACAGTCAGAGATGGTTTCCTTCAAGCTTTTCCAGTTTGAACTCCACACTCACCATGGAACTCTCACACATCTTCTCCAGGCTTTGTTACAAAACATCAATATTATGGCACTCAGGTTTACCTTAAGATTAAATGACTAACTACCCCTCCCTGTTTTGCTTTGTTTTGTTCTGCACTTTTTTTCTCTGTCTCTCTCTTTTAAGCTATCATCTACCAATTGTCACATTCCTGGGCCCTTGGCATCTTCCTATACAAGAATTAAATTATGCCCATGCCACTCTCTGACCTTTGACACCAACTTAAAACAGTTAAGTTTCCAGAGCTGAAATAAGGAATCTGTGCTCTGGGCAAATGTCAGGACAGCTTGATAAATAGCTAGATATTTTCAGGGACTGACTTTTTCAGCCCAATTCCTGCACCACTTCTCATGCTGAAAAGATCTATAGTTCCTTAGTAAAGTGAAGTCACTCAGTCATGTCTGACTCTTTGCTACCCCGTGGAGTATAGCCCACCAGGCTCCTCTGTCCGTGTGATTTTCCAGGCAAGAATACTGGAGTAGATTGCCATTTCCTTCTCCAGGGGATCTTCCCAATCCAGGGATCGAACCCAGGTCTCCCTCATTCCAGGCAGATGCTTTCACCTCTGAGCCATTAATCAGATGACAATTCCTCGTTAGCAGAAATTTCAAGAAAAATAATTGTGTTTATTTGCGTGTTCAAAATCAATGATGTAACAATTACGTAAATATGTATGTAACCGCCCATCAAACTGATTAATTCATGTCAGCTAAAGTTTGTTGTTTCACCGGCATGCATAAAGGAATTACAGAGCTTGCCTAGAAATAAGATCAGAATTTCTGACTTCTCAGAAAATAAGAGGACATTGAGTGCAACTCTCTCTACGGAGGCATGACTAATAATATTTCTATCAAGACAACGCTTCCTCCAGGGCATCAAATAGATATTAGAAGAAGATCTTGCTCAACAGTGAGGTCTATATGGAAACTATACATAACTGGGAAGAATGGAGGGAAGATGGGTGGAGGACCAGAGGAATAGAACCAAGCCTGTGTCTTGAGGTGGGAGATGGAGAATCAGGGAATAGATTGAGGATTCAAACAAGCGACCTCACAAAACTTAAATTAACTTTGACTGAAAGGAACAAGGTGAAGAAGCTGATGAAATATAATTTGCCTATAGTGAAAATCAAACAGAGAATGTGTGGTGTGGTCCTGCATGCCCTAAATGGCAGGCCAGGTCAACTAGTGTACAAGGGCGTGGAAAATCAAACATGGGGTTAGAAAGGCAACTTGTGAGGGAACTGCTTGGCTATGTGGAGATGGAATTATGCAACTGGGATGACAAATTGTGTAGAAACGAATGCCTTTGAAAAATCCCAAACTGACAAAGTGATACCTTAGTACTCAGTCACGCAGAGGATGTGGTGACAGCATTGAATTTCCCCCTCGTGCCACATGCTGAGACCTACTATCAAGCAATAGAAAAAGACCAACTAGAACTATCACACATGCTTCTGCCACCACAGGATAGAAAGCTATCCCATGAGGGCCATAATTTTTCTGCCCATGGTCGCTGGCTCCTCTGCAAAACTGATACCACCAGGGTTCCTACAGTCCCAGCAGCTTTACCTCTTGCTCCTGTGCTCACCAAGGCAGGCCCAAGTGTTCCACAAGGGTCTTGGGGACAGCATTCTCTGGTGACCACACGGAAAGGTTGTTATCAAACTACATCTGAGACTCAGGATCAGGGAAATGAAGGAAAAAGATTGAAAACTTTCCCACCAGCTGAGCAAGCCGCAGATTAAATACATGCAATCAACTATGCAGATGCTTTCTCTATGGGATAAAAAAGGACAATAGATTTCCAACGAATGAAAATACCCAGGCTGTTGCAGCTCTCAGATCAAAGGAGTAATCCCAGTTTAGAGTCTAACCTGTCCTTACTGAAGATCCAGAGTTAAGTTCTGCCCACATTTGGTGAGTTTTCTAGAGAGGTGAATTTGAGCTGTGGCACATGTTCAGGACCAAAACCCAGGGACCCTAGGTAACATTCATTGTACTTCCGATGTTTTGCTATGATGCGTGGAGGTTCACTCTCTGTCTCACTTAAAAGCTTTCTTATTATCCTTGCTTATTTGGTGTTTTAAGATTGTTTATATTGGTATGTATCTATTGTGCATTTTCTTTTCCTGATTTCTGTGCCTTTTGTTGATATTGTTTGTTGTTTCTTGTCATTTTTGTTTTAATAAACATGTATTTCCTTATTAACTGTGATTTTCTCTTATTCTGTGGGAAAGCTCTTATCATTTTGTCAGAGTTTTTTCCTATATTCTTCATATGGCACTCTGCTCTGGTGTTGTTTTATGTCTTACAAGATATTTGCTTAGTTCTCTTGATTCTGTGTTCTTCCCTACTGTCATTACTGCTTCTATTATTTTACTTGTGGTTTGATTTTGATTTCTTACCATGTGTCTGTCTTCCTTTGTTCCCCTGTCTAATCTTTTACTATGTGATCTTGGTTCTCTGACTGGAAGTTGGGCCTGATCACCTAGGGCTTCAACAATGTATCATAGACCACCAGATAATTCCCAGCTCTAATGAATATTAATTGGTGAGAGTCTCTATGAAGGCCTCCATCTGAAACGAAGAACCAATCCACCCAAAAGCCTATACTACCCAGAGATGCTGCCTCACACCACACAAAATGTATGACAGAAACACAAGCCAAATCATTCCCAGATGGACTGTCTAAAGTACACTAAACCTATACACACCGGAAAAAGACTCCTCTGACACGGCCCCACTATGAAAGAGAGAAGCATCAGCTGTGGCTACAAGAATGTAGTTGCCAGTCCCTCCCCCTCCATGGACACACAAACCACTGGACCAAACTTATACATTCACGATGCAGACTGGAAGCAAGTACTACCATCCTATACCCTGGGTAGGAAAGACTAGTTACATAGTAAGCTAAGCAAATATGAAGACAGTAAAGCATTTTGCAGGCAAAGAAACAAGGTAAAAATACATATGTCATAATTAAAGAGGAAATAGAAATTGTCACTGAAAATAAATTGAGAGTAACGATAGGAAAGATGATCAAACCTCTCCGAAATTAAATGGAGATCATGCAAGAAACATTTACGAAGGTCATGGAACAACTAAACAACAAGAAATGGATGATAGCACAATCACTGCCATATGTGTATTGTAGGCTGTTCCATGCCTTTGTACAGCAGAAGCCAGAACAACATTGGGAAACAATTATCTTTCAATTTTTAAATGAAGTAATAAAAGAAAACAAATTTAAATTACAAGCAGACCTGACAATTCAGTTGATACTGAAGTAGATTTCACCCAAAACCCGCAGAGTGCAGTTTCTTCGCAAGGTCAAAAGAAATATTTCTGAATAAATAAAAACCTGGATCACCCGTCAGGACTTGGTAAATTTAAAATAATCAAAATTGTATCAGACTTTTTTTTTTTTTAACCACAGTGTTATGATTTATATGTCATTCATGGGTGGAAGAGAAAAAACAAACAAAGCATAAATAACAAAGAAAAGAAAAAACTGAAAAGCATGAATACATTGAGGTTCATGTATGCACCTCTTCATGGCCAAGAAATCATTGAAGAATCAGAGAGAATATATATGTATATATATATATATGTTTGTGTGTGTGTGGGTGTGTTTGTGTGTGTGTGTGTGCATCAGTTCTACTCAGTCACTCAGTCGTATACAACTCATTGAGACCTCATGAATCAGAGCACGCCAGGCCTCCCTGTCCATCACCAACTCCCTTAGTACACTCCACTCATGTCCATTGAGTCAGTGATGCCATCCAGCCATCTTATTCTCTGTCGTCCCCTTCTCCTACTGCCCCCAATCCCTCCCAGCATCAAAGTATTTTCCAGTGAGTCAACGCTTTGCATGAGGTCGTCAAAATATCGGAGTTTCAACTTTACCATCAGTCCTTCCAATGAACACCCATGACTGATCTCCTTACTGGTTCCATCAACTTGCAGTCCAAGGGACTTTCAAGAGTCTTCTCCAACACTACAATTCAAAAGCATCGATTCTTTGGCGATCAGCTTTCTTCACAGGCCACCTCTCACATCTGTACATGACCACTGGAAAAACAATAACCTTGACTAGAAGGACCTTTGTTGGTAAAGTAGTCTCTACTCTTTTAAAATGCTATCTACGCTGGTGGTAACTTTCCTTCCAAGGAGTAAACGCCTTTAAATTTCATGGCTGCGATAAGCATCTTCAGTAATTCTGGAGCCCCAGAAAGCTCTCACACTGTTTCCACTGTTTCCCCATCTATTTGCTATGAAGTGATGGGACCAGATGCCATGATTTTAGTTTTCTGAATGTTGAGCTTTAAGTCAACTTTTTCCCTCTTCTCTTACACTTTCCTCAAGAGGTGTTTTAGTTCCTCTTCACTTTCTGACATAAGGGTGGTGTCATCTGCATATCTGCGGTTATTGGTATTTCTCCCAGCAGTCTTGATTCCCGCTTCTGGTTCTTCATCCCAGCGTTCCTCATGATGTACTCTGCATATAACTTAAATAATCAGCGTGACAATATACAGCCTTGACGTACTCCTTTTCCTATTTGGAACCAGTCTGTCCCATGTCCAATTCTGTTGCTTCCTTACCTGCATATCGGTTTCTCAAGAGGCAGGTCAGGTGGTCAGGTATTCCCATCCCTTTCAGAATTTTCTGGCATTTATTGTGATCCACATAGTCAAAGACTTTGACATAGTCAGTAAAGCAGAAATCGATGTATTTCTAGAACTCTCTTTCTTTTTCCATGATCCAGCGGATGTTGGCAATTTGATCTCTGGTTCCCCTGCATTTTCTAAAACCAGCTTGAACATCTGGAAGTTCACCATTCATGCATGCAAAAGCCGGGCTTGTGAATTTGGAGCATGATATCGTTATCGTGTGAGATGAGTGCAATTGTGCGGTAGTTTGAACATTCCTTGGCATTGGCTTTGTTTGGGTTTGGAATGAAAACTGATATTTTCCAGTCCTGTGTCCACTTCTGAGTTTTCCAAATTTGCTGGCCTATTGAGTGCAGCACTTTCACAGCATCATCTTTCAGGATTTGAATTAGCTTAACTGGAATTCCATCACCTCCACTCGCTTTGTTCATAGTGATGCTTTCCAAGTCCCACTTGACTTCACTTTCCAAGAAATCTGGCTCTAGGTGATTGATCACACCATCGTGATTAACTTGATCTTTTTTTGTACAGATCTTCTGCGTATTTTTGACACCTTTTTTTAATGATCACCTCAATAGAAAAAATATAAAACTTTAATAAAATCCAACAAGCATGTGTGATAAAAAATCTTTCAGAAACTGAGTGTAGCAAACATTACCTCAACATAGTAAAGGCATACAAATCCAAACAACTGTGAGGTATCATACACTATTCTGCATGGTGATCATCATAAAAATCGACAGTAGGGTCCTTCCTTGATGGTCCAGTGGCTAAGACACCATGATTCCAAATCAGGGTTTCCATGTTTGATCCCTGGTCATGGAACTAGACTCCTTATGCAGCATTTAAGGCCTGGTGTAACCAAATAATGAAGCAAATGTGTGTGTGTGTGTGTGTGTGTGATGTGTATATTTATATATACATATAAAATACAATTTAAAAAGGTAATACAAATATAATTAAAATATATAAATAAAATTAAAATAATATACAAATGTATAATATAAATATAATATGCAAATATTTATATTATAAATTAACAATCATTTTATATATATACACTGGAGAAGGGAATGGCAAACCACTTCAGTATACTTGCCTTGAGAACCCCAAGAATAAAATAAAATAAAAATAATATACAAATTTATAAATATAATATGCAAATATTTATATTATAAATTAACAAAAATTTTAAATATATATATATATATATATACACACACATGCACACACATAAACCTTAAAACAATGAATATAGGAGATGATGTGAAGGAAAGGAAACACTCTATAGTGTTTTTCAGACCAGTTCATTTCAGTTCAGTCGCTCAGTTGTGTCCGACTCTTTGTGACCCCATGAATCACAGCACACCACTCCTCCCTGTCAATCACCAACTCCCACCAAGATAGAGCAGAGTATGAATATTCTTTAGAAAATTATTAATAAAACTACCATATGTCCAAAATCCCACTGTTTGACATATACACAGAAGAAGCCACCATTGGAAAAAGAAAAAAAAAAAATGTGTATCCCAGTATCCACTGCAATACCATTTACATTAAACAAGTTATGTAACAATCTAGGTGTCCATCTACTGATGAATGGATAAAGAAGTTATAGCACATCCTTAAGGTGGAACATTTCTCATCCAGATAGAGGAAAATCGTGGATTAGTTCTAGAGATATGGATGCATCTAGAGCCTATCATATAGAGTGAAGTTATTTAGAAACAGAAAGTCCAATATTGTAGATTTACGCATATATGTGGAATCTAGAAATCTGGTTCTGAAGAATCTATCTGAAGAGTGGGAAAAGAAATGCGTAGTTTAAGAACAGACTTGGACACAGAAGTGTAAGTAGAGTGTGGCACAATTTGAGCAGGATACACTGACATATGTACAATACCAAGTATGAAGTAGTTAGCTGGTGAGAAGCTCCTCCTCAGGGTTCTGGGGTGTCCTAGAGGAGTGGATTGTGGGGTAGCAGAGCAGGCTCAAGAACAGATGGGAGGCCTGCTCAAAAGAGAGGCTCATGTATATATACTGATAGCCGATTTACATTGTGGTACAGCAGAAAGTAACAAACATTGTAAAGCTATTATTCTCCAATTTCAAATTGTTTATTAAATTGAAAAATTAGTCCTTCCTTGGCCAACTTGGGCAAGTGGCAAGAAATGCATCACAGTGCACATGTCAAGTAAAATATAAATCAGCGCATTTGTCAAGTAAAATCTGCACCAAGGACTGCTTTAGTATGTGTAGACAAACCATAAAGCAAAAACTTAAAATTCTGAGCTAAAATAGAATAAATTCAGACTCTAGACATAAATATTCCTCACTTCATTTGATTACCATTATTTTCCTTTTATGTTTTTTAATATTTTAAAAATTTATTTAATTGGAGGCTAATTACTTTACATTCTTGTATTGGTTTCGCCATATATTGACATGAATCTGCCCCGGGTGCACATGTGTTCCCCATCTTGAAACCCCTCCACCTCTCTTCCCATGACATCCCTCTGGTTCAACCCAGTACAACAGCCCCGAGTACCCTGCATCATGCATCGAATGTAGACTGGCGAATTTTTTCACATATGATAATATACATGTTTCAATGCCATTCTCCAAACTCATCCCACCGTCACCCTCTCCCACAGAGGTTCTGGGTTGGATGCACATCTCTGGCCTGAGGCACTCAGGTTCAGGTGCTTGGGTATTGCACAAATGTGCGCACTTGATTGGGCCTGTGTTTTGTGCCCTTCCCTGATCTGAGCAGTTCAGGTGACCAGGTGTTTGGCTAGCACAGTAGCTGAGACTTATGACCTCTTTGGTCCCTGCTGCTGGGTGTTCTGGGTGTACAACCAGTGCACCTTCTCAGGCGTATGTCAACCAGCCAGAAACCTAAGAAGTCCTGGCCAGCAATGAAACCTGCCTGCAGTTTGGAATCAGACGCTTTTCTGGGGACACAATTGCCCCCTTCTGGCTCTGACTGCCCTCCCCTGCCTGTCTCAGTGGGGGATAGGTTTTCGCAGCTAGCTAGTTCTGCTCAGTCCTTTGTTCTGTGAGCGGGTCTGGCGGAGTCTTAGGTTTGGGCTTTTCGCCTTTTCCTGGGGTAGCTATCCCACAGTCTGCTTTTCTATCTCCAGTTAGCTCTCAGATTGCCCTGAGGCATTCAGGCCAGGTCCTCAATGCAGCCTGCACATCCTTGCCCAGCCCCGACTTACTATTGATGGATGCAGGCTTCTCTGTTGCTTCTCTGCTAGGAGTTACCATTGGGAGAGTAATCTGTGGGTTTTGATTATTTCTTTCTTTTTCCTTCCCGTTATGTTGCCCTCTGAGGTTCCAAGGCTCGCCACAGACTTACAAGTGATAGTGCATCCTGGTGTTCAGAAACTTCTTTTTTCTGCCTCCCTTCCCGGGATGGAGCTCCCAAAACTACCTCTTTTGTCTCTCTTTTTATCTTTTGTTTTTTCCCAACTTTTTAGAAGACAATGGGCTGCTTTTCTGGGTGCCTGATGTCCTCTGCCAGCATTCAGTTGTTTTGTGGAATTTGCTCAGTGTTCAAATATTCTTTTGATGAATGTATTCAGGAGAAAGTGGTCTCCCCATCCTATTTCTCCACCATCTTCTTCCCTCCCTCCATTTTGCTAGCTGCGAAAGCCTATCTCCCACTGAGGCAGGCAGGGGAGGGCAGTCAGAGCCAGAAGGGGGCAATCGTGTCCCCAGAGAAGCGTCTGATTCCAAACTGCAGGCAGGTTTCATTGCTGGCCAGGACTTCTTGGCTTTCTGGCTGGTTGACATACGCCTGAGAAGGTGCACTGGTTGTTTTTTCTAAAAGTAAAGAAGGATTATCAGTTGATGTCACCAATTTATACAAACATGAATTCCTTCATATTTTAGTACCTAATAGTAAGCCTCTGATATTCAGGACTATCCTAAGTAGGAAATTAGACATGTAGTTTGAAAGTTGAGGTGCTCTACAAGGATCACTCATTTTAAAATCCTGGAATTTGTTCTACTGATTGGGAAAAATGCACAGCCAAAAACTTGAGAATTGTGTTTTCTTCAGCCAGACTTAATCCTGAGGGGGACTCAGCATTGGGAACATATTTAATCCCATGGCATATTAATATCAATGAAGGGCAAAATCCACTACAATACTTTAATTATACTCCAACTAAAACAAATTTTAAAAATGTTGTATAATAATATTGAATGCCATTTGTCTCAAAACATTTTTGCTTAAAAGACTAATTTGTCTACTATTAGCATAGTCACGAGGGTTCCTTCATTGTTTATTGCTTGGATGTAATTTTACTTGCACACTAATTCTTTTACTTATTTTTATTTATTATTATTATTTGTTATTGGTCACTAATTACAATGTTGTATTGGTTTTGCAGTACATTGACATGAATCTGCCCCCGCTGTGCATGAGTTCCCCTTCTTGAACCCCCCCTCCCACATCTCTCCTCCCATTATACTCCCTCCAGCTCAACACCATGCACCAGCCAAAAACGTCCTACATCATGCTTCAAACCTGAACTGGTGATTCACTTCACATATGATAATATACATGATTCTATGTCATTCTCCCAAATCATCCCTCTCCCACAGAGTCCAAAGGACTGTTTTATACCTGTGTCTCTTTTGCTGTCTCGTGAATGGGACAACAGAGAATGAGATGGCTGGATGGATTCACCGACTCGATGGACATGAGTTTGAGTGAGTTCCGGGAGTTGGTGATGGACAGGGAGGTCTGACGTGTTGTGATTCATGGGGTCACAAAGAGTTGGACATGACTGAGGGACTGAACTGAACTGAAGTGAACTGATACAGGCTTATCGTTACCATATTTCAAAATTCCATATATATGCATGAATACACTGTATTGGTGTTTTACTTTCTGGCTTACTTCACTCTGTATAATAGGCTCCATTTTCATCCACCTCATTAGAACTGATTCAATTGTATTCTTTTTAATGGCTGAGTAATACTCCGTTGTGTATATGTACCAAAGCTGTCTTATCCATTGGTCTGCAGATGGACATCTAGGTTAATTCCATGACTTGGCTATTATAAACTGTGCTGTAATAAACATTGAAATACATGTGTCTCTTTCAGTTCTGGTTTCTCAGTGTGTGTGCCCAGGAGTGCGACTGCCGGATCGTATGGCAGTTCTAATTCCAGTTTTTAAAGGAATCTCCACAATGTTCTCTATAGTGGCTATACTAGTTTGCATTCCCACCAACAGTGTAACAGGGTTCCCTTTTCTCCAAACCCTTTCCAGCATTTATTGCTTGTAGACTTTTGGATAGTAGCCATTCTGACTGGTGTGCAATGTTACTTCGCTGAGATTTTGATTTGTGTTTCTCTGATTATGAGGGATGTTGAGCATTTTTTCACTTGCTTCTTAGCCATCTGTATGTCTTCTTTGGATAAATGTCTGTTTTTTTCCTTGGCCCATTTTTTGATTGTGTCTTTTTTTTTTTCTGGAATTGAGCTACAGGATCTGCTTGTATATTTTGGAGGTTAATTCTTTTTCAGTTGTTTCAGTGGCTATTATTTTCTCCCATTCTGAAGGCTGTCTTTATATCTTGTTAATGGTTTCCTTTGTTGTGCAGAAGCTTTTAATTTTAATTAGGTCCCATTTGTTTATTTTGCTTTTATTTCCAATATTCTGGGAGGTGAGTCATGGAGGATCCTGCTGTGATTTATGTCAGAGAGTGTTTTGCCTATGTTCTCCTCTAGGGTTTTATAGTTTCTGGTCTTACATTTAGTTCTCTAATCCATTTTGTGTTTATTTTTGTGTATGGTGTTAAGAAGTGTTCCAGATTCATTCTTTTACATGTGCCTGACCAGTTTTCCCAGCACCACTTGTTAAAGAGACTGTCTTTTCTCCATTTTATATTCTTGCCTCCTTTATCAAAGATAAGGTGTCCATAGGTGCATGGGTTTATCTCTGGGCTTTCTATTTTGTTCCATTGATCTATTTTTCTGTCTTTATGCCAGTACCATACTGTCTTGATAACTGTGGCTTTTTAGTAGAGCCTGAAGTCCAGCAGGTTGATTCCCTCAGTTTCATTCTATTTCAGGATTGCTTTGGCTTTTCGAGGTTTTTTTTTTTTTTGTATTTCCATACAAATTGTGAGATTATACGTTCTAGCTCTGTGAAAAATACAGTAGTGGCTTGATAGGGATTGCATTGAATGTATAAATTACTTTAAACTGTATGCACATTTTCACAATATTTAACTTCTAATTCACGAACGCAGTATATTTCTCCATCTATTAGTGTCTTATTTTGTTTCTTTCACCAGTGTCTTACAGTTTTCTATATAAGTCTTCTGTTTCTTTAGGTGGATATACAGGTCAGGAAGCAACATTTAGACCTGTACATGGAACAACAGACTCGTTCCAAATAGGAAAATGAGTAAGTCAATGCTGTATATTGTCACCCTGCTTATTTAACTTGTACTCAGAATACATCATGAGGAACGCTAGGCTGGAAAAATCACAAGCTGGAATCAAAATTGCTGGGAGAAATATCAATAACCTCAGATACTCAGATGACACCACCCTTATGGCAGAAAGTGAAGAGGAACTGAAAGGCCTCTTGATGAAAGTGAAAGAGGAGAGTGAAAATGTTGGCTTCAATCTCAACATTCAGAAAACGAATTTCATGGCATGCGGTCCCATCACTTCATTGGAAATAGATGGGGAAACAGTGGAAACAGGGTCAGACTTCATTTTTGGGGGGCTCCAAAATCATTGTGGATGCTGAATGCAGCCAGGAAATTAAAAGACACTTATTCCTTGGAAGGACCAACCTAGATAGCATATTAAAAAGCAGAGACATTACTTTTCCAACCAAGGTCTGTCCAGTCAAGGCTATGGTTTTTCCCATTGTCATGTATGGATGTGAGATTTGGACTGTAATAATGCTGATCGCCAAAGAATTAATACTTTTGAACTGTGGTGCTGGAGAAGATTATTGAGAGCCCCTTGGACTGCAAGGAGATCCAAAGAGTCCATTCTAAAGGAGATCAATCCTGGGTGTTCACTGGAAGGACTTATGCTAAAGCTGAAACTGCAATACTTTGGCCACCTCACGCGACGAGTTGACTCACTGGAAAACAGTCTGATGCTGGGAGGGATTGGGGGTAGGAGGAGATGGGGACAACAGAGAATGAGATGGCTGGATGGCATCACCGGCTCGATGGGCATGAGTTTGAGTGAACTCTGGGAGTTGGTGATGGACAGGGAGGCCTGGAGTGCTGTGGTTCATGGGGTCGCAAAGAGTCAGACACGACTGAGCGACTGAACTGAACTGATCCCAAAGTATTTTATTCTTTTCGCTGCAACAATGTATGGAATAGTTTCCTTAATTTATCTTTCTATTATCTCATTATTAGTGTATAGGAATGCAAGGAATCTCTGTGTGTTAATTTTAAAATCTGCAACTTTACTTTATTCATTGATTAGCCCTAGTAGTTTTCTGGTAGAGTCTTTAGGGATTTCTGTGTAGAGGGTCATGTCATTGGCGAACTGTGAGGGATTTACATCCTCTTTTCCAGTTTGGATTCCTTTTTTTTTTTTTTTCTTTTCTGCACTGACTGCTGTGGCCAAAACTCCCAGACCTATGTTGAATAGTAGTGGTGAGAGTGGGCACCCTTGTCTTGTTCCTGACTTTAGGGGAAATGCTTTCAGTTTTTCACTATTGAGGATAATATTTCTTGTGTGTTTGTCATATATAGCTTTAATTATCTTAAGATATGCCTCTTCTAATCCCACCTTCTGGAGGGATTTTATCATACAGGGGTGTTGAATTTTGTCCAAGGGTTTCTCTGAATCTTTTGAGATAATCATTTTTTTTCCTTCTTGTTAATGTGCTGTATTACATTGGTTGATTTGCGAAAATTGAAGAATTCTTGCATTCCTGGGATAAAGCCAACTTGGTCATGATGTATGATCTTCTTAATGTGTTGTTCGATTCAGCTTGCTAGAATTTTGTTAAGGAATTTTTCATCTATGTTCATCAGTGATATTGGCCTATAGTTTTCTGTTTCTGTGGGATCTTTGCCAGGTTTTGTGATTATGGTGATAGTGGGATCTAGATGATTTTGGAAGTTTACCTTCATCAGCAATTTTCTGGGAGAGTTTGAGTAGAATAGGTATTAACTCTTCTCTAAATTTTTGGTAGAATTCAGTTGTGAAGCCGTCTGGCCCTGGGCTTTTTTTTTGCTGGAAGATTTCTAATTATAGCTTCTATTTCCATGCTTGTGATGGGTCTATTAAGATTTTCTACGTCTTCCTGGTTCAGTTTTGGAAGGTTGTACTTTTCTAAGAATTTGTCCATTTCTTCCAAGTTTTCCATTTTATTGCCATATTATTGGTGATAGTAGTGTCTTATGATCCTTTGTATTTCTGTGTTCTCTGTTGTGATCTCTCCCATTTCCTTTCTAATTTAAATTATTTGGGGTTTTTTTCCGTTGTTTTTTGATGACTCTGGCTAGTGGTTTGTCAGTTTTATTTACCCTCTCAAAGAGCCAACTTTTGGCTTTGTTGATTTTTGCTATGGTCTCTTTAGTTTCTTTAGCATTTATTTCTGCCCTAATTTTAATGTTTGGTTCCTTTTACTAAGCCTGGGGTTCTTCATTTCTTCCTTTTCTATTTGCTTTAGGTGTAGAGTTAGGTTATTTAGTTGACTTTTTTCTTATTTCTTGAGATATGCCTGTAGTGCTATGAACCTTTGCCTAGCACGGCTTTTACAATGTTCCATAAGTTTTGGGTTGCTGTGTTTTCATTTTCATTCATTTCTATGCACATTTTGATTTCTTCTATGATTTGTCGGTTATTCAGCAGTGTGTTTTTCAGCCTCCATATGTTGGCATTTTTAATAGTTTTTCTCCTGTAACTGAGATCAAGTCTTACTGCATTGTGGTTAGAAAAGATGCTTGGAATGATTTCAGTTTTTGTTTTTTTTTTTTAATTTACCAGCCCTAGATTTATGGAGCAGGATGTGATCTATCCTGGAAAATGTTCCGTGTGTGCTTGAGAAAAAGGTGAAATACATTGTTTGGGGGTGAAATGTCCTATAGATATCAATTAGTTCTAACTGGTCTATTGTATCATTCAAAGTTTGTCTTTCCTTGTTAATTTTCTGTTTAGTTGATCTATCCATAGGTGTGAGTGCACTATTAAAGTCTTCTACTATTATTGCATTGTTGTTAATTTCCCCTTTCATACTTGCTAGTAATTGTCTTACATATTGTGGTGCTCCTATGTTGGGTGCATATATTTATAATTGCTATATCTTCTTTTTGGATTGATCCTTTGATCACTATGTAATGTCCTTCTTTGTCTCTTTTCACAGCCTTTGTTTTAAAGTCTATTTTTATCCTTTATGAGTATTGCTACTCCTGCTTTCTTTAGGTCTCTATTTGCGTGGAATATCTTTTATAGCACTTCACGTTCAGTCTGTATGTGTCCCTTGATTTGAGGTGGGTCTCTTGCAGACAATATATATAGGGATCTTGCTTTTGTATCCATTCAGCCAGCCTTTGTCTTTTGGTTGGGACATTCAACCCATTTACGTTTAAGATAATTATTGATAAGTGTGATCCCGTTGCCATTTTCTTTATGTTTGGGCTTCGAGTTTATATACTGTTTCTGTGTTTCCTGTCTAGAGATGATCCTTTAGCATTTGTTGGAGAGCTGGCTTGGTGATGATGAATTCTCTCAGTTTTTCCCTGTCTGTAAAGCTTTTGATTTCTCCTTCGTATTTGAATGAAATCCTTGATGCATATAGCAACCTTGGCTGTAGGATATTTTATATCATCACTTTAAGTATGTCTTGCCATTCCCTCCTGGCCTGAAAAGTTTCTGTGGAAAGATAAGCTGTTATTTTTATGGGAAACCCTTGTGTGTTATTTGTTGGTTTTCCCTTGTGCTTTTAATATTTGTTCATTGTGTTTGATCTTTGTTAGTTTAATATTTGTCTTGGAGTATTTCGCCTTGGGTTTACCGTGTTAGGGACTCTCTGTGTTTCTTGGAATTGTGTGATTATTTCCTTCCCCATTTAAGGAAGTTTTCAACTATTATCTCCTCAAGTATTCTCTCATGGCCTTTCTTTTTGTCTTTTCTTCTGGGACTTCTATGATTCCAATATTGGGGCATTTAACATTGTCCCAGAGGTCTCAGAGATGGTCCTCATTTATTTTCAATCATTTTTCTTTTTTCCTCTCTGAATCATTTATTTCCACAATTCTATCTTCTAGGTCACTTATCAACTGTTTTCTGCCTCCATTATTCTACTGTTGGTTCACTCCAGAGTGTATCTGATCTCATCTATTGCATTATTCATTGTATATTGACTCTTTTCTATTTCTTCAAGATCCTTATTAAACCTTTCTTGCATCTTCTCGTTCCTTGTGTCCAGGTTATTTATCTGTAACTCCAGTTTGTTTTCAAGATTTTAAATCATTTCCACTATCAATATTCTAAATTCTTTATCAAGTAGATTCCCTATATCTTACTCTTTTCTTTTTTTTTTTTTTTTTTGGTGTGCATTTATCCTGTTCCTTTACTTTCTGGATATTTCTCTGCCTCTTCGTCTTGCTTATATTGCTCTGTTAGTGTTGCCATTTCCGTCTTCTGGCAGTGTGTGGATTTTTCTTTATTGTGTAGTTTCATCTCTGTGTGTGGCCTTGGAAGGGTAGCATGTCAAGGTTGCCTGGTTCAGAAAACTTGTGTCGGTGTTCTACGGGGTGGAGCTGGATTTCTTCTCTCTGTAGTGCAATGAAGTGTCCAGTAATGAATTATGAGATGTCATTGGGGTTGGAGTGGCTTTGGGCAACCTTTATATTGAAGATCAGGTTTATTCTCCTGTGTTGCTGGAGAATTAGCTTGGTATGTCTTTCTCTGGAACTTGTTGACCCTTGGGTGGTGCCTGGTTTCAGTGAAGGTACGGAGGCATTTGATGAGCTTTTGTCAATTAATGTTACCTAGAACAGCAGTTCTCTGGTGTTCTCAGGATTTGGACTTAAGCCTCTGTCTCTGGTTTTTAGTCTTATTCTTGCAGTAGGCTCAAGACTTCTCCATCTGTCTCTTCCAATTCAGTTCCTTCTGTTTAAGCTTCTTCTGTTTGATGGTTTCTTCGGTGTCTATTTCCTGTCTTGACACAAGGACGGTGGTAGACACTTTTCTAAGCTTACCTGTTCGGTAGTACTGTGAGGAGGGAGGTAAGCTGCAGACAAATATCAGTGGCATCAGTGGGGAGTGCTTGCAGTATCTTGGATACACTGGGTTTGCCCCCGCTCACGGTGTGTGTGCTGTCCCAGTCTACACTGCACAGGCTTTAGATTGATCTGCTGGGAAGCGTCCGAGGCCGGCACTGGGTTGGATGTACATCCCTGGTCTAATCCGCTCAGGTTCTGGTTCTCAGATACTCCACAAAGGCGCAGATTTGGTTGGGCCTATGTTTTGTGCCCTTGCCCAGTCCGAGCAGCTCAGGTGACCAGGTGTTTGGCCAGCACAGTCGCTGTGACTTATTGCGTCCCCTCTCACTGTTGCTTGGTTTTCTGGGCGTACAATCAGTGCACCTTCTCAGGTGGATATCAACCGGCCAGAACCCAAGAAGTCTTGGATAGCAAAGAAGCCTTCTTACAGCTTGATATTGGATGCCTCTCTGGGGCCGAGATTGCCCGCTTCCAGCTCTGGCTGCCCTTTCCCACCTGTCTCAGCGTGGGATGGTAAATGGGCTGACCTCAGCTGGCTAGCTCTGTTCAGTCCTTTGTTCTAAGAGTAGGTCTGGCATTGTCTTAGCTTGGGGTGTTTCGCCTTTCACTGCTTAGCTATCTTAAGTTAGTTCCTTCAGATTGCCCTCAGTACTTTCAGGACCGGTCCTTATTCTAAGGGACGCAGCCCGCGCCTACCTTCCCAGCCCCCGCTTGCTAGTTGGGCGTGTGGGCAGCTGCGCTGCTTCTCCCCTGGTGTTACTGCTGAACATGTAGTCTGTAGATTTTAATTATTTATTTATTTTTCCTCCACGTTATGTTGACCTCTGAGGTTCCAAGGATTACCACAGATTCACCAGTGAGTATTTCCAGGTGTTTGGAAACTTCTCTGTTTCTTAAGCCTCCCTTCCCTTGATGTACCTCCATCCCTCCCTCTTTTGCCTCTCTTTTTATCTTTTATGTTACTTCTTACCTCCTTTCCAAGACAATGGACTGCTTTTCTGGGTGCCTGATGTCCTCTACCAGCATTCAGAAGTTGCTTTGTGGGATTTACTTAGCGTTCAAATGTGCTTTGGATGAATATGTGTAGAGAAAGTTGTCTCCCTATCATATTCCTCCTTCATCTTCCTGTTTCCTCCCTCACACTAATACTTAAAATTTATTCAATTCTAAGTTTTGTTTCTTTCAGAGTCTACAGTTCCCATATTTAAAAAAAAAATCATTAAACCATCTTCTATCATACCACCTTAGTTGTTATTTGTTACTACTTTCTTTAAGTATATTTAGAGTGATTTGTACAAGTAACTCTAGAGATATTGAGTGCCATTGTTCAGTCAACAAGTTGTCTTCAACTCTTTTTTGACGCCATGGACTGTTGCACAACAGGCCTCTCTATCTTTCATTATCTTCCAGAGTTTGTTCAAATGCATACCCATTGCATTTCTGATATGGGCCAACCATCTCATCCTCTATTACTCCCTTCTTCAAATGTCATCAATCTTGAAAAACATCAAAGACTTTTTCAGTGAAGGGACACTTTGCATCAGCTGGCCAAAACTGAAGTTTCAACTTCATCATTAGGCCTTCGAATGAATACTTAGGTTTGATTTCCTTCAGGATGAATTGGTTTAATCTCCTTGCAGTTCAAGGGACCCCTAAGAGTCTATTTCTTGGTGATTCAATATCACTTCAGATGGTCATTGCAGCCATGAAATTAAAAGACGCTTTCTCCTTGGAAGGAAAGTTATAACCAACCTAGATATAATATTAAAAAGTAGGGGCATTCCTTTGCCAACAAAGGTCCATCTAGGCAAGGCTGTGATTTACTCAGTGGTCATGTGTGAATGTGAGAGTTGGACTCTAAGAAAGGCTGAGAGCCGAAAAATTGATGCTTTTGAACTGTGGTGTTGGAGAAGACTCTTGAGCGTGCCTTGGACGACAAGAAGGTCCAACCAAGCCATCCTAAAGGAGATGAGCCCTGGGTGTACATTGGAATGTTTCATGGTGAAGCTGAAACTCCAATACTTAAGACTGCTGATGCTAAGAGCTGACCATTGGAAAAGACCCTGATGCTGAGTAAGGTTGAGGGCAGGAGGAGAAGGGGATGGCAGAGGATGAGATGTGTGGATGGCATTGCCTATCAATGGACATGAGTTGGGGTGGTCTCTGGGAGTTAGTGTTGAACAGGGAGGCCTGGCATGCTGCGGTTCGTGGGGTCTAAAAGAGATGTACACGACTGAGCGACTGAACTGAACTGAAGTATCTTCTGCAGCAGCACAGTTGAAAGCCATAGAATGTCATTCTCTCAGTCTTCTTTATATCCCAGCTCCCATATCTGCATATGACTACTGGATAAACAACAGGGGTTTGTGAAGTGGAGGCCTTTGTTACCAAGGTGAATGTCTCTTCTAAATACAATGTTTAGGTTTGCATAGAGTTTTCTCCAAGAAGAAATTGTCTTTTACTTAGATGACAGCCCTTCACCAAAGTGGAAAGAATGTGGTCCACTGGAGAAGGGAATGGCAAACCACTTCAGTATTCTTGCCTTGAGAACCCCATGAATACCATGAAAACAAACAGAAAGGACACTAAAAGATGAACCATCGGTAGCTGCCCAATATGCTTCTAGAGGTCAGTGGATAAATAACTCCAGAAATAATGAAGCAATCGAGTCTAAGCAAAATCAACAACCAGTTGTGAACGGGACTGGTGATGGAAGCAGGGTTTGATGCTGTAAAGAGCAATAGTTCAAAAGAACCTGGAATGTTACGTCCATGAATCAAGGCAAATTGGAAGTGGTCAAACAGGAGATGGCAAGAGTGAACACTGACATCCTAGGAATCAGTGAACTAAGATGGACTGGAATGGGAGAATTTAACTCACATGACCATTATATCTCTTACTGTGGGCAGGAATCCTTTTGAAGAAATGGAGTAGCCATCATAGTCAACAAAAGAGTCCAAAATGCAGTGCTTGGGAGCAATCTCAAAAACGACAGAATGAACTCTGTTCTTTTCCAAGGCAAACGATTCAATATCATGGTAATCAAAATCTATGCTCTCATCAATAACATTGAAGAAGCTGAAGTTGAAAGTTCTATGAAGACCTAAAGACCTTCTAAAACTAACAAAAAAGAAGATGTCCTTTTCAGTATAGGGGACTGGAAAGCAGAAGTAGGAAGTCAAGAAACACCTAGAGTACCAGGCAAATTGGCTGTGGACTACAGAATGAAACAGGGCAAAGGCTAATAGAGTTCTGCCAAGAGAACGCACGGGTCAAGCAAACACCCTCTTCCAACAACACAAGAGAAGACTCTACACATGGACATCACCAGATGGTCGACACTGAAATCAGATTGATTATATTCTTTGCAGCCAAAATAAAGAAGCTCTATACAGTCAGCAAAAACAAGACAGGAAGCTGACTGTGGCTTAGATCCTGAACTCCTTATTGCCAAATTCAGACAGTAGTTGAAGAAACTGGAGGAAACCACTAGACCATTCATGTATGACCTAAATCAATTCCCTTATGACACTACACTGGAAGTGCAAATTAGATTTAAGGGACTAGATTTGATTGACAGAGTGCTTGATGAGCTATGGATGAAGGTACCTGACAGTGTACAGGAGACAGGGATCAAGACCATCCCTAGGTAAAGAAATGCAAAAAAATAAATAAATAAATAAATGGCTTTCTGAGGAGGCCTTATAAGTAACTATGAAAATAAAGGAAACAAAAAGCAAAAGAGAAAAGGAAAGATATATCCATTTGTATTCAAATTTCTAAAGAAAAGCAAGGAGAGAAAAGAAAGCCTTCCTCAGGGATCAGTGCAAAAAAGAAGGGAAACAATAGAATGGGAAAGACGGGAGATCTCTTCAAGAACATTGGAGATCCCAAGAGAATATGTCATGCAAAGAAGGGCTCAATAAAGCACAGAAACGATAGGGAAATAACTGAAGCAGAAACTATTAAGAAGTCGTGGTAAGAATACACAGATCTGTACAAAAAAGATCTTCACAACCCAGATAATCACAATGGAGTGATCACTCATCTAGAGCCATACATCTTGGAATGTGAAGTCAAGTGGGTCTTAGGAAGCATCACTACGTACTAAGCTAGTGTAGGTGTTGGAATTTCAGTTGAGCTTCTTCAAATCCTGAAAGATGATGCTTTAAAAGTGCTTCACTCAATATAACAGCTAATTTGGAAAATTCAGCAGTGGCCACAAGACTGGAAAAGGGCAATATGTTTTCAGTCCTAAAGAAAGGCAATGCCATAGAATGTGCAAACTACCGCACAATTTTGCTCATCTCACACACTAGTAATAGTAAAATAATGCTCTATATTCTCCAAGCCAAGCTTCAGCAATATGTGAACTGTGAACTTCCAGATTTTCAACCTGGTTTTAAAAACAACAGAGGAACCAGAGATCAAATTGCCAACATCTGATGGATCATCGAAAAAGGAAGAGAGCTCCAGAAAAGCATCTATGTCTTCCTTACTGACTATGCCAAAGCCCCTGACTGTGTGGATCACTATAAAATGTGGAAAATTGGAAATAGATGGGAATACTGGACCACCTGACCTGCCTCTTTAGAAACCTATATGCAGGTCACGAAGCAACAGAACTGGACATGGAACAACAGACTGGTTCAAAATAGGAAAAAGAATATGTCAAGGATGTATAGTATCACCCTCCTTATTTAACTTATATGCAGAGGATATCATGAGAAGTGCTGGGCTGGAGGAAGCACAAGCTGGAATCAAGTTTTCTGGGTGAAATATCAATAACCTCAGATATGTCGATGACACCTCCCTTTCAGCAGAAAGTGAAAAATAACTAAAAAACCGCATGATGACACTGAAAGAGGATAGGGAAAAATTCGCTTAAATCTCAACATTCAGAAAACTAAGATCATGGTATCCAGTCCCATTGCTTCATGGCAAATAGGTGGGGAAACAGTGGAAACCGTTGCTCACTATTTCTTAGGCTCCAAGATTGCTGCAGATGGTGATTGCCACCATAAAATTAAAAGACGCTTACTCCTTGGAAGGCAAGTTATGACCAGCCTAGTCAGCATATCAAAAAGCAGAGGCATTACTTTGCCAACAAAGGTCCATCTAGTAAAGGCTATGGTTTCTCCAGTGGGCATGTATGGATATGAGAGTTGTACTATAAAGAAATCTGAGTGCTGAAGAATTGATGCTTTTGAACTGTGGTGTAGGTGACGACTCTTGAGAGTCCCTTGGACTGCAGGGAGATCCAACCAGTCCATCCTAATGGAGATCAGTCCTGGGTGTTCATTGGAGTGATTGATCTTGAAGACGAAATTGCAATACTTTGGCCACCTGATGCGATTAAGTGACTCACTGGGAAATTTCCTGAGGCTGTGAAATATTGAGGGCAGGAAGAGAAAGTGATGACAATGGATGAGATAATTGGATAGCGTCACCAACTCAATGGACATGAGTTTGCATAAACTCAAGGAGTTGGTAATGGACAAGGAGGCCTGGTGTGCTGTGGTTAATGGATCGCAAAGAGTCGGATATGACTGAGTGATTGAAGTGAGCATTACATATAATTTAAATAAGCAGAGTGACAATATGCAGCCTTGTCATAATCCTTTCCCTAATTGGAAGCAGTCTGTT
Source organism: Moschus berezovskii (assembly GCF_049115385.1). Lineage (NCBI taxonomy): Eukaryota > Metazoa > Chordata > Mammalia > Artiodactyla > Moschidae > Moschus > Moschus berezovskii. The sequence continues at coordinate 23,335,983 of NC_142489.1, forward strand.
TTCCATCCGGTTCTCACTGATGCTTCTTGATCTGCATACAGATTTCCTAAGAGGCAGGTCGGGCTATCTGCTGTTCCTATCACTTTAAGAATTTTCCACCGTTTGTTGTGATCCGCACAGTCAAAACCTTTGCTATAAACAATGAAGTAGAAGAATATGTTTATTTTTTTGTTTGTTCCTGGAACTGTCTTGTTATTTTCATGATCCCACAGATTTTGGATATTTGATTTGTGGTTCCTCTCACCGAGAACATAAATACTGGACATATTGATTTATACAAGGAGCCCTGAGGGAAAATCAGTGCCACTTGCTCATGGTCATATTTCCCACCAACACGAAGGTGACATAAGATCTTCAGCATCATTAACGTTTCTATGAAGTTCTGGGAAATGAGTTCTTTATAAACAAACAAGCAAACAGGCAAGAAAACAAAGGTGAAACCCTTGAAAACTGACTGGGTCATATACAGAGATTTCTGTCCCACTTCTCTGAGCTCTACTTTGTCTATCTACCTGTTTCTCCATCTTTACCTATTAAAAGGAGATAAAGAAGGGAAATTCTGCTGTTATTTGTTTAACAAAAAATGAGCTTCACTGAATTATAAGGTAAGCCAGGTTTCGAGGTTTCCTTTACCTTGAATTTGTATCTGCCTTGCTGTGATCATGAGAGTCCAAAATATTTTAACCGTTTCTCATTCACAATGGTATCTTTGGAATTTCAGAAAGATTCGCTGGAGCAAAGAGCATGTATAATTTATTTTGTGTTGAAAGAGATGCAAGAAAATCATGGATAATATTTTTATTCATTGTATAAATCTAACAGTGGAGTAGGAAATGGCCACAGAAAGTAACTATATTGTCTGGTAAATCCCATGAGCGGAGGAGCCTGGTGTTCTACATTCCATTTCGTTGCAGAGTTGGACAAGACTGAACATAGAAACAAACATGTAACTTAGAGTCAGATGCAATTGTGTTCTATATATTATCTCAAAGGACTTTGTGTCACTCACACTGAAGTGCTTAACATTTTTCGAAATTATCTCTGTGACTTTATTAAAGTCCACTGGCTGTTTCTTTACCTTCAAAAAAAGAGAAAAAGAAGAAGAAAGAAATGAAAATGTATCCTATGTAGAGAGTCTTATGCTTCTTTTTCTCCTTCCAAGATTTGAAACTTCTTTCCTAGTATATGAAATAAAGACACTGTTTTGACTTGATAGAAATTGGTCCACTGGGACATTTCTTTCCTATTTGGGAATGATAAACTCTAATTTAAATTTTCCTTTGTCTAGACCAGTAAGGAGCACAACGGAAATATCTGGCACTGAAAGGAAATGATAATCTTGATACCCATATATATCTCTTCCTTTCTAGAAACAGGCTGCTTTAGGCATTGAACAGGTCTGTCTTAGAACAAAAGAACCCCAAGAACTTTGCACCCCACATATGGGTGGCTTTGTGTGCTGTCTTTCCCATGCTGTCTCATCATTTTTAAAGTCATATGTGAAAGGGCTTATTAGTTCCATCGTATTACCCACTTCTTTCCATAGCAAGAGTGAGCATATTCCTCATATTCTTTCCCACGAGTTACATGAAATTACCAAGCATTTATCAGGAAGGCTGAGACTCCCTTTTCTGATGGCGTTCTCAGTGTTAGTGAAGTTTTCCAGGCCTTTTTAGCACATTTGTCTGTTTCACACTTTAATGAGATTGATAAGAGGTCATGAGGGTTGTTCAGTTGCCTTCATGAGAAACAGATAAGTACTTATGGAGGCACCTGGTGCTCAGGGGAACATGGAGATGATGTTAGCAAGAAGAAAGAATGGGCTCCACAGTGACATATTTGAAGGCCTCAGTCACAGTGGGTTAGACTAGTCATTGCTACAGTAAAAGAAAAGTGGATGGCAATGAAGTCATAAGCCTAAGGCAGAGCCTAAGGCAGAAGTTTGAATGACCAGTTTAGATTTGATATCAAGCTGATTCATTCCCGCTAGGCTGGGTATCGATGAGTGGATAGAGTCAATGAGAGCTAGCTGAGAGGAAAAAAAAAATATATATATATATATAAATTACTGTAATACAAGTGAACTACTTTCGTGGTTACTGAATTCTCATCAGAGCTTCCTCCACACTACTATATCAGTCAACCATCTCATGGACTCATCCTTCTGGGTTGTCCCACAGCAGCAGTTTTCCATGCCTTGCTTCATGTAATGAGCTTCAACTGGTTATCTGTTCTCCATATGATAATATACATGTTTCAGAGTTTCATGCTTCAATGCTATTCTTTCCTAGTATCCCACCCTCACCATATCCCACATAGTCCCAAATTCTTTTCTTTGTATAAGTGTCACTTTTATTGTCTCACTTATAGCATCTTTGTTACCTCTTTCTAAATTTCATATATAAGGTTTCATATACTGTGTTGGTGTTTCTCTTTCTGGCTTGCTTCCCTCTCTATAATAGGCTGCAGTTTCATCCACCTCATAGCACTGACTCAAACATGTCCCTTTTTTAACAGCTGAATATTCCATTGTGTATATGACAGCTTCATCCTTAACCATTGATCTTCGAATTGGACATCAAGGTTGTTTCAATTTCCAAGCTATAGTGAATAGTGCTGCAATGAACATTGGAGTACATATGTTTCATTGAATTCTAGTTGTCTTGTTCTGTATGCCCAGAAGTGGGATCACTGTGTCATATGGTAATTCTATTTCCGTTTATTTTCTTTTTGGAAGGAATCTCCACACTGTCCTCCATAGTGCCAATACTAGTGTGCCTTCCCACCAACAACGTAAGAAGGTTCCCTTTCTCCACTCCCTTTTCAGCATTGCTGGATTGTAGAGTTTTTTGATGGTAATTTTTGATGGTAGTTTTTTGACTAGTGTGAAATGGTACCTCACTGTAGTATTGATTTGAGTTTCTCTGATAATGAGTGATGTGGAACAGATTTTCAGGTGTTTGTTAGACATCTGTATGTCTCCTTCTGAGAAATCTCTTTAGATCTTCGTCCCACTTTTTGATTGGATTGCTTATTTTTCTGGTATTGAACTGAATGAGCAGCTTGTATATTTTGGAGACTAATTTGATGTAAGTTACTTTTTTTACTATTATTTTCTCCCATTTGGAAGGCTGCCATTTCACCTTGCTTATTGTTTCCTTCATTGTGTAAAACTTTTAAGTTTAATGATGTCCCATGTTTGTTTTTGTTTTTATTTCTGTCACTCAGGAGGGTCACAGAAAATCATACTGTGATTCGTGTTAGAGTCTGTTCTGCCTATGTTTTCCTCTGAGAGTTGTATAGTTTCTAGACTTATGTTTATATTTTTAATCCATTTTAAGTGTATTGTTTTATAGGGTGGTAGAATGTCTTTTAGCACCAATCTTTTACAGTTGTTAACCATTTTCCCAAGCAGCGCTTTTTAAAGTGGTTGTCTCACCTCCATTATATATTTTTGCTTCCTTTGTCAAAGATAAAGTGTCCATATGTGTGTGGATATATCTCTGGGCTTTCTATATTGTTCCATTGATCTGTATTTTTGTCTTGTGCAGGTACCTTTCTTTCTTTTTTACTGTAGCTCTGCAGTATAACCTGAAGTCAGGCAGGTTGATCCCACTACATCCATTCTTCTTTTTCAAGATTGTTTTTGCTATTAGAGGTTGAAATTGTTTGTTCTTGTTCTGTGGAAACAACAACAACAACAGCAATAACGCTGTTAGATAGCGGTGAACCTATTGTGTTTTGGCTAGTGTACTCATTTTCACATATTGATTCTTCTGATCTAAGAACCTGACATATTTCTCTGTCTGTTTCTATTATCTTTATTTCTGCAGTGTTTTAGGTTTCGATATATAAATACAGGTCTTTTGTTTCTTTAGGTAAATTTATTCCTAAGTACTTTATACTTCTCTTTGCAATGGAGAATGGGATTTTTTCCCATTAAAATTCTGAAGCATTATCAGTTAATGGGTCAGAGAGTTCTTTAACAGTTTCCTTTCCCTGAGAAACTGGGTATGAACAGTAGAATTCTTTTGAACTTGAAAGCTTATTTTCAAGAGGTAGTGGTGTGTCCTTTCAAGGTTTCCTGTAACAGCATGCCATAAAGCAGGTAGCTTCAGTAAATGTTTTCTCATACTTCCAGGATCTAGCCAGTAATCAAAGGGTTACCAGATTTGCTTTCTTCTGAGACCTCTTTTGGATGGTGACACACCATCACATGGCTTTTTCTTCACATATAAATGTCTCTGTGTTTTTTGTGTCTGCTCTCCTTTCCTGATAAAAAAGCTTGTCCTGTATATCAAAATATCTACCTAAAAACCCTATTGGCAAAAATGTTCAGAAAAAAAATTACACATTGCTCATAATTTTGACTCTGTACAGAGTACAGTAAGTTCAGTTCAGTCGCTCAGTCATGTCCGACTTTCTTTGACCCCGTGAATCACAACATGCCAGGCCTCCCTGTCCATCACCAACTCCTGGAGTTCACTCAAACTCATGTCCATCGAGTCGGTGATGCCATCGGCTTCAAAATACACATTTTGAGAGGACAACATTATTCTACAATATTGATTTTCTTCTTTCCACTTGTTACTGGTCTATAGTAATATGTCTCTGAGTGTTCACCCCACTAATCAGATCTACCCAATTGAGAATGCAGATTCTTAAGAAAAAGGGGTTCTTCAGGACTAATACAATTGGAAACAAGACTCAGAGTTTCTTGCCAATCTCCATATCCTCTGCATAAAGGCATTAGGTAAAGAAAAAATTTATTTTGTATAAGTATTAAACCAAACTGTGACGCACATATACAAACTACAAAATTGATGTAAAGTCAAAATACTATATATTATATATGTATACTAGCAAAATATAATATATGTATACTAGCAAATCAGTTCATTACAATATTTTCAAAGTTATAAGTATTCTTCAAATAGACCTGATTACATCTGTCACAGTAATTTGGTCCTTAATTAGCTTGATAATCGGGGTAGCCATCAGATTTTGCTATTTTGTTTTTATTATTATCATTATTTTAAATTTATTTATTTTAATTGGAGGCTGATTAGTTTACAATATTGTATTGGTTTTGCCATACACTGACATGAATGCGCCTCGGGTGTACATATGGTCCCCATCTTGACCCCACACCCACCTCACTCCCTATCCCATTTCTCTGGTTCATCCCAGTGCACCAGCTAATTTGTTTTATACTGGAAAATGATAAACTTCTCATGTACACATGAGAGAAAGTGGTTTTGAAATGAGGCACTCTCTCATCCACCGAACTGAGACATAAGATGCTACTGCTAATAAATATCTATTATTAGACTAAGTTATTTCCAAAGATTGGGGTTTAAATACTAGAGGTTTTCATTGCAGAGCAATGCAAGATGTGTGGCTTATGCCTTTAATTACAGCAAACTCCTCAGCTTTCAACACAGTTCATTTAGAGGAAAGGTAAGTGAGGGTTGTGATTAGGTGTTGCAAATATCTTGCTGTCAGATCCTGTTATTGAGATAAGGTCACGGTTAGGTAATACTGTTTCTATAAACCTGCACTGAAGCAAATATCAATTTGCTAAAAGGAAATATCCTAAAATGACTTTCATCATCCAACATCCTGGTTAGGAGGAGGGTTTCCCTCTGAAGGCTGGTTATACTGTCTGGGCGCAGGCTAGATCTCAACATCTGGTCTTGGGTCTCCCATCAGTGCCCAGGCCCAGCTGAAGGGGAAGCTGTCTGTTTTCCGTGTCCTTCTCTTTCCAAGTTTCTCATACATTGTCCAGTCATTTTACTGAGGGAGTCAAGTGCCCGAAACACAGTTGGCCCTCGGTATTCTCATACTATCAGAAAGGGGGCTGGGTGTCATAGACTGTTACCCCTACGGTTTGCCACAACCATTAGGTCATGGAGGTGAGCATCAGCCATGTTGGTTACTTCTTCGAACCCTGGTGAAGGCCAGTGAATGGCTCCATCAAGGGATCTGGGCCTCTGAAATACATAGCCTTTTGCCTGTCCTGAAGTTCTGCCTTTCACTACCTGGCCCTAGGGTAGAAGGTCTAGAAGGTCCTGAGCAATGGGAGCAATATATATTCTACTACACACCATTGAGAGTGTGACTGTGGTTGGAGTTGTACTTCCAACTTCACTAATAATCTTGAGCTAAGATCTGCAGATCTATGTCTGTCCTGTCTCTATTAGAACATCTTCCTTGAAGAAATATTTGACCTATGATACAAGTTAGTAACTTGAACAATCGTGCTCGATTTTGAATAAGCTCAGATAACAATTTTCAACTCACTTTTCCTGAATTCACATGTTTTAACCAAAACCATCAGGTGATTAAAGTTTCTGTTACCTTGTAACTGAAATATTTCACTTACCATCATGTTCTCAACGACCAAAATATTGCAAATGGTGGAACAATTTGTTCACTGCTTGAGGTACAGTTGACTTGTAATATTGCTTTAAGAAATTTTATTTTATAAAAGTTATACAATCTTCTCTTATTTTTTGTAACATATCAAAATGAATGACACTTCTGTGTACATGAATCCCTGAATTTTTAGACTTCCTTCGCATTTAGGTCATCAAAGAGCACCAAGTAGAATTCTTTTATTTTCTTTACTCCTTTTTCATAATTTAGTTTAAAAAATTAAGTGGACGATAATCATAATCGAATATTGGGATGGTTTTTGTAATATACACATATTAATGACCCATAATTATACAAGGAGAAGGTCAACTAGCATTAAAGAAAGCCAGTGCCAAAGAATGTTCACACTACCACACAATTGCAATCATCTTACACACTAGCAAAATAACGATCAAAATTCTCCAGACCAGGCTTCAGCAGTACATAAACCATGAATTTCCAGGTGTTCAAGTTTGATTTTTGAAAGGCAGAGGAACCAGAAATCAAATTATCAACAGCTTTTGGATGAGCAACACAGGAAGAGAGTTCCAGAAGAAAAAATTCTACTTCTGCGTCGTTGACTACACCAAACCTTTGACTACGGGTCACAACAAACTATGGAAAATTCCTCAAGAGATGATAATACCAGACCACCTGACCGGCCTCCTGAAAAATCTGTATACAGGTCAAGATGAAATTTAGAACTGGAAATGCAAAGACAATCTGAATCCAAAGGGAAACGATTAGATTAAGGCTGTATACGGATATGCTGCTTATGTAAATTATATGCAGATTACATCATGAGAAATGCCAGGTTGCATAAACACACCCTGGAATCAAGATAGTCAGGTTAAATATCAATAATCTCTTATCTGGAGATGGAACCAAGTTTATGACAGAAAGGGAAGAAGAACTAAAAAGCCCCTTGATGAAAGTGAAAGTGGAGAGTGAAATAGATGACATAAAACTCAAAATTCAGAAAACAATGATCATGGCAACCGGTCCCATCACTTCATGGCAAATAGAAGGGGAAACAATGGAAAGAATGAGAGTTTTTTTGCTTTTTTTTTTGGCCAGGGTTGGGGTTTGGGGAGTGGAGTGTATTCAAAATCACAGTAGATTGGGAATGCAGCCGTAACATTAAAAGATGCTTTCTCTTTGGAAGAAAAATATGACCAAACTAGACAGAATATCAAACATCAAAGAGATTACTTTCCAAAATATCTCTGTCTAGTCAAAGTTATAGTTTTGAAAGTAGTCATGTATGGATAGGAGATTTGGACTATAAAGAAAGCCAAGGAACTGATGCTTTTGAATTGTGATGATGGAGAAGTGGCTTGAGAGTCTTTTGGATGGCGAGGAGATCCAAGGAGTCCATCCTAAAAGAAATCAGCCCAGAATAGTCATTTGAAGGCCTGATGTTGAAGCTGAGACTCGATATTTTGGCCACGGGGTGTGAAGAACTGATTCATTTTTAAAAGACCTTGATGCTGGGAAAAGTTCAAGGTGGGAGGATAACAGTAGACAGAGGATGAGAAGATTGGAGAGCATCGCCGACTTAATGAACATGAGTTTGAGTAAACTCGATGAGTTGGTGATGGAGGGGGAGGACTGGCATGCTGCAGTGCATACAGTCACAAAGATTTGTCAATCACTGAGCCACTGAACTGCACTGAACTGAGCATGACTCTACCCATCAGAACAAGAACCAGTTTCCCTTAGTCAGTCATTCCCATCAGGAAGCTTCCACAAACTCTTGACCTTATCCATCAGAAGTAAGGGCGAATGAAAACCATAATCTCAGAAAGCTAGCCAAACTGATCACATGGGATACAGCCTTGTCTAACTCACTCAATGAAACTATGTGCCATGCTTGTAGGGCCACCCAAGATGGACGGGTCATGGTAATGGCTTCTGACAAATTGTGGTCCTTGGAGAAGGGAATGGAAAACCTCATCAGTATTCCTGCCTAAAGAACTCCATGAGCAGCATGTAAAGGCAAAATATAGCATACTGAAAGACAAACTCCAAGGTTGGTAGCTGCCCAATATGATATGGGAGATCAGTGCAGAAGAAACTCCAAAAATAATGACGTGATGGAGCCAAAGCCAAAACAGTACCCAGTTGCAGATGTGACCAGTGATGGAAGAACAGCCGATGCTGTAAAGAGAAAGACTGCATAGGAACTTTAAAGGTTAGGTCCATGAATTAAGGAAAATAGGAAGGGGTCAAAACGGCAATGTCAAGAGTGAACATTGACATTTTAGGGATCAGTGAACTAAAATGGATGGGAATGGATGAATTTAACTCAGATGACCATTATGTCTACTGCAGTGGGAAAGAATCCCTCAGAAGAAACGGAGTAGCCATTATAGAAACAAAAGAGTCTGGAATGTAGTATTTGGTGGCAATCTGAAAAACGACAGAATGATCTCTGTTTCTTTTAAAGGGAATCCATTCAATAGCACAGTAATCCAAGTCTGCCCTGACCAGTCATGCTGAAGTAGCTGAATTAGAACGATTCTATGAAGACATACAAGACTTTCTCGAAGTAACAGACAAAAGAAAAAATGACTTTTCCATCACAGGGAATGGAATGGAAAAGTAGGAAGTCAAGAGATATCAGGGGTAACAGGCAAATTTGGCCTTAGATTACAAAATGAAGTCTTCCAAATGTAGCCAGCCATTTTCCAAGAGAACACACTGCTCATGGCAAGCACCCTCTTCTGGGAACATGGGAGAATACTACAATTGTACCTCATCATATGGTTAATACTGAAGTCAGATTGAATTTTTCTTCACATCCAAAGATGCAGAAGATCTGTAGAGTCAGCAAAGCAAGCCTGGGAGTGGACAGTGGCTCAGGACATGAATTCCTTATTGCCAAAGCAAGAGTTAAAATGAAGAAAGTAGGGAAATCCACTAGATTATTCAGGTATGTCCTACATGAAAGCCCTTATGATTACACGGTGAAAGTGACAAATAGATTCAAGGTATTAGATCTGATAAAAAGAATGCCTGATGAACTATTGACAGAGGATTGTGACATTGTACAATAGGCAGTGATCAAGACCCTCCTCAAGAAAAATACATAAAGGCAAAATGGTTTGCTGAAGATGCCTTATAAATAGATGAGAAAATAAGCGAAATCAAAGGAAAAAATTAAAGATATAACAATCTGAATGCAAAGATCCAAGGAATCGGGAGGAGTGATAAGAAAGCCTTCTTCAGTGATTAATGGTAAGAAATAGAGGAAAATAATGGAATGGGAAAGACTAGAGACCTCTTTAAGAAACTTAGAGATACCAAGGAAGCATTTCATGCAGAGATGTTCAACATAAAGTACAGAAATTGCATGGACCTCAATGAAGCGGAAGATATTAAGAAGAGGTAGCAAGGTTACACAGAAGAACTATATTAACAGAATCTTCATGACCCAGATAACCTCGATGATGTGATCACTCACCTAGAGCCAGTCCACTTGGAATGTGAAGTCAAGCCATCCTTATGAAACTTCACTATGAACAAAACTACTGGAACTGATGAAATTCCAGTTCAGCTATTTAATAGCTTGAAAAATGATCGTTTCTAAGTGCTGTACTCAGTATGCAAGGAATTTGGAAAACTAAGCAGTGGCCACAGGACAGGAAACATTCAGTTTTTATTCCATTCGAAAGAAAGGCAATTCCACAAACTGCTGCCACTGGTAAATAGATGGGGAAAGAGTGGAAACAGTGTCAGATTTTAATTTTTGGGCTCCAAAATCACTGTGGATGCTGATTGTAGCCATGAAATTAAAAGACGCTTACTCCTTGGAAGGAAAGTTATGACCAACATTTATAGTATATTAAAAAGCACAGATATTACTTTGTCAACAAAGGTTCGTCTAGTAAAGGGTATGGTTTTTCCAGTGGTCATGTATGGATGTGAGAGTTGGACTGTGAAGAAACCTGATCGCCAAAGAATTGATGCTTTTGAACTGTGGTGTTGGAGAAGACTCTTGTGAGTCCCGTGGACTGCAAGGAGATCCAATCAGTCCATTCTAAGGGAGATCAATCCTGGGTGTTCACTGGAAGGACTTATGCTAAAGTTGAAACTGCAATACTTTGGCCACTTCATGCGACGACTGGACTCACTGGAAAAAACACGGATGCTGGGAGGGATTGGGGCAGGAGGAGACGGGGACGACAGAGAACGAGATGGCTGGATGACATCACCGACTCGATGGACATGAGTTTGCATGAACTCCGGGAGTGAGTGATGGACAGAGAGTATTGGCGTCGTGTGATTCATGGGGTCGCAAATGTCGGACACGACTGAGCTACTGAACTGAACTGATACTTTTACATTGGAGAAGGAAATGGCAGCCCACTCCAGTATTCTTGCCTGGATAATCCCAGGGACGGCAGAGCCTGGTGGACTGCCTTCTATGGGGTCGCGCAGACTTGGACACGACTGAAGCGACTTAGCAGCAGCAGCATAATTTTACATGCAAATATAGTGATACCAGTATTACTCCATGATACTTGTATTTTTTATTTCACTCTGTGAAAATCTGGGTTCTATTTTTCTCATGTGAAATGTGGAATTCTCTATTACTCATGTATGAAAATCTGCATGGTGGTTTTCTGGTATTTAGTGTGGAATTCTGTATATTTCCCATATGGAAATCTTGGCACTGGTTCTCTGAAGATATGGAGAACCAGTATGGATTTGGAATGCTCTCTCTTTCTCAAATGAAATTAGGGCCCCACTGTTTCTTCATCAAGTTTAGAGTTTATTGTATTTCTCAAATATATATCAAAACAGAATTTTGTCCATGAAATGTGAAATGCTTCTTATTGACTCGATTCAATCTTAGGTGACAATTCTCCACTTTGGAAGTTGCACACCTCTATATTTCATATTGGAGATCAGAATGGAGACTTCCCTTGAAGAAATATGGAAATCTCTAAATTTGATACGAAGAACTGGTTTTTCAGCTACAGAAACACTTATGTTCCCTGTTTGCTATGTTTCCCTGTGTCTCTGAACATTTGTGTGTACATGCGGGGATAGACATGGCTGTGTTTGTGTGTGTTTCTGTATGTGGCTGTGTGTCCAACTACAGCTGAAGTAGAAATGAAGGTGAGAGATCACGAGACATGCAGCAAGCAAAAGGAGGCATGAGGTGTCCACAGAGTGGGGAAGACTGGCCCATGCATCTCTGAGGTGCTCCTATTCAGCACAGGAATGAGGAAAGGATGGCCAGTGACAATTCAGGAAAGTGGGTCCACAAATCTGGATTTACCTCAAGAGACATAAAGAAACTCACAGTTTGTGTCACGTTGATGTATGTATTTCTACCAAGAAGCAGATGGGAAGCTTTGAGAACTCACCCAGTGTAAATTCAGTGGTGTGGGTATTTTAAAGCATAGCCTTTGGACCCTTTAGTCTATGAGAAGTGGGGTATCCTGTGGAAATGGTGGGCATGGCTATAACAGGATCCAAGACTTTAAAGAGGTCAAGGTCTTTCCGAAACGAACAGAGACTGGAAGGAGGAGGAACAGAAAGATAGCCTACTGCACTGGAGAATTTTTACACATTAGAGGAAGGCCCTGGCCTACTGCTATTTCAGACCCGTCCATCAAGCAACATATTCCCTCTCTGATGTGGCAAATGATAGCATCATGTGAGACAAATAACATGATCATGTAGACTCCTTCACTGTGAAACCACAGGCATCCTCGGATACAGTGTGTGAGCATACAATCCATCCAGATGCTCCTTGCATAACTGGCAGTGTAGAAAGGTGAAGAAAGGGCAGCTGAGGGGTATATGATTTTTCCCCTTTGCTAGTGTGTGCCTGTGAGGGAGAAAAGATGGCCAAGTAGAAAGGTTTTCACTTATTTTTTCCTGAGAGAGCTCCAAAATTGCAGCTTGCTATTGAATGTTGGAGAAGTCCCAAGAAGACTGTAGGAGAGGTGAAATTGTGTTTAGAAGCAATACTTTCCAGCCACACTCATAGGACGCACAGAAAACATTTGGTGCACCGATAAACAGAGACTGACACACCGAGTCAGACCTGTCTTTCAGTGATTGAGTGTCTCCTGCAGAGGCATGGGTCAGCAGTGGCCTGACAGGGGAGAGGTCTCTGGCTGCTACAGACCTGGGTCATGCAGTTATGGCATATGCCCTCTTGGAGGAGTTTGCCATTCAATCCACAATAAAGCCAGCTAGCAGACATCCACAAATTGAAAAATAATTATTCTGAATGAAGTCTCGTACTGTTAAAGAAGTTCTAGGAGCACTGCACACTTCCTCACCTGGGGGTCTGGCAAAGGGTTTGGGAACCCCAGAGGAAATTTGACTTTGGAAGTCAGTGGGATTTTATTAGAGAACTTCCACAGAACTGAAGCAGACTGATGGAAGGAACAAACAAAACTTTGTGTGAACCAGGAGACAAGAATAAGGAGCAGTGTCCCCACAATAGACTGAGCCAGATTTGCCTGTGAGTGTCGAGGAGTCTTCGGCAAAGGCGTGGGCAGAGAGTGGGCTGCAGCAGGATAAGGGGCACTGAATACAACAGTGCTTGCACAATCCCTTTTGAAGATCACAGTTACTTTCATTACTCATATCGGAGTTTATCCTCAGTTCAAATAACAGGGCTGGAAGACAACAACCCGCACCCCACCCCTCTGCCACTGCAAACAGAAAATCGGATTAAAGATTTACTGAACATGGCCCCACCTATATAAAAACGACTCAGGTTCACTCACAGTCTGTCCCTCCCGTCAGAAAGCTTCTATAAGCCTTTTATGCTTATACATGAGAGGGCAGACAGAATGGAAACCACAATCACAGAAAACTAACCAAACTGATGAAGTGGATCACAGTTTTGTCTAATGCAATGAAACTATGAGTCACGCTATGTAGGACCATCCAGGATGGATGGGTCATGATGGAGGGTTCTGACAAAACGTGGGCCAGTGGAGAAGTGAATTGCAAATAGCTTCAGTATTTTGCCTTGAAACACCACAAACAGTATGAAAAGGCAAACAGATGGGACACTGAAAGATGTACTCCCCAGGTTGGTAGGTGCTAATGTGCTTCTGGAAATCAGTGGAGAAGTAACTTCAAAAATAAAGAAGAGATGAAGTCAGAGCAAAAACAACACCCAGCTGTGGTAGTGACTGGTGATGGAAATAAAGCCTCACTCTGTAAAGAACAATAGTGCACAGGAACTTAGAAAGTTAGGTCCATGACTCAAGTAAACTTGGAATTCGTCAAACAGGATATATCAATGGTGAACATCAACCTTTCAGGAATCAGTGAATTAAAATTGACTGGAATGGAAAATTTAATTGAGATGACCATTGTATCTACTACAGTGGGCAAGAATTCCTAGAGAAGAAATGGTGTAGCACTCATGGTCAACAAAAGTGTGTGAAATGCAGTTCTTGGGTGCATTCTTAAGAATAGCAGAAAGATCTCTGCTGATTCTCAAGGCAAACTATGCAACAGCACAATAATCCAAATCTATGTCCTGACCAGCAATGTTCAAGTAGAAATTGAGCTGAAGGTCAGTGAGAAGCTGAAGTTGAGTGGTTTTATGTTTACCAACAAGATCTTCTAGAACTAACAGACACACACACACACATAAAGATATCATTTGCATCATAGGGGACTGAAATGCAAAAGGAGGACATCAAGAGGTACCTAGATTCAGAGACAATTTTGGCCTTTGGGTACAAAATGAACCAGGACAATGTCTAATACAGTTTTGCCAGGACAAAGCACTGTCATAGGAAACTTTTTTCCAACAACAAATGAGACAACTCTAAACATGCACACAGTTCAGTTCAGTTCAGTCACTCAGTCATGTCCAACTCTCCGCGACCCCATGAATCACAGCTTGCCAGGCCTCCCTGTCCATCACCAACTCCCGGAGTTCACTCAAACTCATGTCCACAGAGTCAGTGATTTCATACAGCCATCTCATTCTTGGTCGTCCCCTTCTCCTCCCCACCCCAACCTGTCCCAGCATCAGAGTCTTTTAAGAAGATGGTTAATACCGAAATCAAACTGATTATATTCTTTACAGCTGAAGATGGAGAAGCTCGATGCAGACATCCAAAACAAAACTGGGAGTTGACTGTGGCTCAGATCATCAGCTCATACTGAAACATTCAGACTTATTTCAACAAAAGTAGGAAAATCCTTAGATCATTCAGGTATGACCTAAGTAAAAGCTCTTTTGATTATCATTGGAAATCTAATAGAGTTCTTGTAGAACTAAGGGCAGAGGTTCGTGATATTGTACATGGGCAGCAATGAAGACTATCCCCAAGACAAAGAAGTGCACAAAGGCAAAACGGTTTTCTGAAGACACCTTACACTAGCTGGGAAGAAGAAAAAAAGAAAAAAGAGAGAGAGAAGTGGAAGTGAAACGAGAATGGCAAAGATATACCTATTTGAATGTAGAATTTTGAAGAATAGCTAGGGCAGATAAGAAAACCTTCCTCATTGATCAATGCCAAGAAATAGAGGTTAAAAATATAATCAGATAGACTAGAGGTCGCTTCAAGAAAATTAAAGATACCATGGGAAGATTTCATGCAAAGAAGAGCACAATAAAGGTCAGAAATTTAGGGACCTAACAGAAGCAGGAACTATTAAAATGTGTCAAGAATACAGAGAACTCTACAAAGAAACTCTTCATGACCAGACAACCAAGATGGTGTCATCACTCAACTGGATCCATGTCACAATCTTCGTAGACCCGGACCTGGTAAATGGAGTTAACAGAAAAGGATGCAGGGGACAGAAGTCTCGAGTGAAACAAGGGTACTTTTTTTTTTTTTTTTGCAGAAATACATGCTTATATATCGTCAATAAAATTATTATTCTGCCACCAAAAATAATGAAATTCCACCGGTTGCAACAAAATGGTTAATCCTTTGAGACACTGAAGGGAATCCAAGCAGGTGTCCTTTCCCATGATCCCAGTCGTGAGAACTGCGTGCAGATCTGCTCATCCCTGTTTTGCATAAACTGAGAATGAAGAGAGAGTCCTTGAGAAACGGTACACAAGGGAAGAAAACATATTGGATCCCTTTAGTTGAATGTCCCCTGACTAATCTCCCTGTTTTATTTTTTCATAATTGGGGGTGACTGCATATGCTTCTGTGAAAAAGGCACTGACCAATTGAGTTCGCCTGTTTAAGTCTGAACATTTTAGTTGAAAGATGTCAGTATACTACAAATATAATCACCATGATAATTATCAGCATTTTGGCTCCAGATCCAATATGACGTGTAATGCTTTGATGTCATCCTCAAGTGAGTAGCCCAGATAATTGATCAACTAGCTGTTCAGCTAAGGTTTCCAAATTTTTGGAAGAGGATAGACTCTTAGAGGAGATTTCAAAGATTTTCTTTTGGAACAATTGTACATTTAAGGAAGCATTTTTATGGATATCTTGTAAGTGAAATTTGGTTTGTTCGCAGTTGTAAGCACTATTGTCGAACCAAACAGGAGTAACGCAAAACTGTGTACAAATCCAATTACATTTTAATAATCTTTGCATTTTTAAATCTATTAATTGTTCTCTGACCAATTGGATGCCTGCTTTTAATTCTTGTATTTTATCCTGAACGTCCTCATCCGGCTGAGGCTGGGTGGCCCACACAGTATTAGCATCTTTAGTACAAATTTGAATAAAGATTTGGGTTTGAACTGAGGTTTGTAAAGCAATGCCTGCAACTCTGGCAGTGATGCAAATGGCTATTAGTCCCAAAATGCCAAGAATTAGCCAATCAATTAATCGCTTAGATCGCTGGAGTAATTTAGAGAGTAACCGGGAGGCAAGTCCTACCATGGGACTTTCTTCCCAGGGCCTTCGGAGATCTACTTGGCAAACACAGACTGTACCGAGAACGAAGAATCAAAAGGGATTCATTTTTTTAGAGAGAAATAGAGGAATTTAGACAAGTATACAACTTTCCATCTATACAAGTCACAGAACATAAAGTCTTATTAAATTGTGTGTTCCCTATGGCTATAACAAAAGGAAGGGGGATGCAAGCTTGTATAAAATATGAATGATTATAATGGAAGGAAGAGTTACTATGTCAACGACTGGTCCCTGTGAGATATCAAGTCCATGTTTCAAGTATTTAAGTAGGTGCATCAAGTTTCCAGATGTCCCATTGTTCAGGTCCAATTCATTTATTGAGGAAGATTCGAGAGCGAGGAGTTGCCATTTTGCTGTCAAGCCAGGCAAAGAGTCCTATGACATGGAAGTTTTCCATTGAACTGTTGGTAATCTTCCATTCTACTTGAGTAACATAATCACACAGTGTATTATTAAGATCATCTGAGCAGTTAGATAGCCACATTCCATGGGTTCCCCAATCAACAATGGTGTAAATGGCCAGAAATATTAATTTCCATGACTTAGCTTGACATCTACCCCAGTAAAGAGTAATATATGTAGAGTCCTTATACGTAAACCCCTTACATTTCAACTTTTGTCCTTTTCCGAAAGTTTGGGTAGTATTCAGATGGTTTTCATAAAAGGACAGGGCAGGAAACAGTCCAAGCAATGAACGGAAATTCTTTTTTGGAGGCAGGATGAAAGCCCAATTTTACTGACTAACATTAATACAAAATTCTGCTGGGACCATGCATAAAGGAAGGATTTCATAGCCTAGAGAAGTGCTTATTAGTTTTCCATCTTCCTCAGGAAAAGAGGGCACCTCCAATCTCCAAGGAGAATGAATATGTACGGTGTCATTAGTGGATATGATTGGTTCTATATCTGTCCATTCTACAAATTGCAATAAAGGAGGCCTAGGTATATAAGTCTAATCAGTTCAGTTCAGTTCAGTCGCTCAGTTGTGGTCGAATCTCTGCGACCCCGTAAACCACAGCACACCAGGTCTCCGTGTCCATCACCAACTCCCAGAGTTCACTCAAACTCATGTCCACAGAGTCTGTGATGCCATCCAGCCATCTCATTCTCTGTCGTCCCCTTCTCCTGCCCCCCCCCAACCTTTCCCAGCATCAGAGTCTTTTCCAGTGAGTCAACTCGTGGCATGAGGTGGCCAAAGTATTGTAGTTTTAGCTTTATCATCAGTCCTTCCAGTGAACACCCAGAACTGATCTCCTTTAGAATGGACTGGTTGGATCTCCTTGTAGTCCAAGGGACTCACAAGAGTCTTCTCCAACACCACAGTTCAAAAACATCGATTCTTTGGCGATCACCTTTCTTCACAGTCCAGTTCTCACATCCATACATTACCACGGGAAAAACCATAGCCTTGACTAAAAGGACCTTGGTTGGCAAAGTAATGTCTCTGCTTTTTAATATACTATCTAGGTTGGTAATAACTTTCCTTCCAAGAAGTAAGCGTCTTTTAATTTCATGGCTGAAGTCAGCATCTGCAGTGATTTTGGAGCCCCAAAAAATAAAATCTGACACTGTTTCCACTGTTTTTCCATCTATTTCCCATGAAGTGATGGGACCAGATGCCATGATCTTTGTTTTCTGAATGTTGAGCTTCAAGCCAACCTTTTCACTATCCTCTTTCACTTTCATCAAGAGGCTTTTGAGTTCCTCTTCACATTCTGCCTTAACGGTGGTGTCATCTGCATATCTGAGGTTATTGATATTTCTCCCAGCAATCTTGATTCCAGCTTGTGCTTCTTCAGGCCAGCGTTCCTCATGATGTACTCTGAATATAAGTTAAATAAGCAAGGTGACAATATACAGCCTTGACGTACTCCTTTTCCTAATTCGAACCAGTCTGTGGTTCCATGTCCAGTTCTGACTGATGCTTCCTGACCTGCATACAGGTTTCTCAAGAGTCAGGTCAGGTGGTCTGATATTCCCATCTCTTTCAGAATGTTCCACAGTTTATTGTGATCCACACAGTCAAAGGCTTTGGCATAGTCAATGAAGCAGAAATAGATGTTTTTCTGGAACTCTCTTGCTTTATCCATGATCCAGCGGATGTTGGCAATTTGATCTCTGGTGCCTCTGCCTTTTCGAAAACCTGCTTGAACATCTTGGAGTTCATGGTTCACATATTGTTGAAGCCTGGCTTGGAGAATTTTGAGCATGACTTTACTAGCGTGTGAGATGAGTGCAATTGTGCGGTTGTTTGAGCATTCTTTGGCATTGCCTTTCTTTGGGATTGAAATGAAGACTGACCTTTTCCAGTCCAGTGGCCACTGCTGAGGTTTCCAAAATTGCTGGCATATTGAGTGCAGCTCTTTCACAGAATCGTCTTTCAAAATTTGCAGTAGCTCAAGTGGAATTCCATCACCTCCACTAGCTTTGTTAGTAGTGATGCTTCCTAAGGCCCACTTATCTTCACATTCCAAGATGTCTGGCTCTAGGTCAGTCACGTTTTCATGACTATCTTGATCATGAAGATCTTTTCTGTACAGTTCTTCTGTGTATTCTTGCCACCTCTTATCTTCTGCTTCCGTTTGGTCCATACCATTTCTGTCCTTTATCGAACCCATCTTTGCATGAAATGTTCCCTTGGAATCTAATTTTCTTGAAGAGATCTCTTGTTTTTCCTATTCTATTTTTTTCCCTCTATTTCTTTGCATTGATCACTGAGGAAGGCTTTATCTCTCCTTGCTCTTCTTTGGAACTCTGCATTCAGATGCTTATATCTTTCCTTTTCTCCTTTGCTTTTCGCTTCTCTTCTTTTAACAGCTTTTGTAAGGCTTCCTCACACAGCCATTTCGCTTTTTTGCATTTCTTTTCCATGAGGATGGTTTTGGTCCCTGTCTCCTGTACAATGTCACTAACCTCCGTCCAGAGTTCATCAGGCACTCTATCTATCAGATCCAGTCCCTTAAATCTATTTCTCACTTCCACTGTATAATCATAAGGGATTTGATTTAGGTAATATCTGAATGGTCTAGTGGTTTTCCCTATTTTCTTCATTTTAAGTTTGAATTTGGCAATAAGGAATTCATGATCTGAGCTACAGTCAGCTCCTGGTCTTGTTTTTGCTAACCTTATAGACCTTCTCCATATTTAGCTGCAGAGAATATAATCAATTTGATTTCTGTGTTGACCATCTGGTGATGTCCATGTGTAGAGTCTTCTCTTGTGTTGTTGGAAAAGGGTGTTTGCTATGAGCAGTGCATTCTCTTGACAAAACTCTATTATGCTTTGCCCTGCTTCATTCTGTGCTCCAAGGCCAAATTTGCCTGTTATTCCAGTTGTTTCTTGACTTCCTCCTTTTGCATTCCAGTCCCCTATGATGAAAAGGACAACTTTTTTGGGTGTTAGTTCTAAAAGGTCTTGTAGGTCTTCATGGAACTGTTCAACTTCGGCTTCTTCAGCGTTACTGGTTGGTACATAGGCTTGGACTACTGTAATATTGAATGGTTTGCCTTGGAAACGAACAGAAATCATTCTGTCATTTTTAAGATTACATTCAAGAACTGCATTTCAGACTCTTTTGTTCACTATGATGGCTACTCCATTTCTTCTAAGGGATTGCTGCCCACAGTGGTAAATATAATGGTCATCTGAGTTAAATTCATCCATTCCAGTCCTTTTTAGTTCACTGATTCCTAGATTGTCTATGTTCAATCTTGCCATCTCCTGTTTGACCACTTTCAATTTGCCTTGGTTCATGGGCCTAACATTCCAGGTTCCTATGCAATACTGCTCTTTACAGCACCGGACCTTACTTCTATCACCAGTCACATTCACAACTGGGTATTGGTTTTGCCTTTGCTCCACCCCTTCCTTCCTTCTAGAGTTATTTCTCCACTGATCCCAAGTAGCATACTGGCCACCTACCGACCAGGGCAATTCCTCATTCATTTTGCCATTTCATACTGTTCATGGGGCCTAATAAATGTGATTAATCAAGTCAGCCTCAGCGGGCAACGCCAAAGCTAGCAAAGCAAGGGTAGCGACAGAAATATTCTCAGAATTCCAGGGCATTTCCTGTACAAAAGCCAGGTTTTCAACGTGATTATTAAGAGCTTTTATCTGTATCTGAGTAGGGAGATCATTAGGTCAACGACGTCAAGTGTGACATTTCTTGGAAATTTTTAAGGCCGCCATGGCTTATAATGGAATGTTGTCCTCCCAGGGATTTCACCTTTTCCTCTCTATCTTAGCTCCTTTGGAGTGGATCTTCTAAAGTGGAAGCCAAATGACTTCGTTAGTCCCTCTGGGAAATACAATCATGCCCCTTTCCCGCTAATATTAATTTTCCATATCCGTTGTTTAGTCATCCGTCTTGATACAAAACAGGCAGAGGAAGAAAAGTGTCCTTCAGTTCCTAGAAATGGTTTTCTGCTTCTGTCACAATATCTCCTTGTGGTAAGTTTAAAAAATTTAAAACAAACAGCTGTATTAGTGATAGTTATACTATTAGAGAATACATTGCATTGGATTCTAGATAGCATATTAAAAAGCATAGACATTACTTGGCCAACCAAGGTCCGTCAAATCAAGGCTGTGTTTTTTTCAGTAGTAATGTATGGATGTGAGAGTTGGACTGTGAAGAAAGCTGATAGCTGAAGAATTGATGCTTTTGAACTGTGATGTTGGAGAAAAGGCTTGAGAGTCTTTTGGATGGCAAGGAGATCCAAGCAGTCCATCGTAAAGGAGATCAGTCCTAGGTGTTCATTGGAAGGACTGATGCTGAAGCTGAAACTACAATATTTGGCCACCTCATGCGAAGAGTTGATTCACTGGAAAAGACTCTGGTGCTGGGAGGGATTGTAGGCAGGAGTAGAAGGTGATGACAGAGAATGAGATGGCTGGATGGCATCACCAACTCAATGGACATGGGTTTGAGTGAACCAGTGTACCCCTTTACAACATCGAAGGCAGATTCCTGGAGGCTTTTTAGTAGTTTTATTTTTTTATGTGTGATTTTTAGGACAATCAATTTTTTTTTCAATAGCTCTTATCCCCACAAGCAAAACACCCTTCTTTCCCCTTTTTAAAAGTAGTAGCCATTTCGTCAGCTAACGTTTGCATTTTCTGAGTTTCTGACCCTAAGTTACAACAAGAGCATCCTTAGTCTCACGAATGAGTGTGATGGTTCTCTGACATTCCTGAATTTCATTCTCCATATACAAACAATTTTTCAAATTGCATTTTGGCCTCCTTTCCAGCAGTACCACAGGAGAGAGCAACTCCCAGTCTATCTAAAGAATAAAATTAAATTTCCAATGGAAGATGACATAATGTATAGAAGTTCTTTAGCAAACGGAGAAGGAGGGCTGTACATAGTTACAGCCTTTTTCATTTGTTGTATCTGAGAAAAGTCAACGCCTTTGTATTGAGGTATTAGTTACCATTGAGCATTACCATTTCTTATCACAGAATAGAGAAAAAGATCATCAGCCTCAGAGACTCGAGTTTGCAAATCCAGTAAATCAGAAAGCCTTTGTCGTAAAAGAGAATGAGTGGAGAGTCTGTTTTCATAAATATGAGTGCGTTTTAGGAGCTTATCATTGTCATATACCTATCTATCTATATCTATATCATCTATATCTATATCGTCTATATCTATATATCTATATCTATAGTTGGCTTTAGTGTCAAAGAGAGCATGAGAAGTATCAACATCAGATTCATCTTGTCCTCGAATCGGGGGACCTTCTGTTTCGTGTCCATTAGAAGAGGAGGAGGAGCGCTTGGGACAGCCAGAACAGGGATGTTGGGAAAGTTTTGAAAGATTGTATGTTGCTCTAATTGGGCTTTATGTAAAGTCTCATCATCTAATTTATATTCGTATAATGAGCACTAGCTTATTGACGAATATGGAGGTTGCAGTTAGAATTGCCTTGAAATGAAACTGTCACGGCTTTAATGAGGGTCCACAAGGGTCAGAAATTTGTTGGACTATTTACTCCCCGTCTTGTGGCTCGTTCAACATTTCCTTTAACCCTGTTTCAAATTTCTAAATCCAAACTGCCTTCACCAGGGAACCACGGATTCTATTCAGCCACTGTTTGGAGGTGAGCCTTTATCTGCTGATGTGAAACCAAATGTCGTTGAAACTTAAATAAATGATGAAGTAAACAAGAAAGGTGGTGGGGATTTCCAGCCGTTTCTCTCATAATCCCGCACTTACCGACCTCCCCAGGACCTAACAGGCACTCCGTCTGCTTACCAAGGATGTTCACCATGTCCCTGTTCAGGCACCAGTTGTCACGGTCAGCATAGACTGGGATCTGGGGACTGGACTTGATGAGAAGGAAGCAGGGGACCCAAGTGTTGAGTGAAACAAGGGTACTTTATTTGAAGAAACACGTGCATATATATCTTCAGTAAAATAGTTACTCAACCATTAAAAATAATGAAATTCCACCTGTTGCAACAAAATGGATAGTCCTTTCCGTACAAAGTCACTGAAGAGAGTCACCGAAGGGAGTCACTGAAGGGAATCTAAGTAGGTGTCCTTTCCCATGATTTCAGTCCTCAGAATTGTGTGCAGCTCTGATCGTTACTGTTTTGCAGGAACTGATTAGGAACAGAGAGTCCTTGAGAAACAGCACACAAAGAAGACAACATATTGGATCCCTTAAAACTGAATGCATCCTGACAGACCCAGACATCCTGGAATACAAAATCAAGTAGGCCTTAGGAAACATCAGCAAGAAAAAGCTGTTGGAAGCAATGAATATCCAGTTGAGTTATGTATAATTCTAACAGATGATGCTGTGAAAATGCTGCAATTTGTAGGCAAATTTGGAAAACTCAGCAGTGGCCAAAGAACTGGAAAAGATCAGTTCATTCCAATCCCAAAAAAGCCAATGCCAAAGACTGTTTGAACTAATGCACAATAGCACTCATCTCACACAGTCAAAAAATAATGCATGAATTCTCCAAGGAAGGAGAATGAAGAATTTCCAAAGGTTCAAGTTGGAATAGGAAAGGCAGAGCAACCGGAGACTAAATTGCCAACACCCATTGTTTGATTGAAAAGCAAGAGAGTTCCAGAAAAACATCTATTTTTTGCTTTAATGCCTATGCCAAAGTCTTTGACTTGTGGAACATGAAAAACTGGAACATTCTTCAAGAGATGGGAATCCTAGGCCACCTGACCTGCTTCCTGAGAAATCTGTATGCAGGTCAAGGAGCAACAGTACCACGGACTTGGAAAAATAAACTGGTTCCAGAGTTGGGGAAAGTGGTACCTCAAGGCTCTTATTGTCACCAGTTTATTCAAACACAGACTACATCACGTGAAATGCCAGGCAGGATGAAGCACAAGCTGGAATCAAGTTTGCTGGGAGAATTGTCAATAATCCCAGATATGCAGATGATACCACCCTCATGTCAGAAAGTGAAGAGAAAGTAAAAAGCCTCTTGATGAAAGTGAAAGAGCAGATTTGAATAGGTGGTTTAAAACTGACCATTCAATAAATGAAGATCATGGCATCTGGTTCCACCACTTTATGGCAAATAGATGGGGAAACTGTGGAAACAGTGAAAGGCTTTGCTTACTTGGGCTCCAAAATCACTGTAGATGATGACTGCAGCGCTGAAATTAAAAGACGTTTGCTCCTTGGAAGGAAATCTGTGACAAATATAGACATTAGTAAAAATCCACAGAAAATATTTTGCTGACAAATGGCCATCTAGTCAAAGCTATGGTGTTTCCAGGAGTCATGTATGGCTGTGAATTTTGGACCATAAAGCTGAGCACTGGAAGAACTGATATTTTTGAACTATAGTATTGAAGAAGACTCATTAGAGTCCTGCACTGCATGAAGATTAAACAAGTCAATCCTAAAAGAAATTGGTCATGTGTATTCAATGCAAGGATGGATGCTGAAACTGAAAACTCAATATTTTGTACACTTTTGTGAACAACTGACACTGTAAAAGACCCTGATCCTGGGAAAGATTGAAGACAGGAGAACTGGATGACAGAGAATCAGATGGTTGGACGGTATCATAATTTTCCAAAGAATAGCAAGAGAGATATTGAATCATCATTTGATGGACATGTGTTTGAGCAAGCTCTGGGAGTTTTAGATGACCAGTTAAGACTGGCATGCTGTAGTTCATGGGGTCACAAAGTGTCAGATAAATGAGGGACGGAAGTGAAGTGAACTGATTTGTGGTGGGCTGTTTGCATGAAGTGACCCTGGGTCAGCGGGAGTAGTGATGCCCATGGCAGCAGTTCAGGCTTAGGGACTAGGGAATAACCGTCCTGATGAAGACGTCCCATTGCTCATGCCCAAAATCCTGACATGAATTCTTGCCTTTCTTTTTGTATTATCCTTGGTTGTGGATAGCAAAGGAACAATGTGGGTCTGTCTGCAAATGAATGATTGTTCTCACAATCTCCTTGGAGTAGAATATCTGATATTGTCATGGTAATCTTTAAGGAGATATGCACTATGAGACATTCACAGGTACCCTTGATTTGAAGTGGGCAACCTTGGATGTTCCAAAATCCAACCTTTAGCTGCATTTGTGGTGTGCCAACTTCTCAGGCTAGCAGGGATCCTGAACTATAGGCAGATCTACCACAGTCTAATGAGGGAAGCAGAAAGAGAATGTTGACATTTAGCAAGTTAGTGAGGCCTGGCCTGGAATCAAGCCCTCTTGGAGCATTTGGGAGAGGAATGCTTCTTTTTGCACAATAGAGGCATGAGCTGTGGGTCCAGGGAAGGCAGGCTCCTCAGGATGTAATCCGTGTGGGAGCTATGGGTATGAGTGGGTAGAAATAAAGTGTAGTGGTGACAAAAAGGGAGGCCACTGGACCTTTTTGACCTCATATTCAATGCCTTGTTTCAGCAGAGGTCCTTTGGATCTGCGTGCACTTTCTTCATGATATTGTTTCAGACACAGGCATGTCACATTTTCTTTGCCCTTTTGGAGGTCCAGACAACAGATTGGTCTTTCCCAGCTACAGGGAGACAACCCTTAGGGGGAAAATGGAAACAGTTGCAAACAGCCTATTACATAGTTGGGAGGAGCAGGATCACCTTGATCAGAAGGTCTTGGGCCTGATTGGACACTGGAACTGCCTCAAGAGCCCAGCTTCGACTAGGAATGGTTTTGAGAGGTGTAGGTTGAGATTGGTAGTTCCAAGTCAGTGCAGTCCCAATCCACTTGCTATTTCTTGTGTCATTCCTTGAAGGAAAGCACATGAAATGGAATCATGCCAAAATGATTGGCACTGTGAAACAGTCAATGTGATGAGAGAATACATGACATGAGCACCCATCAATCAGCTATTCACCACGAGCACTTCAAGCCCACGAATGTCTTTCCAAGTCAGTCCTTTTCACGAGTAAATCCCCAAATTTGTAATCTTCCAGAATAAAGTGTAGTGATAGAACAGGACACTAACTTGAATGACAAGTTAGTAAAAGAAAACAACCAGAATATATTCCAAAAACACAAGAGAAGACTCTACACATGGACATCACCAGATAGTCAATACCTAAATCTGATTGATTATATTCTTTGCAACCAAAGATGGAGAAGCTGTATACAGTTAGTGAAAACAAGACCAGGAGCTGACTGTGGCTCAGATCATGAAATTCTTATTGCGAAATTGAGACTTCAATTGAAGAAAGTAGGGAAAACCGCTAGACAATTCAGAAATGACCTCAATCAAATCCCTTATGATTATACAGTGGAAGTGAGAAATAGATTTAAGGGACTAGATCTGATTGATAGAGTCCATGATGAACTCTGGACGGAGGTTCGTGACATTGTACAGGAGACAGGGACCAAGACCATCCCCATGGAAAAGAAATGCAAAAGAGTGAAATGGCTGTGTGAGGAGGCATTACAAATAGCTATGAAAAGATGAGAGACGAAAAGCAAAGGAGAAAAGGAAAGATATAAGCATCTGAATGCAGAATTCCAAAGAATAGCAAGGAGAGATAAGAAAGACTTCCTCAGTGACCAATGCAAAGAAAGAGAGGAAAACAACAGAACAGGAAAAACAAGAGACCTCTTCAAGAAAATTAGAGAGTACAAGGGAATATTTCTTGCAAAGATGGGCTCAATAAAGGACAGAAATGGTATGGACAGAACAGAAACAGAAGATATTAAGAAAAGGTGGCAAGACTACACAGAAGAACTGTACAAAAAATATCTTTACGACCAAGATAGTCATGATAACGTGATCACTGACCTAGAGCCAGACATCTTGGAATGTGAAGTCAAGTGGGCCTTAGAAAGGATCACTAGGAACAAAGCTAGTGGAGGTGATGGAATTCCAGTTGAGCTATTTAAAATATTGAAAGATGATGCTGTGAAAGTGCTGCACTCAATATGCCAACAGATTTGGAAAACTCAGAAGGGGCCACAGGACTGGAAGAGGTCAGTCTTCATTCCAATCCCAAAGAAAGGCAATGCCAAAGAATGCTCAAACTACTGCACAATTACACTCATCTCACACGCTAGTAAAGTCATGCTCAAAATTCTCCAAGCCAGGCTTCAGCAATATGTAAACCGAGAAATCCCAGATGTTCAAGCAGGTTTTAGAAAAGGCAGAGGCACCAAAGATCAAATTGCCAACATCCGCTGGATCATGGATAAAGCAAGAGAGTTCCAGAAAACATCTATTTCTGCTTCATTGACTATGCCAAAGCCTTTGACTGTGTGGATCACAAGAAACTGTGGAACATTCTGAAAGAGATGGGAATATCAGACCACCTGACCTGACTCTTGAGAAACCTGTATGCAGGTCAGGAAGAAAAAGTCAGAACTGGACATGGAACCACAGACTGGTTCCAGATAGGAAAATGTGTACGTCAAGGTTGTATATTGTCACCTTGCTTATTTAACTTATATTCAGAGTACATCATGAGGAACGCTGGCCTGAAGAAGCACAAGCTGGAATCAAGATTGCTGGGAGAAATATCAATAACCTCAGATATGCAGATGACACCACCGTTATGGCAGAATGTGAAGAGGAACTCAAAAGCCTCTTAATGAAAGTGAAAGAGGAGAGTGAAAAGTTTGGCTTGAAGCTCAACATTGAGAAAACAAAGATCATGGAATCTGGTCTCATCACTTCATGGAAATGGGTGGAAAAACAGTGGAAACAGTGTCAGACTTTATTTTTTGGTCTCCAAAATCACTGCAGATGCTGATTGCAGCCATGAAATTAAAAGACGCTTGCTCATTGGAAGGAAAGTTATGACCAACCTTGATAGTATATTAAAAAGCAGAGAAATTACTTTGCCAACCAAGGTCCGTCTAGTCAAAACTATGGTTTTTCCTGTGGTCATGTGTGGACGTGAGAGCTGGACTGTGAAGAAAGCTGATGGCCAAAGGACCGATGCTTTTGAACTGTGATGTTGGAGAAGACTCATAAGAGTCCCTTATACTGCAAGGAGATTCAAAGAGTCCATTCTAAAGGAGATCAATCCTGGGTGTTCATTGGAGGGACTGATGCTGAAGCTGAAACTGCAATACTTTGGCCACCTCATGCGACGAGTTGACTCACTGGAAAAGACTCTGATGCTGGGAAAGGTTGGGGGCGGGAGGAGAAGGGGACGACGGAGAATGAGATGGCTGGATGGCATCACTGACTCTGTGGACATGAGTTTGAGTGTACTCTGGGAGTTGGTAATGGACAGGGAAGCCTGGCGTGCTGTGATACATGGGGTAGTGGAGAGTCGGACACGACTGAGCGACTGAACTGAACTGAACTTAACTGAACCAAATTCCATTACCCTGGAAAACAAAGCTATGACAATTTGCATATTATCTTATGGAAATGTAAAAATTTCCTTTTAAGGTTGTTTGTATATATTTATGCGTGCCCACCAGCAGAAATGTGCATATGAGCTGTCAGAACTGACCTGACTGAGAGAAGGATAATGAATACCGAAAAAATGAACAAACTTGTGTAAACTACATTAACCGTGGGACACCCAAAGCACTGAGTCCAGGGAATCAAGCCCAGGGATGTCATCGAGAAAGGATGCTGTAATGGTAGACATGCTTCTGGACCCTGGATCACTAAGCAGAAAGGAGCGGCAGGAAGAAAACATTCAGGGCCATACAGGGAGATGAAAAGGAGCAAGAAACAGAATGGGCAAGATTACCATGCTCAGAGATGGGGTATGCACAGCCCTTACAAAGAGTTTTCTGTCCTTCTCCAGTACAGCAGTATTCCTTCTCCCACAGGACCAGGCACATGAGCACATCTTGCCGTTTTTGTAAGATTTTAGAGACTGATGGCACTATAGCATAAGGAGCTGCTACCTGCAGAGTATGCCGGTTTAAAACACCCTTCTTTAAGGTCTTGGCAGAACGCCTGAGTTATCAGGACTCTGCAAAGCATGGCTTAGGATGGTCCTCTAGCTCCTCGCAGCCCCGCAGCCCTGGGGTGACGGGGTAGGATGGCATGTGTTCTCACCAGTAGGCAGGATGAGAACGTAACCACTTTGAAATGGCCTCTGTACAGGAAATGAACAGACTTCAATTCCTCTGAAAATGATGAGTTAGGTCCCTTAGGCGGATGCTGACCATAGCATCTCTTATTTAGAGATGCTTTATATGTAAATCTCTTTATATCAAGAGAATTTCATACCTAAAAATGGAGTTCTCTGTATATCACGTCACCTATCCAGTTGCCAAATTCACTAATAGAAATATGGAATTCCTATTTTTCACATAGGCAAATCAGTGTCAATATTCATATCTGAAATATTAATGCTCTACACTTCATGTATGAATATTGCTGAAGATTTTCCTTCATGACATATAGAATTATCTGTATTTCACAGCTGATATTCAGGATTTTTTTTTCCTACAAGGAATGTGGAGTTCTCTCTCTTGAACATGACCATCTGGTTGCGGATTTTCCTACATGAACAATGGCAGTCTCTGCCTTTCACTTCTTTACCATAAGCTACCAGGGAACTTGACCAGTTGTAGGAAGACCTTCAGGGCTTTCTAGAATTAATAATGAAAAAAAAAAAGATGTCCATTTCATCATATGGTTCTGGAACGTAAAAACAGGAGGTCAAAGATACATGGAGTAACAGGCATATTTGGCTATGGTGTTCAAAAATAGGTAGGGCAAACAATAGCAATGCTTTGGCAAATAGAAAGGGTAAAAATGGAAAGAGTGACAGTTTTCTAGGGCTCTAATATGACTGGAAACAGTGATTACAGCCATGAATATAAAAGACACCTTCTCCTGGGAAGAAATGTTCAGAGAAACCTAGACACAGGTACTGAAAAGAAGAGACATCTCTTTGCCAACAAAGGTCCACATAGTCAGGGTGATGGTTTTACCAGTACACATGTACGCATGTGCTAGTATCACTAGAAAGAAGGCTGAGTGCCAAAGAATTGAGGCTTTGCAACTGTGGTGCTGAACATGGCTCTTGAGAGACTCTTGGACAGGAAGGAGACCAACCCCCTCAATTCTAAAAGAAACTAATCCCAAATATTCATTGGAAGGGCTGATGCTGAAGCTGAAGTTCTAATACTTTGGCTACCTGGTGTGAAGAAGTGATTCATGGGAAAAAAACATGAAGTTATGCCTTGTCTTTAAAAAAAGAAAAAGAAAATCATTGGCTCAATGTGGGTAGATGGAGGGCAGGAGAAGATTGTGGCGACAGAGGGTGAGATGGTTGGACAGCATCACTTGACTCAATGAACATAGTCTCAGGAAAGTGTTGGAGGCAGTAAAGGATAGGGAGGCCTGGAGTGATACAGTCCACAGTGTTGTAAAGAGTTGGACATGACTGAGTGACTGAATGTCAACAACTTTATTTCACATATATCAATCAAGATATTTTTGAACCTGGAACGTGGAATTTTCTATATGTCCATAGAAAAATTAGATATTCCTACATGAAATAAGGAATTTTCTCTGTTTCATTAATGAAATCTGCATGCAGAACTTCCCTCTGAAACTATAAGAGTTTGAATATTTCATGCATCAAAATCAGAATAAAAATACACTGACAAAAATATGCATAGGAAAAATGACATGAAATATTTTACATTTCAAATATGAAAATATAGGGGTACATTTTCTAATACCAGAACACCTGACCTGCCTCTTGAGAAACCTGTATGCAGGTCAGGAAGCAACTGTTAGAACTGGACATGGAACAACAGACTGGTTCCAAATAGGAAAAGGAGTATGTCAACGTTCTATAGTGTCACCATGCTTATTTAACTTATATGCAGAGTACATCATGAGGAACGCTGGGCTGGAAGAAGCACAAGCTGGAATCAAGATTTCCGGGAGAAATATCAATAACCTCAGATATGCAGATGACACCACCTTTATGGCAGAGAGTGAAGAGGAACTCAAAAGCCTCTTGATGAAAGTGAAAGAGGAGAGTGAAAAGATTGGCTTGAAGCTCAACATTCAAAAAACGAAGATCATGGCATCTGGTCCCAACACTTCATGGGAAATAGATGGGGAAACAGTGGAATCAGTGTCAGACTTTATTTTGGGGGGCTCCAGAATCGCTGTAGATGATGATTGCAGCCATGAAATTAAAAGACACTTATTCCTTGGAAGGAAATTTATGACCAACCTCGATAGCATATAAAAAGCAGAGACATTACTTTGCCAACCAAAGTCCATCTAGTCAAGGCTATGGTTATTCCAGTGGTCATGTATGGATGTGACAGTTGGACTATGAAGAAAGCCGATCGCCAAAGAATTGACGCTATTGAACTGTGGTGTTGGAGAAGACTCTTGAGAGTCACCTGGACTGCAAGGAGATCCAAACAGTCCATTCTAAAGGAGATCAATCCTGGGTGTTCATTGTACGGACTGATGCTAAAGCTGAAACTCCAATATTTTGGCCACCTCATGCGAAGTGTTGACTCACTGGAAAAGACTCTCATGCTGGGAAATATTGGGGGCAGGAGGAGAAAGGGACGACAGAGTCTGAGATGGCTGGATGGTATCATCCACTCAATGGACAGGAGTTTTCGTGAATGCCGGGATTTGGTGATAGACAGGGAGGTCTGGTGTGCTGTGATTCATGGGGTCACAAAGAGTCAGACACGACTGAGCAATTGAACTGGACTGATGGATGCACTGTCGATTTTATGTTTCATATATTGAAATCTAACATTACATGAAAGACGAAATTCTCAGTTTCACATATAAAACTCTACATGCAGATTTTATTACATGAAATATGAAATTCCATATTTCACAAAAATCTGGGGATATCTGTATATCATATGAAAGTATGCACACAGAACTTTTGGTATGAAATATGAAAATATTGACATACAATTATCTTAATATATTTCAGTTCAGTTAGGTTCAGTTCAGTCGCTCAGTCATGTCCGACTCTTTGTGACACATGAATCACAGCAGGCCAGGCTTCCCTGTCCATCACCACCTCCCAGAGTTCAATCACAAAATGTAATTATAATGTAATTTTCATATTTCTCATTTGAAAATCTATGTGTGGCTTTCATTCATGAATACAGAATGCTATGGATTTCATATTTGAAAAACGACATTCATTTTGCTACAAGAAATACAGAATCTTCTATCTGACTTGAGAAAATATGATTTCCATGTTGAGCTATAAAATTCTCTATATTCCACCGTAAGTTCTTCCAACATGAAATATGGAATTCAGTATATTTCATCTTTGAAAATATGAGGATAGATTTGCTCATATGAATACAGAGACTCTGTTATTAATATTTGAAAACGTGTGCCAGAATTTTCACACATAAAACTGGAATTGTCTGTGATTCAGAAATTAAGATCTTGGACAAGCAATCAAATATAGGATCAACTTATTTCTTGTATCACTGTCTGGTCCCTGATTTCCCTATTGAAATTTACATTTCTCTGGATTGCTCTTATAAAAATCCATGTGAAGATTTCAAACATGAAATACGTAATATTTATTTAATTTTATTTCACTTAATTTAATTAGAGCCTGATTATATTTTAAAAAATACATAAAGCATTAAAAAAAAGTAATATGTAATCAACTATGTTTCACACCTGAAAATCTGGGTGCCATATTTCTACATGAAAATATGTACATTGCTATAGTAACAATTAGATTTCTAGATTTTGGATTTCCCACATGCACTATGGAAATCTGTATATTTCACATACGAAAAAGTGGATGTCATTTTCCCTGCATGAAATATGGAATCATCCCTATTTCTCATTTGAAAATTTGAGCGAAAGATTTCTCACATGGAATAAGGAATCTCTGTAATTCATTCAGGAAAATATGGGTGCAGATAGTCTCATGTGCATTTTGGAATCCTCTAAATCTCACGTATAAAATCAATATGTTCGGGGGTGGTGCACTGGGATGACAGAGTGCACCTACATGAAATATGGTATTCTTTATATTTCATATTTCACCATTTAGGTGTAGCTATCTCTAGCTGATATATGGAATTCTCTATATCCCACAATTTGGATCTGCAAGCAGATTTACCTGCGTGCAGTATGGAATACTCTATATTTCACATTTGAAATCTGTCCACACATTATCTACATGATATATAACATACTTTCTATATCACATACAAATATATCTGCTGAAATTTTCCTAGATAAAGACTGAAATTTATGTACATCACATATGAAAAACCATTTCCACATGAAATGTAGAATTCTGTACATTTCAGACACCAAAATCAGTGCAGGCATAGTCCTACATAAAATATGGAATTCTGTATATTTCACATCTGAAAAAATAATGGTGACAATTTTGCTTAATTAAATATCAAACTGTATATGTTACATATGAAAATCTTGATGCTGATTTTAGTATACAATACAGTGAGTTTTCTGGCATTTCACATTATAAGCATCCGGATGCTACTTTTCTTAATCGAAACGTGGATTTCTCTATATAACAAATATGAAAATCTGGGGGGTAATTTTCTTAGATGAAACATGGCATTAATTATACTTTACATATGAAAAACTTGGCTTTGTTTTTCTCTTTTTTATACATGTTTTATCATATTCTTTATTTTTTATTTTCATTTTTAATTTTACTCAGTTCAGTTCAGTCGTTCAGTCATGTCCCACCCTGCGACTCCATGAATCACAGCACACCAGGCCTCCCTGTCCATCAGCAATTCCCGGAATTCACACAAACTCACATCCATCGAGTCGGTGATGCTATCCAGCCATCTCATTCTCTGTCGTCCCTGTCTCCGCCTGCCCCCAGTGCCTCCCAGCATCAGTCTTTTCCAGTGAGTCAACTCGTGGCATGAGGTGACCAAAGTATTGCAGTTTCAGCTTTAGCCTCAGTCCTTCCAATGAACACCCAGGATTGATTTTCTTTAGAATGGACTTTTTGGATCTCCTTGCAGTCCAAGGGACTCTCGAGAGTCTTCTCCAGCACCACAGTTTAAAAGCATCAATTTTTCGACGGTCAGCTTTCTTCACAGTCCAACTCTCACATTCATACATGACCATTAGTTCCTTTTATATTACTGTATTGATTTTGCCATACAATGACATGAATCTGCCCTGGGTCTACATGTGTTCCCCATCTTGAACCCTCTCCTACATCCCTCCCCAAGTCATCCCACTCTGTCATCCCAGTGCACCAGCCCCGAACATCCTGTATCATGCTATTTTTCTAACCCAAAATGTAAAATTCCCTATATATCATATACGAAAATCTGGGTGGTGATTTTCTTAAATGAAATATGGAATTATCTATATTACACATATGAAAACATTGGCATTGGTTTTCTTAAGATACAGAGAATCGTTATGGAATTGAAGTCATCTCTATTTTACAGAGAAATTCTGGCCATCAATCTTTCTTCAAGAGATATGGAATTCTTGGTATTTCTCAAACATATATCAAGAGAATCAATTTTCACCCTGAAATATGGAATTCTCTGAATTTCCTGTGTCAAAATCTTGGTTAATCCTCCTTCATGAAAGTAGGGCTTCTCTATATTTCACAGTTGAAGATCAGAAATGAGATTTTCCTGTAAGAAATACGGAAATCTCTATATTTTATAAGAACCACGGGGTCTTCAGCTACTGAAACACCTGCCTTCCCTATTGGCACATTGACACTGTTTCTCATGAAAACAGCTTCCATGTAGGGTATGCTTGTGTTAATCAGAGATGGGCATCTGGCTCACTGCGGCCAGAGTGCCCCTGAGGAAATGCCTTTAGACTCCATTTGATTGGTTCTTGAAGTGTTTGGAAGGTCAGCGTGTAGAAGCCAGACCCTTCCCACCAACATACTATGCATGGGTCTGCTTGTGTGCCTCACCTTCCCTTCTGGTAGTGTTGACAAGTAATCAATTGGTGGGGAGTTACTGAAGCTAGTGGGCCCCCTGTGCCAGCCAGTTGCTTTGATTCCAGGCCCACCTCTTTCACAAACCTGAAACATGGCCAGGGCCACAAGGAGAGGAAGACCAGAAGAAGGCTGGAGTGCCCCTGAGAGCTTTAGTCTTCTTACTTGTGAGACTGGTTTTCAGGCCGCATGGGCCATGCGAACTGCTGGCTTGGTGGGGCCATCAGGGACGTTACAGGGAGCGGGGGCAAGGGACTCCAGGCAAGGAGGGCACCCTCTTCAGGTTGGAGATGGTGGAGGAAGGCAAAACTTTGCAGGAAGGAGAGATGGCAGGGTTCCGGCAAGACTTCCAACCGCTGGTGGAAGACATCATGGAGGAGGTGAAGCTGGTGTCGGTTGTGGAGGAACAGGAGCTGCTGTCCTTTCAAGTGTGTGAGAAGAACCCAGAGGAACAGGACCAGGAACACCCAAGACATGGAGCCCCGAGTAATTAGCCCACTCTTCCCCTACTTTGGGTGCTGGGAGCATTGGCTTTCTCACAGGTAGAGCTGAGCTGTAGGGGTGAAAATTACCGCAGGGCCTACTTTCCGCCCAGGTCTAAGAAACTTCAGAGGAAAATGGTCGCTTGTCTCAGAGAAGTGGTACCATCCAGGGCATTCCTGGCTCTTTTGGCAAAGTCATATCCTTACTACCGCTTCTTAGGGTCGGTTGTTCAGGAGGAGAGAAGGAGCAGGAGGAGGAATGTGTGTGAGGGCACAGGCAAACATATGGGGTGGAGGGAAGTCGGGGCTGGGAGGAGTGGTGTGCTCCAAAGTCAAGTGCCAGCAAAGCCAGGCCAGATCTCCACTTGTGTGTGTCTGATCCATGACTCTGGGTGACTCCTTTTGGCCTGCATCTGAATGGAAGTGGTCCCCTGGAGCTGGAACTCTGTGTGACCAGAGACAGTATGCATTAACATCATTCTCAAAGCCTTATTATTGTAGATTATCTGGGAAAGCAGCAGAGACATTCGGAGTCCGATAACCCACCCTGGTCATTTAGAGCCCCTGTATTTGTTCCAGCTAGTGCAGTGTAAAAGTAGGACATTGTCCACTCACCTAAGGTGAAGCAGAAAGCAGCCACTCTTTTCCTCCCTAGTTAGGGCCACACCACTCCAGACATATCTGAATGCCATATGGTGAAGACAGGGAGAAGTTGAGAGTCCTAGGGATCTCTTGCCAAACACACTAACTCACACACACACACACGTGTGCACAAACACAGAAGATACACTTGCCTGCAGACAAGGCATGCTACAGGGACTGCAGATACTGATGTTTAAGCAGTGACATGCCACTACCCAGCACACACAGACCAGGCAGATCAGAAACCGTAAGACACAGACCCTCCCTCAGTGGATGTAGAGAAGGGACCTGGAGGACCATGGGGAACATAGAACTATGAGCATATTTGATGGTATGCCTAGGGATGGAGATGTCAGTGGCGTGGTCTAGCAAGCAGGAATGCCCACATCCTTTGACGATGCCTGTTCCACTGTACTTGCTTTTGTACTTGTACTTGCTCCTTGACCTAATCAGTTTATGAACCACCCCCAGATGTATCTCATGATCAGTGACCAAGATAAAGACTTCCTTATGGACATGATTAATTTGAAGGTGAACGAGGAAGGCTGAAGACAGGTTGATGAGGGTGCTGGGCAGGGAAGTTGGGGGAAGGGAAGTATCATATTTTCTGTGCATGTGCAGCGTGAGTGTTTGGAGAAGAGAAGCAGAATGCTTTGATGCCTTCCTGGCATGCAAGCCGAGGACCCTAGAAGCTTGCACCTTTTCCCTCCTCCTCGTCCTGGCATATGCAAGAACTAGTCCATCCCCAGTCCAACTGCAACCTGATATTTTCCTTTAATGACAGCCCTTACTTCTGGAATGCAGTCATCATGAAGGAGTACTACCATGACATCACTGGTATGATGTGGCTCCCAGTCATTGTGGGTGGGTGGTGGAAAGAGTGGATGCTCCTCCTGTGTGATCCTTCCCTGTCCCACTTGTCCACTCCCAGGGTATAGGGTATATCATTTCACTCCAGTCCACTTTTTCTGGGATTATGGATGGGGAGCTCCTAGCTTCAGTCTGGACACCAGCAGCCTTTACTTCCTAAACTGGTTGTCAAACCACAACTGACCAGGATTGATCAGGATTGAAAAGGTGGTATCCCTCTGGGCCTTCCGCAGAATTGGAGATGGATATTGGAGTTCTTGTCTACACATGAGAGGGTTTGGGGCCTCTTCAGACGTGTTCTGACCTTTTTATGCTGCCAGCAGTATATCTCCGATGACTGTTGGTCGATCCCCTGCAGTACTACCCCTGGGAGGAAAGCCCTACCATAATGGTACTTGATAGGAAAAGAGGTTTTGAGGGAAACAGGAGGTGGTCCCTGAAGTCCCAGACTTGTAGAATCTGGGACACTCTCCTTTCCCAAGTGGGGAAGCTAGGCTCATGCAGGTTGGCTGCCGAGCCTGGATTCGGATCATGAAGGTAGATAATGACAGTCTGAGTTGGGGGTCTTGGAGATTTCCTGTGTCCAAATCTCACTCAAAGCATCTGTATGTATAACATGTGAATCCTAGGTGATCCTGATGCAGGCAGGGTGAATTAAGCACCTTTGTCAGAATCAGTATTCCCCAGGTCCTGCCAACCTACAGCCTCCTGCCGCTCATTGAGTTTGAGATTACCTTGGCTCTTCTCTCCTGCCCCTCCTCCTGGGAAAGCCTAGCTGTCAGAAGTGGTTCCTCTCTGGTGTACCATTAAATTTAGTTTTGTTCTGTTTTAATCAATTTATTTAAGTGGAGGCTAATTTTTTTACAATATTGTAGTGCTTATTGCCATACATTCACGTAAATCTGCCGTGGGTGTACATGTGTCCCACATCCTGAATCCCCTCCCACCTTCCTCCCCATTCCACCCACAAGCGTTGTCCCAGTGCACTGGTACAGGGAACCCTGTCTCATGAATCAAACAGACTGGAAAGCTGTTTCATATATGGTAATATACATGTTTCAATGTGATCCTCTCCCTTAGAATCCAAAAGTCTGTCTTTAACTTTGAGTCCCTAGGGTCATTGTTATCACCTTTCTAAATTCCATTTATAGGCATTACTATACTGTCTTGAAAAGCAGAGACATTA
This sequence comes from Moschus berezovskii, assembly GCF_049115385.1. NCBI lineage: Eukaryota > Metazoa > Chordata > Mammalia > Artiodactyla > Moschidae > Moschus > Moschus berezovskii. Next base: position 23,373,850 of record NC_142489.1, read on the forward strand.
CTTTGCCAACCAAGATCCGTCTAGTCAAGGCTATGGTTTTTCCCGTGGTCATGTATGGATGTGAGAGTTGGACTATGAAGAAAGCTGATCACCGAAGAATAGATGCTTTTGAACTGTGCTGCTGAAGAAGACTCTTAAGAATCCCTTGGACTGCAAGGAAATCCAACCAGTCCATTCTAAAAGAGATCAATCCTGGTGTTCATTGGAAGGACTTATGTTAAAGCTGAAACTCCAATACTTTGGCCACCTCATGTGATGAGTTGACTCACTGGAAAAGAGTCTGATGCTGGGAGGGATTGGGGGTAGGAAGAGACGGGGACGACAGAGAATGAGATGGCTGGATGACATCACCGACTCGATGGACATGGGTTTGAGTGAACTCCGGGAGTTGGTGATGGACACGGAGGCCTGGCGTGCTGTGGTTCATGGGGTTGCAAAGAGTCAGACACGACTAAGCGACTGAACTGAACTGAACTGATACTGTAGTGGTGTTTTTCATTCTGACTTACTTCACTGTATAATAGGTTTTGGTTTCATCCACCTCATTAGACCTGATTCAAATGTTTTTAACAGCTGAATAATATTCCATTGTGTATATGTACCATGTTTCCTTACCCATTCATGTACCGATGGACATCTAGGTTGGTTCCATATCCTAGCTATTGTAAACAGTGCTGCATTGAACATTGGGGTGAACATGTCTCTTTCAATTCTGATTTCCTCGGTGTGTATTATGCCCAGCGGTGGGATTGCTGAGTCGTATGGCCGGTTTATTTCCAGGGTTTTAAGGAATCACCGCACCATTCTCCATACTGGTTGTACTAGTTTGCATTCCCTCTAACAGTGTAAGAGGGTTCCCCTTTCTCTGTACCCTCTCCAGCATTTATCGTTTGTAGACTTTTTGATAGCAGGTATTGTGACTGGTGTGAGATGGTAACTCATTGTGGTTTAGATTTGCATTTCTCTGGTAACGAGTTATACTGAGTATCTTTTCATGTGTTTTTTAGCTGTCTGTAATGTCTTCTTTGGAGAACAATCTGTTTAGCTCTTTGGCCCACATTTGAATGTGTCGTTTGTTTTTCGAGAATTGAGCCAGATGTGTTGCATGTATATATACTTTTTATTTTTTAATGAAGCTTATTTGATTTATAGTGTTTTATTAGCTTCAGGTATACAGCAAATTGATTCAGTATTTTGGTAGATTATATTTCATTACAGATTGTTGCAAGATAATGGGTATAATTCCCCATGCTTCACAGTATATGCTTTTTTTTTCCTTTGCTTTTTTTTATTTTACAATATTATATTGCTTGGTTTTGCCATATATTGACATGAATTCGCCCTGGGTTTATATAAGTTCCCCCTCCTGAACCCCCCTCCCATCTCTCTCCTCCCTTTATCCTCCCTCTGGGTCATCCCCGCACACCAGCCCCGAGCATCCTATACCATGCATCAACCCTGAACTAGTGATTCGTTTCACATACGAGTTTCAATGCCATTCTCCCAAATCATCCCACCCTCACCCTCTCCCACAGAGCCCCAAAGACTGTTCTATACATCTGTGTCTCTTTTGCTGTCTTGTATACAGGGTTCTCATTTGCATCTTTCTAAATTCCATATATATGAGTTAGTATACTGTATTGCTGTTTTTCTTTCTGGCTTACTTCACTCTGTATAATAGACTCCAGTTTCATCCACCTCATTGGAACTGATTCAAATGTATTCTTTTTAATGGCTGAATAATACTCCATTGTGTATATGTACCAAAGCTTTCTTATCCATTCGTCTGCAGATGGATATCTAGGTTGCTTCCATGTCCTGGCTATTATAAACAGTGCTGCAATGAACATTGGAGTACACGTGTCTCTTTCAATTCTGGTTTCCTCGGTGCGTATGCCCAGGAGTGCGATTGCTGGATCATATGGCAGTTCTATTTCCAGTTTTTTGAGGAATCTCCACACTGTTCTCCATAGTGGCCGTACTAGTTTGCATTCCCACCAACAGTGTAAGAGGGTTCCTTTCTCTCCACATCGTCTCCAGCATTTATTGCATGTGGACTTTTGGATAGCAGCCATTCCGACTGGTGTGAAATGGTATCTCATTGTGGTTTTGATGTGCATTTCTCTGAGTATGAGGGATGCTGAGGATTTTTTCAAATGTTTGTTTGCCATCTTATGTCTTCTTGGAGAAAAGTCTGTTTAGTTCTTTGGCCCATTTTTTGAATGGGTCATTTATTTTTCTGGAATTGAGCTGCAGGAGCTGCTTGTATATTTTGGAGATTAATCCTTTATCAGTTGCTTCATTTTCTATTATTTTCTCCCATTCTGAAGGCTGTCTTTTCACCTTACTTATAGTTTCCTTTGCTGTGCAGAAGCTTTTGATTTTAATTAGGTCCCATTTGTTTATTTTTGCTTTTATTTCCTATATTCTGGAGGTGGGTCATGGAGGATCCTGCTGTAATTTATGTCGGAGAGTGTTTTGCCTATGTTCTCCTCTAGGAGTTTTATAGTTTCTGGTCTTACATTTAGCTCTCTAATCAATTTTGAGTTAATTTCAGTTTATGGTGTTAGGAAGTGTTCTAGTTTCATTCTTTTACAAGTGGCTGACCAGTTTTCCCAGCACCGCTTGTTAAAGAGACTGTCTTTTCTCCATTTTATATTCTTGTCTCCTTTGTCAAAGATAAGGTGTCCATAGGTGCGTGGATTTATCTCTCGGCTTTCTATTTTGTTCCATTGATCTATATTTCTGTCTTTATGCCAGTACCATACTGTCTTGATGACTGTGGCTTTTTAGTAGAGCCTGAAGTCCGGCAGGTTGATTCCCCCAGGTCCATTTTTCTTCCTCAAGATGGCTTTGGCTATTCGAGTTTTTTTGTATTTCCATACAAATTGTGAGATTATTTGTTCTACTTCTGTGAAAAATATCGTTGGTAGCTTGATAGGGATTGCATTGAATGTATAAATTACTTTGGGTTGTATACTCATTTTTACAATATTTATTCTTCCAATCCATGAACATGGTATATTTTTCCAACTATTAGTGTCCTCTTTGATTACTTTCAGTAGTGTTTTATAGTTTTCTATGTACAAGTCTTTTGTTTCCTTAGGTAGATATATTTCTAAGTATTTAATTATTTTCATTGCAACAGTAAATGGAATAGTTTCTTTAATTTCTCTTTCTATTTTCTCATTATTAGTGTATAGGAATGCAAGTATTTCTGTGTGTTGATTTTATATCCTGCAAAGTTACTGTAATCATTGATTAGCTTTAGTAGTTTTCTGGTAGAGTCTTTAGGGTTTTCTGTGTAGAGGATCATGTCATCAGCGAACAATAAAATTTTACTTCTTCTTTTCTTCTTTTCCAATTTGTATTCCTTTTATGTCTTTTTCTTCTCTGATTGCTGTGGCCAAAACTTCCAGAACTATGTTGAATAGTAGAGGAGAGAGTGGCATCCTTGACTTGTTCCTGACTTTAGGGGAAATGCTTTCAGTTTCTCACCATTGAGGATAATGTTTTGTGTGGGTTTGTCATATATAGCTTTTATTATGTTGAGGTATGTCCCTTCTATTCCCACTTTCTGGAGGGTTTTTATCATAAATGGATGTTGAATTTTGTCAAAGGCTTTCTCTGCATATATTGAGATAATCATATGTTTTTTATTTTTCAGTTTGTTAATGTGGTGTATTATGTTGATTGATTTGTGTATTTTGAAGAATCCTTGCATTCCTGGGATAAAGCCCACTTGGTCATGATGTATGATCTTCTTAATGCGTTGTTGGATTCTGATTGCTAGAATTTTGTTAAGGATTTTTGCATCTATGTTCATCAGTGATATTGGCCTGTAGTTTTCTTTTTTTGTGGGGTCTTTACGAGGTTTTGGGATTAGGGTGATGATGGCCTCATAGAATGAGTTTGGAAGTTTCCCTTCCTCAGCAATATTCTGGAGGAGTTTGAGTAGAATAGGTGTTAGCTCTTCTCTAAATTTTTGGTAGAATGCGGCTGTGAAGCCATCTGGACCTGGGCTTTTGTTTGCTGGAAGATTCCTAATTATAGCCTCCAGTTCCGTGCTGGTGATGGGTCTGTTCAGATTTTCTATTTCTTCCTGGTTCAGTTTTGGAAAGTTGTACTTTTCTAGGAATTTGTCCATTTCTTCCAGGTTATTCATTTTATTGCCATATAATTGCTGATAGTATTCTCTAATAATCTTTTGTATTTCTGTGTTGTCAGTTGTGATCTCTCCATTTTCATTTCTGATTTTATTGATTTGGTTCTTCTCCCTTTGTTTCTTGATGAGTCTGGCTAGTGGTTTGTCAATTTTATTTACCTTCTCAAAGAACCAGCTTTTGGCTTTGTTGATTTTGGCTATGGTCTCTTTTCTTTCTTTTGCATTTATCGCTGCCCTAATTTTTACGATTTCTTTCCTTCTACTGAGCCTGGGGTTCTTCATTTCTTCCTTTTCTAGTTTCTTTAGATGTAGAGTTAGGTTATTTAGTTGACTTTTTTCTTGTTTCTTGGGGTGTGCTTGTATTGCTATGAACTTCCCCCTTAGCACTGCTTTTAAAGTGTCCCAGAGGTTTAGGGTTGTTTTGTTTTCATTTTCATTCATTTCTATGCATATTTTGATTTCTCTTTTGATTTCTTCTTTGATTTGTTCATTATTCAGCAGCGTGTTGTTCAGCCTCCTTATGTTGGCATTTTTAATACTTTTTCTCCTGTAATTGAGATCTAATCTTACTGCATTGTGGTCAGAAAAGATGCTTGGAATGACTTCAATTTTTTTGAATTTATCCAGGCTAGACTTATGGCCCATAATGTGATCTATCCTGGAAAAGGTTCCGTGTGCGCTTGAGAAAAAGGTGAAATTCATTGTTTTGGGGTGAAATGTTCTATAGATATTTATTAGGTCTAATTGGTCTATTGTATCATTTAAAGTTTGTGTTTCCTTGTTGATTTCCTGTTTAGTTGATCTATCCATAGATGTAAGTGGGGTATTAAAGTGTCCCACTATTATTGCATTGTTGTTAATTTCCCCTTTCATACTTGTTTGTAATTGTCTTACATATTGCGGTGCTCCTATATTGGGTGCATAAATATTTATAATTGTTATATATTCATCTTGGATTGATCCTTTGATCATTATGTAGTTTCCTTCTTTGTCTCTTTTTGCAGCCTTTGTTTTAAAGTCTATTTTATCTGATATGAATATTGCTACTCCTGCTTTCTTTTGGTCTCTATTTGCATGGAATATCTTTTTCCAGCCTTTCACTTTCAGTCTGTATGTGTCCCTCGTTTTGAGGTGGGTCTCTTGCAGGCAACATATATGGGGGTGTTGTTTTTGTATCCATTCAGCCAGCCTTTTTCTTTTGGTTGGGGCATTCAACCCATTTACTTTTAAGGCAATTATTGATAAGTACGATCCTGTAGCCATTTTATTTATTGCTTTGGGTTCAAGTTTATACACCCTTTCTGATTTTCCTGTCTAGAAAAGATCCTTTCGCATTTGTTGGAGAGCTGGTTTGCTGATGCTGAATTCTCTCATCTTTTGTTGTCTGTAAAGCTTTTGATTTCTCCTTCATATTTGAATGACATCCTAGCTGGGTACAGTAGTCTGGGCTGTAGGTTATTTTCTTTCATCACTTTAAGTATGTCTTGCCATTCCTTCCTGGCCTGAAGAGTTTCTGTTGAAAGATTGGCTGTTATCCTTATGGGAATCCCCTTGTGTGTTATTTGCTGTTTTTCCCTTGCTGCTGTTAGTATTTGTTCTTTGTGTTTGATCTTTGTTAATATGATTAACATGTGTCTTGGAGTATTTCACCTTGCGTTCATCCTGTTGGGAACACTCTGGGTTTCTTGGACTTGGGTGATTATTTCTTTCCCTATTTTAGGAAAGTTTTCAACTATTATCTCCTCAAGTATTCTCTCATGGTCTTTCTTTTTGTCTTCTTCTGGGATTCCTATGATTCAAATGTTGGAGCATTTAACATTGTCCCAGATGTCTCTAATATTGTTCTCATTTCTTTTAATTTGTTTTTCTTTTTTTTCTCTCTGTTTCATTTATTTCTACAATTCTATCTTCTAGCTCGCTTATCCTGTCTTCTGCCTCTGTTATTCTACTGTTTGTTCCCTCCAGAGTGTTTCTGATCTCATCTATTGCATTATTCATTGTATATTGACTCTTTTTTATTTCCTCTAAGTCCTTATTAAACCTTTCTTCCATCTTCTCAATCCTTTTCTCCAGGTTATTTATCTGTAACTCCATTTTGCTTTCAAGATTTTGAATCATTTTCACCACCAAAATTCAAAATTCTTTATCAGGTAGATTCCCTATATCATCCTCTTTTGTTTGCGTTGGTGGGCATTTATCTTGTTCCTTTACTTGCTGGGTATTTCTCTGCCTCTTCACCTTGCTTATAATGCTTTACTTGGGGTGGCCTTTCCCTCTTCTGGCCGTTTGTGGAGTTCTCTTTATTATGCAGTTTCCTTGCTGTGTTGGGGTTGGACAGGTGACTTGTCAAGTTTCCCTGGTTATGGAAGCTTGTGTCGGTGTTCTAGTGGGTGGAGCTGGATTTCTTCTCTCTGGAGTGCAATGAAGTGTCCAGTAATGAGTTATGAGATGTCAGTGGGTTTGGAGTGACTTTGGGCAGCCTGTATATTGATGCTCAGGGCTAGTTTCCTATGTTACTGGAGAATTTGCATGGTATGTCTTGCTCTGGAACTTGTTGACCCTTGGGTGGTGCTTGGTTTTAGTGTAGGTATGGAGACGTTTGATGAGCTCCTATTGATTAATGTTCCCTGGGGTCAGGAGTTCTCTGGTGTTCTCAGGATTCGGGCTTAAGCCTCTTGCCTCTGGTTTTTGGTCTTATTCTAAGAGTAGCCTCTAGACATCTCTATCTGTCGTTTCCAAGGTGGTTCCCTCTGTTTTCGCTTCTGTTTGCTGGTCTCTTCAGTGTCTAATTTCTGCCCTGATACTAGGAGGCGGGTGGACACCTTTTAAGGCTCAATTGTTCAGTCCTGTTCTGGGAAGGGAGGAACGCTTCAGACGAATATCTCTAGCATCTGTGGGGAGTGCTCGCAGCGTCTCGGCCACACTGTGTTTGCCCCTGGGCATAGCTCATGTGTTGTCCAAGTCTACACTGCACAGGCTCTAGGTTGCTTTGCCGGGAACTGTCCGAGGCTGGTGCCGGGTTTTATGCACTTCCCAGATCTGAGCGGCTCAAGTTCAGGTTCTCAGGTACTCCACAAAGGCGCAGACTTGGTTGGGCCTGTGTTTTGTGCCTTCCCCAGTCTGAGCAGCTCAGTGGACCAGGTGTTTGGTGAACGCGGTCTCTGCGACTTATCGCCTGCCCAGTCCACGCCACTCAGTTTTCTGGGTGTACAACCAGCGCATCTTCTCAGTGGGATATCGACTGGCCGAGCCCAAGAAGTCCTGATTAGCAACAAGCCTGCCTGCAGTTTGTATCGGATGCATTTCTGGGGCCGCGGTTGCCCTCTCTGGCTCTGGCTGACCTCCCTGCCTGTCTCGGCGGGGGATGGGGGATGGGCCGACCGCAGCCGGCTTGCTCTGCTCAGTCCTTTATTCTGTGAGCAGGGCTGGCCGAGTCTTAGGTTAGAGCTTTCTGCCTTTTCGTGGGGAAGCTATTCCAGTCATGCTTTGTTCTCCCCAGTTCTCTCAAATTGTTTTCTCGGCATTCAAGCCCAGTCCTCTCTCTAAGCAGTTCAGCCAGCTCCTCCCTGCCCAGCCCCCGCTTGCTAATGGCATATGCAGGCATCTGCGCTGCTTCTCCGCTGGGATTTACCATTTGGCGGGTAATCTGTGGGTTTTAAAAAAATCTTAAAAAAAAAAAAAAAAAAGAGGGTTATGTGGCCCTCTGAGATTCCAAGGCTCACCACAGATTCGCCAGTGAGAGTGTTTCCTGGTGTTTTGAAACTTCTCTCTTTTAAAGCCTCACTTCCCGGGACGGAGCTCCGTCCTTACTTCTTTTGTCCCTCTTTTTATCTTTTATGTTTTTTTCCTACCTCCTTTCGAAGACAATGGGCTGCTTTTCTGGGTGCCTGACATCCTCTGCCAGTATTCAGAAGTTGTTTTTTGGACTTTACTCCGCCTTCAAATGTTCTTTTGATGAATTTGTAGGGGAGAGAATGGTCTCACCGTCTTATTCCTCTGCCATCTTCTGCATGTATATTTTTAAAGTTAATTCTTTGTCAGTTGTTCAGTTTCCTATATTTTCTCCCATTCTGAAGGCTGTCTTTTCACGTTGCTTATAGGTTTCTTCATTGTGCAAAAGCTTTTAAATTTACTTCATTCCTATTTATTTTTCTTTTATTTACATTACTTTGGGAGGTTGTTGATAGACTATCCTGCTGTGATTTATATCAGAAAGTGTTTTGCCTTTGTGTTCCTCTAGCAGTTTTGGAGTTTCTCGTCTTACATGTAGATCCTTAATACATTCTGAGTTTATTTATTTATTTTTTAATTTATTTTATTGGAGGCAAATTACCTTACATTAATATATTGGTTGATTTTGCCATACCTTGACACGAATCCGCCCCTGATGTACATGTGTTCTCTTTCTGGAACACCCCTCCCACCTCCCTCTTCCCCATATCCTCCCTCCAGGTCATCCCCGTGCACCAGCCCCAAGCATCCTGTATCATGTGTCGACCCTGGACTGGTGATTCATTTCACATATGATAATATACATGCTACAATGCCGTTCTCCCCAATCATTCCATCTTCACCCTCTCCCACAGAGTCCCAAAGACTGTTCTATACATCTGTGTCTCTTTTGCTGTCTCGTATACAGGGTTATCATGTACATCTTTCTAAATTCCATATATGTGCGTTAGTATACTGTATTGATGTTTTTCTTTCTGGCTTACTTCACTCTGTATAATAGGCTCCAGTTTCATCCACCTCATTAAAACTGATTCAAATGCATTCTTTTGAATGGCTGAAAAATACTCCATTGTGTATATGTACCAAAGCTTTCTTATCCATTCATCTGCAGATGGACATCTAAGTTGCTTCCATGTCTTGGCTATTATAAACAGTGCTGCAATGAACATTGGAGTACATGTGTCTCTTTCAATTCTGGTTTCCTCGGTGTGTATGCCCAGGAGTGCGATTGATGGATCATAGGGCAGTTCTATTTCCAGTTTTTGGAGGAATCTCCATACTGTTCTCCATAGTGGCTGTACTAGTTTGCATCCCCACCAACAGTGTAAGAGGGCTCCCTTTTCTCCACACCCTCTCCAGCATATATTGCTTGTAGACTTTTGGATAGCAGCCAAACTAACTGGTGTGAAATGGTATCTCATTGTGGTTTTGATGTGCACTTCTCTGATTACAAGGGATGTTGAGCATTTTTTCATGTGTTTGTTAACGATCTTTATGTCTTCTTTGGAGAAATGTCTGTTTAGTTCTCTGGCCCATTTCTTGATTGGGTCATTTATTTTTCTGGAATTGAGCTGCATGAGCTGCTTGTATATTTTGGAGATTAATCCTTTATCAGTTGCTTCATTTGCTATTATTTTCTCCCATTCTGAAGGCTGTCTTTTCACCTTGCTTATAGTTTCCTTTGCTGTGCAGAAGCTTTTGAATTTAACTAGGTCCTATTTGTTTATTTTTGCTTTTATTTCCAATATTCTGGGAGGTGGGTCATGGAGGATCCTGCTGTGATTTATGTCGGAGAGTGTTTTGCCTATGTTCTCCTCCAGGAGTTTTATAGTTTCTGGTCTTACATTTAGCACTCTAATCCATTTTGAGGTAATTTCAGTTTATGATGTTAGGAAGTGTTCTAGTTTCATTCTTTTACAAGTGGCTGACCAGTTTTCCCAGCACCGCTTGTTAAAGAGACTGTCTTTTCTCCATTTTATATTCTTGTCTCCTTTGTCAAAGATAAGGTGTCCATAGGTGCGTGGATTTATCTCTTGGCTTTCTATTTTGTTCCATTGACCTATATTTCTGTCTTTATGCCAGTACCATACTGTCTTGATGACTGTGGCTTTTTAGTAGAGCCTGAAATCCAGAAGGTCAATTCCTCCAGTTCCATTGTTCTTCTTCAAGATTGCTTTGGCTATTCGAGGTTTTTTGTATTTCCATACAAATTGTGAGATTATTTGTTCTAGTTCTGTGAAAAATATCGTTTGTAGCTTGATAGGGATTGCATTGAATGTATAAATTCCTTTGGTGAGTATACTCATTTTCAAAATATTTATTCTTCCAATCCACGAACATGGGTATATTTCTCTATTAGTGTCCTCTTTGATTACTTTCAGTAGTGTTTTATAGTTTTCTGTGTACAAGTTTTTTGTTTCCTTAGGTAGATAGATTCCTAAGTATTTAATTGTTTTCGTTGCAACAGTGAATGGAATAGTTTCCTTAATTTCTCTTTCTATTTTCTCATTATTAGTGTATAGGAATGAAAGGGATTTCTGCGTGTTGATTTTATACCATGCAACTTTACTGTATTCATTGATTAGCTCTAGTAGTTTTCTGGTAGAGTCTTTAGGGTTTTCTGTGTAGTGAATCATGTCGTCAACGAACAGTGAAAGTTTTCTTCTTTTCCAATTTGTATTCCTTTTATGTCTTTTTCTGCTCTGAATGCTGTAACCAAAACTTCCAAAACTATGTTGAACAGTAATGGTGAGAGTGGGCACCCTGTCTTGTTCCTGACTTTAGGGGAAATGCTTTCAGTTTTTCACCATTGAGGATAATGTTTGCTCTGGGTTTGTCATATATAGCTTTTATTATGTTGAGATAAGTCACTTCTATTCCCACTTTCTGGAGGGTTTTTCTCATAAATGGATATTGTATTTTGGTATTACGTTGATTGATTCTCGGATATTGAAGAATCCTTGCATTCCTGGGATAAAGCCCACTTGGTCATGATGTATGATCTTCTTAATATTTTGTTGTATTCCGATTGCTAGAATTTTGTTAAGGATGTTTGCATCTATGTTCATCAGTGATATTGGCCTGTAGTTTTCTTTTTTTTGTGGGATATTTACCAGTTTTTAGAATTAGAGTGATGGTGGCCTCATAGAATGAGTTTGGAAGTTTCCCTTCCTCAGCAATATTCTGGAAGAGTTTGAGAAGAATAGGTGTTAGCTCTTCTCTAATTTTTTGGTAGAATTGAGCTGTGAAGCCGTCTGAACCTGGGCTTTTATTTGCTGAAAGTTTTCTGATTACTTCCTCTAGTTCGGGGCTTGTGATAAGTCTGTTCAGATTTTCTATTTCTTCCTGGTTCAGTTTTGGCAAGGTGTACATTTCTAGGAATTTTTCCATTTCTTCCAAGTTATTCATTTTATTGCCATATAATTGCTGATAGTATTCTCTAATAATTCTTTGTATTTCTGTATTGTCGGTTGTGATCTCTTCATTTTCATTTCTAATTTTATTGATTTGGTTCTTCTCCCTTTGATTCTCGATGAGTCTGGCTAGTGGTTTGTCAATTTTATTTACCTTCTTATAGAACCAGCTTTTGGCTTTGTTGATTTTGGCTATGGTCTCTTTTCTTTCTTTTACATTTATCTCTGCCCTAATTTTTACGATTTCTTTCCTTCTATTAACGCTGGGGTTCTTAAATTCTTCCTTTTCTAGTTTCTTTAGATGTAGAATTAGGTTATTTAGTTGACTTTCTTCTTGTTTCTTGAGGTGTGCCTGTATTGCTATGAACTTCCTCCTGAGCACTGCTTTTAAAGTGTCCCAGAGGTTTTGGGTTGCTGTTTTCATTTTCATTCATTTCTATGCATATTTTGATTTCTCTTTTGATTTCTTCTTTGATTTGTTCATTATTCAGCAGCGTGTTGTTCGGCCTCCATATGTTGTCATTTTTAATAGTTTTTCTACTGTAATTTAGATCTAATCTTACTGCATTGTGGTCAGAAAAGATGCTTGGAATGATTTCAATTTTTTTGAATTTACCCAGGCTAGAGTTATGGCCCAGGATGTGATCTATCCTGGAAACGGTTCCATATGTGCTTGAGAAAAAGGTGAAATTCATTGTTTTTCGATGAAATGTCCTATAGAGATCTATTAGGACTAACTGGTCTATTGTATCATTTAAAGTTTGTGTTTTCTTGTTAATTTTCGGTTTAGTTGATCTATTCATAGATGTAAGTGGGGTATTAAATTGTCCCACTATTATTGTGTTATTGTTAATTTCCCCTTTCATACTTGTTAGTAATTTTCTTACATATTACGGTGCTCCTATGTTGGGTGCATACATATTTTTAATTGTTATATCTTCTTCTTTGCTTGATCCTTTGATCCATATGTAGTTTCCTTCTTTGTCTCTTTTCGCAGCCTTTGTTTTAAAGTCTATTTTATCTGATATGAGTATTGCTACTCCTGCTTTCTTTCGGTCTCTATTTGCGTGGAATATCTTTTTTCAGCCCTTCACTTTCAGTCTGTATGTGTCCCTTGTTTTGAGGTGGGTCTCTTGTAGACAACATATATGGGGGTCTTGTCTTTGTATCCATTCAGCCAGCCTTTTTCTTTTGGTTGGGGCATTCAACCGATTTACGTTTAAGGTGATTATTGATAAGTATGATCCCGTTGCCATTTTCTGTATTGTTTTGGGTTCAAGTTTATATACCCTTTCTGTGTTTCCTGTCTAGAGAAGATCCTTTAGTATTTGTTCGAGAGCTGGTTTGGTGATGCTGAATTCTCTCAGCTTTTGCTTCTCTGTAAAGTTTTTGATTTATCCTTCACATTTGAATGAGATCCTTGCTGGGTATACTAATCTGAACTGTAGGTTAGTTTCTTTCATCACTTTAAGTATGTCTTGCCATTCCTTCCTGGCCTGAAGAGTTTCTGCTGAAAGATTAGCTGTTATCCTTATGGGGCTCCCCTTGTGTGTTATTTGTTGTTTTTCCCTTTCTGGTTTTAATATTTTTTCTTTGTGTTTGATCTTTGTTAATTTGATTAATATGTGCCTTGGAGTGTTTCGCCTTGGTTTATCCTATTAGGGACTCTCTGTGTTTCTTGGACTTGGGTGATTATTTCCTTCCCCATTTTAGAGAAAATTTCCATTATTATCTCCTCAAGTATTCTCTCATGGTCTTTCTTTTTGTATTCTTCTTCTGGGACTCCTATGATATGAATGTTGGGGCGTTTAATACTGTCCCATATGTCTCTAATATTTCCTCATTTATTTATTTTTATTTTTCCGTCATTGTTTCATGTATTTCTACAATTCTGTCTTCTAGCTCACTTATCCTGTCTTCTGCCTCCGTCATTCTACTGTTTGTTCCGTCCAGAGTGTTTCTGATCTCATCTATTGCATTATTCATTGTATATTGACTCTGTTTTATTTCCTCTAATTCCTTATTAAACATTTCTTGCATCTTATCAATCCTTTTCTCCACTTAATTTATCTGTAACTTCGTTTTGCTTTCCAGATTTTGAATCATTTTCAAAATTAAAATTATAATTTCTTTATCGGGTAGGTTCCCTATATCTTCCTCTTTTGTTTGTGATGGTGGTCATTTATCCTCTTCCTTTACTTGCTGGGTATTTCTCTGCCTCTTCATTTAACTTATACTGCTGTGTTCGGGGTGGCCTTTCCGTCTTTTGGCAGTTTGTGGTGTTCTCTTTATTATGTATTTACCTCGTTGTGTGTAGGGTTGGCTGGGTGACTTGTTAAGGTTCCCTGTTTAAGGAAGCTTCTGTCGATGTTCTGGTGGGTGGAGTTGGATTTCTTCTCTCTGGAGTGCGATGAAGTGTCCAGTAATGAGTTTGAGAGGTCAGTGGGTTTGGAGTGGCTTTGGGCAGCCTGTATATTGAAGCTCAGTGCTATTCTCCTGTGTTGCTGAATAGTTTGTGTAGTATGTCTTTCACTGAAACTTGTTGACCCTTGGGTGGTGCCTGGTTTCAGTGTATGTATGAAGGCATTTGATGAGTACCTATCAATTAATGTTCTCTGGAACAGGAGATCTCTGGTGTTCTCAGGATTTGGACTTAAGCCTCTGCCTCTGGTTTTCAGTCTTATTTTTGTAGTAGGCTCAAGGCTTCTCCCTCTCTTACTTCCAACGCAGTTCCTTCTGTTGAAAAAGCTCTTCTTTATGGTCTCCACAGTGTCTAATTCCCGTCCTGACACGAGGATGCAGTGTTGGACACTTTTGTTTTTTTCTGGCTCACCTGTTCAATCCTGCTGTGGGGAGGGAGGAACGCAGCTAACAAATATCCCTGGCGTCTGTGGGGAGTGCTTGCAGTGTCTCGGCTACACTGGGAATGCTCCTGCTCGAGGCGTGTGTGCTTTCCCTGTTTATGCTGCTTAGGTTCTAGGTTGCTCTGCTGGGAGCTCTCTGCCGCTGGCGCTGGGTTGCATGCACTTCCCAGGTCTGAGCGGCTCAGGTTCAGGTCTTCGGGCACTCAACAAAAGGCACAGACTTGGCTGGGCCTGCCTTTTTTGTCTTCCCCGGTCTGAGCAGCTCAGGTGACCTGGCATTTGGCAAGCGAGGTTGCTGCGACTTATCACCTTCCTGGTCCCTGCCACTCGGTTTTCTGGGAGTACAACTGGTGCAGTTTCTCAGGCGGATATCGACCGGCCCGAACCCAAGAAGTCCTGGCCAGCAAGGAAGCCTACCTGCAGCTTGGTACAGGAAACCTCTCTGGGGCTGCAGCTGCCCTCGCCCCAGTGCTGGTTGCCCTCCCTGACTGCATCAGCGGGGGCTGGGGGCTGGGCCGCCTGCTGCCAGCTCGCTTTGCTCAGCGCCCCATTCTGTGGGCAGGGCTGGCAGAGTCCTGGGTTGGGGCTTTTCAAATGCTTTTCCTAGCCTTTTCACCTTTTAGCTGCAGCTTCTGCTTTGGTAACTTAAGTTCGCACCCTCAGTTTGCCCTAGGTTGTTTAAGCCCGGTTCTCCCTCTAAGAACCGCCGCCCGCACCTCCCTGCCCAGCCCCCGCCTGCTAGTAGGGGGCGCGGGTGTCTGCACCGCTTCTCCGCTGAGAGTTTCCTCTGGGCACTTAGTCTGTGAGTTTTAATTATTTATGTCTTTTGTCTCCCAGTTATGAGGCCCTCTGAGGTTCCACTGGCCAGTATTTCCAGGTGATTGGAAACTTCTCTCTCTCTCTTTTTTTTTTAAGCCTCCCTTCCCAGGACGGAGCTCCGTCCCTCCCTCTTTTGCCTCTCTTTTTATCTTTTATACTATTTCCTACCACCTTTTGACGACTATGAGCTGCTTTTCTGTGTACCTGATGTACTCTGCCAGTATTCAGAAGTTGTTTTGTGGGATTTACTCAGTGTTCAAATGATCTTTTGCTGATTTTGTGGAGGAGAAAGTGGTCGCCAAGTCATATTCCTCAGCCATTTTCCCTGAGTTTTTTTTTTAATGTGTGCTAAAAAGTGTTCAAATTTCATTCTTTTACAAGTTGTTGACCAGTTTTCCCAGCACAATTTGTTAAAGATATTGTCTTTTCTTGATTGTATAGTCTTGCCTCCTTTGTCAAAGAGAAAGTGTCCATAGCTGTGTGAATTTATCTCTTGGCTTTCTGCTTTGTTCTATTAATCAAAGAACAATATTTCTGCCTTTGTCCAGTAGCATACTGTTTTGATGACTGTAGCTTTGTGTTATAGTCTGAAGTCAGGCAGGTAGATTCCTCCAGGTCTATTCTTCTTTCTCAAGATTGCTTTGGCTAGTCAAGGTTTTTTGTTTCTTTGTTTTTTCCCCCATACAAATTGTGAAATTATTTTTCAGTTCTCTTAAAAAGTACCGTTGATAGCTTGATAGGGATTGTGTGAATCCATAGATTGCTTAGGGTATTATACTCATTTTCACTATATTGATTCTTCCAATCCATGAACACGGTATATTTCTCCATCTACTTGTGTTATCTTGATTTCTTTCAGTGTTTTATAGTTCTCTATGTAGAGATCTTTTGTTTCTTTAGGTAGATATATTCTTAAGTATGTTATTCCGTTCTCTGCAATGTTGAATGGAATGGGTTCCTGAATTTCTTTCTGTTTTCTCTTTGTTTGTGCATAGGCATGCAAGGGATTTCTGTATGCTACTATTATGTGCTGCCACTTTACAATATACATTGATTAGCTCTGGTAATTTTCTGCTGGTGTCTTTATTTATTTGATGTAAAACATGTTCTTTACAAACAGGGAGAGTGTTATTTGCTCTTTCTCAATTTGCATGATTTTTATATATTTTTCTTCTCTGATTGCTTTGGCTAAAACTTAAACAATTATGTTGAATAGTAGTGGTGAGAGTGGGCACACGTCTTATTCCTGACTTTTGGAAATGCTTTCAATTATTTACCATTGAAGATACTGTTTGCTGTGGGTTTATCATAGATGGATTTTATTATATCCAGGTATGTGTGATGCAGATGACACTACCCTTATGGCAGAAAGTGAAGAGGAACTCAAAAGCCTCTTGATGAAAGTGAAAGAGGAGAGTGAAAAGGTTGGCTTGAAGGTCAACATTCAGAAAATAAAGATCATGGCATCTGGTCCCATCATTTCATGGGGAATAGATGGAAAAACAGTGGAAACAGTGTCAGACTCTATTTTTTTGGACTCCAAAATTACTGCAGATGCTGATTGCAGCCATGAAATTAAAAGACGCTTGCTCCTTGGAAGGAAAGTTATGACCCACCTTTATAGTATAATAAAAAGCAGAGACATTACTTTGCCAACCAAGGTCCGTTTAGTCAAGGCAATGGTTTTTCCCGTGGTCATGTATGGATGTGAAAGTTGAACTGTGAAGAAAGCTGATCGCCGAAGAATCGATGCTTTTGAACTGTGGTGTTGGAGAAGACTCTTGAGAGTCCCTTATACTGCAAGGAGATCCAGCCAGTCCATTCTAGAGGAGATCAATCCTGGATATTCATCTGAGGGACTGATGCTAAAGCTGAAACTGCAATACTTTGGCCACCTCACTGGAAACTCGAGTTGACTCACTGGAAAAGACTCTGATGCTGGGAAAGGTTGGGGACGGGAGGAGAAGGGGACGACGGAGAATGAGATGGCTGGATGGCATCACCGACTCTGTGGACATGAGTTTGAGTGTACTCCGGGAGTTGGTGACAGACAAGGAGTCCTGGCGTGCTGTGATTAATGGGGTCGTGAACAGTCGGACACGACTGAGCGACTGAACTGAACTGAACTGATGTGTGTTCTATGTCTGCTTTCAGGAGATTTCATCATAAATTGATGAATTTTGTCAAAGCTTCCTCTGCATTTATTGAGAAAATCATGTTTTTTTTTTTTAATCTTTCAATGTGTTAACGTGGTATATCCCATTGGTTGATATGCAAATATTGAAAAATCCTTGCATCCCTGCTATAAAGCCCCCTTGGTCATGATGTGTAATCTTTTTAATATGCTGTTGGATTCTGTTTGCTAGAAATTTGTTGAAGATTTTTGCATCTGTGTTCACCACTGATATTGTCCTGTAGATTTCTTTCTTTGTGGCATCCTTGTCTGGTTTTGGTATTTGGGTATACCATTAAATCTTGGCTGATGTTGAGGTTTTCTCTCAATTTCCACACTCACTATGTGGTCTTTCACCACCACTGCACAGGCAAAGCTTTTAATGGCTTAAGGCTGGTTCAGGTCAATACTGAAGGGTTATGGAAAGAAATGGAAAAGGATACCAAAAGGGCAGGATACAGTGCCTATAGACTCCATTTCCCACATTCCTGGGCTGAGGCATTTCCAACTACTGAAACACCTGTGCCCTACATGTGTATGTTTCCACGCACATGCTTGTGTTGCCTCTGTTTGTCTGTGTGTTTGTGTGTATCCAGGCCATTGCAGATGCCGAAAAGAAGACAGCAGTACATGAGATTTGGAGCAACCAGAAGAGGAGGCACAAGGCATCCACAGAGAGCAGGAGACTGGTTAATATATTTGCATCGTACCTTTGTTCAGGACTTGAAATTGGAAAGAATGGTTGATGATAACTCAGGACAGTGGATCCACAAATCTGAAATGACCTTAAGAGACATAAACACGCTCAGAATGTCTGCTGTGTTGTTATGTGTTTGTACTGGGAGGAAGGTGTTGAGATTTTGAGGAGTCACCCAGAGCAAATCAAGTGGTGTGAGGCTCTTAAGCCACAATCCTTGGACCCACCGAAGGGCCTACTGTGAGCTGAAACACACAATCTTTCAGAAGCGGAAGCTCCATCGGAACAAAGAAGCTCCGTCATCTGCAGAATCCATAGCTTCTGGCTCAGAATTGTATTCCTTGTGTGGAGCTTGTGGAATTCACAACAAAAATCACTGCAAATGGTGGCTACAGCCAGGAAGTTCAAAGATGCTGGCTACTTGTCGGAATAGTTATGAACAACTTAGACAACATGTTAAAAACAGGGACATTACTTTGCCAGGAAATGGCCGTCTAGTAAAAGCTATGGTTTCCCCCATAGTCATGTAGGGTTGTGAATGTTGGTCTTGAAAGGAAGCTGAGCGTGGAAGATTGGATGCTTTTGAATTGTCCTGTTGGAGAAGATTCTTGAGAGTCTCTGGAAAAGCAAGGAGATCCAAGTGGTCCATTCTAAAGGAAATCAGTCCTAAATATACATTGGAAGGACCCAGGCTGAAGTGGAAACTCCAATAATTTGGCCATCTGATGCAAAGAACTGACTAAATAGAAAGATCCATGAGGCTGGGAAAGATGAAGGCGGGAGGAGAAGGGAATGACAGAAGATGAGATGGCTGCAGAACATCACAGACCCAATGGACATGAGTTTGTATGAACTCTGGAAATTGGTGATGGACAGGAAGGCCTGGCCTGCTGCAGTCCATGGGTTCTCAAAGAATTAGGCAGGTCTGAGTGACTGAACTGAACAGAACTGATAGAGAATTTAGTATTGAATGGAGGACAAGTGAATGTCCATGTTTTCAAAGGTGACATACAGGGGATTCCATATATAGTGTAGGAAAGTGTGCACAGAGAAATTACTTTATGTAATAGAAAGAATTCAAAATGTCATTCCCTGTACGTTGATTTCCATATTGCCTGCAGGCAAATTTATGCCAAGCTTATCAAATGACACATATAGGGTATTTCATCTCATTAAATATAAAATGTAGCCATATTTTCAAATGTAGAATATAAAGCATTCCCTATTTCAGATATTAAACCTGGGCTCATATTTTAATAAGGAAAATAAGAGAATTCCACAGAGCACTCAAGAGAAGAAAATCTACACATAGCTATGCATATGTTACACGTCACATCTGTCCTGCCATAGGGAGAAAAATCAGTGTTCAGATTTCTTATATGGAATAGAAGGATTCCGTATTTCATATCAGAATATTGGAGGTAAGATTTCCATATTTGAAATATGAGAAATTCATATATCACGGTCAATATCTGTAATCAAATTTTCATATTTGAAATATGTGAACTTTATATGTACTCTTACATATTCTATAGCCTTGTTTCTATATGAGAAATGAAGCAAACCTCAATTTTCCGTATCACAAATTCCTCATCAGGTGAATAAATAATAGTATATATGTAATAGAGAGAATTCTATATTGCATGTAGGAAACACAGCTTGCAGATTTAAGTATATGAGATATGCAACATTCCGTATTTCCTTTAGAAACATTAACACCTACATGGAGACATATGGTACATAAAACATACAGTATTTAATGCAAAAAAAATGTGCCTTGATTTTGATATGTGAAATTTAGATAATGGCAAAATTCAGGGGAGATGATCTGCACCTAGGTTCATGCATGAATTACGGAGTTTTCACATTTCATGGTGTAAAAATCTGCACACAGATTGTCATAAGTGAAATAAAAATAATGACATTATATGTGACAAAGTCTGGGCTCAGAGTTAGATCTTGGAAGGACTGTGAGTTTCATATTTAATGTAGGGAAATGTGTGACCTGATTTTCAACAGAATTTAAAAACATCATGTAGTAAAACCTGCACACAGAGGCAGATGGATGGGAAAAGAATTTATGGTGCCTATAACAGAGTCTGATGCTAGGAAGGATTGGGGGTGGGAGGAGAAGGGGATGACAGAGAAAGAGATGGCTGGATGGCATCACCGACTCTGTGGACATGAGTTTGAGTGAACTCCGGGAGTTGGTGATGGACAGGGAGGCCTGGCATGCTGTGATTCATGGGGTGGCGGAGAGTCAGACACGATTGAGCGACTGAACTCAACTGAACTGAATTAACAGAACTGATACACAATAAAGCAGTATTACTCAGCTATATAAGGGAATGCATTTGTCTCACTGTGAACGAGGAGGAAGAACATGGAACCTCTCATATAAACTCAGAAAGAGAAAAAACAATACTGAATATCAATCCATGTACTTGAAATTTAAAAAGATGGAACTGACAATCCTATATACTGGGCATCGTATAAGACGTGGACATAAAAAACAGACTTGTGGACTGAGTGGGATAAGGCGAGGGTAGGATGATTTGAGAGAATAGCACTGAAACTTATATATTGCCATGTATATGTAAAATAAATGACCAGTGGGAATTTGGTAGAGGACACAGGACACACAAAGTCGTTCTCTGGACAACCCAGAGAGAGAGAGTGGGGAAGAATTTGGAAGAGGGATTAAGGTAGGGGTGTGTGTGAGGAACACATGCATAGCTTGGGCTGATTCAATTTTTTAATGCAAAACCCCTCACAATATTGTAACGTAGCGACCTTTCATTACAATGAATAAATGAATGAAAAGATTATTCACCATACTATTGCACAATGGCCAGGAACCTCGGAACGATTGTGGGAGGAGAGAGAGATGCCAAAGCACATCCAAAGTAAGTGCGATGATGAAAATAGAAACGAATGATGGATAGTGAGGCACAGCTCTGTACAAAGGAGACTCACTGATTTCTTCGGAAGAGTGATAGAAGTTGAGCACAAAATGAGGAAGCACCTGTAGCTGGGGTCATTGGTCATGGAATAAGAGTACAGAGGTACAGTGCAGCTGAGTCATCTGTAAATCTGAGCAGTGACTTTTGTATGGTCAGGCTGCTTCTTCTACCCCAAGATTCCCTAGTGAGAACCTGTTTTTCAGTAGGCGTACACACATGCTGTCTCATCCAGCTGCCCTCATGCCCTGGTGTCACTCTGTGTTACACACAGGCTCAGTTTCTCCACAAGGGAAATAAATGACCCAGGTTCCTGGGAACATGCCTGTCAGTGCCCATCCCCCAGTCTCCTCACTTGGCCTCCTCTCAGTTACCTTTCGTGATGTGGCCTTCTACCTGAACTAGTACTGAGTATTTGGCCTCAGAACCTGAATGATGATATGCCAGGGAAACCAGCAAGGTCAGCACAAGGTTGGTCAGACCCAGAACTCACCAAGCACTCCGAATGGAACTGCCAATTCTGTGAAGGCGCAGAGGGAGCCCACGTCTACAATCCTGCTAGATCCTGCTAAATTTTGGTCGCAGAACAACCTGAAGAAGTTCGTGCTGTTGCTATAATTGTGGTGCCTGTGGGACTGTATGTTTTACATTCAAATCCCTCGTGCCACTGAATTGGAGGGGATGACTTGCTGATTCAGGATGCTC
Organism: Moschus berezovskii; assembly: GCF_049115385.1. Classification (NCBI taxonomy): domain Eukaryota; kingdom Metazoa; phylum Chordata; class Mammalia; order Artiodactyla; family Moschidae; genus Moschus; species Moschus berezovskii. The sequence continues at coordinate 23,395,378 of NC_142489.1, forward strand.
CAGGACAGAAAGAGTATGGGGAAAGGACCTAAATCACCTACCAAGGCTAACCTATCCCTTTCTGTCCCCACTCTCCATATCCAGGGTGCTGCCTCATACCAGTGATGCTGACTACTCCTTAACAATCAGTTCACTGCCACTGCTTCTTGCGAAAGAACAGTGTGCTGTTACATCAATCCGTGGGTTGCCTGAGTTCCTGCACTTGCCAGGACACACTCAAGGTAGGCGGGGTGTGAAACCTCATTACATGAAAGCTGTCCTTTCCTCTTTTCAGGGGCAAAATGTGTACCCACCCCTTCACACTCACCGTCCTGTTGCATGACATTGTCTCCAGTCTGACATTCAAGTTCATCATGTAGCAGCAAAGCATGTCTTCTTCATGGCATCTCATCAAGGCTGTCATCTGGGAATGGTTTGCAAACTGCTTTGGGTCAAGGAGCCTCTAGATGATAGAGGTGACAGGGCTGAAAGACATTATTTAGCCTAGTGTCTTCCAACATCATCTGAAATTTTTTTTTTAATTTATTTTATTGGAGGCAAATTACCTTGCATTAATATATTGGTTGGTTTTCGCCATATATTGACACGAATCCACCCCGGCTGTACATGTGTTCCCTTTCTTGAACCTCCCTCCCACCTCCCTCTTCCCCATATGCTCCCTCCAGGTCATCCCCGTGCAGCAGCCCCAAGCATTCTGTATCATGCGTCGAACCTGGACTGGTCACCTATGATAATATACATGCTACAATGCCGTCCTCCCCAATCATCCCACCTTCAACCTCTCCCACAGAGTCCCAAAGATTGTTCTATATACCTATGTCTCTTTTGCAGTCTCGTGGAAAAGACTCTGATGCTGGGAAAGGTTGGGGGCGGGAGGAGAAGGGGACGACGGAGAATGAGATGGCTGGATGGCATCACCGACTCTGTGGACATGAGTTTGAGTGAACTCTGGGAGTTGGTGATGGACGGGGAGGCATGGCGTGCTATGATTCATGGGGTCGCGGAGAGTCGGACACGACTGAGCGACTGAACTGAACTGAACTGACTGATACAGGGTTAAGGTTACCATCTTTCTAAATTCCATATATATGCGTTAGTATACTGTATTGATGTTTTTCTTTCTGGCTTACTTCCCTCTGTATAATAGGCTCCAATTTCATCCACCTCAATAGAACTGATTCAAATGCATTCTTTTGGATGGCTGAAAAATACTCCATTGCGTATATGTACCAAAGCTTTCTTATCCATTTATCTGCAGATGGACATCTAGGTTGCTTCCATGTCCTGGCTATTATAAACAGTGCTGCAATGAACATTGGAGTACATGTGTCTCTTTCAATTCTGGTTTCCTCAGTGTGTATGCCCAGGAGTGTGATTGCTGCATCATATGTCAGTTCTATTTACAGTTTTTTTGAGGAATCTCCATACTGTTCTCCATAGTGGCTCAACTAGTTTGCATTCCCACCAATAGTGTAAGAGGGTTCCCTTCTCTCCACACCCTCTCCAGCATTTATTGCATGTAGACTTTTGGATAGCAGCCATTCTGACTGGTGTGAAATGGTATCTCATTTTGGCTTTGATTTGTATTTCTCTGATTATGAGAGATGGTGAGCATTTTTTCATGTGTTTGTTAGCCATATTTATGTCTTCTTTGGAGAAATGTCTGTTTAGTTCTTTGGCCCATTTTTTGATTGGGTCACTTATTTTTCTGAAATTGAGCTGCAGGAGCTGCTTGTATATTTTGGAGATTAATCCTTTATCAATTGCTTCATTTGATATTATTTTCTCCCATTCTGAAGGCTGTCTTTTCACCTTGCTTATACTTTCCTTTGCTGTGCAGAAGATTTTGATTTTAATTAGGTCCCATTTGTTTATTTTTGCTTTTATTTCCAAAATTCTGGGAGGTGGGTCTTGAAGGATCCTGCTGTGATTTATGTTGGAGAGTGTTTTGCCTACGTTCTCCTCTAGGAGTTTTATAGAATCTGGTCTGACATTTAGCTCTCTAATACATTTTGAGTTTATTTTGGTGTATGGTCTTAGGAAATTTTCTAGATTCATTCTTTTACAAGTGGCTGACCAGTTTTCCCAGCACCACTTGTTAAAGAGACTGTCTTTTCTCCATTTTATATTCTTGCATATTCTGAATTTAATTTGCAACTTTCAGCGTGTCACCTTCTGCTAACCCAGAATGTATGAAGGCCAAAAACCCTCAGTCTTTGCATATCAAAGTATTCCCAAAAGGAGGTGTTGTTCTATCCAGAAGGTCCTGAAATCCATCTTCAGTTCAGAACAGTTCAGTGGCTCAGTCGTGTCTGACTCTTTGTGATTCCATGTACCACAGCACTCCGGGCCCCCCAGTCCATCACCAACTCTGGGAGTTCACTCAAACCCATATCCATCGAGTCAGTGATGCCATCCAGCCATCTCATTCTCTGGCGTCCCCTTCTCCTCCTATGCCCAATCCGTCCCAGCATCAGAGTCTTTTCCATTGAGTCAACTCTTCACATTAGGTGGCCAAAGTATAGGAGTTTCAGATTTAGCACCAGTCCTTCCAATGAGCACCCAGGACTGATCTCCTTTAGAATGTACATTCATCTTGGACTCCTGAAAATTAGCTTAATCCTGGAAAACACAGCCTGCTAGCTAGGACTAGCATGAGCACTTCGAAATCCCAACAACCTCACCCCCAAATTCACTTAGTGTTTTGGACAGGATCTGTGTAGCACACAACTCATTTTTCTGAAGAGTCTTTCCCTGGTGCTAATGGCAATTCTGATTAAGAGAGCTGCAAGGAAAAACCAAGTATCATTTTGTGCTCATCAGAACAACATTGACATCACCCATAAATCAGGAACTGATTGGCAGGATTGCAGCCACACCCATTATTCAGTAAATATAGTTTGTATCCATGCCTTCAGATCTGCAACTCTTTTTCACATAGCCCAGATAAAATGGATGCCACAAGCAGCGAATGGGCCCACAACTTTGACCCAGAAGTGGCAGATTTCTCGGGCATGGAATTTTTGTGTTCTAGACAGGTCTTCCGTTTCTGACCGATCGTGTGTTTCATCAGAGATTAGGCCACTTGGCATCCACAGGGAGGGCTTTAAGAGCCTCATATCACTTGATTTACTGTTAATGACTCCTCACACCCTCCACACCTGCTTCCCAGTATAAACATACAAAATAATACAGCAGAGATTGTGAGCTTCTTTACTTTTCTTGATGTAATCCCCAATTTGTGGGCCCACTGGAAACAGTGTCAGACTTTATTTTTTTTGGCTCCAAAATCACTGCGGATGCTGATTGCAGCCATGAAATTAAATGATGCTTACTCCTTGGAAGGAAAGTTATGACCAACCTTGATAGTATATTAAAAAGCAGAGACATTACTTTGCCAACCAAGGTCCGTCTAGTCAAGGCTATGGTTTTTCCCATGGTCATGTATGGATGTGGGAATTGGACTGTGAAGAAAGCTGTTCGCCGAAGAATCGATGCTTTTGAACTGTGGTGTTGGAGAAGACTCTTGAGAGTCCCTTGTACCGCAAGGAGATCCAATCAGTCCATTCTAAGGGAGATCGATCCTGGGTGTTCATTGGAGGGACTGATGCTGAAGCTGAAGCTGCAATACTTTGGCCACCTCATGCGACGAGTTGACTCACTGGAAAAGACTCTGATGCTGGGAAAGGTTGGCTGCGGGAGAAGAAGGGGACGACGGAGAATGAGATGGCTGGATGGCATCACCGACTCGATGGACATGAGTTTGAGTGAGCTCCAGGAGTTGGTGATGGAAAAGGAGGCCTGGCGTATTGTGATTCATGGGGTCGCGGAGAATCGGACACGACTGAGCGACTGAACTGACTGACTGACTGACTGTCCTGAGTCTTCACTGGTCATCCAGGAAAGAGCACACAAAGAAATTCATAAATGTAATATAAAAAATTCAGTATTTCCTTCCACTGTGTTGAGTTCCATATTTCATGTACGAAAATCCATGCCTAAAATTTCAGTTGTTATACATAGAGTATTCCTTCTCATTACATATTTAATTTATGAATAACAGCACCCATAATTTCAAATGTAGACTATAAACCATTCCCAATTCAAAAATTAAACCTGGGTTCATATTTTAATAAGGGAAGTACAGATAATTCCACATTTCAGGAAGGAATATCAACACCCAGCTATTTATATGGGAAATAGAGCATCTGGCACGGCAAGAGGTGAAAAGTTGGTGTCCAGATTTTTTTTATCAAATACAAGTGTTCTCTATTTCATATACGTATATCTGATGCAAGATTTCCATATTGAAACATAGAATGTTCCATATTTCATGGACAAATCTGCACTCAAATTGTATGTCTTATTGTACACTCTGTAGTTTGGTTTTCATATGAGAAAGGAACAAAATTCCAAAATTTCCATGTCAAAATCTCCTTGTCATGTGAATTAAAGTGAATATGTGTGAAATATAGAGAATTCCATATTGCATGTAGTAAACTCTGCTTGCAAAATTAAGTATGTGAGATACAGAGAACCTCATATTTAAGTTAGATACATTAACACCTAGATGGAAATATATGACATATAAAGCATACCTTATTTCATGAAACAGGTGGATGAAACTAGAGCCTAGTATACAGAGTGAAGTAAGCCACAAAGAAAATAACCAATACAGTATACTGAAACATATATATGAATTTAGAAAGATGATAATGATAACCCTGTATACTAGACAGCAAAAGAGACACAGATGTATAGAACAGTCTGTGGGCTCTGTGGGAGAGGGCGCGGGGGGAGGGTTAATTTGGGAGAATGACATTGAAACATGTATAGTATCATATGGAAATGAATCTCCAGTCCAGGATCGATGCATGAAACAGGATGCCCGGGGCTGGTGTACTGGGATGAACCAGAAGGATGGGATGGGGAGGGAGGTGGGTTCACGATGGGTAACACATGTACACCCGGGGCAGATACAAGTCAATGTATGGCAAAATCAGTCCAATGATGTAAAGGAATTAGTCTCCAATTAAAATAAATTTAGAAAAATAAATAAAATATCTAATTTAAAAAAAAAAGAAAGAAAGAAAAGGTGTGCCTTAAATTTATATGTGAAATTTAGATGATTCCAAAATTCTGGTAAGATTATCTGCACCCATTTTTACGAATGAACCTCAGAGGTTCATATTTCATGTGGGAAAACTGCATTTAGTTTGTCAGAGTTGAATTAGAAATGATTTTATATTATATGTGAATATGTGATAAAATCCGGACTCAGAGTTAGATCTAGGAAATACTGAGAATATCATATTTAATGTAGGAGAAAGGACACTTGATTTTCTACAGAAATTCAAAACTTCATGCAGCAAAATATAGACATAATAGTAGATGAATGGATAAGGAAGATGTGGTCTACATAGTCAGCTCGTATATTTCACTCAGCTATAATAGTGAAAGCGTTTGACACTTCTAACGATGTGGATGAATACGGAGCCTCATTTACAGAGTAAAGTCAGAAACAGAAAGACAAATACTGAGTATCAACGTATGTATTTGGAATTTAAAAAGATGGTACTGACAATCCTATATGCAAGGCATACTATAAGAGTCGGACCTAACGAATAGACTTCTGGACTGAGAGGGATAAAGCGAGGGTGGGATAAGATTTGAGAGACTAGCACAGAAAAATAAACATTACCATATGAATGTGAAATAAATGACCAGTGTGAGTTTGACACAGGAAGCTGGAGACCTAACTTCGTGCTCTGGGATAACCCAGAGAGAGAGAGTGGGCAAGAAGTTGGGAGGGGATTCGGGAATTGTGTGTGTGTGTGTGTGTGTAACACCAGTATGCCTAGGGCTGATTAATCTTGATACACGGCAAAAAACCATTACAATATTGTAAAGAAATTACCCTCCAATTGCACAAAATAAATTAATAAAAAGTTTATTCACCGTTGTATTGCACAAAGGCCAGTAATCTCAGAAGGATTGGGGATGTGAGAGAGATGCAAAGGAAATTACAGGTTAAATGCAATCAAAAAAGAGAAACCAACGGTGGAATGTGGGTCATATGTTTGTACAAATTGAAACACTAACTTTTGTGAAAAGGGGCTTTCAAGAGGAATAGTAGCTGAGCCCAAATTTAATTCGAGACTCTGGGTGGGGTTGTTGGCCATTGAATGACAGCAGAAAGGCTCAGTGAAACCGAGTCATTTTGCAATCTGAGTACTGAATTTGGTTAAGGTGCTTCATCTATCTCAGTCTTCCCTAGTGCATATTTCTTCACACTTCTGGCTCATCCTGATTCTCTTATGACTTGGTGTCACTCTGTGGTCCATGGAGGATCAGTTTCTCCATAGGGTTAATAAATGACCCACATTCCTGTAAACAAAAATGTCATTGCCCAGCCTCCAGTCTCCCCACTTGGCCTCCTCCAAGTTACCTCTCATGGAGGAACCTTCTCCCTCAATTAGTACTGAAATGGTTTCGGACATAGATTCTTAATGATGATCTTCCAGGAAACGAGCAAAGTCCGCACAGGGCTCGTGGGACGCTGAGGCGCCCTGTTCGCTGGCAATTTCTCCACATCAATTGCCAATTCTGTGGAGGCTCAGTTTGATTCCACATCTGCACTCCAGCTAGATCCTTCAATTTTTGCCTGAGAACCATTCGAAAAATTTTCGGCTGCTCTAGCAAGGACAGTGACTGTTTGCATTATCATCAAACCTTAGAGGGTAACAGGAAAGAAGACCAGTGGTCTTCAAATGGGAGAAATAGGCCACAAGTATCAGACAATTTTTATCTCTCTCTTAAGTGGCAGGAGGAAACAAACTATAAATTTCAGATTGTTTCCCCTTCTGCATACAGATTTAAAAGGAGGTTTCTTTTAAAATTCTGTGCTGCCATGCGGACACCTGCTTAGAATTGAACTTAACTTTTCTCAGGTCTTAATCCAACCAATGCCTTTTTCATAAGGGAAAGTTTTTCTTAAGCTATGTTAATTAACTATGCACTTTCCTTTTGCTCTGTCTTTTTCAAGACAGTTCTGCCTAAGATTCATAACCTACTTGACAAAGCACAATGTTTGTCTAACATAAATTTTCTCTAAATTTATAATAATGATGATGTATTTGCTGGGAAAGCTAAGCCATTTTATGGCTTAGAACAAAACACATTGTGTCAATGTTATCTCAAAATGTATGTTGTGGGTGAGGATTGATGAGTTTTGAGACATCTTATTTCTCTAATTAGCATCCTGTTAGTACTTATATAAGGAGAAGGCAATGGCAAGCCACTCCAGTACTCTTGCCTAGAAAAATCCCATGGATGGAGAAGCCTGGTAGGCTGCAGTCCATGGGGTCGCTAAGGGTCGGACACGACTGAGCGACTTCACTTTTCACTTTCACACATTGGAGAAGGAAATGGCAACCCACTCCAGTGTTCTTGCCTGGAGAATCCCAGGGACGGGGGAGCCTGTTGGGCTTCCGTCTATGGGGTCACACAGAGTCGGACACGACTGAAGTGACTTAGCAGCAGCAGTACTTATATAAACTTTGACTAAAGAGAGGCAAGGGGACACTCTTTCTGCCCCCTTCTAATGTCTATGTCAGAAGCTTTTATTATCTCTTTTTTACACTTATAACACAAAATAAAACTTTATTACACAGATGCACTGCATGATGAAGCATCCTAAGTGACCACAGATTCAATTCCTGTACTCCCCAGGCCACAAATCCCAGTGTTTTTCACTGTATCTCATAAGCAACTTTTCAAATCCTGAGTACAGCTGAGTTGCAGTGGAATGAGATGCTCGGTATCATGTAGGAAAAGGAGTATGATAGATGGACCAAAATCATCCGGCAAATTAAACCCACGCCTTTCTGTCCCTACCCTTGACATCCATAGAGCTTTCTTTTACAACTGGTGCTAATGAGATACCCCTTAACAGTCACCTCATTCTGGAGTTTCCAGTTGTTTTAACAGAGCAATCTGAGCTTGCAACACCCTACTACTTTCCTGTATAACCCAGAATTTCAAGAATAACTCCCTGGAAACTCTACTCTGATACACTGCCTCTGGTCACTTATGACATGCCTTCCCTGCTAAACTGTATGGCTTCTATTCAAATGCAAGCCGAAAGGACTCTCCTATAGTCATTTGCTCAGACATACAGGTATAGTGATTCCCAGGCTGTGCTGGCACTGTGCCTTTGGAGATCACAATTCTCAGAGCCCCCAATTCACTTGGCTCCCGTCTCCTGACCGGTGCTGTCATCCCCGGCCCTCTCCTGCTCCTGTTCTTTCTACTCCTCCTGAGCAACTGACCCCCTAGAAGTGGCAGTGAATACACGACATTGGCCCTGAAGTCAGCGATGCCCTGGATGATGGCAATTATCTGATTAAAGGGATGCCTTCTCCTCTGATGGCCCTTCCTCTGGAGCCAAATATAGGCTTTGGGGTCTTTCTCATTCTCGGAGCTCAGCTCCACCTGTAGGGCCACCAACACCTTCTGTAATTCCAGTGGGGGCTGGTAACTCTAGACTCCTGTCCTTGGATGTTCCTGGCCTTACTCCCCCAGGTCCTGCTAATACGCCTGGGAGTACTCCTGCTCCTGCTCCCCCTCTGCCATTACTCGAACTTCCTCAGTGCAACGTCTTCAACCAGCAGTTGGAACTCTTACCTAATTCCAGAACCTCTTGCTCTTTCAGGGCCCTGCTTTCCTAAGAGTGGCCTCCTCACCCGGTGTGCCAACTTGTCCGTGAAACATTCCCAGATGGATCCACCATACCAGCGGGTCCAGAGCCCCATGCACCTTGCAAACCCACACTCACAACTAAGCAGATTCAGGTTGGTCCAGGGGTGCTCCCACCTTCCTCTGGTCTCACTCTCCATGTGGCACTGGTATTGGCCCAGAACTTCAAAGGAACTAGACACCAAAGCACAGCAGGTTCCCCTAAGCTCAGCCATTCCCCACTAATTGGTTTCTTTCCTAAAACCTATGAGCAGGGAATGTGAAGCTTGCTTGTCCCAGAGCCTTGTGACATCACACATGCATAATATGTTGGTGAGAGGGGACTCACTTCTACAACCTGACCTCTACACCCTATCATGAAAAAATCAAATGGAATCAACAGGCCTTTTCTCACAGGAACAACCCCCTTGTAATAATGGGCAATCTGGCAGCAGTGACCCCGTTGCCAAAATTGGCTCAAGACAAAGTTGTGGTGAGCCCTCAGAAACTGTTTCAGTGAGCAACAATGGAGAAGAGCCTGAGCAGTGAGTGGGACAGCAGGGCCAGTAACAACCAAATCAAGGATTAGGAACCTGATGCTGCAACCCTCTTCAAGCTTGAAATTGCCTCTGGGGCAGTGTGTGACTGCCTGTACTGAGGAGTCCACTCTGGTGAGAGAAGGTATCCCTGAGGGTCAGAGGTGCTCAACTTGGACTCATACTGCAAGTCCTGGGCAGGGAGTTGGGTTGGGTGGCGCACACACTGACCTCACCTTCGGTCAGCTGCTGCAGAGTCAGTCCAAAAACTTGTGCCTTGGGTTACAGCAGTGTCAGGAATGCAGTCAATCTCTGAGGAAGGCGTATATCACTTCCCTTGGCTCTCTGTCCGGTCCCCACATGTACCCCCTAACCAAATCATCCTGGAAAACCTGGCCCAAAATCTGTTAGCTCCAGGCAAAGGGACACCAATGCAAAAAGGGAACACAGGTGTTTCATTAGCTGAAATACCAGTGGGTCATATAAATATAGAGGTTTCCTTATTTCCTCGGAAATTCTCCATTCTGTTCTTCAGATGTAAATTAGAGAATTCCAACTTCCATGAAGAAGGATTACTTCCTAGATTTTTATATGGGACCTATAGAGAATTTGATGGGGGAAATCGTTGTCTAGACATACATGAGAAATACAAATATGTTCGTACTTCATGGGGAAGAAAATTGTTGTGTTGATATAAATGAGCAATACAAAGACTTTCATATTTCATGAAGAAACAGTGGTGGCCAGAATTTCAATTTTGAAATAGAGCTAATTCCGAACCCATATTGCTTTCCCATATCTCAATTACATCTTTCATGTCAGTAAAACTTGATTGCGATGTTTATATAGGATATATACAATTTTACAATTCAACCAGGAAAATGCAGACACAATTTTCACATATGAAGTATCTAGAGTTCCATATTGAGGAAGGAAAAATGTGTGTACCTTTATTCATATCTGAAACATACAAGATTCAAAATATGTTAAAAGACATATATAAGAAGATTTTCAAACATGAAACACAGATTTCTCATTTCACATAGAGAAATCTACACCCATATCTTCTCATGTGAAATATAGATTATTACAAATATAATGCAGGAAAATCATCATTTAGGTTTCCTGAAGCTTGAAGTAGATCATCCAAAGCTAGTGCTCTGGAACAACCAAGAATATGGTAGAGATGGACGTGGGAGGGGCTTGACGATGGAAAGGACACATTGATACCTGTGACATATTAATGTTGATAAATAGCAGAAATTATCACAGTATTATATAGCATTAATACTCCCCATAAAACAAAAATTACAGTTTGAAAAAATGCAAAAGAAGAAAGGACTCTATTCATTGCTTTATCATGACATAAATGGAAAATGGATAAAAAAATGAATATGTACAGATGAAGTTGACTCACTTTGATTTACTTAAAACAAACAAAATTTTAAAGAGACTATAGTTCAATAACTATAAGAGAAGGGAATGGCACTCCACTCCAGTATTCTTGCCTGGAAAATCCCATGGACGGAGGAGACTGGTAGACTGCAGTCCATGGGGTCGGGAAGAGTTGGATACGATTGAGTGGCTTCACTTTCACTTTCATTACAGTTTAGTAAAAAATGGTTAAAAATAGTGCATCAACTATACCTCCATCAAAGAATAAATAAACGATTGCCCTGTTTGCACTATATATGTTATTGAGGACATTATGATAGGTAAAGTGCTTAAGTTAGAAGAAGCAAGAATTTGATAATTCCATAATGCTGTTAAAATACCTGAATTATAGAAACAGAGAGTGGAGTGTGGTTTCTGAGCTAGTGGAAATGGACCACGATGATCCAGGTTACCAACTTTTAGTCACAGGTTGAATGATTTCAACACAGAAGACTGTAATAGAGGCAGGATGGACATGGAATGGCAGCCTTTAGGACAGGAACATAAGTGAAGTTTGAAGTCCAACTTCACCAACAGCAAACTTCTCAGCAGAGTGTAGTGAAAGATGTATTGCAACCTTCCATGTTCTCTGACCTTGGGCTGAGTAGTGAGCAGCAGAGTTTCAAAACAGACTGTGTCTTGCAGAGGTTCAGAGTCCTTGCTAGAGACACTCACGGACTTGGCCCATGTTTCAAAGTAATAGCCAATGTGCCCCATCCCCACATTCATGACCTATGGTCGTGGCAATTTGCGTGGGTCACTGTCTGTGGGATCTGGTGCCCCATTTGGATAAACTGAGGAGACTGAAGGCCAACTGCATTTTGGGCACATGTTTTCCTAATTGAAGATGTGTGGGTATTGTATGAGGATCTTGGTAAGAGGAAGGCAGAGAGAACTGAGAGATACCTCCTCAGCTGGGAGTGGGCACTTGTGGCAGGACCAAGAATGGGTGCTGGATACATTTTCCCAGACAGAGAGCCAGCATGCACAGGGACACCCTCCTCCTAACCAGGACCATGGAAAGTGAAAGTCAAACGTGAGCCCCTTTCCTTTCAGCGTAGGGAATTATGTTTATTTGTGTGGAGGTTTACAGGAACACAGTTACCTGACCCTGACTTTACCTCAAGAACAGAGGGTCTACAGGAAGATGGTTGCAACAGCTAATCACACCCTTCCCTCAACTTTCCTGTACATGGGCTTTTCTGGAAACTGTTGGGATGGGTTCTGTTCAATTCAGTTCAGTCGCTCAGTCTTGCCCGACTCTTTGCGACCCCATGAATCACAGCACTCCAGGCCTGTTAGCATTTTTCAAAGGTATAACCCACCCAATTTCTTACAACAAAAATAGCCCTGCAATAAAAACAACTTGGTTTTAAACACTTATATTCTGATATTGCTTAGCCTAACTATGCTGGGCACATGGGTATTTGGTAACAGTAGCACCTTATCTCTCAAGATTTTGGAAGGTAATTGACTATCTGAAACCACATTCAAACCCACACTCTTTCATGAAAGTATGAGAAGATGTATTCTTCTATGCAAAACAAACTATGAAAGGCTGATGGCTACCCCAATTACCAGGTGAATCTAGACAAACTGAAAAAATGTTGTCATTAAATCTACCTGTTAGTTTCAAAATTCTGTAATGAACTGATTTGCTAGCATAAACTTATAGAGTATATCTTTTTGTCTTTACAATTTTTTAGAAGTTTCCTTATCATGAGCATCATCTTATGGCTTAGTATTCATTCACAAACAGAAGTTTTCCTTCCCATATGTCTTTGTGGTGAGGATTTCTAGATTGGTTAACAAACAAGCAAACAAACAAAAACTGAAATTTGGTTACATCTATATTACCACTGCACAACCCATTATTCTTAACCAGCTGCTTTCTACGTTCAGGAGTTCTGTCTACTGGTGTGAACATGGTAAACAGATTCATATACAGCAGTACCAAATGGAAAGAAGAGACTCAATATGATACAATGAGTTGTTTTCTCTCGAAATCTGTATGTTAAAGCTCTATCTCTCTGTACTTTATATTTAGTGAAACTGTGAGGAAATTATAGTTCTTTCTGACCCTATTTGGAAATAGGACCTCTAGATTGGTAATTGAGTTAATATGATTGGCATTTTATAAGAAAAGCAGATCAGTCAGAGACAAAACAGAAACATTACTATGTGAAGACAAAGCCAGAAAATGGCCAGTTAAAGAAAAAAAACAAAAGAGGTCTCAGATGAAAACAAATCAGCTGACTTTAATTACTGCCTTGAACCTCAGAAGTTTGGAATACATTTCTTGATGCTCCCTGGTATAGGACACTTTGTTATGGCAGCTTTAGCAAACCAATATTGTGCTTCTCTTGAAAAGCATCTGTCAATACCAAAAGAAGTCTCCTTTTCTTACATAAGTTTTCAGGGAATGGAAACTGGCCAATAACTCACTTATCCATTGATTGGTTACTTCCACAAAGTCCTAGTGCTCCCTAAGAGTTGCATTCTTTCTTTAGAATTCAGCTGTGTTAATATTTATTCCTACTTCATGGTTAAAGATGACCTAGGAAATATTACAATGATCATAATTTACAGGAACTGGTAGAAGAAAATAAGCACAAGGGAAAACAGGCTGACATTGAAAATGAACAACCCTCTCCACTTATCTATTCCACACACCATGTTTAATTCCTTAGGAGAAAAGTAGTAGTGGCCAAGTTTTTGCTTCTTGTTGCTTTGGGGAAATCATAAATTTGTGAAGTTGTGGTGACCATGCCAACCTAAACATTCCCAAACCAAAACACTAGGTTGCAGTAGCCATGGGGCAGCCTAGAGGATAACAAATCCACCCAAACCATTGGAGCCACTTGGCCCTTTACAACAGACAATTGGCCAGGGATGTTTGTGTCAGCATCTCTATGGCAGGATTTGCGGTTTATGACTGCCACTCTTATCTCCAACTCTCTCGATGCCTGAGAAGCCCAAGAGACCACAGTTCTAGGTTTTAGACTAAATATCTTAAATATATAGGAAAAAATCCAATCCAAACTGAAGGGCTCCAACCAATGGAGATGCATAGATGGTCCTCAACCATGAAAGGCTGTTATGAGCAGAAATACCACAGCTTGAAGCAAGCTCACCATTAACACCTGCAGCCCATGCCAGACAAATATCCCCAGTATCGATAGAGAGGGTACATTTGAAGTCCACTATCAACCCGGGTTCAATCCCTGGGTAGGGAAGATCTCCTGGAGAAGGAAATGGCAACCCACTCCAGTACTCTCGCCTGGCAAATCCCATGGATTGAGGAGCCTGGTAGGCTACAGTCCATGGGGTCGCAAAGAGTCATACACGACTGAGCAACTTCACTTTCACGTTCACAAACTAGAGGGAAAAAAGCAAAACAAAAAACAAAAAAACCCTCTTGACCTTCTGTCTTAGTCAAATGTAAAAGACAGAGTCTGTATTCCAGCACGTCATGCCCAAGACATACATAACTTAATATTTGCAAGTAACAGTACCAGGTAGAGGATATCTTGGATCTGAAGTACAAACAAAGTGAAGTAATATAGAAAACTTCAGTGCCCGTTTCAGAGAGAAAATGTTCATCGCCCAGATGATACAGTCGATAGGACTCAAATCACTAATAACATTCAACTTAGCGATAAGACCGTGCAGGTTATCTCTATGGATCTTAATCAAGAAGTTTCAGTTCAGGCCTGTTTGCACGCTCAAATTTCCATTTCTCAAAGGTTTTCATTCAATCTTCTGACAGCTCAAAATATGGACAGTATACATGCACTCTTGGAAGATGATTAAGACTGCAAGAGCAAAGAACATTTCCAGGGCAAGTGAGAAGTTGTTGATTAGATGGAGGAAGATGGAGAGAAGAATCAAACGGAGATTTCAGAGCTGGATCTGGCTGTTTGATTTTGTGGGGAAAATGCCAAACCTGCCTGCAGACCTAGAGGATGCTTTTCAAATATTTAACAAACTAACGTGATCTTTGGCCTCAGCCAAGTTTAACAATCTTCAGACCTCAGAATACTATACTAGACCAAGTGTAGTGCCACCACTTAGAAATTCAGGAGATAGTATTTTTGGGTGGGGGAGTTGTAGGAGACTTCTCTATCAGATTTGTTCCAACACAAAGCATACTTAATAGAGTTGGAGCCATGATTCACCTATAGATAGCACGTTCTTTCACAAATATTTCAATTGAGTTACCTTCAGTGGATCTCTCATATCAAATCTTTGTGACCCCCATGGACTGCAACATGCCTGGCTTCCCTTTCATCACCAACTCCTGGAGTTTCTCAAACTCATGTTTATTGAGTCGGTGATGCCATCCAACCTTCTCATCTAGCCTGCAATATATTCCTGGCAACAAGGTCTTTTCCAATGAATTTGAACTTTGCATCAGCTGGCTAATTTTTGGAGCTTCATTATCAGTACATCCAATGAATAATCATGGCTGATCTCCGTTAGGATTGACTGGTTTGATCTTCTTGCAATCCAAGGGACTCTCAAAAGACTTCTCCAACACCACTGTTCAAAAGCATCAGTTCTGCACTCAGTTTTCTTTCTGGTCCAACACTCACATACATGTATATATGACTACAGGAAAAACCATAGCTTAGATTCCATAGACATTTGTTGATAAAGTACTGTATCTGTTTTCTAATGCACTTTCAAGCCTTTTCACAGTTTTTCTTCAAAGAAAGAGGCTCTTTTAAATCATGACTATAGTCACTATCTGCAGTGATTTTGGAGACCAAGAAAATTAAGTCTCACTATTTTTATTGTTTCCTCATCTATTTGCAATGTTGTAATGGGAGTGTGTGCCACAATCTTCATTTATTGAAGATTGGATTTTAAGACAGATTTTTCAATCTCGCCAGGAGGTTCTTTAGTTACATTTCATTTTCTGCCTGAAGAGTGGTGTTATCTGTATATTTGAGGTTATTGCTATTTCTACCAGCAGTCTTGATTGCATACTGTGCTTGATCCAGTTCGACATTACGCATGATGTACTCTGCAATTAATTTAAATAATCAGGGTGACAATATACAGCCTCGGTCAACTGCTTTCTTGCAAGTTGGAAACGGTGTATTGCTTCTTGTCTCCTTCTAACTGTTGCTGTTTTACCTGTATACAGATTTCTCACAAGGCAGGTAAAGTAGTCTGGTATTTCTGTTTTCTTAAGAATTTTCCAGTTTGTTCTGATGTACACTATCAAAGGCCCTTACATAATCAATGAAGTAGAAGTAGATTTGTTTTTCTGGAATTCTCTTGTCTTTTCTATGATCCAATGGGTGTTGCAAATTTGTTTTCTTGTTCTTCTGCCTCGTCTAAATTTAGCTTGAACATCTGGAAGTTATCAGTGCACTTACGCTTGTAGACTAGCTTGGTGAATTTGAGCATTACTTTGATAGCGTGTGACGTGAGTGCAACTGTGTGAAAATTTCAATAGTTTCTGTATGACGTTTCTTTGAAATAGGAAAGAAACTGATGTTTGCTTGTCCTGTGGTCACTGCTAAATTTTCCAAATTGGCTAGCATATCATGAACAACTTTCACATTCTCATTATTTGGGGTTTGAAATAGTTTAGTTGGAATTCCATCATTTTCAATAGATTTGTTAGTAGTGATGCTTTATAAGGTCCTCTTGACTTCACATTCCATGATAGCTAGCTCAAGGTGAGTATTCACACCACTGTGGTTATCATAAGATCTTTTTCTCTAAAGATTTTCTGTGAATCCTTGCCACCTCTTCTTAATATTTTCTGCTTCCTTTAGGTCCATACACTTTTGTCTTATTCTGCCCATCTTTACATAGGATATTCCCTTGGTATGTCTAATTTTTTGGAAGAGATCTCTAGCCCTTCTCAGTCTGTTGTTTTTCTGTGTCTCTACATTTATCACTTAGGAAGGTTTTCTCAGTTCTCCTTGCTCTTCTTTGTAACTCTGCATTCAGATGGACATATCATTTCATTTTGCCTATCGCCTTTCCCTTCTCTTCTTTGGTAGAAAGAATGAAATTTGAAAATCCTCCTCAGACAACCATTTTTCCTTCTTGCGTATCTTCTTGGCGATGATTCTGATCACCACTTCCTGTGCAATGTCATGAACCTTCATCCATCAATCCATCATATTGGGCACCTAGAAGCCTTGGGAATTCATCATTCAGGGACATTTCATTTACCTTTTCATTTGGTTCATGGGTTTCTCAACATAAGAATACTGAAGTGGTTTGATGTTAATTTTTCCAGTAGACCATGTTTCGTGAGCATTCCCACCATGACCTGAATATCTTGGGTGGCCCTACACAGTATGATTCATAGCTTCATTGAGTTAGACAAGACTCTGTCCAAGTGATCACTTTGGTAAGTTTTCTGCAATTGTGGCTTCCATTTTGTCTGTCCCCTGATTCGTAAGGATGAGAGGCTTATGGGAGTTTCCTCATAATATTTCATTTATAAAATCATAAACAACAGACCTGGAATTTTTTTTCTATTTGAATACTTCTCTACTGATACAAAACGAAGAAAGTACACACTTGTAAGTCCCATTTTTTGTATTAGATTTTTTTTCTAATTTTCCCAGCTGTATCAATGTTGCTGAATGACTTCCTACTACTTAATATAGCCTATTTTATAGTAACTCTTCCTGCCATAGCAGACACACTCAGATAAATGGAAGAAAGATGAAATGCAAAAGAACAGACAAGCCAACTTCTCAGGAGTATTGCAGAAAAAGAAAAGCCATGGGAAAGTGAGCCATAAGTTGGCAGACTGACACAATAGTGTGGGGAAAACTCTGGAGAGAAATCAGCAAAACTCGTAAACAGGTCATTTGTCATCAGTCGAGATCAGTTCAGGCTCTCAGTCACATGTGACTCTTTGTGACCCCATAGATTGAAACATGCCAGGCTTCCCTGCCTACCAGCAACTCCCAGAGATTTCTGAAACTCCTATCCATTGAGTCCATGATGCCATCCAACCATCTCATCCTGTGTTGTCCTCTTCCTCTTCTTCCTTTAATCTTTCCCAGTATCAGGGTCTTCTCCAGTGAGTCAGTTCTTCACACTAGGTGGCCGAAGGATTGGAATTTCAGCTTCAGCATCAGGCCTTCCAAAGAATAATCAGGACTGATTTCTTTTAGGATGCACAGTTAGAGTTTTCTGAAACCGACAATTCAATTCCTTAGCACTCAGCTTTTCTTATAGTCCAACTCTCACACCCATAGAAGACTACTGTCACTATCATAGGTATCAGTAAGTTCCTCTTTCTCCCATCTGATTCTCATTAAGTACCTCCCTTCATAATTATCCTGCCTACATATTAAGATCCTGCTGGATTCCAAATCTAAATGACACATTTCAACTTCTTCCTTAGTCTCATGACAGGATTACTTATAACCTTATTAGCGATCTTCATTTGTTTTAGTCTAGCAATTAGTTTATCACATTGTTTCTGACACGAGGACATATAGGAAAGTGAGGACCTTCCTTTCATCTTCTTCATGTCATATCCATCTTCTCCTGAGCCTCCAGATACCTCCATCAGTACTTCTTATATGTTACTCATTGAAACAATTGTGACCGCACTTGATGTATCTTATAAAACTTCTTATAGTATGATAATGGGAAATATGCTAAAATCCTGGGGAAACTTCACTAATGCTTGAGAACTCCCTCAGAAACGGGACTCTCAGCCTTCCTGGTACATTCTCTGGCAAGGTCTACAGGCTCAGAGGAAAAGGATATTATAGAGATTCACCTTCTTGTACGG
Organism: Moschus berezovskii; assembly: GCF_049115385.1. NCBI lineage: Eukaryota > Metazoa > Chordata > Mammalia > Artiodactyla > Moschidae > Moschus > Moschus berezovskii. The sequence goes on from NC_142489.1 coordinate 23,413,870, forward strand.
ATGGATTGTGGAATACAGTTAAATCTAAAACTGCTTTAACTTGTGACATAAAAGTAAGCAGGTCAGCATTCCAAAGACAAAAATCAGAGCCACACACACATGGAAAATTAGTTCTAGTGGCTCTCTAGTGATATGACAGATCTGTTCATGTCTGTCATTAAGGAGTATGGTCCGAGATAAGGAAGATATATATGTGGGTCTCAATGTTGTCATTTCCTCTCAGTTTCACAGTTTTCCATTGCTCTAGAAAAGAGAAAAAAAGTTCGAGGTTGTTATTACCAAATCAACGAACCAATATCCCAGTTTACCAGATCCCATATAGCCAAAGTAAGATAGAAATCCATATTTCTGATAATAGGAAAGAAATTGCAAAACATCAGTGGAGAAAAGGAAGCAAGCCTCTTGCCAAAAGGGAGGTAATGTGTTTGCTTCTGTTTTGGGAAAAGAAACAGACAGTAGTCTATAAAAATTCACAAAGATAATTTAGAGAAAAATGCTTACTAACTCCAGTGTGCACCGCATGGAGACCTATTAAAAAGAAAGATAATTTGTATCTGAACATAAGTAAATGTGCAAGTGTGTGTGTTCTGTCCTGTGTGACTCTAAAAAGCAATGAGTGTAACCTACCTGGCTCTTCTGTCAATGGGATTTTCCAGGCACGGAACCTGGAATGGGTTGCATTCTCTACTCCATTAAGTTAGACCCAAGCATTTTATTGCATCTCTCAAGACAAAGCAAACTATATAAGCTCTTTGCTCCAGAGAGTCTCTCTGAAATTACCAAGTTGCACTTGTGAAAGAAGCAGGTTTACACGCTTGTGGACTGGGATGAATCAAGACATAGAAGAGGCCAACTAAACATAAAAGGGAAATGTTTAGCAATCTGGATTACTTCAAAATGTCTTGAGTCCCATTTTTTCTCTCTAAGCCGAAAAACAAAATACATTCCTTCCTTTACTGTTTCAACACGTCAAGCAGGAGAAAAAGTTAAAAAGATGGAATACAGTGCCAGGAAGTGGGTCATAAATCTGTATATATGACTCAGTAACTTTGCTACATTTTCATCTCCTAGAACTTCCTTCTAACTCTAATAATGCTGCAGACCTTGTGTCGCCTTCGTGATGGCAGTAAAGGTGCCAATGAGATAGTGACACTGATTATCCCTCAGGGCTCCAGGAATAAGATAATACATCCAGTGTTTATCTTTGTTGTAGTAGATTCTAGGGATCAGGCATTGGCAAGTCCCAAATGGGCACAGAAACCATAGGCATGCAGAACCAGTTGCAGATTAATAAGTTTAATCACTTATTCCTCCTGGAGATGGTTTACAACAAGATCAATAAGTATTAGGCACAGTATTAGTCTTCGTATCTATCATTAAAGTATGAAATACATGTTGGTGTTGGTTTATAGAGGGGCTGGGTGTACACAGAAGCATCAGTGACCATGAGGTAGTCATGCAGGGGCTGGTTGGTGTCAAATTCAACTGATGTGTAGTTGAGGAAAATACATCCATATTGTAGCATGCTGCTAGAACTATGCAGAACTATGGCTGCTGGTGCTGTGGTTCAAGGATGGCTTCAACATATCCTCCACTAGGTCCTATCACCCATTCCATATTTTATGCTATCCCTACAAGAAATGTTCATGGAAGAGAAAATACCACGAATTTGCTGCCATGAAGCTAGAGCTAATGTATTTGCTGGAGTATGGACTCAGCCAGAAACAGTCTTTTCCAATGGTGCTATCAAATCTGTGTTTATTGACATCTTAACTGCACAGAAAAGACATCAGAACCTAATACTACGCCACTTAAGGATTTCTGATGAATTTCACTACCTATATGACAAGACATTTCTAATCATTTCTGTCATTCCTGCTCACTGCTCAGTTCCACACATGACCAGTGATTCAGATACCTTTAAGCTCCATATTTTGTTCTTCTCATATTCTGTGCCTTGTCAATGTCCTTCATTTTGCCTGAATTGTCCTTCCCTTCTTTTATGATTTTTCCTACCAAACGTTGATTTTTTTTTTTTTTTAAAGTGGAGAGTTCAAAAGAGGTAAAGAGGATAAAAAGATGAAGAGGAGTGTGAAAAAGCTATTTTAAAACTCATCTTTCAAGAAATGAAGATATTATTTGGTTCCATCACTTCATGGAAAATAGATGGATTTCAATGGAAACAATGAAAGTCTTTATTTCCTTAGTCTCCAAATCGCTGCAGATGTTGACTGCATCAGTGAAATTAAAACACTTGCTCCTTGGAGAAAAGCTATGATCAACCTAAATAGCATACAAAAAAGCAGAGACATTAATTTCCGACAAAAGTTCATCTGGATAGAGCTATGGTTTTCCCAGTAGTCATGTATGAATGTGAGGGTTGACTGTAACAAAAGCTGAGCACAGAAGAACTGATGCTTTCAAACTTTCCTGTTGGAGAAGACTCTTGTGAGTCCCTTGGACTGCAAGGAGATCCAACCAGTCCATTCTAAAGGAGATCAGTCCTGGGTGTTCATTGGAAGGACTGAAGCTAAAGCTGAAACTACAATCCTTTGGCCACCTGATGTGAAGAGGTGTCTCACTGGAAAAGACTCTGATACTGGGAGAGATTGGGGTCAGAAAGAGAAAGGGACAATAGAGAATGAGATGCCTGGATGACATCACAGACTCGATGGACATGAGTTTGAATGAACTCCGTGAATTGGTGATAGACAGGGAGGCCTGGCGTGCTGTGATTCATGGGGTCACAAGGAATCAGACACGTTTGAGCCACTAACACTTTTCCATTCTGGTAATACTTTGTTATGGGTGGCTTCCTCGAAAATTATATGGTCCAGAGCTCAAAGTTAGATTCTGACTCAGGCATGCAATAAACAGGAAAACTAATGAAGAAAAAAGAAAGAAAGAAAGAAAAAGAGAACTCACCCAATGTGGCTTTATGCGAAAACTACCAGATTATTCCTCTTTAATATTGTACCACCAAGGTCCCTTTAAAAATTAGGTATCCTTCAAATTTATAAATCCTGGCCACTAAAAGACTGTAAAAGACTCCTTATTCTGGAAAACTGCCTTTGGTCACATGAAAGCCTCCTCATCTGAGAGGTGAAAATCCATTTCGATTGGTAAAATTATGACAGGAATAACATGGAAAAAAATGACTGAATAAAAAATGAGATAAAGTATAGTACAATTTAGTTTCCAGTTGAGATTATATTTGCTTTACCACTGCATTATCTTGCTTCTCTCATTCCATGTCTCCTGAAAATCCTCACCATTGAGTCCCATGAACAGCAATCATGGTTTTAAGGGATTATTATGGAAAACTTTGCCACCACAGACTAGAAAATACATATCATTCACCAAAATAGGAAAGCAAAAAACATTCATACACAAGAGTCAATTTCTGTTAACGAGAAATATTGTTCTTTCTGACATTTACTATGCCTGATACACACCTCTGAAATCTCTCTGCTTTCCTTATTTAGGTTCCCTGTCTACAGAAGTCACTGTAAAATATGCTTTCTTTAGAAGATGATGACAATTTTCAGCTCTTCTTGGAAAGGAAACACAATGTTGGTGATTTTAATTTGTAAACTATATACTACTTTTTCAGAGGGTTAGGATCTTAACAATCTTGCTTCCGTACAGAATTTCTTAAGATAAACATGTTTAATAAACGTGTTTCTTGTTGATTCCATAAGTCCTTATTCAGACATCCCCCCCCCCCCCAAATAGAGACCTCTACTCCTGAAGCAAGGTGAGTAAAGTCAGAAGGAAAAATAGATATGGGATATATGATCATTTATTCCAATCGCAAAACACAGTCTATCAAAGAAAACTGAAGAGCTCAACTAAATTAGTAATCTTATAACAATCTGTAAAGTCAGAAGAAAACTTCATGAGTAATTTAAAACCATATCTCAAAGGCCATTAACAAAAAATAAAAATCAAGGGAAGCAGAAGAATGGCAGATGCACAGGCAGTGAGACCCAGAAGAACAGAACACAGACTGGAAGTTCAGTGTGACTGAATAAAACAGAGTTAATGGAACAATGGGAAGATTGAGAATTACCCGTTTATTGTGAACAGTGTCAGATTTCTGATCTCTGAAGAAATAGGTTTTGCCTCAGTAACAGGGACCACACTTGATCACTCATGAGCTTTTGTTTTGCAGAATTTTCTCCAAGGATGAATCGGGACAGAGAAACCTTCTGACATAGACATCAGAAGGAGGCCAGAGAGTGCCCCTGACTAGTCTAAGCAAGAGAGCTCTATACTATTTCATTTCGTTATAACAATAAATCCAAAGAATATCTCAAGGTTGTAAAAAAGTTTACCAGACCACTTCCACAATTTATATTTTAAGGTAACAGGATTAGAACTTACTAGACCCACTCCCGTCATATACATTCTAATATCAAGTTTAGTCAGAATGTTTTCAAGAAGGAGAAACTGTTCTCAAGCAGGATAAAATGTTGTTATATAATCCTTACTAAGGAATACAGGAGAAAAATTAAAATATAAAAGCTTGCCCTTTCCTACCCCTTGAGAATTTCTTGCCTCTATCTCCTCTTTGAGAACCTCAGATTCTTTCTCCTCCTCAGACTCTCTGGAATTATCATTCCAATTAGGAATTAACTCTCTCACTATCCCCCCCTTTTTTTTTAGGAGAATTATGTTGCCAAGGGAAAGGGGTGTCATTTTCATTCCATACCTACTTCCTGATGTGATGGGTCTTCATCCCTAAATTAATCAGCATCTCTTTTAACCCTCATATTGAGAGTCTCTGGACCAAGGGCCCCAAATAATAGTTTGGAGAGGCTGCAACAACTGTAGGAGCATGTTTATTTGTAACTTAAAAACTTTCACACAGTTAGAAAAAAACACTGCTTTAAAGTTAGAGATGAAAGATAAAAGAGTCATTAAACCAAATTGAAACACAATGAAAATTAAGAGTTACATTATGTCCATAGTTACATGACTCCATTTTAGGATTTTTAGATGTCCTCAGATCAAGAAAAACTGTCAGATATGATTGTTGTTGTTGAAGATATTCACAGAGTTGAAGAAATCCCTTTCCTTGAAGTGAAGAATCCCACCATAGGGAGCCCCCTTCAATTGATGACGAGTTTGAAGAGCTGAAACCTGAGTCATGGAGTTAATTCTAAAGCTTTAGGACCTATAGCAATATCTGTGCATAAAAATATCTGTCATTGAGATAATCCCCTTTTTTGGGGGGTGGGGGGCAGACTGAGCCTTCGTTAAAGGTGTGGTTACATTTAAACCAACAGTTTTGTGTTTCCTGATTTAAATTATGTGGATTCATCTTAATGACGCCATTACCCTTTATCTACCTTTCCTGAAGATTGGAGATGAGTAAGTGATATTTTATTCTTAGAACTTTTGACACTCCTTGAGTTACAACAGCTTTCATAATAAGGTTTTTCTGAATTGTAGAGTTTAAGGACCCACTTACATCATGAGAAGTCAGCTCATTAAGATTTTGTTCATTCCTTAAACTCAGGCTGTAATGGATACTCCGTTTGACGTGAAAGTAGGTCTTTGAGTCTGGTATGCACAAGGTCTATGAGGTTGGTAATAACAGGAACAGCATTTGTGCTCGACCCATATTTTCCCATCAACCTACTCCCTAATATTCACATTATTGTTCATTTTAAAAGAAAAGGTTCCATATTCAGGAAAACAGTGGCTTGGAACTTGCTCAGCCTATCTATCCTGCAAAGGATTAAGGGAGACTGTGGCATCATTAGGAATCCATGAGAAAATAACAGAGAGTCTTAGTTATATCATAATGTCAGGAAGCAACAGTTAGAACTGGACATGGAACAATAGACTGGTATAAATAGGAAAAGGAGTACATCAAGGTTGTATGTTGTCACCCTGCTTATTGAACTTCTATGCAGAATACATCATGAGGAACGCTGGGTTGGAAGAAGCACAAGCTGGAATCAAGATTGCTGGGAGAAATACCAATAACCTCTGATATGCAGATGACACCACCCTTACGGCAGAAAATGAAGAAGAACTAAAGTGCCTCTTGACGAAAGTGAAAGAGGAGAATGAAAAAGTTGGCTTGAAGCTCAACATTCAGAAAACTAAGATCATGGCATCTGGTCCCATCACTTCATGGGAAATACATGGGGAAACAGTGGAAACAGGGTCAGACTTTCCTTTTTTGGTCTTCAAAATCACTGCGGATGCTGATTGCAGCCATGAAATCAAAAGACGCTTACTCCTTGGGAAGAAAGTTATGACCAACCTAGATAGCATAATAAAGAAGCAGAGACATTACTTTGCCAACCAATGTCCAACTAGTCAAGGCTATGGTTTTTCCAGTGGTCATGTCTGGATGTGAGATTTGGACTGTGGAAAGCTGATTGCCAAAGAATTGGTGCTTTTGGACTGTGGTGTTGGAGAAGACTCTTGAGAGTCCCATGGACTGCAAGGAGATCCAACCAGTCCATTCTAAAGGAGACCAGTCCCGGGTGTTCTTTGGAAGGGCTGATGCTAAAGCTGAAACTCCAATCCTTTGGCCACCTGATGTGAAGAGGTGGCTCTCTGGAAAAGATTCTGATGCTGGGAGGGATTGTGGGCAGGAAGAGAAGGGGACGACAGAGAATGAGATGGCTGGATGGCATCACGGACTCAATGGACATCAGTTAGAGGGAACTCTAGGAGTTGGTGATGGACAGGGAGGCCTGGCATGCTGTGATTCATGGGGTCGCGAAGAGTCGGACACGACTGAGCGACTGTACTGAATTAAACTGAACTGAAGATAATAGAGTTTGGCTCATCCTGACAGCTCTAGTAAAATAGCGGATAGGAGGAAAGTGGACCAGAGGCTTCAGAGAGCACAGAGAAACATGCCCTGGTTTCAGGAAGGTGTCAACTGATTAGCCCCCACAGAGTGCTTAATACCTGGTGTTCCTCAGATGTTATTAAGATGGGGGCTTGTGAGTAGTGGCAATTCTCTTGAGAGTCTGATGACTCAGGCCTATACCTCAGAGATAAGTCTATTCTCCAGTATGGTTCTTTGCAGACAAGACAGGGAGCCAGAGGTGCATTAGATGCCTGAGGGGAAAACCTCTTGAAATGTCCCTCCTTTCCTCAGTAATAGCAAGTCCATCCTTCTTCACCTGTGTCCCTCTCGTTATTTTTCTCAGGCTGCTTCAGAGCAGTTCTAACAAATATTGTTTTGGCTTCAGGCTTTTGCTAGATTCCACCCCCCTCCTATTTTCCTCCTCATATTCTCTACTATAATATACCATCTGAAATATCTGCAACAAGTTTTCTAAGGTTTAATTTGGCCCAAATACCTGTTTGCAGAACTAATGGCAGACATCTGGAGCCAAATGAGTGAGAAATCTATTTTTAGAATTATTTCTCCCTCTGTAATATTAAGGTGAATGTCAGTAAAACTATGGAATCCTCCCGTAGTCTATCTAGGAATGTACCAGAATTTCCTTCTCTCCCTATTCTCTGTCAATCAACTTGGCATAATTTAAAGTCAGTGGGCGGGGCGGTGGTGTCATCCTAAGATGGCAGAAGAATAGGACTGGGAGACCAATTTCTCCCCAAAAAATCCAGCGAAAGTACATTCGAACGCTGAACAAATTCCACAAAATAATTTCTGAACGCTGGTAGAGGACATCAGACATCCAGAAATGCAGCCAATTTTCTTCAAAAGAAGGTAAAACAGAATATAAAATAAAAGGAGAGCTAGTGAGAGTTAGCTGTCCTGGGAAGGTAGTCTTAAAGAGGAAGAAATTTCCAAACAACAGGAAACACTATCTCCTGCGAGTCTGTGGGTTGTTTTGGTATCTCAGAGGGCAATGTGCCTAGGAAAAAAATACATACGGACATACGTAAAACCCAAAGATTATGTGCCTAATGAAAACTCTCAGCAGAGAAGTACCCCCAGACACTTGCATCCATCACCAGGAAAAGGAGGCTGAACAAGGAGGAGTGGGCTGAATTGTAAGGATCAGGCCTGAATGTCCTGAGAGCAATCTGAGGGGGTGGGGAGAGAGAGAGAGGGAGCGAGAACTATCTAGAAAAGCCCTAACCTGAGGTACTGCTGGGCCGCTCACAGATCAAAGGACTGAGCCAATACTAGAGGAGATAAGGCGAACTCACTGTCAGGGAGAGGACACTAGCCTGGTTGTCTGAGCTGTTCAGAACTGGGAAGGGTACAAGAAAAGCCAAACTGAGTCTGCCTCTTTGGGGAGTACCTGAGAACCTGGACTTTAGTGACCTAGATCACAAAAGTGCATGCAATTCAGGGTCTGCTCCCTGCAGAGTAATCTGGAGCCTGAACAGTGTAGACTGGGAAAGCACACAACCAAAAGCAGGGGCAAACCCAGGGTGTCCAAGAGACTGCTAGCACTCCCCACACACGCCAGTGATATTTGTTTGCAGTGTTCCTCCCTCCTCACTGCACGATTGAAAAAGTGAGCCTGAATAAGAGACCACTTCTCGCTCTTATGTTAGGGTGGAAATTAGACACTGAAGAGAGCAGCGAACAGAAGAAACCAAATAAACAGAAGGAACCACTTTGGAAGTGACAGGTGAAACAGAATAAACGGTGTAGATAACACCAACTACACTGGAGGGGTCTTTAGATCTTGAGAACAAGATCTAAGCTGGAACAAGGAGCTATCTGAAACTGAACTGAGCCCACACTGTCTGCAACAGCTCCAGAGAAATTCCTAGATGCATTTTTACTATCATTTTTTTAATTTTTATTTTTTATGTCTTCTATACTGCCTTTTTCATTTCTATAACACATTATTACTTTACCCCTGCCAAAAAGGTAGAGGTTAGACCATCAAAACTACAATATTAAACAAAAACAAAATCCCCCAAATTATACTTTTTTTCTTAAGTTTTGTTTTTAAATATTGTAGTTTTCAAGTCCAAATTCTACTTTAAATTTTTAATCTTTGCTTTTTGGTAGATGTTATCAATATATTACCTTTACGAATCTAATCTTAAGTACCCATTTTTATCTAGGAGTGAGATTACTGGCTTGATTACTCTCTCCCCCTTTTAATTCTCCTCTTTCTCCACTAGGTCGCCTCTATTTCCTCCCTCCACCTTATCTTCTGTTCCCAACTCTGCGAATTTCTCTGTGTGTTCTGGGCTGTGGGGAAGATAGTACTACCTTGATCTATCCTTCTCCTTTTGATTCCACTTTTTCTCCACCATTTCACCTCTATCTCCTTCCTTCTTCTCTTCTCCATATAACACTGTAAGCCTCTCTGAGGGTTCCAGACTGTGGAGAGCACATAGGGAATGGTTTACTGGCTCAATTGCTCTCTCCCCTTGTGATTCCCCCTCTTCGCCTTCTGGTCATTTCTATCTCCATCCTCCCTCTTCTCTTCTCCATGTAATTCTGCAAACCTCTCTGGGTGTCACTCACTGTGGAGAGTCTTTTCATCATTAACCTAGAAGTTTTATCATTGGTGCTGTATGGATGTAGAAGTCCTGAGGCTACTGTGAGAATAAGACTCTAAACCAGAAGCAGGAGGCTTAAGCCCAAAACCTGAGAACACCAGAGAACTCCTGACTTCAGGGAATATTAACTGGTAAGACATCATCTGAAAGCCTCCATACCTACACTGAAAGCAAGGATCACCCAAGAGTCAACAAGTTCCAGACAAAAACATACCACACAAATTATCCAGCAACACAGGAACATAGTGCTGAGCTTCAATATACAGGCTTCCCAAAGTCACACCAATCCCATAGATATCTCAAATCTCACTACTGGACACTCCATTGCAATCCAGAGAGAAGAAACACAGTTCTACCCATAAGAACACAGAGACAAGCTCCACGAATCAGTAAGATAACAACGATCAAACGCAAAGAACAGATATTAAAAGCTCCATGGGAAAAACAACAAATAGCACACGAGGGGACTCCCATAAGAATAACAACTGATCTTTCAGTAGAAACTCTTCAGGTGAGAAGGGAATGACAGGACATATTTAAAGTAATGAAAGAGAAAACCTACAACCCAGACTACTGTACTCAGGTAGGATCACATTCAAATATGAAGGAGAAATCAAAAGCATTACGGACAAGTAAAAGCTAAGAGAATTCAGCACCACCAAACAAGCTCTTCAACAAATGCTAGAGGATCTTCCTTAGACAGGAAACACAGATAGAGTATATACATTCGAACCCCAAACAACAAAGCAAATGACAATGGGATACTAATATCAATAATTACCTTAAACGTAAATGGGTTGAATTTCACAAACAAAAGACAATGGCTGGAAGAATGGATACAAAAGCAATACCACCTTATATGCTCTCTACAAGAGACCCACTTCAAAACAAGGGACACAAAAAAGTGATCAAAAGTGAAGGGCTGGAAAAACATATTACACGAAAATAGAGACCAAAAATATAAAAAAAAAAAGCAGGAGTAGCAATACTCATATCAGATGAAATAGACTTTAAAATAAAGGCTGTGAACAGAGACAAAGAAGGACACTACATGATGATCAAAGGATCATCCCAAGAAGAAGATATAACAATGATAAATATATATGGACCCAACATGGGGCACTGCAATAATGTAAGGCAAATGCTAACAAGTATGAAAGGGGAAATTAACAATAAAACAATAGATCAACTAAACAGAAATTAACAAGGAAACATAAACTTTAAATGACACAATAGACCAGTTAGACCCAGTTGATATCTATAGGACATTTCACTCCAAAGCAATCAATTTCACCTTTCTCTCAAGTGCACATGGAATCTTCTCCAGGATAGATCATATCCTGGGCCATAAATCTAGCCTTGGCAAATTCAAAAACAATTAAAACCATTCCAGTCTTCATTTCTGACCTCAATGCAGTAAGATTACATCTCAATTACAGGGGATAAAAAGCTATTAAAAATGCCAACATATGGAGGCTTTTGAATAACCAAAAATCACAGAGGAAATAAAAGAAAGAAAAATATGCATAGAAAGGAGTGAAAAATGAAAGCACAACAACCCAAAACCTAGAAGACACTGTAAAAGCTGTGCTAAGGGATGGTTCCTAACACTACAGGACAAGCTTACCTCAAGAAACAAGAGAAAAGTCAACTGTATAACCTAACTCCACTCCTAAAACAACTAGAAAAGGAATAAATGAACAACCCCAGGGTTAATAGATGGAAAGAAATCTTAAAAGTTAGGGCAGAAATAAATACAAAGGAAAGAAAAGAGAACATAGATATGAAAAAGAAGAAGGAAAAGTTGGTTGTTTGAGAAGATAAATAAAACTGATAAACCATTAGCCAAGCTCATCAAGAAACAAAGGGGAAGAATGAAATCAACAAAATTAGAAACGAAAATGGAAAAGTCACAAAAGACAACACAGAAATACAAAGAGACTATGAGCAACTATATACCAATAAAATGGACAACTTGTAAGAAATGGATAAATTCTTAGAAAAGTCTAACTTTCCAAACGTGAACCAGGAAAAAATAGAAAATCTTACCAGATCCACCACAAGCAAGGAAATTGAAACTGTAATCAAAAATCTTCCAGCAAACAAAAGCCAAGGACAGGCGGATTCACAGATGAATTCTCACACCTATCTTACTCACACTCTTCCAGAAAATTGAAGAGGAAGGTAAATTTCCAAACTCATTCTATAAGGGCACAATCATCCTAATAACAAAACCAGACAAAACGAATAGTGAAGTTACTTAGTTGTATCTGACTCTTTACAATCCCATTGACTGTAGACCACCAGACTCCTCCATCCGTGGGAATGTCCAAGCAAGAGTACCGGTGTGGCTTAACCATTTCCTTCTCCAAAACCAGACAAAGATGCCACACACAAAAAAAGAAAACTACAGGCCGATATAACTGATGAACGTTGATGCATCTATCCTTAACAAAATTCTCGCAAGCAGAATCAGACAACATATTAAAAAGTTCATACATCATGGCCAAGTAGGATTTATTCCAGGAATGCAAGGATTCTTTAATATTTGCAAATCAGTCAATGTAACAGAGCACATGAACACAATGAAAGATAAAAAACGTATGATTATCTCCATAGATGCCGATAAAGCCTTTGGCAAAATTCAACATCCATTTATGATAAAAACCCTCCAGAGAGCAGGGATAGAAGGAACATACCTCAACATAATAGAAGCTATATATGGCAAACCCACAGTAAACATCAATGGTGAAAAATTGAAAGCTTTTTCCTGAAGTCAGAAGCAAGGCAAGGGTGCCTCACCACTACTATTCACCATAGTTTGTTTTTAAAGATTTGGCCACAACAATCAGAGTAGAAAAAGAAATACAAGGAATGCAGATTGGGAAACAAGAAGTAAAACACTCACTCTTTGCAGATGACATGAACTTTTATATAGAAAACCCTAAAGACTTTCCCAGAAAATTACAATTGTTAATCAATGAATATAGTAAAATTGTAGAATATCAAATTAACATACAGATGCTAAAGCTTAAACTGCAATACTTTGGACACCTCATGCGATGAGTTGACTCACTGGAAAAGACTCTGATGATGGGAAAAGTTGGGGTCAGGAGGAGAAGGGGACGACAGAGAGTGAGATGGCTGGATGGCATCACCGACTCTGTGGACATGAGTTTGAGTGAACTCCGGGAGTTGGTGATGGACAGGGAGGCCTGGCGAGCTGTGATTCATGGGGTCGCAGAGAGTCGGACACGACTGAGCGCCTGAACTGAACTGAAGTGAATCCCTTTCATTCCTATACACTAATAATTAGAAAACACAAAGAAAAATTAAGGAAACAATTCCATTCACCATTGCAACAAAAAGAAAAAAAAAATCAACTTAGGAATACACCTACCTAAAGAAACAAAGTCCCATTACTTCATGGGAAATAGATGGGAAAACAGCAGAAACAGTGTCACACTTTTTTTGTGTGTGTGCTCCAAAGTCACTGCGGATGCTGACCGTAGCCATGAAATTAAAAGACACTTACTCCTTCGAAGAAAAGTTATGACCAACCAAGGTATTATATTAAAAAGCAGTGACATTACTTTGCCAACGAAGGTCCGTCTAGTCAAGGCTAATGGTTTCCCCAGTTATCATGTATGGATGTGAGAGTTGGACTGTGAAGAAAGCTGATCGCTGAAGGATTGATGCTTTAGAACTGTAGTGCTGGAGAAGACTTTTGAGAGTACCTTGGACTGCAAGGACATCCAAGCAGTCTATTCTAAAGGAGATCGATACTGGGTGTTCATTGGAAGGACTGATGCTCAAGCTGAAACTCCAATACTTTGGCCACCTCATGTGATGAGTTGATTTACTGGAAAAAGACTCTAATGCTGGAAAGGATTGGGGGCGGGTGGAGAAGGGGATGACAGAGCATGAGATGGCTGGATGTCATCTCTGACTTGACGGACATGAGTTTGAGTTAACTCCGGGAGTTGGTGATGGACAGGGAGGCCTGGTCTGCTGTGATTCATGGGGTCTCAAAGAGTTGACACGACTGAGCGACTGAAATGAACTGAACTGAAAGCAACAAAACAACTATATATGGAAAACTGTAAAACACTGATAAACTATTTTTTAGTTCCCCATCTTCCAAACAGTACTTTGTCAATTCAGTTTCACCAAAGAAGATCAGGCATGAGGTTCAAACCTGCTGTGGATTTTTTTTAACACATTTTATTTATTTACTTTATTTATTTTAATTGGAGGCTAATAACAGTATTGTTTTGGTTTTGCCATAGATTGACATGAATCCACCCTGGGTGTTCATGTGTTCCCTATCTTGAACCCCGCTTCCATCTCCCTCCCCATATCATTCCTCTGGGTCATCCCAGTGCACCAGGCCCAAGCAGCCTGAATCATGCATCAAACCTGGACTGCCGATTCATTTCACTTATGACAATGTACATGTTTCAGTGCCATTCTCCCAAATCATGCCACCCTCTCCCTCTTCCACAGAGTCCAAAAGACTGTTCTATACTACTGTGTCTCTTTTGCTGTCTTGCATACCGGGTTATTGTTACTATCTTTCTAAATTCCATATATATGTGTTAGTACACTGTATTTGTATTTTGCTTTCTGGCTTAATTTACTCTGTATAATAGGCTCCAGTTTCTTCCAACTCATTACAACTGATTCACATGTATTCTTTTTAATGGTTGAGCAATGCTCCATTGTGTACCACAGCTTCCTTATCCATCCATCTGCTGTTGGAAATCTAGGTTGCTTCCATGTCCTGGCTATTATAAACAGTTCTGCAATGAACATTGTGGTACATGTGTCTCTTTCAATTCTGGTTTCCTTGGTCTGTATGCAGAGCCCTGGGATTGCTGGGTTGTATGGCAGTTCTATTTCCAGGTTTTTAAAGAATCTCCACAGTGACTGCTAGTTTGCATTCCCACCAACAGTGTAAGAAAGTTCCCCTTTGTCCACACCTTCTCCAGCATTTAATGCTTGTAGACTTTTGGATAGCAACCATTCTAACTGGTGTGAAATGGTATCTCATTGTTGATTTGATTTACATTTCTTTGATTAAGAGTGATGTTGAGCATATTTTCATGTGTTTGTTAGCCATCTGTATTTTTTTTTTTTTTGAAAAATGTCTGTGTAGTTCTTTGGCCCATTTTTTGATTAGGTTATTTATTTTTCTGGAATTGAGCTGCAGGACCTGCTTGTATATTTTTGAGATTAATTGTCACTTGCTTCATTTGCTATAATTTCCTCCTATTGTGAAGGCTGTCTGTGAACCTCTGCTGTGCAGAAGCTTTTATTTTTAATTAGGTCCCATTTGTTTATTTCTGCTTTTATTTCCATTATTCTGGGAGGTCGGTCATTGAGGATACTGCTGTGATTTATGTCGGAGAGTGTTTTGCCTATGTTCTCCTCTAGGAGTTTTATAGTTTCTGGTCTTACATTTAGATCTTTAATCCATTTTAAGTTTTTTTTTTTTTTTTTGTATGGTAGTAGGGAGTGTTCTAGTTTCATTCTTTGACAAGGGATTGACCAGTTTTCCCAGCACCACTTGTTAAAGGGATTGTCTTTTCCATTGAATATTCTTGCCTTCTTTGTCAAAGATAAGGTGTCCATTGACGCAGGGCTTTATCTCTGAGCTTTCTATTTTGTTGTATTGATCTATATTTCTTTTTTTTTTAAGAGAGATAAAAATATTTTATTCCTACTAATCTTTCAGTAGCTAAATTTTCACTAGTCACTATAAAACAAGATATCAACAAATCAAGCATGCTTGGTATACTTCACCAATTTTATTTTTTATTGTATATAGTTGATTTACAATATTCTCTTCAATTCTTTGTCATATGGAATTTATGGACAAAAATAGTGGTTGGAGATATTTCTTTGGCTTTGAGAAAAATGACACAGTGAAATTGAGGACTTCTTACTTTGTAGTTTGCAATTCATGAGATATGTCAGTAACATACTATCTTGATGACTGTGGCTTTGTAGTAGACCCTGAAGTCAGGCAGGTTGATTGCCCAAGTTCCATTCTTCTTTCTCAAGATTGCTTTAACTATTTAAGGTTTTTTGTATTTGCATTCAAATGTGAAATTATTTACACTAGCTCTGTGAAAATACCATCGGTAGCTTGATAGGGATTGCATTGAATCTATAAATAATTTTGGGTAGTATACTCATTTTCACAATATGTATTCTTCCAGTCCATGAAGACGATATATTTCTCCATCTATCAGTGTTCTATTTGATTTCTTTCACCAGTGTTTTAAAGTCTTCTATATATAGGTCTTTTGTTTCTTTAGGTAGATATACTCCTAAGTATTTTATTCTTTTCTTTGTAATAATGAATGGAATTTTTCCCTTAATTTCTCTATTTTCCCTTTCTTGATGTATAGGAATGCAAGGGATTTCTGTTGTTGATTTTATATCCTGCAACTTTACTCTATTCATTGATTAGCTCTAATAATTTTCTGGTAGAATGTTTAGGGTTTTCTGTATAGAGGATCACGTCATCTGCAAACAATGAGAGTTTTACTTCTCTTTTTCCAGTTTGGATTCGTTTTATACCTTATTCTGCTCTGATTGCTGTGGTCAAAACGTGCAAAACGATGGTGAATATTAGTGGTGATAGTGGGCACCCATGTCTTATTCCTGACTTTAGGGGAAATGCTTTCAATTATTCATTATTGAGGATAATGTTTGCTATGTGTTTGTCATATATAGCTTTTATTATGTTGAAGTATGTTCCTTCTATTCCCGCCTTCTGGAGGGTTTTTATCATAAATTGATTGAATTTTCTCACAGGATTTCTCTGCATCTCTTGAGATAATCATATAGTTTTTATTTTTCATTTTGTTAATGTGGTGTATTACATTGATTGATTGTTGGATATTGAAGAATCCTTGCATCCCTGGGATTAAGCCCAATTGCTCATGATGTATGCTCTCTTTAATGTGTTTTTGGATTCTGATTGCTAGAAATATATTTAGGATTGTTGCATCTATGTTCATCAGTGATATTGGCCTGTAGTTTTCTGTTTTTGTGGCATCTTTGTCAGGTTTTGTTAATAGGGTGATGTTGGCCTCATAGAATGAGTTGAAAATTTACCTTCTGCAATTTTCTGGAAGAGTTTGAGTCGGATAGTTGTTAGCTCTTCTCTAAAATTTGGAGAATTCAGCTGTGAAGCTGTCTGTATCTGGGCTTTTGTTTGCTGGAAGATTTCTGATTCCTGTTTCCATTTCTGTGCCTGTGATGGGTCTGTTAAGATTTTCTATTTCTTCCTGGTTTAGTTTTGGAAAGTTGTACTTTTCTAAAAATTTATCCATTTCGGCCAGGTTGTCCATATTATTGGCATATAATTGCTGGTAGTAGTCTCTTGTGATCCTTTGTCTTTCGTGTTGTCTGTTATGATCTCTCCATTTTCATTTCTAATTTTATTGATTTGGTGTCTCTCCCTTTACTTCATGATGATTCTGGCTAGTGGTTTATCAATTTTATTTACCCTCTCAAAGAATCAGATTTTGGCTTTGTTGAGTTTTGCTATGGTCTCGTGTTTCTTTTGTATTTACTTCTGGCCTAATTTTGAAGATTTATTTCCTTCTAGGAACCCTGGGTTTCTTTATTTCTTATTTTAATAGTTGCTTTAGGTGTAGAGTTAGGTTATACAGCTCACATTTCTCTTGTTTCTTGCTGTATGCCCGTATTGCTATGAAACTTCCCCTTAGCACTGCCTTTACAGTGTCCCATAGGTTTGGGGTTTTTGTGTTTTCATTTTTATTCCTTTGTAAGCATTTTTTGATTTCTTTTTTTATTTCTTCTATGATTTGTTGGCTATTCAACACCGTGTTGTTCAGCCTCCATATATTGGAATTTTAATAGTTTTTCTCCTGTAATTCAGATCTAATCTTTCTGTATTGTGGTCAGAAAAGATGATGGGAATTATTTCTTTTTTTTTTTTTTTTTAATTTACCCTGGTAAGGTTCCATGTGCACTTGAGAAATGGGTTGAATTCATTGTTTGGGTGTGAAATGTTCTATAGATATAAACTGAGTCTAACTGGTCTATTGTATCATTTAACTTTTGTGTTTCCTTGTTATTCTGTTTAGTTGATCTATCCATAGGTGTGAGTGGGGTATTCAAGTCTCCCACTATTATTCTGTTTTTGTTAACTTCTCCTTTCATACTTGTTAGTATTTGCCTTACGTATTGTGGTGCTCCTCTTTTGGGTGCATATTTATTTATAATTATTATATCTTCTTCTTGGATTGACCCTTTGCTCATCATGTAGTGTCCTTCTTTGTCTCTTTTCACAGAGTGTGTTTTCAAGTCTGTTTTATCTGATATGAGTATTGCTACTCCTCCTTTCTTTTTGTCTCTATTTGCATAAAGTACCTTTTTCAAGCACTTCATTTTCAGTCGGAATGTATCCCTTGTTTCGAGGTGGGTCCTTTGTAGACAACATATATAGGGGTCTTGTTTTTGTATCCATTCAGCCAGGATTTGTCTTTTGGTTGTGGTATTCAGCCCATTTACATTTAAGGTAATTATTGATAAGTATTTTGGGCTCCAAAATTACTGCAGATGCTGATTGCAGCCATGAAATTAAAAGACGCTTGCTCCTTGGAAGGAAAGTTATGACCAACCTTGATAGTATATTAAAAAGCAGAGACATTACTTTGCCAACCAAGGTCCTTCTAGTCAAGGCAATGGTTTTTCCCGTGGTCATGTATGGATGTGAGAGTTGGACTGTGAAGAAAGCTGATCGCCGAAGAATCGATGCTTTTGAACTGTGGTGTTGGAGAAGACTCTTGAGAGTCCCTTATACTGCAAGGAGATCCAACCAGTCCATTCTAAAGGAGATCAATCCTGGGTGTTCATTGGAGGGACTGATGCTAAAGCTGAAACTGCAATACTTTGGCCACCTCATGCGACGAGTTGACTCACTGGAAAAGACTCTGATGCTGGGAAAGGTTGGGGGCGGGAGGAGAAGGGGACGACGGAAAATGAGATGGCTGGATGGCATCACCGACTCTGTGGACATGAGTTTGAGTGTACTCCGGGAGTTGGTGATGGACAGGGAGGCCTGGCGTGCTGTGATTCATGGGGTCGCGGAGAGTCGGACACGACTGAGTGACTGAACTGAACTGAACTGAACTGATGATCCCATTGCCATTTACTTTTTTGTTCTGGGTTCGAGTTTATACACCCTTTCTGTGTTTCGTATCTAGAGAAGGTCCTTTAGCTTGAGAGTTGATGTGTTGATTCTGAATTCGCCCAGGTTTGCTTGTCTGTAAATCTTTTGATTTCTCCTGCATATTTGAATGAGATCCTTGCTGGGTTCAGTCATCTGGGCTGTAGGTTATTTTCTTTCAACACTTCAAGTATGTCCTGCCATTCCCTCCTGGCCTGAAGAGTTTCAATGGAAAGATCAGCTGTTATCCTTATGGGAATTCCCTTGAGTGTTATTTGTTGTTTTTCCCTTGCTGCTTTTAATATTTGTTCTCTGCGTTGATCTTTATTAATTAGATTAATGTATACCTTGGCATCTTTTGACTTGGGTTTATCCTGTTTGGTACTCTCTGGGTTTCTTGAACTTGGGTGATTATTTCCTTCCCCATTTTAGGGAAGTTTTCAACTATTATCTCCTCAAGTATCTCCTCATGGTCTTTCTTTTAGTCTTCTTCTTCTGAGAGTCATATGATTCGAATATTCGGGCGTTTAACATTTTCCCAGAGGTCTCTGAGATTGTCCTTATTTCTTTTAATTCGCTTTTCTTTATTCCTCTGTTTCATTTCTTTCTACCACTCTATCTTCTTTCTCACTTTTCCTATCTTCTGCCTTCGTTATTCTATTGTGGTTCCCTCCAGAGGTTTGTTTTTTTTTTTTTTTTTTAATCTCATCTCTCGCATTATTCATTGTGTATTGACTCTTTTTATTTCTTCTAGATCCTTGTTAAACCTTTCTTCCATCTTCTCGATTCTTGTCTCCAGGTTTTTTTATCTGTAACTCCAATTTGTTTTCAAGATTTTGGATCATTTTCACTATCATTATGGTAATTCTTTATCAGGTAGATTCCCTAACTCCTCCTCTTTTATTTGGGTTGGTGAGCATTTATCCTGTTCCTTTACTTGCTGGGCATTTCTCTTCCTTTTCATGGTGTTTATATTGCTGTGTTTGGGGTAGCTTTTCCGTCTTCTGGTAGTTTGTGGATTTCTCTTTATTGTGGAGTTTCCTTGCTGTGGGTGGCATTGGACAGGTGGCTTGTCAAGATTCCCTGGTTAGCAACGCTTACGTTGGTGTTCTGGTGGGTGAAGCTCTATTTCTTCTCTCTGGAGTGCAATGAAGTGTCCAGTAATGATTTATTAGATGTCGATGGGTTTGGAGTCATTTTGAGCAACCTGTATATTGAACTCAGGGTTATTTTCCTGTGTTGCTGGAGAATGTTTGTGGTATCTCTTGCTCTGGAACTTGTTGACCCTTGGGTAGTGCTTGGTTTCAGTGTAGGTATGGAGGCGTTGGATGAGCTTCTATGGATTAATATTCCCTGAAGTCAGGAGTTCTCTGCTGTTCTCAGGATTTGGACTTAAGCCTCCTGCCTCTAGTTTTCAGTCTTATTCTTGCAGTAGCCTCAAGACTTCTCCATCTGTCACTTCCAAGGTAGTTTCCTCTGTTTTAGCTTCTTCAGTTTGCTCGTCTCTTCAATGTCTAATTTCCGACATGACACAAGGGGGCGGTGGTGGACACCTTTTTGGCTCACTTGTTCAGTCATGCTGTGGGGAGGGAGGAACGCTGCAAACAAATATCACTGACGTCTGTGGGGAGTGCTTGCAGTGTCTCAGCCACACTGTGTTTGTCCCCGCTCACAGTGTGTGTGCTTTCCCTGTTTATACTGCTTAGGCTCTAGGTTGCTCTGCCAGCAAGAGTCTGAAGACTTCCCTGGGTTGTATGCACTTCCCAGGTCTAAGCCAATCAGGTTCAGGTACTCGGGCACTCCTCAAAGGTTCAGACTTGGTTGGGCCTGCGTTTTGTGCCTTCTCTGAGCAGCTCAGGTGACCAGATATTTGGTGAGCGTGGTCACTTTGACTTATCTCCTCCCCAGTCCTGCCCCTGTGTTTTCTGAGTGCAAAACCAGCGTACCTTCTCAGGTGGATGTCGACTGGCCTGAATCCCAGGAAGTCTTGGTTAGCAATGAAGCCTGTGTGCAGTTTGGTATCGGATGCCTCTCTAAGAGCGTGATTGCCCCCTTCTGGCTCTGGCTGCCCTACCCTGCCTGTCTTGGCAGGGATAAACCATCCACAGCTGGCTAGTTCTGCTCAGTCCTTTGTTCAGTGAGCATGTCTAGCAGTGTCTTAAGTTAGGGCTTTTCGCCTTTTCACGGGGTAGGTATCCCACAGTCTGCTTTGGTATTCAAAGTTAGTTCCCTGAGATTGCCTTCGGGACATTCAGGCCCAATCTTTACTCTAAGCAATGCAGCCTGTGCCACCCTGCCCAGCCCCTGTTTTCTAGTGGGGATGCAGGCCTCTGCGCCGCTTCTCCTCTGGGACTTATAATTGGAAACATAATCTGTGGGTTTAAATTATTTATTTATTTTTCCTCCCAGTTATGTTGCCCTCTGAGGTTCCAAGGCTTGCCACAGACTTGCCAGTGATTGTTTCCTGGTGTATGGAAACTTCTCTCTTTTTTTTTTTTTTAAGCCTACCTTCCCCGGACAGATCTCCATCCCTACCTCTTTTGACTCTCTTTTTATATTTTATTTTACTTCCTACTTCCTTTTGAAGACAATGAGCTGCTTTTCTGGGTGCCTGATGTCTCTGCCAGCATTCAGAAGTTGTTTTGTGGAATTTACTCAGTGTCCAAATGTTCTTTCGATGAATTGCGGGGGTGGGGTGGGGTGGGTGGTCTCCCCATCCTATTCCTCTGCCATCTTCCTCCCTCTGCTGTTTTAACACATTTTAAAGGAGTGGTTCCGGAACGTCAATCTCCCATCTGTAAAAGAGAAAAAAGTATCATCCGCGGTCATGGCTTCTTTCACCAAGATGTGTCCCTCCCTACTGTAGAAGTGGGTGGAGACAGATTTTCCACCAAAGCTTTCCTTCCCTGTTCAGACTTAGTCTGTTCCTCACCAACAAAGGCGTGTTACTGGTCCCTCCCGGTTATACCACTGAGGCAGGGTGGAGATACACCAGGGGTAGACCTGATGGCATCCTAGACTGTTTTCTAGTTATTTATCACCAAGACCTTTGTTTGATTTTCACTTTAGTCAGATACCACCCAGAGTGTAACAGAGTAGCTTTCTCAGAATGTTTCTCAAACTAGGACTACTAGGGGAGGCATCCATCTAATGTGTACCTGTGCACATTCCTGAGTCGACGTGACCACAATAGAAACAGTGACTCATAAAGGAATGATCAAGAACCAAGATGTCCCATCTGAGTTTCACCACGCTAGTATGTTTGAAATCAAAAGAGGTGGTAGAAGGTTGGCCAGCAAGAAAAAAGTGAATTTTCTCCTCCAGTTACTAGGGCCAACACTTTCAGTTCATTTCCACAGATTCTACAAAACAACTATCTATATAATAGAAACTGAAGCCACTGAGGAGCTTTGTCTGGTTTGTTAAGAGCTAGCACTACCAAAGGAAGAAGTCCATTGCTCTTCCAATTAACATAGATCTATCAATTAGAAGCACAGCATGACAAAGCGTCATTTCCAGGTCGCTAGCCCCTGAGGCAGGCAGCGAAGTGGGTTGGTGCTAAAGCTAGAGTTCCAAATCATTTCCAAACGTGTTCCTGTAGCTTTTGGCCCCTAACAAGGCTAGATGTTTACATACATGGAGGCTAAGTAAAAGTACACAGCAACAACATGGCTCTCAAGTCCCTTGAAAGTGGATAATCTGACAGATTAGGTTAGTAGTTATACATCCTGATGCGATTATGAAATGGTCAAAGAGATCATGAAAAGCTGACCTAGAAAAAAAAGTTCAGTCCACACACTTCACCAATTTCTAGCCATTCCCTTCACAGGGATGTTGTATGCCTCTTGATATTGGCAGTTTGGTATAAACCCCTGAGAAGACACCCCTTTTGAGGACTATTTTCAGTCATTATGAGGCACTGAGAAACCACAGAGCAGGGCTCAAGGTTCATTTCTGCAAGTTGTCATTCATTCACACAATCACAGTGAAGAGTTAGTAAAGTAAAGCAGAAAGCATGTATATTGTGAAAGCAGAGAGGCTAGAGCTCTGGAATGTTATTACCTTATCCTGAAGATCCTGTCTGAGATGATAGATTATGGTGAAAGATAAGCCACCTAAAAATGCCTAGAATTAAAGGTTGAGTTTAGGGAAGTTGCTGCTGCTGCTGCGTCACTTCAGTCGTGTCCGACTCTGTGTGACCCCATACACAGAAGCCCACCAGGGTCCCCCATCCCTGGGATTCTCCAGGCAAGAACACTGGAGTGGGTTGCCATTTCCTTCTCCAATGTGTGAAAGTGAAAAGTGAAAGTGAAGTCGCTTAGTCGTGTCCGACCCTTAGCGACCCCACGGACTGCAGCCTACCAGGCTCCTCCATCCATAGGATTTTCTAGGCAAGAGTACTGGAGTGGCTTGCCAGTGCCTTCTCCGTTAGGGAAGTTACTGGATACAAAATTACATTAACTTAGGGAAGTTACTGGATACAAAATTAACCTAAAGAAATATCTTGCCTTCTTATACACTAACAGCAAAAGGACAAAAATTTAAATTTAGGAAGCAGTCCCACTCACCACAGCAACAAGTGGAATGAAATTCCTGGGAATATGTCTACTTAGGTAGGGATAATACTGGTGTGCAGCAAAGAATAAGGCAGAAATGAAATGAATCAAAATAACACAAAGAAATGTAGAGATATACTGTTCTCTTGCAGTGGAATAATCAATATTGGGGAATGCCTACACTACAAAAAGGAGTTTAAAGGTTCAATGTAATTCCTATGCAATTACTAATAGAACCTTTCACAAAAGTAGGGAAAAAAAAACAGTTTACACTCCTCAGCAGACAAATCCATTAATGAGTTTGATTTCAGCTTTGGTCAAACCACGTCATGTTTTCTACAGCCATTAGTAATTTTCCTCTGCTCTTCCTTAGTAGCATACTGAACACATTCTGAACTGAAGGACTCAACTTTCAGTGTCATTGGTGTGTTTTGTTTGTCTGTTTGTTTATTTGCCTTTTTACACATCCATGAGGGAATCAGAGCACGTGCACTGGAGTGGTTTGCCATGCCATTCATCAGCGGATAACTGGGGTCACTCCTTCAGTTCAGTTCAGTTCAGTTCAGTCGCACAGTCGTGTCTGACTCTCCGCGACCCCATGAATCACAGCACGCCAGGCCTCCCTGTCCATCACCAACTCCCGGAGTTCACTCAAACTCATGTCCATCCAGTCGGTGATGCCATCCAGCCATCTCATTCTCAGTCGTCCCCTTCTCCTCCCACCCCCAACCTTTCCCAGCATCAGAGTCTTTTCCAGTGAGTCAACTCGTCGCATGAAGTGGCCAAAATATTGCAATAAAAGATAACCTCAAGATGGATGAAAGACCCAAATATAATCCCAGCCAGTTTAAATCTATAACATTAGAAGAAAGTATAAGTACCCTCTTTGACATAAATTATATCAACATATCTTTATTTTTTATCTTTGACCTACCTCCTATTTTAATGAAAATAAAACAAAAATCAACCAAACAAGTGCAACCTAATTAAACTTAAATGGCTTGCACAGCAAAACGACAAATAAGACAGAAAATGATTCACACTATGGGAGAAAATATTTTGCAATGAAGGAAATTACAAGAGGCTAAATTCCAAAATATGAAGCAGCTGATGTTGCCCAATAACAGAAAAACAAACAACGAAATTGAAAAAAAATTGGACAGAAGACGAAATACACATTTCTGTCAAGAAGATATAGAGATTGCCAATATGGATGAGGAGATGCTCAAAATCACTAACTGTTAGAGACAAGAAAATAAAAACTTCAATGAGATATCAACTCTCATAGGCCCTAATGGCAAGTATCTAAAAATCTACCAAAAAAACAATCCTAGACAGGGTGTGAAGAAAAGAGAATCCTTCTCTCCTCCTGCTTGAAGGAGTTGAAGGAGTCACTATGGAGAACAATATGGAGGGTCCTTTAAAAAATAATAATGCAACTACCTTATGATTCACAATCCCACTACTGGTCATATACCTGAAGAAAATCTAAACTCCAAAAGATACATATCCCCAAATTGATGATGGCAATAATTACAATAGCTAGCACCTGGAAAAAACAAGTGTCCACCTACGGGGAAATATATAAAGACAATCTGGCACATAATCACCGAAGAATTGATGCTTTTGAACTGTCGTGCTAGAGAAGACTCTTGAGAGTCCCTTGGACTGCAAGGAGATCCAACCAGTCCATTCTGAATATGATCAATCCTGGGTGTTCATTAAAAGGACTGAAGCTAAAGCTGAAACTCTGATACTTTGGCCATCTCATGCGACGAGTTGACTCACTGGAAAAGTGTCTGATGCTAGGAGGTATTGGGGAGTGGGAGGAGACGGGGACGACAGAGAATGAGATGGATGGATGGCATCACCGACTCTGTGGACATGAGTTTGAGTGAACTCCGGGAGTTGGTGATGGATAGGGAGGCCTGGCATGCTGTGATTCATGGGGTCGCGGAGAGTCAGACACGACTGAGCGACAGAACTGAACTGAATTACTTTACAATATTGGTTTTGCCGTACATTGACATGAATCCGTCCCTGGTGTACATGTGTTCCCTTTTTTGAACCCCCCCTCCCTCCTCTCCTTATCCCCACTCTGGATCATCCCCATGCACCAGTCCTGAGCATCCTGTATCATGTGTCGAACCTGGACTGGTGATTCGTTTCACATATGATAATATACATGTTTCAATGCCATTCTCCCAAAACATCCCACCCTCACCCTCTACCACAGAGTTCAGTCTTAAAGAGGAAAGAAATCATGTCAATTGTAGAAATGTGTCTGGATTCAGAAAAGGTCATATCAGTTTAATTCAGTGCAGTCTCTCAGTCGTGTCTGACTCTTTGCGATCCCAAGAACCACAGGACACCAGGCTTCCCTGTCCATCATCAACTCCCGGAATTTATGAAAACTCATCTCCATCGAGTCGGTGATGCCATCCAGCCATCTCACCATCTGTCATCCCCTTCTCCTCCTGCCTCCAACCTTCCTAGAATCAGGGTCTTTTCCAGTGATTCAACTATTCACATGAGGTAGCCAAAGTATTGGAGTTTCAGCTTCAACATCAGTCCTTCCAATGAATACCCAGACTGATCTCATTTACGATGGACAGGCTGGATCTTCTGGCAGTCCAAGGGACTCACAAGAGTCTTCTCAAACACCACAGTTCAAAAGTATCAGTTCTTCTGTGCTCAGCTTTCTTCACAGTCCAACTCTCACATGCATACATGACTACTGGAAAAACCATTGTCTTGACTAGATGGACATTTGTTGGCAAAGTAATGTTTCTGTTTTTTTAATGTGTTATCTAGGTTGGTGATGGATTTCATTCCAAGGAGTAAGTGTCTTTTAATTTCATGGCTACAGTCACCATCTGCAGTGATTTTGGAGCACCCTCCAAAATAAAGTCTGACACTGTTTCCACCTTTCCCCCATCTATTTGCTATGAAGTGATGGGACCAGGTTTCATAATCTTAGTTTTCTGAATGTTGAGCTTTAAGCCAACATTTTCACTCTCTTTCATTTTCACCAAGAGGCTTTTGAGTTCCTCTTCAATTTCTGCCATAAGGCTGGTGTCATCTGCATACCTGAGGTTATTGATATTTCTCCCAGCAATTTTGATACCAGGTTGGGCTTCTTCTGGCCAGCGTTTCTCATGATGCACTCTGCATATAAGTTAAATAATCAGGGTGAGAATATACAGCCTTGATGTACTCCTTTTCTTATTGGGTACTAGTCTGTTCCTTGTCCGGTTCTAACTGTTGCTTCCTGACCTGCATATAGGTTTCTCAAAAGGCAGGTCAGGTGGCCTGGTATTCCCATTTCTTTCAGAATTTTCCACAGCTTATAGTGATCCACATAGCCAAAGGCTTATGCAGTCAATAAAGCAGAAATAGACGTTTTTCTGGAACTCTCTTGCTTTTTCCATGATCCATCAGACGTTGGTAATTTGATCTCTGCTTCCTCTGCCTTTTCTAAAACTAACTTGAACATCTGGATGGTCACGGTTCGCATATGGCTGCAGCCTGGCTTTGAGAATTTCATTACTAGCATGTGAGATGAGTGTAATTGTGTGGTAGCTTGAGAATTCTTTGGCATTGGAATGAAAGCTGACTTTTTCCAGTCTTGTATCCATTGCAAAGTGGTCCATATTTTGTGACAGGTTGAGTGCAGCACTTTCACAGCGTGATCTTTCAGAATTAGAAATAGCTCAATTGGAATTCCATCACTTCCACTAGCTTTGTTCATCGTGATGCTTTCTAAGGCCCACTTGACTTCACATTCCAGGATGTCTGACTCCAGGTCAGTGATCACAGCATCGTGATTATCTTGGTTGTGAAGATATTTTTTGTGCAGTTTTTCTGTGTATTCTTGCCACCTCTTCTTAATATCTTCTGCTTCTCTTAGGTCCATACCATTTCTGTCCTTTATTGCGCCCATCTTGCATGAAATGTTCTCTTGGTATCTCTAATTTTCTTGAAGAGATCGCTTATCTTTCCCATTCTGTTGTTTTCCACTATTTCTTTACATTGATGGCTGAGGAAGGCTTTCTCATCTCTCCTTGCTATTCTTTGAAACTCTGCATTCAAATGGGAATATCTTTCCTTTTCTCCTTTGCTTTTCACTTCTCTTTTTTTCACAGCTATTTGTGAAGCTTCCTCAGACAGCCATTTTGCTTTTTTTCATTTCTTTTCCATGGGGATGGTCTTGATCCCTGTCTCCTAGACAACGTCACGAACCTCTGTCCATATTTCATCCTGCAGTCTATCTGTTAGATCTAGCCCCTTAAATCTATTTCTCATTTCTACTGTATAATCATAAAGAACTAAATTGCAAAAAGGAAAACAAATATTACAGATTAACACATATATGGACTCTAAGAAACTGATAGAGATGATCTTATTTGAGAAGCAGTGATAGGGACACATATATAGAGAAGAAATATAAGGATGCAGGGAGGAAACGGTTTGTGGTGGAAGCTACTGGGAGACTGTAACTGACACACATGTGCGTATGATGCCTATATGCAACACAGGGAACTCTACCTAATGCACTGTGGTGACCTAAATTGGGAGGAAGTCGAAAATAGAAGGTTTAGATATATGGTTATTGTTCCATCAATAATGTATTTCTGAGTCTTTTCTACCCCACAGAATGCAATATGCAAGCATTGTGGTTTAGAGTAGAAATTAACAAAGTATTCTTAATCAGTTATACTCCAATAAAATTAACTGTTCAACGTATATTAATGATTTTACTAAAATAGTATAAGTCTTGGTGGATCTCACGTCAATTTGAAAGTCAAAATAAGAAATCTAAATGTCAGTATCTTATTGAAAATTTCAATTGTCATCCAACTATATAATATACTTTTTAAGAAAATTGTAAAATCAAGCTGAATGTGTTGTAAATATATTAGTGTATATGTACATGTTAAAAGACTAAATTTTTTTTTTTTTCCCCAAAGAAAATCTACTTTAAAAGTGGTGGCAACAGAACTACTATCAGTAACCTGGATATAATCGACACAGGTTACCTTTGGGTCTATTTGTTATGTTTTAATTTTTTATGTACTTAATTCTATTCAAAATCTTTCATACGTTTCTTCTATGTCTCACAAAATATGTTACTGGATACTTGTGAATATCTGGACACAAACTTTTGTGCAATAATATAGCATTCTCTCTAATTTACATTTGAGAACTTGGCACAGATATTCCCAAATGAAATATGGAATGCTCAGTATTAGACATTTGAAACTCTACGCATAGATTTTCCTACGAGAAATAGGGACCTTTGTATATCTCACAGAGAAAAAAGGATTGCATAATTTTCTGTTGAAACCTTTGTTTCTCTATATACTCACATTGAAAATCAGAATGAATATTTTCTGAAATATAATATGAAATTTTATACATTTTATATATGGTACCTAGAAAAAGAAATTCAAACATGAAATATGAAGTTTCTATATTTCATATATGGATACTAGAATGTTGATTTAAATACATGATATATAGAATTCTCTAATGCCATATATTGAATTCTGGTCCTACCTATTCTGAAATGTGTATTTCATCTTTAATTCCATATATCATGTTGAAAACCTGTGCTCAAAATTTACGCATGTAATGTAGAAAAATAAATATCGTATATTCATTTATCAAATGAAAATAATCAAATTTTATGGAGGGAAATCTGTCCCGGGATTTTCATATGTGAAATTCAGAGATTTCCCAATTTCATAAAGGAAAATCCAAATCCAGATTTTGATATGTAAAGTAAAGAATTCAGTATTATGGGTAGGAAAATCTTTGACAAACTTACACATGTGAAATCAAGAGAAATTAATATTGTGTGTACAAATTCTGCACACAGAATTTTACAGGAGAAATACAGATTTCCATATATTATGTGTGTGTATGTATTCATTTCCATATATTATGTGTAAAATAATAAGTTCTTGGAGTTTCATATGCTAAATTCATAGCTAAATACAGAGAATGGCATTTTGTTTGTAGAAATCTGTGCACATATTTTCCCTATGGAAAATATAGTATTTCATATTTTATTAAAAATATACACTGTGACATTGCCATTTAAAATAGAAAATTCAACATTTCATCTGAGAGTATCTATGCCCAGATGTTCACATGTGAAATATAGGAAAGTCAATATTTCATATTGTGAAATACATAAAATTCCAAGTTTATGTGGGAAAATCTGTACCTACATTCTTATGTGAAATATAGAGATTTCAGACAGAAAATTCTCCTCAGTACAAATTTTCATTGAGATATAGAGAATCCCATGTTTCATCCAGGAAAACCAGGATTTATATTTTTATATGTCATATATAGAGAATTCCATATTTCATTTAGGATCATCTGCACTCTAACCTGCTAATGTTAAACATAGATTGTTCCATATTTTAGACAGAAGAATAGACAGCAATATTTTTCCTATGTGAAATATAGCGGATTCCACATTTCATGTAGAAAATCTGCACTCAAATTTTCAGATATGAAATACAGCAAATTCTACATTTCATTTTGGAACATCCGCATCCATTTCCAAATACACCATACAGAGGCTTTCATGTACTTCACATAGAAACACCACTGTTCAGATTTTCTTATACAATATATAAAGGATTTCATATTTCATGTTTGGAAATCCAAAAAAGTATCACATATAAAATTCTAGAATTTTCATATTTTACATATGAAAAGCTTTCTGTAGATTTTCATATACATTTAGGAAAATTACAAATATTGTATATGTAAATAGCCAGGCAGATTTGAATACACAAAACAGAAATATCCATATTTAGTCTATTAAGAACTGAAGACAAATTCTCAATAAGACAAATAGAAATTTTCGTAATACATCTCAGTAAACTGCTCACGGATTTTCACTTGTATGATCACTTGAAATGTATTATAAGTAGGAATATTTACACCCATACATCCCTCTATGAAATACAGAGAAACCCAAGTTTCTCTGAGAAAATCTGCATTCAACTTTTCAAATATGAAATGCAGAGAATTTCGTATTCTCACACTTATGAATGTGTAATATTGAGAAATCCATATTTCACATGG
This sequence comes from Moschus berezovskii, assembly GCF_049115385.1. Taxonomy (NCBI): domain Eukaryota; kingdom Metazoa; phylum Chordata; class Mammalia; order Artiodactyla; family Moschidae; genus Moschus; species Moschus berezovskii. The sequence goes on from NC_142489.1 coordinate 23,444,221, forward strand.
AAAATGTCACCTGGACGTTCATGTATGAACTATAGATAATTCCACATTTTCTGTTGGAAAATCTGCAGCTAAATATTCATATATGAAATACAGAGAATTCCATACTTCAATATGGAAATTCTGGGGCTACATTTTCAATGTTAAATACATTGGATTCCCACTTTCATTTGAGAAAATGTGTGATTAGGTTTTCATATGTGATATGTAGATAAATAGGGACCCATACCATCATATATGCATGTATCATATCATAATTCCACACCCTATATCAGAAAAATGAGCCCAAAATTTCCTATGTGATGTGAAGGGAATTTTATGTTTCTGAACCAGATTTTTGATAGGTGAAATACAGTAGAGAATTCCATTTTTCATGTAAACACTTGTAGATCTTAATATTCATAAGTGCTATCTAGAGAAACACATAAGGGTAATTGCCACTCAGATTACATGCATAAATGATAGCTAGAGAATTCCATATGGAAAAATTACCACCCACAATTTGATATGCAAACCATAGAGAATTCCATATTTCATGCAGGAAAATCTGTGATAAGATTTTCATATGAGAAATATACCAAATCTATATTTTATGTAGGGATATCTACTCCAAGTATTGATATGTGAAATAAAGAGTACCATAAGTATCATATAGAAAAATCACCCCTCTGATGCTCATACGTGAAATAGAAAGAAACGTGTACTTCACTTCTGAATATCTTCATCCTAAATTGATACATGAAGCCTAGAGAATACTTTACTACATGAAAATAATCTGTGTCAAGAATTTCATACGTGAAAAAATATGATTCCATATTGGATATAAGAATATTTTCAAATATGAGTGTGTATTTCAAGTTAATCTTAGAAATCCATGTTTGGATTTTATTTGCGTAATATAGAGAAACCCATATTCACTTAAGAAAAAATATCTATCCCAGATTTTCCTATGTGAAATAATGAAATTTCCCAATTTCATGTAGGAGAATCAACATCCAGATTTTCATAGGTAAACTAAAGAGTTCAGTAAGTCATGGAGGAAAATCTTTGATAAGATTTTCATATGTGAAATATAGAGAATTCAATTTTGAATGTACAAAATTCTGCACAGAGAATTTTAAAGGAGACATACAGATTCCATATGTCATGTTCAATAATAAGCTCTTGGATTATCATAAGTTAAACACAAATAATTCTGTACTGCATGTGGAAACTCTGCACAAACTTCCATGTGGAAAATATACAGTATTTTATATCACATCTAAATATCCTATTCGACATTTCTTCTGAGTAAATTCTGTCGAGATGCGCACAAGTGAAATGTAGGGAATTAAACATTTCATATATAGGTTAACTGGCTCCCATACAATCATCTATTTAATAAGGAAAATTCCAAATTTCATATATGAAAAAAGGTGGGCAAATGTTCAGATGTGAAAGTATAGAGAAATCGCTCTTTTATATAGGATTATCTCTACCATTTCATAACTGAAAATAGAAAATTCCATGTTTTATGGTAATCTTATGGACGGAGAATCCTGAAAACTACAATCCAAGGTCAAAAAGAGTCTAACACGAATGCAGCAACTGAGCATGAATAATTCATTTAGGCAAAGAGACTAGATTAGTATATTAAATTCAGAGCATTCCATATTTAATTAGGAAAATCTGTGTCCAGATATTCATGCATGAAATATATCTAATTCAGGTCATGATATAGGAAAACCTTATAGCTTATAAGTGACCGATAGAGGGTTGCAAGTGTCATGCAGGGAAATTGCACACCTGGATTTAGCCACTTGCACATTTCTTGTTGGAGAATTTACATCCATATTTGCTGATGTGAAATAGAATATGAAATTTTCTCTAAATGTATATTCCAGAGTCCAGATTTTTGTATGATAAATTTCAGAATTCCATAGTTCATGGGAGAGAATTGACATGCAGATTTTCATATGTAAAATGGCGACTTCAGGACTATATTCAGAATCTTTTAGAAGATTCACATATGCAGGCAATACACTCATTCAGCTGAAATTGACCCTGAAGTATGCAGAATTTCACGGGTTATGGAAGAATACCTGGGCCCAGATTTTCCTATGGGCAATACAGAGAATTCTCTATTTCATGTAAGAAAATCAGTGATCTTAGCTTACATTTGAAATATAGAGTATTCTGTTTATATATGGGAAAACAGACACCCATATGGGAAAGAAAGAAAATTCCATACTTCATGTGGAGTAATCAGTGCTTCGATTTTTCTATGTAAGAATAGAAAATTCCAAAATTCCTCATGGAAAATCAGTGCCCAAGATTTAATATGTGAAGCATACAAAATTCCATATTTCATGAAGGATATTGATGATGAGATTTTCATGTTTCCTAAAGTTATTTATTGTGATATATTGCATGAAATATATACTTAATAGTGGAAATATGTCCTTATATGTTTAGATATGAAATATAGACAATCCCATATTTTTTGGATGATTACCTGGGCACAGTTTTTCACATGCGGAAGAGAAAATTTCTTTTCACTCATAGAACTTTTGCCTAGAGTTTTGCCTAGAGTTTTATACACTAAATACAGGAAATTCCATATTTTATGCATTAAATTCTATCCATACATTCACACATGAAATATTTTAAATTCAGTAATTCATTTAAAAAACCTCCGCACACGTTTTCATATACAAAATCTGGAAAGTGACATTTTTCATGTAAGAAAATCTCTGGTTTTCATACTTATATCATATTGAGAATTCCATACTTCATGTAGAAAAATCTACCATCTGATCAACCTATGTAAAATAAGGAGGATCCCATAACTCACGGAGAAATTTTGGTGTGTAGAATTGATATGTGAAGCAAAGTTAATTGCATAGTAAATTCAAGAGGAAAACCTGGACCCATATTTTCATGCATGAAATATAGATAGGAAATATTTAACATGAAAATAAGTCAAGATTTCATATGTAAAACAGATCATTCCATATGTTATACAGAAAATCTGGGTATGTTTTATATTTATGAAATATAAAAAATTCCCAATTACATGGAGGAAAGTCTGTACCTGCATTCCTATGTGAAATATAGAGAATTCATATGTAAAATTGCCCTGTGAAAATGTTTTCATACAGATAATAAAAATGTCACATTTCATCTAAGAAAAACCGTGCTTAGGTTTTTCCTATGTGAAATATAGAGAATTTCAAATGTCATTTAGGATGATCTGCACCCTAATCTGCTAATAGCAAATAGACAGTGTTCCTTATTTTAGATAGACACTGATATTTTCACATGTGAAATTTAAAGGATTCCACGTTTCATGTAGAAAACAGCACCCAGATGTTCAGAAATGAAATATACAAATCTCAAATTTCATTTTGGGACATCTGCATGTCAAACTCCAAATGTAACATAAAGAGGCTTTCATGTCTTCACATAAGAAAAACGTTGCCCAGATTTTCATATACAAAATGTACAAACTCCTTGGTTCATGTTTGGAAGTCTGAAGCTATTTTAACATATATAATGTTAGAATTTTTATATTTCATACACTAAAAACTGTAAGTAGATTTCATATAAATTCAGTAAAATGACAAATATTTTATATGGAAATCTTTTATATTTTATATGGAATCACAGTTAGCATATAAAAAACAGGGAAATTTGCATATTTTACTCTATATATCATGCTAAAAAACCTGTGCCCAGGTTTACATATATTGAATGTAGGGAATTTCATGTTTCATACAGGAGAAGGTGTGTGCAGATTTTCGTAGGCAAAACATAGAGAACCCTACTTAAGATAATTTGTTTACAGGATTCCTGTGTTAAACACAGAGAATTCCATATTTCTTACAGGGAAATCAGAGTCCAGGCTTTCATATGAAGAGTAGAAAACTCTTCATGTTTCATGTAAGATAAGATAAGCCAAAATATCTTATGTGAAATACACAGCATCCTATATTTCAGGTAGATGGTTGCCATCTGGATTTTCATAAAAGAAAAGGAGAGAATTCCATTTTTCCTGTAAAAACTGGAGCACATATATTCATATATGATATACAGAAAATCTGAAATTTCATGTAAGAAATTTGTGTCCAGAGTTTCAAATGTGAAATAGAGTTTATTCTGTTTCATATGAGAAAATATGCACTCAGTTTTCCATATTAACAATATAGGAAATTCTATATTTCATGCTTGAAAGACTAAGTGATTTCTTTATATTTAAAATATCAAATACTCCTGTTTTACACATGACAATTTGGGTTTAGGACTGCATATAAATTTTTTACTTTCCAAATATATTTATGAAAATGTACCCACATTTTCCTATGAATGATAATGCAATCCATATTTCATCTATCAAAACTGTATCCTAATTTTCATATGTGAAATATACACCTCATATTTCATGTAAGAATATCTTATGTGTAATATACAACTTTCAAAAGTCATGTCAAAAAAGTTTTATTCAGATGTCCATATATGAAACAGAGATAATTCCATATATTAAATTGAAAAATTATACTCATTTGCTCATATGTAAAATATACACAATTATATATTTTATGTAGTAAATTCTATCTGCAGAATTTCATATATATAATATAGATTAATCCATATTTCACCACACCTAGGATGAATATATTAATTATATGTAATGTCATTTTTCATGTCAGAAAATCAAGTCAGTTCTCATATGATAATTACAGAGGACACAAGGTTCCCTGTTGGAACATCTGTGCACAAATTTTCATATGTGAAATGTGGAGAATTGTATAATGCTGTAGAATAATCAGCGCAAGTATTAGATATGTGTTCATAAAGAACTCCGTATTTCATAGAAGAGAACCAGCACATTGATTACCATACAAAAATTTGGAGAAATAAATGACTTATGTATAAACATGCACACACAGAATCATACATGAACTAATAGAGAGAGTTCTAATTATCACTTAGGAAAAGGTGTGTTCAGCTTTTCATGTGCAAAATAGATGACAAAACCTATTTCATGGGGGAAAATCTAAAGTTTTCATACATGATTTTTCCATCTTCATGTAGAAAAATCAGTGCGGAGTTCATTAAACATTTACAAAATTTCCGATTATCTTGTGAAATATACCCACTCAGATTTTAAAATATAAAATTGGAAAATTCCATGTTTCACTTCAAGTTTTAATGTTTCAAATCATCATCAATGTTTTCACACAGGGACTACAAGGAATTCTTTATTTTCATTTAGGAAAACGTGTGCAGGTCTTCATGTCAGCAAGAAAGAGAAATCTATGTTTCATATAGAAATATCCTGGGGTTGATTTCCATTTTATGTGAAACATAAAAACTTCCAAAATGTATTCACAAAAATCAAGACCAATATAGTTTCATATGGGAAATTCAGAGATTTTATATGTCATGTAGAAAATTCCATATTTTAAGAAAAAATATTAGGACTTGATTTTATATTGGTAACATAAAATCCTATATCTCATTTTTGAAAAGCTATACCTACATTTTCACATGTAAAATACAGAGATTTCACGTTAATTGTAAGAATATCTTCCCCCAGGTTTCAAATGTGAAGCATACAAAATTCAATATTTCATGCAAGCAACATCCCCCCTTTTTATTTTGTCCCAGTTCTTTTTTATTTCTTTTTTTCACTCCCTCTTCAATCAAGTCAAGCACCTCTTCCACTTCTGCTAATTATCCTGGAAGGTTCCTAAACTGGGGCTTTGCTCCTGAGGAGGACAGGTTTGCTCCTGAGGAGGTGGGCAGGTTTGGAAGTGCTCACTATGGAGAGCTGAGAAATGAACAACAGTGTTCTGTATTCTCACATCACCTTGGACAGATTCACAGTGCTATTCACGTTGGCATGATTCTATCCTCTGTGCTTTCCTTCCAGAAACCACAGACAAATAGCATAGGGCGTTGTGCTCAGCTGACTTGGAAAAACCCCATCTCTGCCTGCACCTCTCAATATCACTATTTGTCAACGCCATGCCCTCATCACATATAAGTCATGTGCAATTGAGATATCACACAAATTTGGGGCCAGGTGGGTGATAATAAAGTCAAACAAACATAACTGATTCTAAACATGATAACGAGTAAAATTAAGATACCTGAGATATGAAGAGGGTGAGGTGGATAGAAAATGAAGCAGTTGAGAATAAGTAATGGTCTCAATCACAGAGGAGAGAATTTGTTGCTCTTCCAGGAAATCATGTCCAACTTTGTGACCCCATGGACTAGAGCCTGTCAGGCTTCCTGCCGGGAGCCAGCGAGGGATATCCTACCCATGGCAAAGGTCAACTGGGGAAGAGGCCTGACGGGCAAAGGCTAATCAGGACTCGAGGGACCCCCTGGACTTACCTGAGCATCTACCCCAAAGAAAACCGGAGTCTGACTGGTTTACTATCTTACGCCTCTTACCAAGTCCTCTAATACTTACAGGGGCTTCCCCCCAACCACTTTTCTCTGAAAACATTAATTCAGAGCTGTAGTTTAAAAGTTCTCCTCGGCTTAATAGGAGTGTTCCAATCCAAGCCCCTCTGATAGCTTTCTAACTTGCATGACAAGTTTGTCCGGGCTCTTACAACTATGAATGTGACTGTTTATAGCCTCCCAGCCATGCAAAGACAGAAAGCCTAATATTCTAAAATACAGGAATCTGTTGAAGAAGTTAAAATCATTAGAATAGTACTAAAAAAGATTTCATTGTTGAATCAATGCTTGCTGCAAAGTTTCCTCTATCTATTGTATCCTTGGAAGCATATTAATCACATAGAGAGAATATAAGTAGTAGCCTTTGATTTAACCACATCAGATCTTAAGTTAATAAATTCCTTTCTTGCAGCTCACTACACCTGTGCCTTATAGGAATGTAACTTTGTTATGTGTCTAGCACCTGACTTTAGGAAAGTCACCTTAAAAGAATATAAGCCTTTTACTTGCTAACTAACCTGTTGTTAGGAGAGAGGGCCATAAACTGTTAGCAGGCCCCCTACCCAGAAGATGATGTAAACCACCTAAAACTTTTGTCACGAGACACACAAAAATAAGCCCTGATCCTGATAAGGATCAAGACTGCTGACCCCACGTGATTTTGGCGTGACTCTATACCTCCCTTTCTCTGTTTCTTAGGCGCACAACTTAGGGTATAAAAGCAGCACTGGAAAATAAAGTTTTGGGCCTTCCTCACTGAATCTTGGTCTCCCCATGTCGTTCTTTCTCTTTTTCCGTCCTTTTCTCTATTCTCCTTTTTCTGGTTGAGATCCTTGGAGCGCTGGGCCCTCTGAGTTTACTTATCTGTCTGGGCTTCTAAGACCCACTCGAGGGGGTGCCCTGGTGGGGTGCCTTCAGTGATTCGAGAGGGCGCCTGCGGCCTACGTAAACAGAGTAAACCCCGTGCTGGGGTTTTATTGGTTTCCAGCATAAACCAAGGAATCATCAGCACCTGTCTCTCTCTCTCTCGCTGACGCCGAAGCCGTTCATCCCGAGGATACCCTGGGCCATATTGAGGCTGGTCCCGATAGCTTCCTTTCACTATCTCCCAGAATTTGTTCAGATTCATGTCTATAAAGTGGGTGAAGTTATCTGACTGTCTCAACATCTGCTGCCCACCTCTCCTTTGACCTTCAATATTTTCCACTATCTGAGCTTTTTCTAATGAGTCAGTTCTTTGCATTAGGTGGACAAAGGAAGAAAGAACACTAAAAGACAACTAACTTTTAAGAGGAAAGATCTTGAAACAGTTTAGGATAGAGATGTAGTAAAAGTTTTTGATGAAATGGAAGACCTATTCATAATAAACCATGTATATAACTTGTGGGAACAGACGGAACCATTTGCAAGCTAATAAAGGCCACATATGGATAAACTCACTGCAAACATGATTCTCAATGGTGAAAACCTGTAAATGTGACACCTAATTCATGAATAAGACAAAAATACCTACTATCACTACTGGTATTTAGCATAGACTTTGGACTCCTCATTATATCAATCAGATTAGAAGAAATACAATTGGAAACAAACGGGAAAAGGAGTAAAACTGCCACTGTTTACACGTGCTATGCTATTATGCCTGGAGATCCAAAGATGCCACCAGAAAATTACTAGAGCTGATCAATAAGTTTAGGGGAGTTGCTAGATATAAAATTAATATGCAGAAATCCCTTGTATTCCTACACACTCACAACAAAATATCAAAAATAGGAATGAAGGAAACAATCCCATTCACCATGGAAACAAGAGTAAAATTCCTGGTAATAAACCTACCAAGGCAGGGGAAAGAGTGGTGTGCAGAAAATAATAAAGCATGGAAGAAACAAAGCAAAGCTGACACAAAGAGATGGAGAGATATACCATTCACATGCACTGGAAGAAACAATTTTGTGAAAATGGATACACTATAAACAGCAGTTTACAGTTTCAATGCAGTTGCTATCAAGACACCAATGGCATTTTTAATAGAACTAGAACAAAATATTTTTGCAACTAGTATGGAAATGCGAAAGACCTTGAATAGCCATGCAAGATTGAGAAAGAAAACAGAGCTGAAGGAATCAAGTTTCCTGACATAAGTCAATACCACAAAGCTACAGTAATCAGTACAGCATGGAATGGGCCCAAAGCAGAAATATAAGGCATTGGCATGGATAGAAACCTTGATCATCGCTTGCCCAAGTGGTCATCTAATCTCTGACAAATGAGACAACAATATACAATGGAGACTACATAATCTCTTTTATAAATGATGTTGGAAAATCTGGACAGCTAAAAGTAAAAGAATGAAATTAGGACACTGGCTTGTGACACTGTGGAGTGTGGCATGCCAGGCTTCCCTGTCCCACACCATCTCCTGAAGGTTACCCAAGTTGGTGTCCATTGCATCACTGATGTAACCCAATCATCTCATCCTTCCTGCTGTCTTCTCCTTTTGCCTTCAGTCTTTCGCAGCATCAGGGTCTTTTCCAATGGGTTGTCTCTTCACATAAGGTGGGCAAATTATTAGAGCATAAACTTCAGTAGCAATCCTTCCAATGGGTATTTCAGGGTGATTTTTTTTTCCAATTTTATTTATTTATTTATTTTCAAGTTGAACAGACTAAATTTCTTTAAACAAACTTACTTAAACTCCAGAGTCCTTTAAAAACTTAATAGCATTTATACGTTGAAGGTATTTGATTTTCTTGTAACTAGCACTTCAAATGCAACAAGCATTTGAAGCAACAAGCATTTAACCCAACAAGTAAAACTTTCTACAGTTCATAACTTTTATAAATAAAATAAATTAAATGTACAGTGAATAAGTTCTCTGAAATATTTCAATATTTCTGCAGGTTTAGTAACATCATAACATACATTTCAACTAAAATTCACAAATCTAAAAACCTGTTAGGCATTTTTAGGCGTTTTAAGATGGAAATGAAGACCAATGTTACATCGTAATATGCCAATTACAAATAGTACTTCAAATAGCAAATACTACAGTTTGTCCCAAACTTTAAAAACTATTCATGAACTCAACACTGAACTATTGATGGCTATGAGAATTGTTTCCTAGCCTTTTTGAAAATTTCAACCCATTTACGTTTAAGGTAATTATTGATAAGTACGATCCCATAGCCATTTTCTTTATTGCTTTGGGTTCAAGTTTATACACTCTTTCTGTGTTTCCTGTCTATAGAAGATCCTTTAGCATTTGTTGGAGAGCTGGTTTGGTGATGCTGAATTCCCTCAGCTTTTGCTTGTCTGTAAAGCTTTTGATTTCTCCTTCATATTTGAATGAGATCCTTGCTGGGTATAGTAATCTGGGCTGTAGCGGATTTTCTTTCATCACTTTAAGTATGTCTTGCCACTCCCTTCTGGCCTGAAGAGTTTCTGTTGAAAGATCAGCTGTTATCCTTATGGGAATCCCCTTATGTGTTATTTGCTGCTTTTCCCTTGCTGCTTTTAATATTTGTTCTTTGTGTTTGATCTTTGTTAATTTGATTAATATGTGTCTTGGAGTATTTCGCCTTGGGTTTATCCTGTTGGGGACTCTCTGGGTTTCTTGGACTTGGGTGATTATTTCTTTCCCCATTTTAGGGAAATTTTCAACTATTATCTCCTCAAGTATTCTCTCATGGTCTTTCTTTTTGTCTTCTTCTTCTGGGACTCCTATGATTCGAATGTTGGAGCATTTAACATTGTCCCAGGGGTCTCTAATATTATCCTTATTTCTTTTAATTCGTTTTTCTTTTTTCCTCTCTGTTTCATTTATTTCTACAATTCTTTCTTCTAGTTCGCTTATCCTGTCTTCTGCCTCTGTTATTCTACTGTTTGTTCCCTCCAGAGTATTTCTGATCTCATCTATTGCATTACTCATTGTATATTGACTCTTTTTTATTTCTTCTAAGTCCTTATTAAATCTTTCTTCCATCTTCTCAATCCTTTTCTCCAGGTTATTTATCTGTAACTCCATTTTGCTTTCAAGATTTTGAATCATTTTCACCATCAAAATTTGAAATTCTTTATCAGGTAAATTCCCTATATCTTCTTCTTTTGTTTGTGTTGGTGGGCAATTATCTTGTTCCTTTACTTGCTGGGTATTTCTCTGCCTCTTCATCTTGCTTATATTGCTTTGCTTGGGGTGGCCTTTCCCTCTTCTTGCAGTTTGTGGAGCTCTCTTTATTACGTAGTTTCTTCGCTGTGTGTGGGGTTGGACGGGTGACTTGTCCGGGTTCTCTGGTTAGGGAAGCATGTGTCGGTGTTCTGGTGGGTGGAGCTGGATTTCTTCTCTCTCCTTTAGAAGACAATGGGCTGCTTTTCTGGGAGCCTGATGTCCTCTGCCAGTATTCAGAAGTTGTTTTGTGGACTTTACTCCGCGTTCAAATGTTCTTTTGATGAATTTGTGGGGAAGAAAGTGGTCTTGCCATCTTATCCCTCCGCCATCTTGTTCCTTCCTCCCCAGAACACTGGATTCTTATATTCCACTTGGTCGTGGAGTATCTCTTCCCAGCTGCTCCAGCAAGGTGCAGCCACTGTACCTTACCTTGGACGAGGGGTATCTCCTCAAGGCTGCCCCTCCTGCTTTGAATGTAGATCAGCTCCTCTCGGCCCTCCGGTGCCCAAGCAGCCACCGCCTCCTGAACGTGGTACAGCTCCTCTCGGCCACCGCCCTAACCCTGGGCGCGGGGTAGCTCATCACAGCCACGATTCTGCACGTGGTCGGTTGCGCCGGAGCCGGGCGTCTCCCGCGCCTGCGCCGCCGGAGCCGGGCGTCTCCCGCGCCTGCGCCGCCGGAGCCGGGCGTCTCCCGCTCAGGGTGATTTTTTAAGATTGACTGATTTCTTCTCTTTGCTGTCCAAGAGACTCTCAAGAGTCTTCTCCAGAACCCTGGTTGAAAAGCATCAGTTCTTCAGTTGTTCTGCCTCCTTTATGGTCCCTCACATAACAGTATATGATTACGGGAAAGACCATAGCTTTGATTGTAACGGACCTTTGCCAGCAAGGTGATTTATTTCATTGTAACACTTTATCTAATTCTGTCATACATTTTCTGTAAAGAAGCATTTATTTTCTAATTTCATGGCTGCAGACACAATCTGCCTTGATGTCAGAGCCCACGAAGGGGAAACCTGCCATTGTTTTTTCCTTTTACCCCTTCTCTTTGCGATGAAGTGACGGGACCAGAGGTTGTGATCTGAGTTTTTATACCATTGAGTTTTAGGCCTGCTCTGGCGGGACAAATGGTAAAGCGTCTGCTTGCAAGGCGGGGGAGCAGAGTTAGACCGTTGGTTAGGAAAATTCCCTGGAGAAGAAAATGACAACCCACTCCAATACTCTTGCCTTGCAAATTCCATGGAAAGAAGAGCCTGTTAGGCTATAATCCATGGGCCTGTTAGAATATAATCTCAAAGAGTGGGAGACGACTAAATTACTTCACTTTCACTTTGCACTCTTCAAAAGCTTTTGCTTACTTCAATATGTACAATAGGGGGTTTTAAGATGGGGAACACATGTACACCTGGGGCAGATTCATGGCAATTTGCAAAACAAATACAATAATATAAATAATTAGCCTCCAATTAAAATAAATAAATTTAAAAAAGAAAATAAAGAAATGATTAATAAAGTAAACCACCCTGTCACCACTGCCGAAAAAAAAAAAAAAAAAAGGCTTTGTACCCCTTCACCTTCATTAAGAGGTTCTTTAGTTCATCTTCTTTCTCTATCATTAGGAGAAGACAATGGCAAGCCACTCCAGTACTCTTGCTTGGAGAATCCCATGGATGGAGGAGCCTGGCGGTCTGCAGTCCACAGGGTCGCTAAGGGTCGGATACGACTGATCGACTTCACTTTCACTTTTCACTTTCAAACATTGGAGAAGGAAATGGCAACCCACTCCAATGTTCTTGCCTGGAGAATCCCAGGGATGGGGAAGCCTGGTGGGCTTCCATCTATGGGGTCACACAAAGTCGGACACGACTGAAGTGACTTAGCAGTAGTAGCAGTAGCAGCAGAGTGATAGTCACACACATATTTGAGGTTGGTGACATTGTCCCCAGCAATCTTGATTCAGCTTGTAAGTCATCCAGCCTGGCATTTCTCATGCTTTGCTATGCATATAAGTTAAATGAATGAGGTGACAATCAACAGCCTTATCATACTCCTTTCTCAACCCCGAGCTCGTCAGTCATTGCATACTTGACCCTATTGCTTCTGGACCTGCCTACAGGTAAAGTATGGAGACAGGTAAAATGTTCTGCGATTCCCATCTCTTTAAGGGTTTTCCGCAATTTATATGTTGCCCAGACTATGATTTTACAGTGGTCAATGAAAAACAGGCAGAGATTTTCTGGAATTCATTTGGTATTTCTCTGATCCAGTAATCGGTGATCATTTGATCTGTGGTTCCTCTGATGTTTCTAATCCCAGCTCAAACTTCTGGAAGTTCTCAGTTCATGTAATGCTGAAGACTAGCTTGAAGGAATTTGAGCATAACTTTACTAGCATGGGAGAAGTGTGAAACTGAGTGGTGGTTTAAACTTTATTTAGTTCTGTCCTTCTTGGAAATTTGGATAAGGATTAACCTTTTCCAGTCCCCTGATTACTGCCATGTCTTCCACATTTGCACCATTTTGATTGCAGCACTTTGAGAGCATTTAAGATTTCAACAGTTCTGCTGGAAATCCATCACCTCCACTAGTTCTATGGTCAGAAATGTTTCATAACATTTGACTTTACATTCCAGAATGAGTGTTTGTGGGTGAATACTCACACCTTGTCGTTATCTGCGTTATTACGGTCTTTTTTTTTTTTTCTAAAGTTTTTCTCTGTATTCTTTCTATCCTGCCTTGATCTCTTCTGCTTCTTTAGTCCTTTACTGTTTCTGTCCTTTATTGAGTCCATCTTAGGAGGAAATGATCTTTTGATCTTTTCAATTCTCTTGAATAGATCACTGGTATTTCCCTATCTGCTTGCTTTCTTCTATTTATCTCCATTATTTATTGAAGATACCCTCTTGTCTCTTGAATTTCTCTGGAATTCTGCATTTAGATGGGCTATCTTTATATTTTTCAGTTGTTTTCTGCTTCTCATCTTTCCACAGCTATATATAAACCCTCCTCAGAAAATCACTTTGTCTTCGAGCTTTTCTCTTTTTTTAGGATGGTTTTGTTCACTACTCCCTGTACAACATTTTGAAGCTCCTTCTGTAGTTCTTGGGGAACTGTTTACTGGATTTAAGCCCTTAAAACTGGTTTTGATTTCCGCTGCATTTTCCAGAGGCAATTTGATTTTTGTTGTACCTGGCTAGCCTAGCGGTTCCAACCCAATCAACTCTTTCTTTATTTTAAACGTGAACTTTGTCATGAGAAGCTGATGATCTGAGCCACAATCAACTCCAGGTCTTGTTTTTGCTGACTCTATACAGCTTCTCCATCTTGATTGCTACCGAGAATAACCAAGCTGATAATCCTTACAGACCTTTCGGTGAGATTCATGTGTAAAGTCGGTTCTTGTGACATAGTTAAAGAATGTTTGCTCTGACCAGTACATTCTCTGGGTTTAATTCTATTTGTCTTTGCCCTACTTCATTTTGTACTCCAAGGTCAAAGTTGCTCCAGTTTGGTCCAGGTATTTATTGACTTCATTCGTTTGCATTGTACTCCCCTATGGTGATGGGGACATCTTTCATTCGGTCTTAGTTCTAGGAGTTCTTGCAGTCTTCAAAGAACTGATCAATTTCAATTTCTTTGGGTCAGCTTTTGGGACCGACACTTGGATTACAGTGATGTTGAATGTTTTACCTTGGAAACGAACTGAGGTCATCTGTCGCTTTTGAGGCTGCTCCCAAATACTGCATTTAAGACTCTTAGGTTGATTATGATTACTACTCCTTTACTCCTATGAGACTCTTGCCCACTGTAATAGACAAATTAGTCATCTGAATTAAATTCACCTATTCCTCTCCATTTTAGTTCCATGAATCCTAGTTGATGTTTACTCTTGCTTTCTCCCATTTGACCCCATCCAATTTACCTTGATTCATGGGCCTATCATTCCGTGTTCTTATGCATTATTGTTCTTTGTAGCATCAGATTTTACTTTCATCATCAGACATATCCATAACTAAGCTACATTTCCTCTTTCATCTCACCACTTTATGTTTCCTACAGCCATTAGAAATCGCCCTCTGCTCTTCCCCAGTAGCATTTTGGATAGCTTCTGCACCGGGAGAGACACCTTTCAGGGTAATATATTTTTGCCTCTTTATAGAGTTAATTCATGGGTGTATTGGAGTGTTTTGCCATTCACTTCTTCAGTGGATCACCTTTAGCCACGCCTTAACATCATGCAAGAAGATAAACTCAAATTGGATTAAATACCTAAATATAAGGTTAGTCACTCTAAATCTATATTATTAGAGGAAATCATAGGTAGAACACATTTTGACATAAAATGGAGAATGATATTTTTTTTCTTTTTAAATCTAGTTCCTAAAGTAATGAAGATAAAGTTAAGAATAACCAAGTAGGACTTAATTAAACTTAATAACTTTCACACAGCAACACCAAAAGCAAGACAGAAAACAGTTTTCATTGTGGGAGAAAACATTTGCAAATGAAGGAAATGAAAACAGATTAAACTCCAAAATAAGCAAATAGCACACATGGCTGAATAGCAGAGAAACTAAAAACCCCATTGGAAAAAAATGGACCGAGAGGAAATAGACGTTACTCCCAAGAAGACTAACAGGTTTTCAATATCATAAGAGAAGATGTTCAACATCACTATTAGAAAAAGGGAAACAAAACCTTCAATGAGGTAGCACCTAACACTGGCCTGAGTGACCCTTATCAACAACAACAACAGCAACAAAAATCTATAAATAAATAAATTCTGCAGAGTTGAATGGAAAGAATCCAGCAGTAATGCAGGAGACTCGGATTCAATCCCGTGGTTAGGAAAATTCCCCTGGAGAAGGGAATTGCCCTGAATATTTTAATTCAGATTCTGAATTCAGGAACTCAGATTCCTCAGAAGAAGCATTCTGGACTAGAGAATTCCAGTCTGTCACAAACATTTGGACATGGCATCGTGACATTCACTTTCATTTTCTTTCCAGTCCTGCTGGAAGGAATATACATTGATACAGCCACTATGTATGCAGATCAGTATGAAGAGCCTTTAAAAATCTAGGAATGAAGAAATTATATGATCTAGCAATTCCACTGCTGGGATTGTTTGGATTTACCTAAAGAACATCATAATTGCAAAAGATGCATAACAACAGTATTGATGGCTCCAGGATTTACAACAGCAGAACTCTGAAGCAACAGAAATGTTCATTTACAACGGAATGAATAAAGATAATTTGGTATATATGTAAAATAGAACATTACACAATCAAAAAAGGAATGAAATCGGGTCATTTGTAGAGAGGTGGACGGATTGAAAAAGAGTCCTATATAATGAAATAAAATAGAAAAAGGAAAACAAATATCACTTATTAACATATATATAAACTGTTAATACAGTATATATAACATATTTTATCACATATATTATAAATAACATAACTTTATATAACAGAGACTGTTTATCTAACAAAATTTTAATATATTGTATAATATATATATTTATATTTCATAGCGTATATATTATATGTAACATAACTTTATATAAAAATATTTATATATATATATATATATGTATGTATAAACTGTATCAGTTCAGTTCAGGCGCTCAGTCATGTCTGACTCTTTGCGACACTGTGAACCACAGCACACCAGGCCTCCTTGTCCATCACCAGCTCCCAGAGTTCAACCAAACCCATGTGCATTGAGTTAGTGATACCATCCAACCATCTTATACTCTGTCATCCCCTTCTAATCCTGCCCTCAATCTTTCCCAGCATCAGAGTCTTTTCAAATCAGCTAGCTCTTCATATCAGGTGGCCAAAGTATTGGAGTTTTAGCTTCAACATCAGTCCTTCCAATCAATGAACACCCAGGACTGATCTCCTTTAGGAAGGGCTGGTTGGATCTCCTTGCAGTCCAAGGGACTCTCAAGTGTTTTCTCTGACACCACAGTTCAAAAGCATCAGTTCTTCTGCACTCAACTTTCTTTATAGTCCAAATCTCACATCCATACGTGATCACTGGAAAAACCATAGCCTTGACTAACGGAGTTTTTTTTTTTAGCAAAGTAATGTCTCTGCTTTTTAATATGCTGTCTAGGTTAGCCATAACATCCTTCCAAGGAGTAAGTGTCTTTTAATTTCACGGCTGAAATCACCATCCGCAGTGATTTTGGAGCCTAGAAAATTAAAATCAGCCACTATTTCCACTGTTTTCCCATCTATTTGCCTTGAAGTGATGGAACTGGATTCCGTGATCTTAGTTTTCTGAATGTTGAGCTTTAAGCTTTAAGTTGGCTTAAAGAGTTGTTATGACTCTTTCACTTTCATCAAGAGGCTCTTTACTTATTCACTTTCTGCCATAAGACTGGTGTCATCTGCATATCTGAGGTTACTGATATTTCTCCTCCAATCTTGATTTCAGCTTGTACTTCCTCCAGCCCACGGTTTCTTATGATGTACTCTGCATATAAAGTAAACAGACTGTATAGATGATCTTATAAGAGAAGCAAAAGTAGGGACACATTTATAGAGAAGAAACTTATGGATATCAAGGATAAACTGAATGCTGGTGGAAGGAATTGGGAGATTGCTACTGACAGCTGTACACTATTGATGCATATATATATACAGCACAGGGAACATCACTGTGGTGATGTGATTCAGAAAGAAGTCTCAAAATGAGAGGATAGATGTATGATTGTTCAATCACTTAATGGTGTCCGAGTTTTTGGAACCATTGGATTGCAGCATGCTATAAATTTGCTGTAGAGTGGAAACTAAGAAAAGAGTCTTAAGCAATTATGTTCCAATATAAATATAAATTTCAAAGTATATTCAACTAAAAAAAGGCATACCTCTTACTGCTTCTCATGTTACTTATGAATTCAAAAGAAGAACTCGAAATATGTATACCTGAATGGCAAATTGATTATAAAGCCCTGAAAACTGAATTTTATTTGATAATGCACTTATCATGAAAATAGTACGAATAAAAATAAATGTGAAGTACAGAAATTAGTGTATATGTGTATGTCAAAAGGTTGTAAGATTTTCCGAAAAGAAAAAATACCTTTTAAATAGGTGGCAACAGAATTATTATCAGTCACCTGGATTTAGTTATTCAATTGATTCTTTAAAATGTATGTTTTATTTGTCACACACAGTCTTTTACTAACCTGTTATGGATGAATATTAAACGTCTTTTCCCCATTCATTTAAAAAATATGAGTTTTTCATTGACAAGAAAAGTATATTTACAAAATGTTTGAACAGTTATATATATATATATAATATTGAATTATGTTGTCATGATTGCTACAGGTTCTTGAAAATTAGTTTTTTTAAGTTGGACTGTAAAGAATGCTGAGTGCCAATGAGTCAATGCTTTTGAACTGTCTTTGTTGGAGAAGACTCTTGAGAGTCCCTTGGACTGCAAGAAGATCCAACCAGTCCATCCTAAAGGAGATCAGTCTTGAATGTTCATTGAAAAGACTGATGTTGAAGCTGAAATTCCAATACTTTGGCAACTGATGTGAAGAACTGACTCATTTGAGAAGACCCTGATGCTGGGAAAGATGGATAGCAGGAGGAGAATGGGATGTCAGAGGATGAGATGATTGTATGACATCATCTACCAAAGGATATGAGCTAAAGTAAACTCCAGGAGCTGGGGACAGACAGGGAGGCCTGGGGTGCTGCAGTCTATGGGGACACATATAGTCCGACACGACTGAGCGACACACAAGACCAAAGGCTTAACACAAGGTAATCTGAGTGCCAGTTTTCCTACATAATATAAGGGATCTTCTGAATTTCATAGAAGAAATTCCAAGTGCAAATTTTCTACATAAATTGTAATTCTCTCTATGTCATAATTAGATATGTGGCCAAAATTTTCCTATATGAAATAATGGGGTGGTGGACAGGGAGGCCTGGCGTGCTGTGATTCATGGGGTTGCGGAGAGTCGGACATGACTGAGTGACTGAACTGAACTGAACTGATACTTCACATATGAAAATATACATGTAGTTTTCCTAAAGGAATGTGGAATTCTCTGGATTTCACAGATGAAAATTTTGGCACATACTTTTCAAAACGAAATTTCTGTATATTTCACAAGAAAATCTGTGTACCTATTTTCCTATATGAAATATGGAATTGTATGTATTTCACATAAAATATAATGTGGGCTTTTCTACATGAAATTTGTAATTTTGCATATTTGACATATGAACATTTGACCATAGATTTCATTACACCAAATACCGTATTCTATTTCATGTATGCAAACCAGAACAGTCAAATTTCTACATTTATATGGAATTCTCTATATATCACATATGAAAATCTTGGCACTGATTTAACTCAGTGAAATATGTAATTACCTATATTTCATATAGGTAAACCTGGGTTAGGATTTCCATGCAGATATTGAAGTCTCTATTTCACAATGAAAATCTGGACAATGATACTCCTTCATGAAATATGGAATTCTCTATTATTGACATGTGAAAATCTAGGCACTGAGCTTTTTCCCCTGAAATATGATTTTTTAAAATATTTCACATTGAATATCTGGATGTAGAATTAACCCCTTGAAAATTAGATTAGCCATATTGTACATATGAAAAATATGGTCGATTTTCCTACATGAAATATATATTCTCTAGATTTCATATATGAAGATTTTGGTGTAGATTATCCTACATGAAATAAAGAATTCTCCACATTTCACATATGAACATCTAGTTGCCAATTTTATGTGAAAGATGGAATTCTCTGTATTTCACATTTGAAAATCTGAACGGACAGTTTTCATAGAGGGAACGTGGAAGTCACTATTTTACACATGTACATCTGAATGTAGATTTTCCTACATGAAAAAAGGAAGTCTCTGTATTTCAATTCTTTACCATCTAAGCGAATAGGAAAATTGAACAGTTCTGTGAAGACCTATGAGACCTGCTGGCATTATCACCAAGAAAAGATATCCTTTTCATCACAGGGGAGTAGAATGAAAAAGCAGGAAGTCTCGAGACACCTGGAGTAACAGGCAAGTTTGGCACTGGAGTACAAATTGAGGCACGACAAGGCTAACAGTTTCGGCAAATAGAAATGTTAAAAGTGGAAACAGTGACAGACAATTTTCTTGGGCTCCAAAATCACTGGGGACAGGGACTACAGTCATGAAAATAAAAGACCCTTGCTCCTGGGAAGAAAAGCTATGACAAACCTGGAGGCAATGGATTGAAAAGAAGAGATATCACTAGATGACCTTTGTCCACACAGTGAAAGCTATGGTGTTACAGGAGGTGCGTGTGGCTGTTACATTTCAGCTATAAAGAAGGGTGAGTGCCAAAGAAATGAGTCTTTGGAACTGTGGTGCTGAAGATGACTCTTCAGAGTCCACTGGACAGAATGGAGATCAATCCAAGATACTAACCTGAATATTCATTCGAATGGATGATGTTGAAGCTCCAATATTTTGGGCACCTGATGTAAAGAGCTGACTCATTGGAAAAACCACTGATGCTTGGAAAGACTGAGGACGGAAGAAGAGGGTGATGGAGGATAAGATGGTTGGATGGCATAACTGACTCAATGAATGAGTTTGATCACACTGTGGGTCACAGTGAAGGACAGGGAAGCCTGGAGATCTCAATCCATGGTGTCACAAATAGTTGTGATTGACATCCAGGAGTAGATGGCTCTACCTAATATTTGGAATTTCCTATATTTCACATATTTCAATCTGCAGGCAGATTTTCTTCTTCAGCATGCCACATATGGAGATAATTGATGTCCTGATATTCAAAGGTGAAAAAGAGATAAATGCATAACTAACGCAGGAAAATCTGCACCCAGACATTCAAATGTGAAATATAAATAATGACATGTTCAAGTCATAAAATATATGCTCAGATTTAGACATCGAAAATGATGAGAATTTCATCTTTCATGGGGGAAAATCAATGCCCATATTTTCTCGTGTTAATTATAGAGTCTCACATTTTATGTAGGAAAACCTGCACCGAGATATTCATATGGAGAGTTCCATATTACATGTATGAAAACTGGCATCCAGATTCCCATACGTGAAATATAAAAATTTCCATTTTTTCTAAGGAAAACTCAAAATCACGAAATTCAAATATTAAGAGAGAATTAAAAATCATATAGAAATATTGACAGTCCGTGTTTCAGATATGAAATATATATTATTCCATATCTCATATAGGGAAGTCTTCAACCAGATTTTCATTATTGAAACATAGAGAATTCCAAATAACTTTAGAACAATCTGTGACCAAATGTTCATATACGAAAAATAGTAAATTCTATATTTGACAATTCAGGCCAGATTATACGTTCTGAATCATAGAAAATTCATACTTTATGTGTGAAAAATCTGTCCACAAGTTTTCATATGTGATATATTGACATTCATATTTCACATAAGAAAATCTGTTACCAATTGTGAAAGAGACAGATTTTTATATTGCATGTTAGAAAGCATCCATTCAAATTTTCTTCACTAAAATAAAAATGTTATGTCTCAAGCAGGACAGATTTTCATATGTAAGATATAAAATTCCATTATTTCTTAAGGAAAATTAATGCCAATTTGTTCAAATGTTACATGTAGGGAATTCCATACTTCATGAAGAAAAAAAATCAACAGAGATTTTCAAATGAGAAATATGAAAAATTACACATTTTATGTTATAAAAAGGAGACCTTATTTTGATGTGTGAAATAGAGAAATTTTTCTCTCTTATGGTAGAAAATTTGCATCCAGAATTTCAAAAGTGAAATATAAAGAATTCCACATTTCATACAGAAAGACCTGTATCCATATTTAATTTGTGAAATATAGGTTTATATAGATATGAAATATATATTTTATATTTTATTTATGTATTTTCACTTGGAAAATCTGTCCCCAGATATTCATAAGTGAATTACAGAGAATTTCATATTCCATGTCTTAAAGTCTGCATATACATTTTTATATGTAAAACTGAGAATCTCATCTTTCAAGTGGGAATATCTGGTGTCATATTTCAATACATGAAATATAGAAATTTCCGTATTGCACCATAATCATATGTGAGACATAGATAATTGATATCTCCTAGAAGAAAATTTTCTCTCAGACTTTTATGTGTGCGATGTACAATATTCCATATTGCATGCCAAAATTTTTATAGAGATTTCATAATTCTCATAGGAAATTCATAGGAAAATTTAAGCCCAGATATTCATATGTGAAATGTAGAATTCCATATTTCATATCAGAATATGTATGCCTAGAATTCAATATAGGACACATAAAAATTATAATCCACGTACTTAAATCTTCATTCATATGTTCATATGTAAAATATAGAGATCTCATTTTCATGTATGAATATCTCACTTCAGAATATCATAAGTAAAATGAACATCGTTCTGTGTTTCATGATTCAAGCTGCTCATTCAGATTTTCATAGGCAAATAAGGGCAATTAATATTTAAATGGAAAAATATGCCCAGGTTTTCACTGTCAAATATAGAGAGATTCATGTTTCCTTTATAAAAATGTATGTCTAGGCTTTCAAATGTTAAGTACTGAGCAATCCATATTTTTTATGGGAAAATCTGTACTCAGGTCTCCAAATGTAAAATAAAGAGTATGCCATATTCATGCAATAAACTTTTTGCCAGATTTTCATGCACGGAATAATAAAGAACATTTGCCTCTTGGAGGAAACTGCCATTTGACCCATCACAGAGCCACCGAGCAGATGACCCACAAACTGCAAAACGATTATACCAAAGAAATTCTCGCACTGTTACTAAAGTTCCAAGACCCACAGAAGATTTACAAACCTGGGTATCTATAAAATGGACAGAAAACCTCCAGGGAATTTGACTCTGAAGCCAGTGAGATTTAATGGCAGAACTTCCACAGGACTGGGGAAACAGATTCTTGGAGGGCACAAACAAAACCTTGTGTGCACCAGGAGCCAGAAGAAAGGAGCAGTGTTCCCACAAATAACTAAGTTGGACTTCCCAGGGAGAGTCCAGTAGTCTGATGGAAGCATGTGTCAACACTTTGGCCTCAGACCCAACCACCTGGAGGGAATACAGCCTCCCCCATCAAGAGAAAATTGGAGTAAATATTACTGAGTGTAGCTCCGCCAATCAGAATAAGACCCAGATTCCCCCAGTCATTGTCTCCCATCAGGAAGCTTCCATAACTCTCTTTTAACTATCCATAAGAGGGCAGACAGAATGAAAACCACAAACAGAGAAAACTAAACAAACTGATCACATGGACTACAGCCTTGTCTAACTCAATGAAACTATGAGCCATGCTGTGTAGGGCTGCCCAAGATGGACAGGTCATGGTGGAGAGTTCAGACAAAATGTGGTCCACTGAAGAAGGCAATGGCAAAACACTTCAGTATTCTTACCTTGGGAACCCCATGAACAGTATGAAAAGGCAAACAGACATGACACTGAGAGATGAACTCCCCACATCAGTACGTGCCCAATATGCTACTGCAGAAGAGTGGAGAAGTAACTCCAGAAAGAATGAAGAGTCAGGGCAAAAGTGAAAACAGTGCCCAGTTGTGGATGTGACTGATTATGGACACAATGTCCGATACCATAAAGAACAGTATTGCATAGGAACTGGAATGTTAAGTCCATGATCAAGGTAAATTGGATGTGATCAAATAGGAGATGGCAAGAGTGAACATTGACATTTCAGGAATCAGTGAACTAAAGTGGAATATAATGGGTGAATTTAATTCAGATGATCGTTACATCTACTATTGTGGGCAAGAATCCCTTAGAAGAAATCGAGTATCCCTTATAGTCAACTAAAGTGTCCAAAATGCATTTATTGGGTTCAGTCTCAAAAAACGACAATGATCTCGGTACATCTCCAAGGCAAACCATTCAATATCACAATAAGCCAAGTCTAATTCCAAAGAAGTTGAAGTTGAACGGTTCTATGAGGACCCACAAGACCTTCTAGAACTAATACCCCCAAAACACTTGTCCTTTTTATCTTAGAGGACTGGGATGCAAAAATAAGATGTCAAGCCAACAATACTACAAAGCTACAGTCAACAAGACAGTATGGTATTGGCCCAAAGGCAGAAATATAGAAAAAAACAAAATAGAAAACCCAGAGATGAATCCACACACCTATGGACAACTGATCTTGGACAAATGAGGCCAAAATATACAAGGAGAACAGACATTATCTTGAGCAAGTGGTGCTGGGAAAACTGGTCAACTATATGTAAAAGAATGAAACCAGGACACTTTCTAAGACCATACACAAAAAATAAACTCAAAATAGATTAAATATCTAAAAATAAGACCAGAAACTAAATCGCCTGAGGAAAACATAGGCAGAACAGTCTCTTACATAAATCACAG
Organism: Moschus berezovskii; assembly: GCF_049115385.1. Lineage (NCBI taxonomy): Eukaryota > Metazoa > Chordata > Mammalia > Artiodactyla > Moschidae > Moschus > Moschus berezovskii. Next base: position 23,468,301 of record NC_142489.1, read on the forward strand.
CAAGATCCTCTATGACCCACCTCCAACAGTAATGGAAATAAAAGCAATAATAAACAATCAGTACCTAATTAAACTTTAAAGCCTTTGTACAACAATGGAATCTATAAGCAAGTTGAAAAGGCAGCCTTCAGAATGGGAGAAAATAACAAACAGCTGATAAAGAATCAATCTCCAAAATATACAAGCAGCTCATGCAGCTCATTGCCAGGAAAGTAAATGACCCAATCCAAAAAATGGGCCAAAGATCTAAACAGACATTTCTCCAAAGGAGACATACACATGGGTAACAAACATATGAAAAGATGCTCCATGTCACTCATTATTGGAGAAATGTGAATCAAAACCACAAAGAGCTACCATCTCATGCCAGTTAGAATAGCTGCCATCGAAAAGTGCAAGGAAAATGTACTGGTCATTGAAAACACCATCTTCCAACAACCCAAGAGAAGACACGACACATGGACATCAGAAGATGGTCAGCACCAAAATCATACTGGTTATGTTCTTTGCAGCCAAAGATGGAGAAGCTCTATAGAGTAAGCAGAAAGAAGACCAAGAGCTTACTGTGGCTCTATCATGACCTCCATATTGCAAAATTCCGATTTCAATTAAAGAAAGTAGTGGAAACCCATAGGCCACTCAGGTATGACTTAAGTCAAATCCCTCATGAATATACAGTAGAAGAGAAATTAGATTCAAGGGATCAGTTCTGACAAGCACAATGTGAAAAACAATGGTTGGGGGTACCTAAACTTGTACAGGAGGCCATGATCAAAACCACTCACCAAAATGAAGTGCTGAAAGACAAAAGGGTTGTCTGAGGAGACCTTACAAATAGGTGAGAAAAGAAGAGAAGCTAAAGGCAAAGGAGTAAAGGAATAAGATGCACCCATCTGAAGGCAGAGTTCCAAAAAATAGCAAGGATATATAAGAAAATAACATTAAATGAACAATGCTCGCAACCCCCACACACACAAAATAAATGAGGGAAAAAATAGAAAGGGAAAGACTAGAAATCTCTTGAAAAAAATTAGATATACAAGGGAATATTTCATGCAAAGATGGGCAAAATAAAGGACTGAAATAGCATGGACCGTTTCTGAAGCATTAGCTATTAAAAAGAAGTGGTAAAAACAGAAGAACTATGTAAAACTGAAGAATTATAGAACAGAAGAACTACATAAAAGAGATCTTCAGTTCAATTCAGTTCGGTGGCTCAGTCCTGTCCAAATCTCTGTGATTCCATGAATCACAGCAGGCCAGGCCTCCCTGTCCATCACCAACTCCTGGAGTTCACTCAAACTCATGCTCACAGAGTCGGTGATGCCATCCAGCCATCTCATCCTCTGTCGTCCCCTTCTCCTGTCCTCCATCTACTCACATCAGAGTCAATAATTATTATTATTTTTTAATGACAAGGCATCAGTTCAGTTCAGTCGCTTAGTCGTGTCCGACTCTCTGCGACCCCATGAATCACAGCACGCCAGGCCTCCCCGTCCATCACCAACTCCCGGAGTTCATTCAAACTCATGTCCACAGAGTCAGTGATGCCATCCAGCCATCTCATTCTCCATCATCCCCTTCTTCTCCCGCCCCCAACCTTTCCCAGCATCAGAGTCTTTTCCAATGAGTCAACTCGTTCCACGAGATGGCCAAAGTATTGCAGTTTCAGCTTTAGCATCAGTCCTTCCAATGAACACCCAGGATCGATCTCCCTTAGAATGGACTGGTTGGATCTCTTTGCGGTACAAGGGACTCTCAAGAGTCTTCTCCAGCACCACAGTTCAAAAGCATCAGTTCTTCGGCTATCAGCTTTCTTCACAGTGCAACCCTCACATCCATACATGACCATGGGAAAAAACATTGCCTTGACTAGTCGGACCTTGGTTGGCAAAGTAATGTCTCTGCTTTTTAATATACTATCAAGTTTGGTCATAACTTTTCTTCCGAGGAGTAACCGTCTTTTAATTTCATGGTTGCAATCAGCATCTGCAGTGATTTTGGAGCCCCCCAAAAATAAAGTCTGACACTGTTTCCACTGTTTTTCCATCTATTTCCCATGAAGTGATGGACCGGATGCCATGATCTTTATTTTCTGAATGTTGAGCTTCAAGCCAACCTTTTCACTCTCCTCTTTCAATTTCATCAAGAAGCTTTTGAGTTCCTCTTCACTTTTTGCCATAAGGGTTGTGTCATCTACATATCAGAGGTTATTGATATTTCTTCCAGCAATCTTGATTCCAGCTTGTGCTTCTTCCAGCCCAGAGTTCCTCAGGATGTACTCTGCATATAAGTTAAATAAGCAAGGTGACAATATACAGCCTTGACGTACTCCTTTTCCAATTTGAACCCAATCTGTTTTTCCATGTACAGTTCTGACTGTTGCTTCCTTATCTGCATACATAGTCAATGAACAATGAAGCAGAAATACATGTTTTTCTGGAACTCTCTTGCTTTCTCCATGACTCAGCAGATGTTGGCCATTTGATTTCTGGTGCCTCTGCCTTTTCTGAAACCTGCTTGAACATCGGGGAGTTCAAGGTTCACATATTGCTGACGCCTGGCTTGGAGAATTTAGAGCATGACTTACTAGCGTATGAGATGACTGCAATTGTGTGGTAGTTTGAGCATTTTTTGGCATTGTCTTTCCTTGGGATTGGAATGAAGACTGACCTTTTCCAGTCCTGTGGGCACTACTCAGTTTTCCAAGATTGCTGGCATGTTGAGTGCAGCACTTTCACAGAATCATCTTTCAAGATTTGAAATAGCTCAACTGGAATTCCATCACCTCAATTAGCTTTGTTCCTAGTGATGCTTTCTAAGGCCCACTTGACTTCACATTCCAAGATGTCTGGCTCTAGGTCAGTGATCACTTTATGGTGACTATCTTGGTCGTGAAGATATTTTTTTGTACAGTTCTTCTGTGTATTCTTGCCACCTCTTCTTAATATCTTCTGTTTCTGTTTGGTCCATACCATTTCTTTCCTTTATTGAGCCCATCTTTACATGAAATATTCCCTTGGAATTTCTAATTTTCTTGAAGAGATCTCTTGTTTTTCCTATTCTGTTGTTTTCCTCTATTTCTTTGCATTGATCACTGAGGAAGGCTTTCTTATCTCTCCTTGCTAACCTTTGGAACTCTGTATTCAGATACTTATATCTTTCCTTTTCTCCTTTGCTTTTCACTTCTTTTCACAGCTATTTGTAAGGCCTCCTCCACCAGGCATTTTGCCTTTTTGCATTTATTTTCCATGGGAATGGTCTTGGTCCCAATCTCCTGTACAAGGTCACGAATCTCCGTCCAGAGCTCATCACGCACTCTGTCTATCACATCTAGTCCCTTAAATCTATTCCTCACTTCCACTGTATAATCATAAGGGATTTGATTTAGGTCATATCTGAATGGTGTAGTGGTTTTCCCTACTTTCTTCAATTTAAGTCTGAATTTGGCAATAAGGAGTTCATGATCTGAGCCACAGTCTGCTCCTGGACTTTTATTGCTAACTGTATGAAACCTCTCCATCTTTGGCCTCAAAGAATATAATCAATCTGATTTCGGTGTTGACCATCTGGTGCTGTCCATGTGTAGTCTTCTCTTGTGTTGTTGGAAGAGGGTGTTGGCTATGACCAGTGCGTTCTCTTGAGAAAACTCTATTAGCCTTTGCCTTGCTTCATTCCGTGCTCCAAGGTCAAATTTGCCTGTTACTCCAGGTGTTTCTTGACTTCCTCCTTTTGCATTCCAGTCCCCTATGATGAAAAGGACGTTACTGGTTGGGGCATAGGCCTGGATTACTGTAATATTGAATGGTTTGCCTTGGGAACGAACAGAAATCATTCTGTCGTTTTTAAGATTGCATACAAGTACTGCATTTAGGACTCTTTTGTTGACCATGATGGCTCCTCCATTTCTTCTAAGGGATTCCTGCCCACAGTAGTAAATATAATGGTCATCTGAGTTAAATTCACCCATTCCAGTCCCTTTTCATTCACTGATTCCTAGAATGTCTATGTTCACTCTTGTCATCTCCTGTTTGATCACTTCCAATTTACCTTGATTCATGGACCTAACATTCCAGGTTCTTATACAATATTGCTCTTTACAGCACCGGATCTTTCTTCTATCACCGGTCACATCCACAACTGGGTATTGGTTTTGCTTTTGCTCTATCCCTTCATTCCTTCTAGAGTTATTCCTCCACCGATCTCCAGTAGCATCCTGTGCACCTACCGACCTGGGGAATTCCTCATTCAGTATCCTATCATTTTGCCCTTTGATACTTTTCATGGGGTTCACAAGGCAAGTATACTGAAATGGTTTGCCATTCCCTTCTCCAGTGGAGCACATTCGGCTGTGTTCCATATGATCAGATCGACTAGTTTCCTGTGATTGTCATTTCAGTGTGTTTGCCCTCTGATGCCCCCTCTCAATACCGACCAGCTTATTTGGGTTTTTCTTACCTTGGGCATGGGATGTCTCTTCACAGCTGCTCCAAATAAGCGCATCCACTGCACCTTATCTTGGATGAGGGGTATCTCCTTATGGCCGCCCCTCCTGACCTTGAAGGTGGAGTAGCTTCTCTCGGCCCTTCTGCGTCCGCGCAGCCACGGCCTATTGGACATGGGGTAGCTCCTCTTGGCCACTGGCCCTGGCCTAAGGCCTGGGGTACCTTCTCACAGCCGTACCTCTTTGCGTGGTCGTTTGCACCAGAGCCGGCGTCTCTTGCGTCTGTGCCACTGGGGCCAGCGTCTCTCTAATGACCCAGATAAACACAATGGTGTTATCACTCACCTAGAGCCAGACATCCTGGAATGTGATGTCAAATCGGCCTTAGGAAGCATCACTATGAACAAAGCTAGTGGAGGTGATGGAATTCTAACTGAGCTCTTTCAAGTCCTAAAAGATGGTGCTGTGAAAGTGCTGCACTCAATATGCCAGCAAATGTGGAAAACTCGGCAGTGGCCACAGGACTAGACAAGATCAGTTGTCATTCCAATCCCCAAGAAAGTTACTGACAAAGAATATTCAAACTATTGCACAATTGTGCTCATCTCTCTTGCTAGTAAAGTAATGCTCAAAATTCTCCAAGTGAGGTTTCAGCAAAACTGAACCAAGAATTTCCAAATATTCATGCTGAATATAGAAAAAGGAAGAGGAACCAGAGATCTAGTTGCCAACATACACTGGATCATAGAAAAAGCAAGAGAGTGTAGAATAATATCTATTTCTGCTTTATTGACTATGCCCAGGAGTACGTCGAGGCTACATATTATCACCCTGATTATTTAACATATATGCAGAGTACATCATGAGAAATTCTGGGCTGGAAGAAGCACAAACTGGAATTAAGTTTGCCTGGATATCGACAACCTCAGATATGCACATGACAATATCTATATGTCAGAAAGTGAAGAGAAACTAAAGACCCTCTTGGTGAACGTGAAAGAGGAGAGTGAAAAAGAAGGGTTTAAGCTCAACATTCAGAAAGTTGAGATCATGACATGCGGACCCATCACTTCATGGGAAATAGATGGGGAAAGAGTGGAAACAGTGTCAGGATTTATTTTTTGGGCTCCAAATCACTGCATAAGTTGATTGCAGCCATGAAATTAAAAGATATTTACTCCTTGGAAGGAAACTTATGAACAATCTAGATAGCATATTAAAAAACAGAAATATTACTTTGCAACAAAGGTCCATTAAGTCAAGGTTATGGTTTTTCCCATGGTCATATATGGATGTGAGAGTTGGACTGTGAAGAAAGCTGAGTGCCGAATAATTCATGCTTTTGAACTGTAGTGTTGGAGAAGACTCTTGAGAGTGCCTTGGACTGAAAGGAGGTCCAACCGGTCCATCATAAAAGGAGATCAGTCATGGGTGTTTATTGGATGGACTGATGGACTAAAGCTGCAACTCCAATACTTTGGCCACCTCATGTGAAGTTTTGACTCATTGTAAATGACCCTGATGTTGGCAGGGATTGGGGGCAGAGGGAGAAGGGGACGACCGGGGATGAGATGGCTGGATGGCATCATCGACTCAATGAATATGAGTTTGAGTGTACTCTGGGAGTTGGTGATGGACAGGGGTGCCTGGCGTGCTGCAATTCATGGGGTTACAAAGAGTTGGATACGACTGAGCGACTGAACTGAACTGAACTCAAGCCACTGACAATGTAGGTCACAACAAAATGCTGGAAAATTCTCCAAAGATGCGAACACCAGACCACCTTACCTGCCTCATGAGAAGACTGTATGCAGGTCAAGAAGCAACAGTAGAACCAGACATGGAACAATTGGACAGACATATGTCAAAGCTATATATTGTCACCATGTTTACTTAGTTCAGAGTACATCATGAAAAATGCCAGAGCACAAGCTAGAGCCAAGATTTCTGGGAGAAATATCAATAACCTTAGCTATCCAGATGACAATGCCCTTAGGGCAGAAACTGAAGCAGAACGAAAGAGCCTCTTGATGGAAGTGAAAAGGGAGAGTTAAAAAGCTGGCTTAACTCAACATTCAGATATCGAAGATCATGCCATTTGTTTTCCTTCCTTCAAGGCAAATTGATTGGGGAACAATGGAAATCCGAGAGACTTTATTTTTGTAGTCTCCAAAATCACCACAGATGGTGACTGCAGCCATGAAATTTAAAGATGCTTGCTCCTCGGAAGAAAAGTTCTGAGGAACCTAGACATATTCAAAAGCAGAGCCATCATTTTGCCAACAAAAAGTCGTCTACTCAAAGCTGTGGTATTTTCCAGGAGTCATGTATGGATAAGAGAATTGAACTCTCATAAAATAATCTCACAAAGAAAACTGAGTGTTGAAGAATTGATGCCTTTAACTGTGGTGTTGGGGAAGTGTCTTGAGAGTCCCTTGCACTGTAAGGAGATCTAACCGGTCCATTCTAAAGGAAATCAGTCCTGAATATTCATTGGAAGGACTGATGTTGAAGCTCAAATAATTTGGCTAATGATGTGAAGAATTGACTCATTGGGAAAGACCCTGATGCTGGGAAAGATTGAAGGCGGGAGGAGAAGGGGATGACAGAGGATGATTTGGGTGGATAGCATCACCGACTTGATGGACATGAGTTGAGCAAGCTCTGTAAGTTACTGATGGACAGGGTAGCCTGGAGTACTGCAGTCCATGGGATCACAAAGAGTTTTACAGGACTGAGCAACTGAACTGATAAGTGGAAAGAATACTGAAAGGTTGTTGCAGAATGACACAAAGACACCGGGATCTTGGCCTCCGGAGGAGAATTCAATCCGGGGCCAGAGACGAGGCTTGATCACTCAGAGCTTTTGTGTAATAAAGTTTTATTAAAGGATAAAGGAGATAGAGAAAGCTTTCTAACATAGACATCAGAAGGGGGCAGAAAGAGTTCCCCACTGCTAGTCTTCAGCTGGATGTTACATAGTCAGTAGCGTAGAAGGCAATGGCAAGCCACTCCAGTACTCTTGCCTAGAAAATCCCATGGATGGAGGAGCCTGGAAGGCTGCAGTCCGTGGGGTCGCTAAGTGTTGGACAGGACTGAGTGACTTCAATTTCACTTTTCACTTTCACATTGGAGAAGGAAATGGCAACCCACTCCAGTGTTCTTGCCTGGAGAATCCCAGGGATGGGGGATCCTCGTGGGCTTCCGTTTATGGGGTCACATAGAGTCGTACACGACTGAAGTGACTCAGCAGCAGCAGCAGCAGCTGTCTGTTAATGAAAGAAAGGAATGCCTTAAGGCTTAGAATGGCACCACGCCCCTCAGATATAAGATGCATTTGGGATAATTTTGACACCAGATGATTCATCCTGGGCCATAAAATGATTAGCTTGAATCTTGTAGAAGGGCAGATTACCATATAAATAGTTTCATTTTGCATAGATTAAGGGAACAATATCTGAGTATAACATAGAGGTTTATCAAGTAGGCCCTGAGCCATTTGGAGGAACCAACTTGAAGATAGAGTCTGAGGTAAATGCTTAGTACATTAACATATCTTAAGACCAACATTTCCATAAGAAAAACGAATTGTTTAACTCAAGATTTGAGAATAGTTAACTTCAGGTGAAACCAGGTGTTGTTATGGCAACACAGTATTTTAAGAGAAACTTTTTTTTAAAATTTGTATAGAGAAGAAAAAAAATATCTAGTTTGTTTCCTCCTGCCACTTAAAAGAGATAAAAATGTCTGACACTTGCAGCTTATTTCCTCCGTTTGGAGACCCCTGGCCTTCCTGCCTGTTACCATCTCAATATGAAGAAGAATAGATATCTACATCTGCACCAGACAAGCTGGAATATAAGGGATCTTGATAGCATCTCGTTCTGATTCTCAAGATTTCAGTCAGCTGAATCTTGGAGTCTGCCACAGCCCCAGACCCTTAATGAACATGCCTGAAAATTAAATTGTTAGTCACTCACTCATGTCTGACTCTTTGCAACCTCATGGACCACCAGGCTCCTCTGTCCATGGAACTCTCCAGGCAAGAATGCTAGAGTGGATTGCCATGCCCTCTTCTGGGGATTTTCCATAGGTAAGCCTGTAGTGTTATGAACCTTTCCTTAGCAAAGGTTTTACAGTGTCCTATAGGTTTTGGGTTGTTGTGTTTTCATTATTCACTCCTTTCTATGCATATTTTTCTCTTTTTATTTCCTCTATAATTTTTGTTATTGAAAAGCCTCCATATGTTGGCATTTTAATAGTTTTTTTTTTTTTCCTGTAATTGAGATCTAATCTATGGCACTGTGGTCAAAAACGATGATTGGAATGATTTCAATTATTTTTTTTTAATTTACCAAGGCTAGTTTTATGGCCCAGGATATGATCTATCCTGGAGAAGTTTCCATGTGCAAGTGGAAGAAAGGTGAAATTGATTGTTTCAGAGTGAAATGTCCTATAGATATCAACTAGGTCTACTGGTCCATTGTGTCATTTAAAATTTGTGTTTCCTTGTTAATTTTCTGTTTATTTGATATATCCATAGGCTTGAGTGGGTTATTAAAGTCTCCCACTATTATTGTGATATTGTTAATTTCCCCTTTCATACTTGTTAGCATATGCCTTACATATTGCAATGTCCTAGGTTTCTGCTGCTAAGTCGCTTCAGTTGTGTCCAACTCTGAGCGACCCCATGGACCGCAGCCCACCAGGCTCCACCGTCCCTGAGATTCTCCAGGCAAGAACACTGGAGTGGGTTGCCATTTCCTTCTCCATGTCCTATGTTGGGTCCATATATATTTATAATTGTTATATCTTCTTCTTGGAGTGATCCTTTGATCATTACGTACTGCCCTTCTTTGTCTCTCTTCACAGACTTTATTTAAAAGTCTATTTCATCTGATAAGCGTATCGCTACTAGTGTTTTGTTTTGTTTTTTTAAGTTCCATTTGTGTAAAATGATTTTTCCAGGTCTTCACTTTCGGTCAATTTTATGTGTCCCTCGTTTTGAGGTGGCTCTCTTGTAGACAGCATATATCGTGGTATTGTTTTGTATCCATTCAACCAGTCATTGTCTTTTGTTTGGGATATTCAACCCATTTACATTTAAGATAATTATTGATAAGTAGTATCCCATTGTCAAATACTTTGTTCTTTAGGGTTTGAATTTATATACTCTTTCTGTGTTTCCTGTCTAGGGAAGATCCTTTAGCACTTGTTGAAGAGCTTGTTTGGTGGTGCTGAATTCTCTCAGCTTTTACTTGTCTGAAAAGCTTTTGATTTCTCCTTCATATTTGAATGTGATCCTTCCTGGGTACAGTAATCTGGGTTGTATATTTTCTCTTTAATCTTTTTAAATATGTCCTGCCTTTCCCTTCTGATCTTAACAGATTCTATTGAAAGATCAGCTGCTGTTCTTATGGGAATCCCCTTGTGTGTTATTAGTTGATTTTCCCTTGGAGCTTTTAAAATCTGTTCGTTGCATTTGATCTTTGTTAATTTACTGAGTCGTTGAGCTTTTGTCAGTGTTCTTATGGGTGGAACTGGGTTTCTTCTCTCTGGATTGCAATGAAGTGTCCAGTAGTGAGTTTTGAGATGTCTATGGGATTGGTATGACTTTGGGAAGCCTGTGTATTGAAGCTCAGCACTATGTTCCTGTGTTTCTGGAGAATTTGTGTGGTATGTCTTTCTCTGGAACTTGTTGGCTCTTGGGTGATCCTTGCATTCAGTGCAAGTAGGAGCTGACTGTGGCTCAGATCATGAAATACTTATTGCCAAATTCAGACTTAAATTGAAGAAAGTAGGGAAAAACACTAGACCATTCAGATATGACCTAAATCAAATCCCTTATGATTATACAGTGGAAATGAGAAAGAGATTAAAGGGACTAAATCTGATAGAGTGCCTGATGAACTCTGGACAGAGTTTCGTGACATTGTACAGGAGACTGGGACCAAGATCATCCCCATGGAAAAGAAATGCAAAAAAGCAAAATGCCTGGTGGAGGAGGCCTTACAAATAGCTGTGAAAAGAAGAGAAGCGAAAGCAAAGGAGAAAAGGAAAGATATAAGCATATGAATGCAGAGTTCCAAAGAATAGCAAGGAGAGATAAGAAAACCTTCCTCAGTGATCAGTGGAAAGAAATAGAGGAAAACAACAGAATAGGAAAAACAAGAGATCTCTTCAAGAAAATTAGAAATTCCAAGGGAACATTTAATAGAAAGATGGGTTCGATAAAGGACAGAAATGGTTTGGACTTAACAGAAGCATACGATATTAAGAAGAGGTGGCAAGAATACACAGAAGAACTGTGCAGAAAATATCTTCACGACCAAGATAGTCACGGTAACATGATAACTGACCTAGAGCCAGACATCTTGGAATGTGAAGTCAAGTGGGCCGTAGAAAGCATCACTACAAACAAAGCTAGTGGAGGTGATGGAATTCCAGCTGAGCTATTTCAAATCTTGAAAGATGATGCTGTGAAAGTGCTGCACTCAATAATCCAACAAATTTGGAAAACTCAGCAGTGGCCAAAGGACTGGAAAAGGTCACTCTTCATTCCAATCCCAAAGACAGGCAATGCCAAAGAATGCTCAAACTACCGCACAACTGCACTCATCTCACACGCTAGTAAAATCATGCTCAAAATTCTCCAAGCCAGGCATCAGCAATATGTGAACCGTGAACTCCCAGACGTTAAAGCAGGTTTCAGAAAAGGCAGAGGCACCAGAGGTCAAATTGCCAACATCTGCTGAGTCATGGAGAAAGCAAGAGAGTTCCAGAAAAAATCTATTTCTGCTTCATTGACTATGCCAAAGCCTTGGACTCTGTGGATCACAATAAACTGTGGAAAATTCTTCAAGAGATGGGAATCCCAAACCACCTCACCTGCCTCTTGAGAAACCTGTATGCAGGTCAGGAAGCAACAGTCAGAACTGTACGTGGAACAACAGACTGCTTCCAAATAGGAAAAGGAGCACATCAAGGCTGTATATTGTCACCTTGCTTATTTAACTTATATGCAGAGTACATCCTGAGGAACTCTGGGCTGAAAGAAGCACAAGCTAGAATCAAGATTGCCGGGAGAAATATCAGTAACCTCAGATATGCAGATGACACCACCCTTATGGCAGAAAGTGAAGAGGAACTCAAAAGCCTATTGATGAAAGTGAAAGTGGATAGTGAAAAGGTTGGCTTGAAGCTAAACATCCAGAAAACAATATTCATGGCATCTGGTCCCATCAGTTCATGGGAAATAGATGGAAAAAGAGTGGAAACAGTTTCAGAGTTTATTTTGGGGGACTCCAAAATCACTGCAGATGGTGAATACAGCCATGAAATTAAAAGACGGTTACTCCTTGGAAGGAAAGTTATGACCAACATAGACAGTATATTTAAAAGCAGAGACATTACTTTACCAACCAATGTCCGTCTAGTCAAGGCTTTGGTTTTCCCGTGGTCATGTATGAATGTGAGAGTTGAACTGTGAAGAAAGCTGATCGCCGAAGAATTAGTGCTTTTGAACTGTGGTGTTGGAGAAGAGTCTTGAGAGTCCCTTTTACTGCATGGAGATCCAACCAATTCATTCTAACGGAGATCAATCGTGGGTGTTCATTGGAAGAACTGATGCTGAAGCTGAAATTGCAATACTTTGACCACTTCATGCTACGTGTTGACTCATTGGAAAAGACTCTGACGCTGGGAAAGGTTGGGGGTGCGAGTAGAAGGGGACGACAGAGAATGAGATGGCTGGATGGCATCACCGACTGGATGGGAATGAATTTGAGTGGACTCCAGGCTTTGGTTATACACAGGGAAGCCTGGTATGCTGTGATTCATGGTGTCGCAGAGAGTCGGACACGACTGAGCGACTGAAATGATGGAGGCTTTGGATGATCTCGTATCAGTTAATGTTCCCTGAAGTCAGGAGTTCTCTGGTGTTCTCAGGATTTGGGCTTAAGCCTCCTGCTTCTGGTTTAGAGTCTTATTCTCACAGTGGCCTCAAGACTTCTACACCCATACAGCACCAATGATAAAACTTCTAGGTTAATGATGAAAACACTCTCCACAGTGAAGGACACCCAGAGCAGTTTGCAGAATTACATGGAGAAGAGAAGAGGGAGGAGAGAGATAAAAGGTGACCAGAAGGCGGAGAGGGGGAATCACAAGGGGAGAGAGAAATCGAGTCAGTAAACCATTCTCTATGTGCTCTCCACAGTCTGGAACCCTCAGAGAGGCTAACCGAGTTATACAGAGAAGAGAAGAGGGAGGAAGAAGATAGCGTGAAGTGGAGAAGAAAAAAGGGAATCAAAAGGAGAGAGATAGATCAAGGTAGTACTATCTTCTCCACAGCCCAGAACACACAAAGAATTTCACAGATGTGGGTAGAGAAATGAAGGTGGAGGTAGGAAATAGAGGCGATCTGGTCTAGAAAAAGGAGCGTCCAAACGGGAGAGAGTAATCAAGCCAGTATTCACACTCCAAGATAAAAATGGGTACTTAAGAGTAGATTTGTAAAGGTAAAAAATTGATAACAAATACCAAAAAGCAAAGATTAAAAATCTAAAGTAGAAGTTGGACTCTCAAAAATACAATATTAAAACAAAACAATACATATATATATAACTATATATATATATATATATATAGTTATATATATATAGTTATAGTTATATATATATATAATTTTGGGGATCTTGTTTTTGTTTAAATATTGTAGTTTTGATGGTCTAACCTCTACTTTTTTGGTGGGGGTAATGTAATAGTATGTTATAAAAATGAAAATTAAAGGCAGTATAGAGGTCTTATAAAATATAAGTTAAAAAAAATGATTGTATTAAAAATACATCCTGGAATTTTTCTGGAGCTGTTGCAGACAGTGTGGGCTCAGTTCAGTTTCAGATAGTTCTTTGTTCCAGCTTAGATGATCTAAGGCCCCTCCTGTTTAGTTGCTGTTATCTACAGCGTTTATTCTGTTTCACCTGTCACTTCAAAGTGGTTCCATCTCTTTGGTTTCTTCTGTTCGCTGATTTCTTCAGTGTCTAATTTGCACCATATCATAAGGGCGAGAAGTGATCTCTTATTCAGGCTCATTTTTTCAACCGTGCTGTGAAGAGGGAGGAATATTGCAAACAAATATCACTGGCATGTGGAGAGTTCTCACAGTGTCTTGGACACCCTGGGTTTGCTCCTGCTTTTGGTGTGTGTGCTTTCCCAGTCTACACTGTTCAGGCTCCAGATTACTCTGCAGGGAGCTGGCCCCCAGTTGTGTGCACGTTCCTGATCTAGGTTCACGATCTCAGGTACTCCACAAAGACTTAGACTCAGTTGGGCTTTTTTTTTGTTTGTTTTTGTACCCTTCCCAGGTCGGAACAGCTCAGGCAACCAGGTGCTTGGCGAGTGTGCATTCCCTGGGCAGTGAGTTCGTCCTATCACTTCCTGTGTCCCAGTCGCTTGGTTTACTGGGTGATAGCGTGCACCATCTCTGGTGTGCCATGTGTCTCCACTGGGGAGCTGATCTCTAGATGCCACCCTCCTGATGGATGTCAACTGTCCAGAATCCCAGGAAGTCTTGGTTAGCAACTGGAATCCTGTTCATGGTTTGATAGGGCATGCCATCTCTGGGGCTGAGTTTGCCCCTTTCTTGCTCTGGCTTCCACCTGCCTGACTACTGAAGTTGATGAGCTGTCCACTTCCAGCTAACTCTCCATTGATATTCGCTCAGTCCTTTGTTCTGTGAGCTGGCCCGGCCATACCTTAGGTTAGGGCTTTTTGCAGGATAGTTCTCCCTCTCTTCCCACACGAAGCCCCACCCCCATCCCGGCCCTGGCTATCACACAGGTGAGGTTGTTTTCTCATGATAGCTCCCTCAGATTGCCCTCAGGGCATTCAAACCTGGTCCTTACCCTAAACAATGTATCCCGATCCTCCCTGTTCAGCCTCCTCTTCCTGGTGGTAGATGCAAGTGACTGGGGTACTTCTCTGCTGGGAGTTGTCATTAGGCACATAATCTGTGGGTTTTGTGTATTTATGTATATATGTGTTTTTCCTCCCGGGTACGTTGCACTCTGAGAATCCAAAACTCCACACAGACCTGCCGCAGAGAGGGTTTCCTGATGTTTGGAAACTTCTCCTCTTTAAGACTCCCTTCCTGGGGTGGATCTCCATCACTAAATCTTTTTTCTCTCCTTTTATCTTTTATATTCTGTCCTACCTCCTTTGAAGAAAACTGGCCACATTTCTGGGTGTCTTTTTTCCTCTGCCAGTGTAAAGAAATTGTTTTGTGGAATTTGTTGAGCTTGTAAATGTTCTTTCAATGGATTTGTGGGGGAGAAAGTGGTCTCCCCGTCCTATTCCTCTGCCATCTTAGGACTGCACCCCCCCACCCCCTACTGATTTGAAACTATGCTAAGTTGGCTGACATAGAATAGGGAGACAAGGAAATTATGGTACTTGCCTAGATAGAATATGGAGTCTCTCCATAATTTTATGACTTTCACGTTAATACTACAGAGGGGGAAATAATTCTAAAAAAAGATTTCTCACTCATTTGGCTCCAGATGTCTGCCATAATTTACGAAAACAGGTATTTGGACCAAATTGAACCTTAGAAAATTATGACCAACCAAGATAGCATATTAAAAAGTGGAGACATTACTATGCCAAACAAGGTCCATCCAGTCAAGGCTATGGTTTTTCCAGTGGTCATGTATGGATGTGAGAGTTGGACTGTGAAGAAAGCTGATCGCCGAAGAATTGATGCTTTTGAACTGTGGTGTTAGAGAAGACTCTTGAGAGTCCCTTGGACTGCAAGAAGAGCCAACCAGTCCATTCTAAAGGAGATTGATCCTGGGTGTTCATTGGAAGGACTGATGCTAAAGCTGAAACTCCAATACTTTGGCCGCCTCATGTGAAGTGTTGACTCACTGGAAAAGACTCTGATGCTGGGAAATATTGAGGGCAGGAGGAGAAAGAGGCGATAGAGTGTGAGATGGCTGGATGGTATCATCGACTCGATTGACATGAGTTTTAGTGAACTCCAGGGGTTGGTGATGGACAGAGAGGCCTTGCGTGCTGTGATTCATGAGGTCACAAAGAGTTAGAAACAACTGGAAGACTGAACTGAACTGAAACCTTGAAAAACTGTTGCAAATGTTTCAGATACTATACAATGGTAAAGAATATGAGGAGGAAAATAGGGGGGAAATCCAGCAAAATACTGAAGCCCCAACTGCTCTGAAACAGCCTGAGAAAAATAAGCAGAAAAACACGGATGAAAAGGCATGGGCTTGCTATTACTGTGGAAAGGAGGGGCATCTCCAGAGGGTTTCCCCTCAGGCATCTAAGACACCTCTGGCTCCCTGTCTTGTCTGCAAAAGACCACACTAGAGAGAGACTGACCTCTGAGGTATAGGCCCCAGTCATCAGACTCTCCAGAGAAGTGGGACCACACACACGCCCACATCTTAATAATATCTGAGGACACCAGGTATTAAGCACTGTGCGGGGGCTAATCTGTTGATTCCTTTTGGAAACCGTGGCAAATTTCTCTGTGCTCACAGAAGCCTCTGGTCCACTTTCCTCCTATGCACTATTATATTGGAGCTGTCAGGATGAGCCAAACACTATTATATCCGTCATCCATTAAGCTGCAGCTAGGATTCTGTGTTAATTCCGCATGGGTTCCTAACGACGCCAGAGCCTCTCTTATCCCTTTTGGGGAGGAATATGCTGAACAAGTCCAGGCCTCTGTTTTCATGAATACGGAACCCTTTCTTTTAATATGAACAATAATGTAAATGTTAGGGTGTGGGCTGATGGGAAAAGTATGGGTCGAGCGCAAATGTTGTTCCTGTTGTTACCAACCTCAAAGGCACTGTGTGTATCATGCTCAAAGACCTCTTTTCATGTCAAGAGCAGTATCATTACAGCTTGAGTTTAAGGAATGGACAAAATCTTACTGTACTGACTTCTCATGATGCAAGTGGGATCTTAACCTCTACAATTCAGAGCAACAGTGGCTCCATTTTTAAAACTATTGTAACTGAAGGAGTGTCAAAATTAAGAAAGACTATTTTTAAGCACTTCACTTCATGGGAAATAGATGGAAAAACAGTGGAAACAGTGTCAGACTTTATTTTTTTGGGCTCCAAAATCACTGCAGATGCTGATTGCAGCCATGAAATTAAAAGACGCTTGCTCCTTGGAAGGAAAGTTATGACCAACCTTGATAGTATATTAAAAAGCAGAGACAGTACTTTGCCAACCAAGGTCCGTCTAGTCAAGGCAATGGTTTTTCCCGTGGTCATGTATGGATGTGAGAGTTGGACTGTGAAGAAGGCTGATCGCCGAAGAATCGATGCTTTTGAACTGTGGTGTTGGAGAAGACTCTTGAGAGTCCCTTATACTGCAAGGAGATCCAACCAGTCCATTCTAAAGGAGATCAGTCCTGGATGTTCATTGGAGGGACTGATGCTAAAGCTGAAACTGCAATACTTTGGCCACCTAATGCGACGAGTTGACTCACTGGAAAAGACTCTGATGCTGGGAAAGGTTGGGGGCGGGAGGAGAAGGGGACGACCGAGAGTGAGATGGCTGGATGGCGTCACCGATTCTGTGGACATGAGTTTGAGTGTACTACGGGAGTTGGTGATGGACAGGGAGGCCTGGCGTGCTGAGATTCATGGGGTCGCGGAGAGTCGGACACGACTGAGCGACTGAAATGAACGGAACTGAACTGATTTTTAAACACAGATATTTGTATAGATCCTAAAGGTTTAGAATTAACTATGTGATTCAGGTTTCAACTTTTCAAACTCCCCATCAGTTGAAGGGGGCTTCCCATGGTGGGATTCTCCACTTCAAGGAAAGGCCTTTTTTCAGCTCTGTGAATGTCTTCAATAACAACAATCATATGTGACACTTCTTGATCTGATGATATCTAAAAATCCTAAAATGGACTCATGTAACTATGGACAGAATGTAACTCTTAACTTTGCCTGGGTTTTAATTTGGTTTAATGACTATTTTAACTTTCATCTCTAACTTTAAAACAGGGTTTGTTTCTAACTGTGTGAAAGTTTTTAAGTTACAAATGTACAGGCTCCTACAATTGCCGCAGCCTCTCCCATCTATTACTTGAACCAGAGACTGTCAATATGATGGTTAGAAGAGATGCTGATAAATTTAAGGATGGATCTCCATCACATCAGGAAGTATTTATGGAATTAAAATGACACCGCTTTTCCTTGGCAAAGTAATTCTCCTAAAAAGAAAAGAGGATAAGAGAGTCAGTTCATAGGCAGTATGATAAGTCCAGAGGAGGAGAAAGAGTTTGAGGTTCTTGAAGAAGAAATAGAGGCCTGGAATTCTCAAGGAGTAGGAAAAGACAAGCTTATTATTATTATTATTATTCTTTAGTAAGGATTATATAACAACAGTGTATCCTGCTTGAGAACAGTTTCTCCTTCTTGAAAACATTCTGACTAAACTTGATATTAGAACGTATACTATGGGAGTGGGTCTGGTAAATTCTAATCCTGTTACCTTAAAATGTAAATTATGGAAGTGGTCTGGTAAACGTTTTTACAACCTTGCGTCATTCTGTGGATTTATTTTTATGACGAAATGAAATAGTATATAGCTATCTTGCTTAGACTAGTCAGAGGGCATTCTCTGTCCCCCTTCTGATGTCTATGTCAGATGCTTTCTCTGTCCCATTTCATTCTTGGATAAAATTCTGCTACACAAAAGTTCATGAGTGATCAAGTGTGGTCCCTGTACCCGAAACAAAACCTGTTTCTTCAGAGATCAGGAATCTGACCTTGTTCACAATAAGCTAGTAATTATCAATCTTCCTGTTCTTCCATTAATGCTTTTTTATTCAGTCACACTGAACTTTCAGTCTGTGTTCTGTTCTTCTTCGTGTCACTGCCTGTGCATCTGCCATTCTTCTGCTTCCCTCAATTTTTATCTTTGTGTTAATGACCTTTGAGATATGATTTTAAATTACTCATGAAGTTTTCTAATCTGACTTTACAGATTGTTAAAAGATTACTATTTTAGTTGAGCTGTTCAATTTTCTTTGATAGACTGTGGTCTCCGATTGGAATAAACAGTCACATTCCATGTCTATGTTTCCTTTTGCTTTTACTCACCTGCTTCAGGAGTAGAGGTCTCTATTTAGAAAAACTAAATAAAAAACATCTGAATAAGGACTAGTGGGATCAATAAGAAACACGTATCAAACATGTTCATCTTAAGAAATTCTGGATGGAAGCAAGATTGTTAAGATCCTAACCCTCTGAAAAAATAGTATATAATTTACAAATTAAAATCACCAACATTGGGTGTCCCTCCCAAGATCAGCTAAAAAAATGTCATCATCTTCTAAAGAAATCATATTTTACAATGACTTATGTGGGCAAGGAACCTAAAAGAGGAAAATAGAGAGATTTCAGAGGTCTGTATCAGGGATAATAAATGGCAGAAAGAGCAAAATTACTCATTAAGAGAAACTGACGCTACAATATGAATGTTTTTCCCTTTACTATTTTGGTGAATGGTATGTATTTTCTATTCTGTGGTGGGAACATTTTCCATAAGAATCCCTTAAATCAGTGCCCATGATTGCTGTTCATGGGACTTAATGGTGA
Source organism: Moschus berezovskii (assembly GCF_049115385.1). Lineage (NCBI taxonomy): Eukaryota > Metazoa > Chordata > Mammalia > Artiodactyla > Moschidae > Moschus > Moschus berezovskii. Next base: position 23,487,399 of record NC_142489.1, read on the forward strand.
GGATTTTCAGGAGACATGGAATGAGAGAAGCAAGATAAAGCAGTGGAAAAGCAAGTATAATCTCAACTGGAAACCAAATTATACTACACTTTATCTCACTTTCTATTCAGTCATTTGTTTCCATGTTATCCCTGTCAAAATTTTACCAATGGAAATGGGATTTTCACCTCTCAGATGAGGATACTTTCATGTAACCAAAGGCAGTTTTCCATCATGGGAGTGTTTTACAGGTACTAGTGGCCAGGATTTGTATAGTTGAAGGTTGCCTGATTTTTAAATGAACCTTTGTGGTATAATATTAAGGAAGAATAGTCTGGTACAGTTTTCCCAGCAAGCCACATTGGGTGAGTCCTCTGTTTCTTTCTTTTTCTTTTTCGCCATTGGTCTTCCTGTTTATTGCATGCCTGAGTCAGAATCTACCTCTGACTTCTGGACCACTAGACTTTTCCAGTAAACCACCTTACCAAAGTACTAACAGACTGGGAAAGTGTTAGTGGCTTAGACGTGTCTGATTTTTGCGACCCCAAGGACAGTACCGCCCCTCAACGCCCCCCACCCCAGGTTCCTCTGTCCCTGGAATTTCCCAGGCAGGAACACTGTTGTGGGTAGCTATTTCCTTCTTCAGGTGATCTTCCTGACCAGGAATTGAACCAGAGTCTCCAACATTGGAAGCAGATATTTTTTGTGTCTGAACTGTACAGGTCAATGACAATGAGCACTCCACTGACTAACCACCATACTCAAAGTTCAAGATCCTTGGCGCAATTCTATTGAATGGTTCTTTGATGACGGCTTCTACTAATCCAGGCTGTAAGATCAACCTTCTCTAAACTGCATACCCTGTTACAATAGGAGGTGCACAAAGCTAGATACTTATGAGCTAGAAGGCTTCTAAGGAGCAAAATAGTCAAATGTCTGCCATTGAAAATATCCAAACATGAAAGAGTTTAGAAGTTATAGGGAGATGTCTTGATTAAGAAGATTGCAGGAAAAAGATAAATTAGAAATCAAAATTTTGCAGGCCCACATTCATTCCATAAATCAACTCGAATAGTTTAAATTTTGTCTGTTGTATACAATGTCATCTGAGGAAGAAAAGGTTAAAGCTTAGAGGTGAACAACTGCTAAACTGATCCACTATCTTATGTATATAGATGAAGAAACAGCAATATAAAGGATGTTGCTTGTCAAAGTCCAGCAAGCTTTTAATATGAGGTTTCCTCAGACAATGTTGACCTGAATAAATTGCAGCAAATTCTGAAGCTATTGTTAGGATTACATTTCCATAAGAATGGATAACGAAGTACACGAAGCAAACTGACATTATGTATAAACAATTGTCATCATTGACATCATTATCCCTAATTCTTCTGTATTCTCCTCAGCATCTGTATCAGTATCTGTAATATATCTGTAACGAATCACATTCAGATTAGGCACCATTTTTGTTTTGTTTATTTTTTCATTCAGTTAAGTCACTGAGACATGTCTGACTCTTTGTGACTCCATGGACTGCAGTGTGCCAAAATTCCCTACCACACCAACAATGGTCAGATCCTGTTCAGACTGATAGCCACAGAGTCAGTGATCCCATTCAACCATCTCATCTTTTGTCATACCGTTTTGTCATATCCTCCTGCCTTCAATTTATTTCCAGCATCATAGTATTTTGTAAAGAGTCATTTCTTCACATCAGGTGGCCAAAAATGAAGTTTCAACTTCAGCCTCACTCCTTCCAATGAATATTCAGGACTGATTTTTTTTTTTTTTTAATGATTGACTAGTAGGTTCTCCTTTTGTTCAAGGGCCTCTCAAGAGTATTTTCTAACATAACAGTTCAAAAATATCAATTGTTCTGTGCTCAGTTTTTATTATAATCCGACTCTTACATCTATACGTGACTACTCTAAAAGCCATAGTTTTCAGCAGATGGATTTTTATCAGCAAAAAAATGTCTCTGCTTTCTAATATGCTATTTAGGTTGGTCATAACTTTTCTTCCAAGGAGGAAGTGTCTTAATTTCATGGCTACAGTAAGTGTCTGTCGTGATTTTGTAGCCCTAGGAAGTAAAGTCTGTCACTGTTTCCATTTTTTCCCATCTATTTGCCATGAAGTGACGGTACTGGATGCTATGATCTTCATTTCTTGCAAGTGGAGTTTTAAACCGGCTTTTTCACTCTGCTCTTTCACTTTCATCAAGAGGCTCTATACATCCTCTTCAGTTTCTGCCATAACTGAGGTATCATCTGAGTATCTGAGGACAGATAATTCTTCAGGTAATCTTTATTCCATCTTGTGCTTTATTTAGCCTGGCATTTCGCATGATGTACTGTGCATATATGTTAAATAAGCAAAGTGACACTATTCTTTGACATATCCCTTTTGCAGGTTTTGATCAGTCTGTTGTTCCACGTCTGGTTCTAAGTATTATTTCTTGACCTACATACAGACTTCTCAGGAGGCAAGGAATGGGATCTGGCATTACCATTTCTTGAAGAATTTTCCACAGTTTTTTTTTTTTTTTCATCTACGCAGTCAATGGCTTTTATGTCATCCGGAAAGTAGAAGTAGATTTTTTTTTTTCTTCCTGGAATTATCTTGCTTTTGCTATGACCCAGAAGATGCTGGCAATTTATCCCTGGTTCCTCTGCCTTTTCTAAATTCAGATTGAACATCTGAAAGTTTACATTATTTTAAGACTCTGAATGTCTAGTGTAGATTTATTTAATGAATATGTCATAGATGAGCAGTATCCAATATATTTTTCAGGCTTCTCACCCTACCTGTGGCTATTCATCAGAAAGAAACAATCTATATATGTCAGGAATATATAAGTGCTATGAATGAGTGCAAAAAAGTGCTATTCACATTATTTTAAGTCTTTGTCTTAATAGAAGAGATAGTGAAAAATGATTGTAATGAATATATGTAATATATATTAATACGTGGAGTGTAGACACACTATAGGTGGTGATATATTTGGGGAAGTTTATAAATGTTTCAGGAAGCATTTGAAGATGAAATTACACCTGAAGAAGGCATTAAAAACATCAGCATTTGGTAGGAGAAATTGTGAAAGAAGTGAAGGGCAATTCAGGCAAAATGAAGGACCCTGATAAGGCACAGAACAGGGGAAGAATAAAACATGGACCTGAAGGGAATCTGAATGACTGGTCATGTGTAGACACGTGCAGTGAGCAGCGATGTCAGACATGATTAGAAACATCTTATCATTTAGGTGTGAAACTCATCAGAAATGCTTAAGTGGAAGAGAATTATGTTCTGATGTCTCTTCTGTGCAGTTAGGATGTTAATAAGCACATTTTCCAGGACCCTATTTGCTTTAGTCTTGGAACGTTGTATTTTCAGTTTGCCTGGAATTAGTAGTACGAATGGAGGAGACTGCTTCTTGACCAAGTCCATACTCCAGCAGATACATTAGCTCTAGCTTCATGGCAGCAAACCAGTGGTATTTTCTCCTCCCTGAACATTTGTTGGAGGGATAGCATAAAACATGGAATAGGACCTAGTGGGGGACATGTTGAAGACATCTTTGAAATCCAGCACCAGCAGCTATAGTTCTGCATAGTTCTAACAGCATGCTACAATATGGATTTATTGTCCTCAGCTTTACATTCATTGAATGTGACACCAACCAGCCACTTCATGACTACCTCATGATCACTTATGCTTCTATGTACACCCATCCCCGCTTTAAACCAGCACAAACTTGTACTTCATACTTGAGTGATAGAAACAGAGACTAAAACTGTGCCTAGATCTTATTATCTTCTTGAACACCATGTCCAGGAGGAATAAGTGATTAAAGTTCTTAATCTGCAACTGGTTCTGCATGCGTATGGTTTCTGTGCCCATTTGGAACAGGTCATTACCTGATCTCTAGACTCTCCTACAACAAAGATTAACACTGGATACATTGCCTTATACCTGGAGCCCTGAGGGATAGTCAGGGACACTATCTCATTGGCCCTCTACTTCCATCACCAAGGCAACACAAGTTCTGCAGCATTATTAGAGTTAGAAGGAAGTTCTTGGAGATGAGTTCTAGGAAAAAAAAAAATGAAAATGTAGTAAAGTTACTGATTCACATGCAAAGATTTAGGACCCACTTCTCAGCACTCTACTCCTTCTTTTTACCTTTTTCTCCTGCTTGACGTGTGGAAGCAGTAAAGGATGGAATTTATTCTGTTTTGGGGCTTAGAGAAAAAATAAAGGACTCAAGGAATTTTGAAGTAATCCAGATTGTTAAACATTTCCCTTTTTTGTTTAATTTTTCTTTTCTATGCCTTGATTCATCCCAGTCCTCAAGTTTGTAAACCTGCCCTTTTCACAAGTGCAACTTTGGAATTTCAGAGAGACTCTCTAGAGCAGAGAGCTTATACAGCTTGCTTTACCTTGAAAAAGATGCTGTAAAATATTTGGGTAATGTTTTTCTCCAGCTTTATACATCTAACTTAATGTAGTAGAGAATGACAACCCACTCCAGGTTTCGTGCTTGTAAAATTCCATTGACAGAATTGTAGCCCAGGTGGGCTACACTCATTGGTTTTCAAGGAGTTGGATAGGAGAGAGACACACACTTACACATTTAACTGATGTTCAGATACAAATTTTCTTTCTTTTTCACAGGTCTTCATATGTTTCACACTGAAGGACAAGCAGTTTTCTCTAAATTATCTCTGTAAATGTTCTATAGACTATTGGCTGCTGCTTAAAAACAAAACAAAGGAAAACTTCCTCCCATGTGGCAAGAAGTTTGCTTCCTTTTCTCCAATGATGTTTTGGAATTTCTTTCCTATTAATAGAAATATGGATTTCTATCTTTCTTTAGCTATATGTGATCTGGTAAACTGGGATATGGCTTTGTTGATTTGGGAATAATAACTTCTAACAAATTTTCCCTTTTCTAGAGCAATGGAAATCTCTGGAACTGAGAGGAAATGTCAACATTGAAACCCACATATACCTCTTCCTTATCTAGGATCAGGCTTCTTAGCGGCAGACAAGAACAGGTCTGTCATATCACTAGAGAGCCACTAGAACTATTTTCCCAAGTGTATGTGGCTCTGTTTTTTGTTTTTAGCATACTGTCATGCCTACTTTTATGTCACAATTTAAAGAGGTTTTAGATTCAACTATATTCCACAATCCATTCCATACAAAAAGGTGAATCTCTATAATATTCTTTTCCTCTGAGCCTCTAGACCTTGCCAGAGAATGTATCAGGAAGGCTGAGAGTCCAGTTTCTGAAGGAGTTCTCAAGTATTAGTGAGAACTAATGCTTTTAGCATTAGTTTTAGCATAATTCCCTTTTTCATACATTAATAAGTTTTATAAGATACATTAAGTGTGGTCACAATTGTCTTAATCAGAGGTGGCTAACAAGGTCATAAGGAATCCTGTCATGAAACTAAGGAAGAAGTTGAAATGTGTCATTTAGATTTGAAATCCAGAAGGTTCTTAATATGTAGGCAAGATATATTAGGAAGGGAGGGATAATGAGAATCAGATGTTATAAATAGGAACTTACGGATATCTATGACAAGTGACAGTGGTCTTGTATGAGTGTGAGAGCTGGATTACAAGAAAACCTAATCACTGAAAAAATGATGCTTTTGAATTGTGGGGTTACAGAAGACTCTTGAGAGTCACTTGCACATCAAGGATATCCAAATTGTACATCCCAAAGAAAATCAGTCCAGAATATTCATTGGAAGTACTGATGTTGAAGCTGAAATTCCAATCCTTTGGCCACGTAATGTGAAGAAATGACTCACCCGAGAAGACCCTGCTACTGGGAAAGATGGAAGTCAGAGGGGGATGAGGACAACACAGGATGAGATGGTTAGATGGCATCATGGACTCAATGGACATGAGTTTTAGAAATCTCTGGGAGTTGCTGGTGGGCAGCAAAGCCTGGCATGTTGCAATCCATGGGGTTACAAAGAGTCACACACGACTGAGAGACTGAACTGTACTAGACTGATGACAAATGATTTGTTTACAAGTTTTGCTGATTTCTCTCCAAAGTTTCCCTCACACTACGATGTCGGTCAACCAACTTATGGCTGATTTTCCCATGGCTTCTCTTTATTTGCAATACTCTTCGGAAATTGGTTTGTCTGTTCTTTTGCATTTTATCTTCCTTTCCATTTATTTGTGTGTGTCTCGTATGGCAGGAGGAGTTATTAAAAAATAGGTTATATTTAGTGGCAGGAAGTCATTCAGCAACATTGGTACAGTTTAAAAAGTTAGTAAAAAATCTAATAAAAATATGGGACTTCCAAGTGTGTACTTTCTTCATTTTGTATCAGTAGAGAAGTATCCAAAGAGAAAAGAAAATGCAAATCCAAGGTATGCTGTTATATGATTTCATAACTGAAATATTATGAGGAAACCCCAATAAGCCTCTCATCCTTATCCATCAGGGGACAGGCAAAATAGAAGCCACAATTGCAGAAAACTTACCAAAGTGATCACTTGGACAGACTCCTGTCTAACTCAATGAAGCTATGAATTATACTGTGTATAACCACCCAAGATATTCAGGTCATGGTGGGAATTCTCATGAAACATGATCTACTCGAGAAAAGAATGTCAAAGCACTTCAGTATTCTTGTCTTGAGAAGAATCCCATGAACAGAATGAAAAGGTGAAAAGAAAGGACACTGAACGATGAATTCCCAAGACTGCCAGGTGCCCAATATGATGGACTGATGGATGGAGGTTCATAACACTGCACAGGAAGTGGTGATCAAAATCACCCCCAGGAGAAGATACGCAAAAAGGCAAGATGGTTGTCTGAGGAGGACTTTCAATTTGCTTACTTTCTACAGAAGAAGAGAAGGGAAAGATGATAGGCAAAATGAAAAGATATGTCCATCTGAGTGCAGAGTAACAAAGAATAGCAAGGAGAGCTGAGAAAACCTTTCTAAATGATAAATGTAAAAAGGCATACGAAAACAATGACTGAGAAGGGCTATAGATTTCTCCCTCAAAATTAGACATACCAAGGGAATATCCCATGCAAAGATAGGCAGAATAAGGCAAAAGTGTATGGAGCTAAAGGAAGCAGAAGACATTAAGAAGAGGTGACAAGGATTCACAGAAGAACTTCAGAAAAATGATCTTACAGTAACCACAGTGGTGTGATCACTCACCTAGAACTAGCTATCCTGGAATGCGAAGTCAAGAAGGCCTTACGAAGCATCACTGCAAACAAAGCTATTGGAGATGATGAAATTCCAGCTAAACTATTTCAAATCCCAAATAATGAGGATGTGAAAGTGCTGTACATGATATGCTAGCAAATTAGGGGAAAAAAGAAAATTAGCAGTGGCCACAGGACAAGAAAACGTCAGTTTCATTCCTGTTTCAAAGAAAGGTCATAGCAAAAATTATTAAAATTGTCACACAGTTGCACTCATCTCACACTCTATCAAAGTAATGCTCAAATTCTCCAGCTAGTCTTCAAGAGTAAGTGCATTGATAAATTCCAGATGTTCAAGTTAAATTTAGAAAAAGCAGAAGAAGCAGAAAACAAATTGGCAACCCCCACTGGATCATAGAAAAGAGAATTCCAGAAAAAAACAAATCTACTTCTACTTCACTGACTATGCTAGGGCCTTTGATAATGCACATCACAACTAACTGGAAAACTCTTAAGGAAACAGAAATACCAGACTACTTTACCTGCCTTGTGAGAAATCTTTATACAGGTCAAGCAGCAACAGTTAGAACGAGACAAGGTGCATTACATCGTTTCCAAATTGCAAGAAAACAGATGACCGAGGTTATATGTAGTCACCCTAATTATTTAAATTATTTGTAGAGTACATCATACGGAATGCTGAACTGGATGAAGCACAATATGGAATCAGGAGTGCTAGGAGAAATAACAATAATCTCAAATACTCAGATAGCACCACCCTTCAGGCAGAAAATGAAAAGTAACAAAAGAACCTATTGGGGAGCTAAAAAACCTGTCTTAAAATCCAACATTCAATAAATGAAGATCATGGAATGCACTCCCATTCAGTTCAGTTCAGTTCAGTCACTCAGTCATGTCCGACACTCCGCGACCCCATGAATCACAGCACATCAGGCCTCCCTGTCCATCATTGCAAATAGATGGGGGAACAATGGAAACAGTGAGAGACTTAGTTTTCTTGGGCTCCAAAACCACTGCAGATGGGGACTGTAGTCATGATTTAAAATATCCTTGTTCCTTTGAATAAGAGTTTTGATAAGACTAGAAATCATATTAGAAAACAGATACAGTACTTTACCAACAAATGTCTATCTATGCTATGCTATAGTTTTTCCTGTAGTCATGTATGAATGTATGTGAGTGTTGGACCATAAAGAAAGCTGAGTGCCGAACTGATGCTTTTGAACTTCAGTGTTGGAGAAGTTTCTTGAGAGTCCCTTGCACTGCAAGAAGATCAAGCCAGTTAATCCGAATGGAGACCAACCATGAATATTCATTGGATGGGCTGATACTGAAGCTCCAGCTGACTCAAAGTTCGAATACTTTGAAAAAGACCTTGATGCCTGGAATGTATTGAAGACCGGAGGAGAAGGGGATGGCAGATTAGGAGAAGGTTGGATGGTGGCACCGACTCAATAAACAAGTTTGAACAACTCCAGGGGTTGGTGACGACCAGGGAATCCTGCCCTGTTGCAGTCCATGGGGTTCACAAAGATTTGATATGATAGATCCACTGAAGATAACTCAATTGAAATATTTGTGAAAGAGCATGCTATCGAAACGTGAACCATGGCTCCAGATCTATTAACTATGCTATATATTGGAAGAACTCTAATAGAGAATTCTCCCACAAGACCACCACCCCCCTGCCCAAATGCTATCTCCTGAATTTCTAAGTGGTAACACTGAACTTGGTCTAGTATAGCATTCTGAGGTCTGCAGGCAGGTTTGGTGTTGCTCCCACCAACTCAATCAGATACAAGCTCTGAAATCTCCGTTTCATTCTCCTCTCCATCTTCCTCCATCTAATCACCAACCTGTAGCACCATCTGTCGCTTGCCCTGGAAATGTTTTTGTTCTTACAGTCTTAATCATTTTGAGAGAGGGCACGTAGATTGTCTATATATTAACTGTCTGAGAATTGAATGAAAACATTTGAGAAATGGAAATTTGAGCCTGCAGACAGGCCTGAACTGAAACTTCTTGACTAGGTTCCATAGAGTGGCCAAGTTGAATGTTATTAGTGATTTGAGTCCTATTGACTGTATCAACTGGGAGATGACCATTTTCTCTCTGAAACTAGCATTAAAGGTTTCTATATTACTTCAATTTGGTTGCACATCAGCTAAAAGGTGTCTTGTACCTGGTACTGTTACCTGCAAAAATTATTATTATGTATGCATTGGGCATGATGTGCTGGAGTACAGACTCTATCTTTTGGACTTGACTAAGACAGAAGGTCAATATATATATATATATATATGTATATTTCTGTTCTGTTCAGTCACTCAGTCGTGTCCGACTCTTTGCGACACTGGGGACTGTAGCCTACCAGGCTTCTCTATCCATGGGATTCTCCAGGAAAGAATACTGGAGTGGGTTACCATTTCCTTCTCCAGGGGATCTCCCCGACCCAGGGATCGAACCCAGGTCTCCCGCATCGGAGGCAGACACGTTAACCTCTGAGCCACCAGGGAAGCAGCAACCGTTAAAGTGATATTTCATGTGTTAAGTCACTACACTCCTGTCTGACACTCTGCATCACACAGATTGTCGCCCATCATGTATTCTCAATCCACTGAATTCTCAAGGTGAGGAAATAGGACTTGGTTTTCACGCTTAGTTCCAGGAGATCGTCCCAACACTTGGATCGAACCTGCATCTCTAATGACTTCTGCGTTAGAAGGCAGGATACTTACTACTAGTGCAACCTAGACAGCCATATATGTATAGCTAAACATATACATGCATATGTATATGTGGAAAGTTTACGTATATTATCTTGCTGTATATAGGTAGCAGTATATATTCTAAAGGAGATCAATCCTGGGTGTTCGTTGGAAGGACTGATGCTAAAGCTGAAACTGCAATACTTTGGCCACCTCATGCGATGAGCTGACTCACTGGAAAAGAGTCTGATGCTAGGAGGGATTGGGGTTGGGAAGAGACAGGGACGACAGAGAATGAGATGGCTGGATGGCATCACTGACTCGATGGACATGAGTTTGAGGGAACTCTGGCAGTTGGTGATGGACAAGGAGACCTGGCGTGCTGTGATTCATGGGGTCGAAAAGAGTCGGACACGACTGAGCGAATGAACAGAACTGAACTGATGCATTTTGCAGGAGGTATAAAATTTCAGGTATGTCCTTGCAATTAAGGATTTGTATCAAGAGAGTTGGATTGTGAAGAAAGCTGATTGCCGAAGAATCGATGCTTTTGAATTGTGGTGTTGGAGAAGACACTTGAGAGTCCCTTGGACTGCTAGGAGATCCAACCAGTCCATTCTAAAGAAGATCAATCCTGGGTGTTCATTGGAAGGACTGATGCTAAAGCTGAAGCTCTAATATTTTGTTCACCTCATGCGACAAGTTGACTCACTGGAAAAGACCCTGAGGCTGGGAGAGATTGGGGGCGGGAGGAAACGGGGGCGACAGAGAATGAGATGGCTGGATTGCCTCACCAACTCGATGGACATGGGTTTGAGTGAACTCCGGGAGTTGGTGATGAACACGGAGGCCTGGCATGCTGTGATTCATGGGGTCGCAAAGAGTCGGACACGAATGAGCATCTGAATTGAACTGAACTGTATTGAACTGATCAAGTCCTTAGTTACTGCAGCTGCCACCAGTGTTGCCTGAAGGACTGATTCCAGACAGAAAGAATAGATACTAGCCCTAGTTAAGGTGTTTATCAAAGGGATTATTTCAAGGAGCCCAGATTTTTGCATCTTCCCATAAGTAAAAAAATCTCAACCCATTCACTTTTGGTGTCCAGTGTTTCTTCATTAACCATAATATTTGGACATTCTCCATACCTGATCATTGTACCAAAACTTTTGTAAAACCTGGCCCCATCTATCCTTGTTCAGAGCAGGCTTTTTGCAATACTTGAGAAGTTATTCCTCATGATAAAATCCTTCTTAGGATGAAAGTCCTGCTGAGGAAAACATAATTCTCCACTTTTAGGCTATGCATTTTTCCCAGTCAGTAGCACACATTCTCGGAGCACACACAAGCCACTCCAGTATTCTTGCCTGGAAGATCCCATGGATGGCGAACCCTGGTAGGCTGCAGCCCGTGGGGTCGCTAAGGGTCAGATACAACTGAGCGACTTCCCTTTCACTTTTCACTTTCACACAAAGGAGAAGGAAATGACAACCCACTCCAGTGTTCTTGCCTGGAGAATCCCAGGGACAGGGGAGACTGGTGGGCTTCTGTCTATGGGATCACACAGAGTCGGACACGACTGAAGTGACTTAGCAGCAGCAGCAGCACACATTCTAGTATTGCGATATAAAGGATTCTTATGCAGCACCTCAGTTTTAACCTATGCTTACTAATTCGTACTTACCATAGTTCTGAAAGTCAAAGGTCTGCTATTACTTTTTAAAACTTGAGGGGATTCATGGATTCATAAAATGGTGACATCATATTATGAAAACATATCACCACATTTGTTTGCTTTATTTTAGGAACCCCTTCTTTACGTTAATGACAAATTAGTGAAGTGAAGGGACACTTAAGTGTAGAGTCTGAACTTATTCTGGCTAACTTAGTTCTGCATTTTAAGTGTGTTTGTTTGTTTTTGCTAAGTCTATACATACTAAAGCAGTCTTAGGTACATATTTTACTTGACATGCCCTGGATACTTTATTTGTCACTTTCACAAGTTGGCCAAGTATTGATTTTCTTTCATCAATTGAAACAAAATGATTAAAATTTGGAGCATAATTAACTTACATTGTTGTGTTAATTTCTGCGGCCCAGTGAAATAAATCAGTTATTAGTAAATATAGCAGAGCCTCCCTTTTGAGTGGTCCTCGCATCTCCCTCTTGTACCTCCTCTCCTACCCCACAACCCACTCCACTAGAGCTCTCCATAGCACTAGTTGTCTACTACGTACTTGGTATTTTACATATGTCTGTGCAATTTGTCAATACATTCCATTCTCTCCTTCACACACTGTGTCCACAAGTCTGTTTTCTAGGACTGCATCTCTTCCTACCCTTCAAATGGGTTCTTCAGTACCTATTTTCTAAATTCCACTTATATATATTAATATGCAATATTGGTCTTTCTGTTTTTTAATTTCTTCACTGTGTAATAGGCTCTAGATTCATTTGCAACCCTGCAAATAATCCAACTTTCTCCCTTTTTATGGGTGAGTAATTTTCAATCCTATATATGGACTATAGCTTCTTTATCCATTCTTCGTTTGATGGACACTGAGGTTGCTTCCCTTTATTGGCTACTCTAAATGGTTTTACAATGGTTACTGGCATACACATGTATTTTTTGTTTAAGGTTTCCTTTTAGTGTATGGCAAACAGTGTGATTATTGGGTTATAGGCAGGGGCTTTCTCTTTTCTCCACGCCTTCTCCTTCATATATTAGTATGCAATCATATAAATATATATATACACGTATATATTTACTTCTTTATTTGGTTGCAACAAACTTCAATCACTTCATGTGGAATCTAATTCCATGGCCAGGGATCAAACCTGGGACCTCTGCATTGGGATCATGGTGTCTTGGCCCCTGGACCAGCAGGGCAGTTACAGATTTTATTTTTTTTTAATGATGGGCATTTGGAATGGTGCAAGGTGATACATCATTGTAGTTTTGATTTGTGTGGTTTTAATTGCTGTAGTTTTTACAATGTTCAATTGTTGGAGAGTTTCTATCACATATGATTGTTGGAATATATGAAAGATTTTTCAGCATCTATTAAGGTGATCATATGGTTTCAATCCTTCAATAGGGGATTGGAATGCAAAAGCAGGAAGTCAAGATACATTTGGAGTAACAGATACACTTGGACTTGGAGTACAGAATGAAACAGGGCAATGGCTAATAGAGTTTGGCCAAGAGAATGCATTAGTCATAGCAAACAGCTTCTTCCAACATCACAAGAGAAGTCTCTACACATGGACATCACCAGACTGTCAGCACTGAAATCAGATTGATTATATTCTTTGCAGCCAAAGATGGAGAAGGTCTATACAGTCATCATAAACAAGACCAGGAGCTGACTGTGCCTCAGATCTTGAAATCCTTATTGACAAATTCAGACTTAAATTGAAGACAGTAGGGAAAACCTCTCAGCCATTCAGGTATGACCTAAATCACCTCCGTTATGTTTATACAGTGGAATTGAAAAATAGATTTAAGGGATTAGATCTGATAGAATGTCGGATGAACCATCCCCATGGAAAAGAAATGCAAAGAAAGCAAAATGGTTGTCTGATGAGGCCTTACAAATAGCTGTGAAAAGAAGAGAAGCGAAAAGCAAAAGAGAATATGAAAGATATAAGCATCTGAATACACAGTTCCAAAGAATAGCAAGGAGAGATAAGAAAGCCTTCCTCAGCGACCAATGCAAAGAAAGAGAGGAAAACAATAGAATGGGAAAGACTGGAAATCTCTTCAAGCAAATTAGAGAACCCACGGGAAGATATCATGCAAAGATGGGGTCAATAAAGGACAGAAATGGTATGGTCCTAACAGAAGCAGAAGATATTATGAAGAGGTGGCAAGAATACACAAAACTGTACAAAAAAGGTCTTTGTGACCCAGATAATTACGATGGTGTGATCACTCACCTAGAGCCAGACATCCTGGAATGTGAAGTCAAGTGGGTCTTAGAAAGGATCACTATGAACAAAGCTAGCTGAAGTGATGAATTCCAGTTGAGCTATTGCAAATAATGCAATTTGATGTTTTAAAAGTGCTGCACTCCATATGCCAGGAAATTTGGAAAACTCAGCAGTGGCCATAGGACTGGAAAAATTCAGTTTTCATTCCAATCCCAAAGAAAGGCAATGCCAAAGAATGCTCAAACAACCTCACAATTGCATGAAACTCCCACGCTAGTAAAGTAATCTTCAAAATTCCCCAAGCCAGGCTTCAGAAAAATGTGAACTGTGAACTTCCAGATGCAAAAGCTGGTTATAAAAAGGCAGAGGAACCAGAGATCAAATTTCCAACATCTGCTGGATCATCAAAGGAGCAAGGGAGTTCCAGAAAAATATCTGTTTCTACTTTATTGACTATGCCAAAGCCTTTGACTGTGTGGATCACAATATACTGTGGAACATTCTGAAAGTGATGGGAATACCAGATCTGTCTCTTGAAAAACCTATATGCAAGTCAAGAAGAAATAGTCAGAACTGGACATGGAAGAACAGACTGGTTCCAAAGAGGAAAAGGAGTATGTCAAGGCTGTATATTGTCACCCTGCTTATTTAACTTATATGATGAACACGTATGAGAAATGCAGGGCTGGAAGAAGCACAAGCTGGAATCAAGACTGACAGGAGAAATATCAATAATCTCAGATATGCAGATGACAGCACCCTTATGGTAGAATGTGAAGAGGAACTAAAAAGCCGCTTGATGCAAGTGAAAGAGGAGAGTGAAAATGTTGGCTTAAAGCTCAACATTCAGAAAGATAATATCACGGCATCTGGTCCCATCACTCCATGGGAAATAGATGGGGAAACAGTGGAAACTGTGTCAGGCTTTATTTTTGGGGGCTCCAAAATCACTGAAGATTGTGATTGCAGCCATGAAATTAAAAGACGCTTACTTCTTGGAAGGAAAATTTTGACCAACGTAGATAACATATTAAAAAGCAGAGACATTACTTTGCCAACCAAGGTCCGTCTAGTCAAGGCTATGATTTTTCCCGTGGTCATGTATGGATGTGAGAGTTGGACTGTGAAGAAAGCTGATCACCGAAGAACCGATGCTTTTGAACTGTGGTGCTGGAGAAGACTCTTGAGAGTTCCTTGGACTGCAAGGAGATCCATCCAGTCCATTCTAAAGGAGATCAGTCCTGGGTGTTCATTGGAAGGACTGATGCTGAAGCTGAAACTCCAATACTTTGGCCACCTGCTTGCAAGAGCTGACTCTTAGAAAAAGACCCTGATACTGTGAGGAATTGGGGTCCAGGGGATAAGGGGAGACAGAGAATGAGATGGCTGGATGGCATCATCAACTCCATGGACATGAGTTGGGTGAACTCCAAGCGTTGTGATCAACAGGGAAGCCTAGCCGTCTCTCATTCATAGCGTCGCAGCGAGTCGGATATGACTGAGAGACTGAAGTGAACTGAACTGACCCATTGATATGCAGCTTCTGAAGATGTTTCTGTATCTGTCATATACCCCCCACTTAGTAATTGTGTTCAGTCTTTTTAAGGTATTGGTAGATTTTTTTGCTTGTATTTTGCTAAGGATATTTGCCTCTGTTCATCTATGTGATATAGGTCTAACTTTCCTTTTCTCTGTTATGTTAGTGTTGGCATTGGAGTGATGGTGATCTTGTAGGAGAGTTTGTGGGGTTTTCTTCCACTCTAGAATTTTAGAAGTGTTTCAGAAGTCCATGTGTTAGCAGTTTTCTGACTGGTTTGTAAAATTTCCATGTGAAGCCATCTGCCTTAATTTTATCAATTGAAAAATTTTTATCACAGTTTCAATATTAGTGCTTACCATTGTTGGGTTAATATTTTCTGTTTCTTCTTCGTTGACTTTCTGAGCATTTATCCATGTATTCAAGACCCTGAATTTTATTGACTTACACTTGTTTGTTGTAGTCTCTTACGATTCTTTGCTATTTCTGTGGTATCCGTTATAATGTCATCCTTTGTCATGTCAAATTTGATTGATTTAAGTGTTTGTCTCTTTTTTCTTGATAAGTCTGGACCATGATTTATCTATTTTGTCTATCCTCTCCAAGAGACGCCTTTTGAAGATATTGATTTTGGCTATTTATTTTCATCATATATTTTCTTTAATTTCTGCTCTGATTTTTTTATCATTTTTGCCCCTTGTACTCACTTTGGGGAATTTTGCCTGCTTTTTCTTCTTTCTCTAAATGCTTTATATTTAATATTATGTTAATTACTTGAGATGTGTTTTATTTATCAACTTCACTCTGTTACTGCTTTAGCATGCTCCACAACGTTCAGATAATCATGCTTTTAATATTATTTTCTTCTAATTTTTTTTTCTCTCTGATTTCGTCAGTGATCTCTTGGCCATATAGAGGTGTATTTGTTAGCCTACAGGGATTCGTGATTTTTACAGTCTCTGCCCCCATATCTGGTATGTAAAACATAGCATTGTGTGTTTTAAAAATAAATGAAACAATTAACATTACCTTAAAATTACTGAGGCTTGATTTGAGAGTCAGTTTGTGATATATCCTAGAGATATTTCAATTTCGCTTTAGAAAAATGCATATTTTTCTCTGTTTGGTTGAAATGTCCTAAACGTATCATTTAACTTTGTCAGGTCTCTTTTGCCAATGAACGGTTGTGTTTCTTTTTAAACTTCATGTTTTTAATTGGAGGATAACTGCTTCCTAAAGTTGTGTTAGCTTCAGCAGTACAACAGTGTGTATTAGCCTATAGGAGACCAATGTCCATTTTTATTAATGTCCGCTGTTAATTATTTTTTGTTACTTATTCGTTTTTCTAGGCCCTTCAAAAATGTTTCTCGTCTTTTCTCCATTCTATCTCAGGAATGCTTTTCTCACCTTTACTATCATTACTTCCAAGTATTTTGTAGGGAGGCTGCCCGTTTTTTCTTTCATTGTGTTTTGAATTTTTACCACATTCCTTTGCCCACAACATATTTTCTGTCTTCATATTTCCCTACTTTCTGTGTTAATGGTCATTTCTTCTCAGACTGCTGGGTTATAGTTATTGCTCCTCGTCTCCACTCCAAGTCGATAAAGTTGGTTGAGTGACTAGTTTGGGCTTTGGAGTGGGAGAGACTGGAAACTATGCTCTTGAGTCTGCAGCTGAGACTTCTCTCATTAATGGTGGGACCATGTATTTTCATGTCATTTGCAGGTGTCTATGGGATTAGTGTTCATTGGAAGGACTGATGCTAA
Organism: Moschus berezovskii; assembly: GCF_049115385.1. Taxonomy (NCBI): domain Eukaryota; kingdom Metazoa; phylum Chordata; class Mammalia; order Artiodactyla; family Moschidae; genus Moschus; species Moschus berezovskii. The sequence goes on from NC_142489.1 coordinate 23,504,536, forward strand.
AGCTGAAACTGCAATACTTTGGCCACCTCATGCGATGAGTTGACTCTCTGGAAAAGACTCTGATGCTGGGAAAGGTTGGGGGAGGGAGGAGAAGGGGACGACGGAGAATGAGATGGCTGGATGGCATCACCGACTCAATGGACATGAGTTTGAGTGTACTCCGGGAGTTGGTGATGGACAGGGAGGCCTGGCATGCTGTGATTCATGGGGTCGCGGAGAGTAGGACACGACTGAGCGACTGAACTGAACTGTACTGATGGGATTAATCTGTCATTAGCCATTGTATCTGCTGATGGTTTGGTTTGTGTTTCTGTCTTGCTTGTTGTGTGGTGTGAGGCATCAGCCCTGGGTTGCACAGGTCGTTGGTTGGAGTGCATCTTAGATCAAGAAGGAGGCCTTCATGGAGACTGTCACCAGTTAATATCCACTGTAGACAGGAATTCCCTAGTGTCCCATGATCCTGTTTTCCGTGCTGACACCTGAGAAGATCAGGCCCAACTTATGCTCAGAGGACCACGATACCATAGGAAGAGATTGAGGAGATTTAAAAAAAAAGTAACACAGGTAAATGGCAAAAAGAAAAAAAATAAATAAAAGGAGCAAAAGCAATAAACACAACAGAGAAAACAACAGATTCATAAAGGGAACCAATCGAAAAAATCTCAAGCCAAAAAACAACACCGGAGCAGAATGTCAACTGAAGAATAAAGAAAGCAAATCTGACAAGATCAGATACAGCCCCCACAGAAAAACAGAAAATCACAATTAATGTAGAAATGCATATATTTTAAAAAGGAAGAGATGCAACAGCAACTAAAGGCATGGAAAATAGGTAGCCAAGGTAAAAGTAGAAATAGCTATACAAGAAATAAAAAATATGGTTGAAATGATCTTAAAAGGCCAAAAGAATGTGTAATAACAAAGAAGCCTACAACTGGGCAAAATAGTGCACCAACAACACAACAATGCAATGCATCAAAAGAATAAAGCATATTTCCTACTGTCTCATCTGTCAGTATCCTAGTCCCCAGGATGAGTCAGAGGAAAACTATACCTCTTTGGGAAGCTGTCCAATGATAGAGGAAACTGGACTCTGGATCTCTCCAAGGACAGCTCATACTTAAAACTGCTATAATTCCTGTGCGTTCTTACAGCTGCCTGAGCCTGGTCATTTTCTTTTGCTTGAGCTCTTATCATCTTTTGATCTATTCTGTAAATACAGGGTCTATGTCATTAATAGTGTGTATTTAATCTGTGGCATGCTTAACCGGTTGGAAGATATCCAATCCTCTTCCTTAATGTCTCTGTCCCTGGGTCTCAGATGTAATTTTCATCTTTCCTTCACCTGTGGTCACCAAAGGAGTCTTCCCCGAGACACTTGTGGAGCACTTGGGTCTGCCTTGGTGAACACAGGAGGCGGTACAGCTGCTTGGAATGCTGGAACCCTGGTGGTGCCAATTATGAATAGGAGCCAGCAGCCATGGGCATAAGAGATTTTCAATGAGTGGTACTTCTGGCTGGTCTTTCTCTATTTCCTGGCAGTTGGTGTTAACAGGTGGGAAGACCAAGGGCTACAAAAGTGTCTCTACTTCCTGAGTGTGATCAGCAGTAAGGTCCTGCCTCTTTGGCAGTTTGGGAATACTCAAAATGCATTCCCTGCTACATATCTACTCGTACCTGTTCCAATAGGTCATCTCCACATAGTCAACAGCAGTCCTCTCCCAGGATGGCTCTCTAAATCCAGTGTTCCAGCTGCCAGACCCCATGCACACTGGTTGAGCTGCATTGTAGTCTGGGCCGTATAGGGCCATGACACACATTGTCTGTGTGACTCTTGTTCTATACAATTTATATTTCATTAGCTGTTCCTCCTTGCTTCCTTTCAGCCCAAGTAATGTACACTTTAGTGAAGCGTCTTGCCTCGTTCCGGAAATCTCTTCCCTGCTTCTCCATCTCCCACCCCAAGGTGCAGGTTTTGTCTTGCTTCCTCTTACCTTCCTTCTTCCATCTTATTTCCTTTCCACCCCAGTATGTCTGAAACCCAGAAGGGACATTCTGGTGACCGGGGTCTTCTGCTAGTATTTATCGGATGCTCTGGGAGAACTGTTGTCATTGTAGAAGTAGTATTTGTGATCCATTCTTTGAGAGAGTTGCATTTCACGTCCACCTAAATTTTTGTCTTCTTGGAACTTCTGTTTTGCCTGGCAAGCTCTATTATTCTTTTATCCTTGAAAGCAAAACATGAAACATTAGTTAACATGAATTACTCTGTTTGGTGGGAGGTTGCATACATACACACATAACTGGTACTACTTTGACTTCCAAATGCAATCAAGTGCATTTTATTGTTGTTACTGCTTTTCTTTCCCCCTTGGAAATTTCTCTTAATGAGGAATTTTCATCAGCATGAAGAAATTCAGAACTTTCCACTTAAAATATAATAGCATAATTGAGCTCAAAAAGTCAGCACTTGAATATATCTAGCTTTTTTTTTTTTTTAACATTCTTGACATTTTCCCACAGCACAGATGTCTAATTTTGGATCTCAAAGCTTAACTCCATTCATTGGGTGTCAAAGGTCAGAGACTGCCGTGACCATAACTTAAATCTTGTAGAATAGGAGGCAAACACAGGAAATTACCAGTTCCCGCTTGAATACTTGCAAAAGAGATAAAACCACAATAGCAACAATGACCAAAATATAAAATTAAAATACAAAACAAACAAATCAAAATGTGTAGTTAGTGATTTAATCATAAGAGGTACACATTAATTGATGTTTGGATCATAGAAAAAGAAAGGGGATACCATACAATCATCTATATCTGCTTAATTGTCTCTGTTCATGACTAGGACACTGTGAATCACACACAAACCAAAACAAAGGGAAAATAATTGTGGAAAAATCCTAGCGATAAGAATACCAGAACTTCTTACCTGTCTCCTGGGAAATGTGCGTGCTAGTAAAGGTGCAACAGTTAGAACTGGACACGGGATAATAAACTGGTTCAAAATCGGGAAAGGACTATGTCAAAGCTATGTATTGTTACCCTACTTATTTAACTTCTGTTTCTGAGAACATCATGAAAAATAAAATCTTAGATGAAGCTAAAGCTAGAAACAAAATGTATGTGGGAGATACGAATAACCTTAGTTATCCCAGTGACAACACCCAAATGACAGAAGAACTATAGGAACAAAGGAGTCTCTTGATGAAGGTATTTTCTGTTTCAAGCATAGACATCTGAAACGAGATAGTCCTACATAAAAGATGAAATTCTAAGTTTCACATATGAAAATCTAGATGCAGGTTTCAGTAGGTGAGATACAGAATTCTCTATTATTCACATATACAAATCTGGGGACAGTTTTTCCAATTTGAATCATGGAATTCTCTATACATCACACATGAAAGTATGGACACAGAATTTTCTGCATAAAATCTGGAATTTTTCACGTTAGAGATATGAAAATTTGGATGCAGATTCTTTTAAAGGAGATATGAAAATATCTATTTCACATATCAAAACATGGTCACAGGTTTTCTAACATGAAATATGAGATTATTTTCATATTTCTCATTTGAAAATCTTTGTGTTGTCTTTCCTTCATGAAATACTTAATACTGTCTATTTAATATGTGAAAACTTGCACTAATTTTCCTACTAGACATATAGAATTTGCCCACAGATTTTCATGCTTGAACTATGAAATTATCTGTATTTCCATCAAGAAATTTTGAATGAAGATCTTCTTATAGGAGATTTGGAATTCTGTGTATTTCATATTTGAAAATTTGGGGAGAAATGTTCTCATATGAAATCTCAATTATTCACGTATGAAAACTTTTCCCAGATTTGTAAACTTAAAGTAGAGAATTTTCAATGATTCAGAAATTAAGACCTGTGCTAAACAGTCAAACATTCAACAGCTATATTTCATGTATTTCCCTAATACCATATAGAGTTCTCTGTATTTCTTAGATGAAAGCCTGGGTGAATATTTCCCTACATGAAACAGGGAATTAATATATTTTACACATGTAAAATCAAAGACCTTATGATTATACAGTGGAAGTGGTAAACAGAATCAGGGGATTATAACTGATCGAGTGCCTGAAGACCTATGGGTGGAGATTTGTGATATTGTACAGGAAGCAGTGATCAAGACCAGCCCCATAAAAAAGAAATGCAAAAAGCAAAGTGACGTGACCTTGCAAAGAGTTGAGAAGAGGAGGCAAGCCAAACGAAAAGGAGAAAAGGAAAACTATACACATTTGAATTCAGAGTCCCAAAGAATAGCAAAGAGAGATAAAACTTTCCTCGGTTATCAATGCCAATAAATAGAGGAAATAAAGAGAATAGGAAAGACTTCAGATCCCTCCTGTAAAATCAGAGATACCAAGGGAAAATTGCCTTCAAAGAGGAGCACATTAAAGGACAGAAATGGTACAGATGTAACAGAAGCAGAAGCTATTTAGAAGAGGTGGCAAGAATACACAGATGAATGATACACAAAAGTTCTTCATGACCCAGTTAAGCACAATGTTCTGATCACTCACCTAGAGTCAGACATCATGGAATGTGAAATGAAGTGGGATTTAGGAAGCATAACTACAAGCAAAGCTCGTGGAGGTGATGGAATTCAGTTGAGCTATTTCAAATTCTAAAAGATGATGCTAGGAATGTGCTGCCATCTATATGCTAGCAAATTTGGAAGACTCAACTGTGGCCAGAGTATGGAAAAGGTCAGTTGTCATTCCAACTGCAAAAAAGGCAATCCAGAGAATGTTCATGCTACGGCTTAGTTGCACACATTTCACACGCTCGCAAAGTACTGCTCAAAATTCCCCAACCAGGCTTCAACAGAATGTGAACCATGAGCTTCCACATGTTCAAGCTGGATTTAAAAAGGACAAACGAACCCGAGATCAAACTGCCAACACATGTTGGGGAATGAAAAAAGCAAGAAAACACCAGGAAAGCATCTACTCCTATATGACGATGCCAAAGACTTTGATTGGGTAGATCATAGCAAAATGGGAAATTCGACAAAAGATGGGACTACTAGACCATGTTATATGCCTCCTGAGTAAACTGTATGGAGGTCTAGAAGCAGCAGTTAGAATAGGACATGGAAGAACAGACTGGTTAGGAGTTGGGAAAGGAGCACGTCAAAGCTGTATATTGTCACCCTCTTTATTGAACTTACTTGTAGAGTTAATCATACAAAAGGCCACGCTGGATGCAACAGTGTTTGCAATCAAGGTTTCTGGAGAAGTATCAATAACCTCAGATATGCAGATGACACGATTCACATGGCAGATCTTCAAAAGAACTAAAGAGTCTCTTGAGGAAAGTGAAAGAGAATGAAAAAGATGACTTAAAACACCACATCCAAAATGAGAATCATGGCATCTGGTCTCATTACTTCATGTCATAAAGATGGGAAACAATGGAAATAGTGAGAAACTTTATTGGGGGAGAGGGCTCCAAAATCACTGCAGATGGTGACTCTGGTCATGTAATCAAAATACACTTTATCCTTAGAAGAAAAGTTATGACCAAGCTAGACAGCATATTATAAAGCAGACAAAGGTCTGTCTAGTCAAAGCTATGTGCAAGTCAAGTAGAAGTGAGAGTTGGATTAGAAAGAAAGTTGACCTCCAAGAATCAATGCTATTGAAATGTGGTGTTGGAGAAAACTCTTGAGAGTCCCTTTGACTGCAAGGAGATCAAAGCAGTCAATTCTAAGGGAAATCAGTCCTGAATATTGATTGGAAGGCCTGATGCTGAAAAACTGGAACTTGAATATGTTGGCCACCTGATGTGAAGGACTGACTCACTGGAAAAGACCCTGATGCTGAGAAAGATTGAAAGCTGGAGGAGAGAGCGAAGACAGAAGATGAAATGCTCAGATGGAATCACTGACTCAATGGGCATGGGTTTGAGCAGGCCCTATGAGTTGCTGATGAACGGGGAAGCTTGGCAGGCTACAATCCATGGGGTCAGAAAGAGTTGGACAGGACTGAGTGACTTCACGGAATTCACCGTACTTACTTAGGTTCTCAGGGAAAGGAAAGTGGTAAAGAACACTCTTACCCATCAACTGATAATCCTCAAAGATTCCTAATGCTTCCTAAGTGTTTTCACTGTTTCCTCAGAGATTCAACTGGGATGAACATTCTATTAAATGGGTAAGATCTCCTAGGAAACAATGGAAGGGGCATAATTTAGAGAAAGGGATAGAAGAAAGTAAGCACATCAGGAAGGCAGCATGATCTGGTCAACAACATACAGAACTCTCCTTTAATCCTTCCCACTGATTTCCTTCTAAATCCCAAGGATAAGACCTGACCAATCCAACGGCAGTGACCAAGGCATTGCTGCCTATTGATTTAGTGATGACACAAAGCAAGCACATCATGGTAATCACACCTCCGTTAACCTCCCCTAACCAAGACAATAGGCTGCAGTAGCCTTTAGGGAGATTAGAGGATCACAAGGTCTCCCACGATGTGTTGGAGCCACCTGGGCCTTTCCCACAGAGAGTTTTCCAGGTGTGATTAAGTTCCTTTTTAAATGTTTTCATCTATGGACTCCAATCTTACTGCCAGTCCTCTGGATTTTTGAGAACCCCAAAAGACCACGATTCTAGTTTGCAAAGTGCACAACTGATAAAAATAAATAAATAATACAAGTCCAAACTGAAGGGCCTATGGATAATCACATGCTCCTCAGCTCTAAGAAGAGCCATTAGATCAGCAAAACCACAGCTCCAGGCAAATCCATTGTTAACACCTACTGCCCTTCAAGGGACATACCCCAGTATTGATACAGAGTATAGATTGTAAGCCCTCTACCAACTTGAGAAATTGGGCTAACAAGACCTCTGAACCTCCCGTCTTAGCCAAGCCTAAAGGACAGAATGTGTGCACATCAGGCCAAGGTATGTTCAACTGGGAATATTTGGAGGGAACAGTGCCAGGTATAGGAGACTATAGAGAAGGCGTGCACCCAAATGAAGTCATACAGAAATCCTTTGTACAGTTTCACAGAGAAAATGTTCATCTCCAAGATGACCCAGTTGATATGATTCAAGTCATTAATAACATTCAATGTAGCCACATGTCTGCAGATTCCCACTCTGTAACTTCAGAAGTTTCTGTACAGGGCTGTCTGCAGCCTCTGATTTTCATTCCTAAATTATGTTCATTCAATCAGCAGAGAGTTTGAAATACAGACAATGGGTAGTCACCCCTGGACGATGAAGAAGACTGTAAGAACAAAGAATCTTTCCAGGGCAAGGGACAACAGACACCACTGGTTGGTGATAAAATGGGGGAAGTTGGAGAGGAGAATTACGGGCAGATTTCAGAGTTAGCATCTGGCCTTTTGGGTGGTGGTTGCTGTGTCAGACTTGGCTTCAGGCCTTGGGGAGATATTTCCAAAGGTAATAAATTAATGTGGTCTCTGTCCTCAACGAGCTTTTACAATCTTAAAGCCTCAGCCTATGATACTACACCAAGTAGAGTGCCATAGCTTAGAAATGCAGGAGATAGTAATTTAGGGGAGGTTCTGGGAGACTTGCAGGGGATGTGGTCTATCAGACATGTTCTAACACTTAGCATAATTAATAGGGCTCGAGCCAGGACTCATTTTTATGCATATAGACTGTTCTCTTAGGCATATTTCAATTTTGAGATCATATACCCTCATATCAGGGATTTCACTTTCTTGGTGAGTACTTCTCGACTCATAGAAATGGAAGATAACAATAGCTTGGAAGTCACATCTTTGTATTAGGACCTTTCTATCAATTTTCCAACTCTACCAATTGTGCTGGGTAACTTCCTGCCACTTCTAAACATGGCCAACTTTAGAGTACCTCCTCATCCTGTACCCAAGGCACTGCAATAAGTGTAAAAACAGACAACCTACAAAAGAACATTTACAGCTCATGATTATTTGCTAATTTTCTTTTCAGTTGAAGTGTCCATAGGTGTGAGTGGGATATAAAAGCCCTCATTATAATTGTGTTACTGTTAATTTCCCCTTTTCTACTTGCTTGCATTTACCTTACATATTGAGGGTCTCCTAAATAGCACAGTTGTTTAGTTACACCTAATTGCTATATATAGGCATTACACTCATTAGTAATGGACACACCTTTCCTCAAGTGCACATGGAACAGCCTCCTGGAAAGATCAAATCCCAGTCCATAAAACTACCGTTGCTAAATTCAAACAACAACAAAAAAGAAAAGTGAAAGAATTTCGAGCATCTATTCCAATCACAATGAAGTAAGAATAGGTGTCAAACAGAGAAGAAAAATTAAATAAATCTCCAAACATAAGGAGGCTAAATAACAGACATCTGAATAAGCAACAGATCACAGAAAAAAATCAAAAAGGAAATCAAATTTAAATTCAATCAAAGGAAAATTAAAACACATGTATACCTGCGGCAGCTTCATGTTAAGGTATGGCAACACCGATACAATAATGTAAACTAATTAGCCTCCATAAAATAAATAAAATTACAAAAAGAAAATTAAAACACGACAACCCAAAACTTTGGGTTTCAGTAACAAGCAGTGTTAAGAAGGAGTTTCATAGCATATAAATCTGCCTCAAAGAAGAAGATGAACATCAAAGAAAGAGGCTACCTTTACATCTAAAGCAAACACAAAAAGAAGAACACCAGTAGAATGAATAGAACCATAAAAATCAGAGCAGAAATAAGTGAAAAAGAAACAATCGTGACTATGGCAAAGCTCAATAAAATGAAAATCTGGTTCTTTTAGAATATAAATCAAAGACAAAACATTAACCAGAGTGATCAAGGAAAAAAGAAAAAAAAAAGAGGGGGTGCTGGGGTGGTGGAGAAGAATCCAGATAATAAAATTGCAGATGAAAATAGAGTAATCACAACAGAAAACACAGACATACCAAAGATCATAAGAAATTACTGTGAGAAATTATATGTCACATAAATGGACAACCTTGAAGAAATGGAAAAAAATCTTAGAAAAGAATAACTGTCCATAAATGGACGAGCAAGTAGAAAATCTTATAGATGAATCAGAATCACGGAAATAAAACCTGTAATCAAGAATCTTTCAACGATCAAAAGACCAGGACCAGATGGTTTCACAGGTGAATCCTACTTTTTTTTTTTTTTTTTGGAATTTACCAAAAAATGGTTTATGGAAGAACAAAGCCTTAACCAACTCAAACTTTTCCAGAAAATTGCAGAGGCTGATAAGCTCCCCAACTCATTCTCCGAGGCCACCATCACCCTAATACCGAAACCAGACAAAGATGCAACAAAGAAAGAAAACTACAGGCTAATGTCACTAAACATATTGGTAAACATAGGTGCAGAACATTTCCTGCAACTTCTAGCAAACAGAATCCAAAAACATATCAAAAAGGTCATACATCATTACCTTAGAAGCACGTGGGCATCATCCCAGGGATGCAAGGATTCCTTAATATTTGCAAATCAATCTGATACACCACATTAAACGGAAAGATTAAAAACAATATGATTATCTCAATAGATGCAGAGAAAGTCTTTCACAAAAGTCAACACCTCCTTATGATAACTCTCCAGAAAGCAAGTGTAAGAGGAACATATCTCAACACAATAAAAGCCATATATGAGAAACCCACGACAAACAATATCTTCAACGGTGAAAAATTGAAAGGATTTCCTATAAAATCAGGAGTAAGCCAAGGGTGCTCACTCTCACCACAACTCTTCAACATTGATTTGGAAGTCCTAGACACAACAGTCAGAGAAGAAAATGAAATAAAAAGGAATCCAGGTTGGTTAAAAAAAAAAAAAAAAAGTAACTCTCACTATTTGCAGACGACATGATCCTCTACATAGAATGCCCTAAAGACACCACAAGAACATTACTAGAGCTAATTGACGAATATCAAAATGTTGCATGTTATAAATTATTACCCAGAAGCCCCTTGCATTGCTATACATGAACAAATGAGAAAATAGAAAGAGAATAAATCCTGTTCAGCGTTGCAATGAAAAGAATAGAATACTTAGCGGTAAATTTACATAAAGAAACAAAAAGACTTATATGCATATATAGAAAACTATAAAACAATGATGAAAGAAAGATGAGACAGACAGAGAATTATACCAGGTTGATGGACTTGAAGAGATAATATAGTGAAAATGAGTACACAAACAGAAGCAATCTATAGGTTCAATGCAACTCTTATCAAGTAAGCAATAGTATTCTTCACAAAACTAGAACAAATATTTTCACAGTATTTATACTTTCACAGTTGGAGAAGGCAATGGCAAGCCACTCCAGTACTCTTGCCTGGAAAATCCCATGGACGGAGGAGCCTGGTAGGCTGCAGTCCATGGGGTCGCTAAGGGTCGGACACGACTGAGCGACTTCACTTTCACTTTTCATTTTCACACATTGGAGAAGGAAATGGCAACCCACTCCAGTGTTCTTGCCTGGAGAATCCCAGGGATGGGGGAGCCTGGTGGGCTTCCGTCTATGGGGTCACACAGAGTCGGACACGACTGAAGTGACTTAGCAGCAGCAGTAGCAGCATACTTTCACAGTAAATATAGAAACACAGGGAAACCTCTAAAAGCAGAAGCAATCCTGAGAAAGAAGAATGAAATGGAGTAATTAACCTGCCTGAGTTCAGACTATACTATAAAATTACAGTTATCAAGACAGTAGCACAAAGACAGAGATCTAGATCAGTGGAACAAAATAGAAAGCCTAGACATAAGTCCACACATACATGGGCATGTTAATTTTGACAAAGCAGGAACTAATATACAATGCAGAAATGATAATCTCTTTAACAAGTGTTGCTGAGGGGAAAAGCATCAAAAAATTGTAAAAGAATGAAACCATAACCCTTCCTAACAACATATGCAAAACTAAACTCAAAATGGATTAAAGATCTAAATATAAGACTAGAAACTATAAAACTCTTAGAGGAAAACGTAGGCAGGACACACTTTGACGTAAATCACAGCAAGATACTCTCTGACCCACCTCCCAGAGAAAAGGAAATAAAACTCAAACAAACATATGTGACCTAATTGAAGTTAAAAGCTTTTGTACAATGAAGGAAACTAAAAGAAATGTGAAAAGCCACTCTTTGAAACGGAGAAAATAACAGTAAATTATTAAGCCAAGCTCCTGAGAAGTGTTGAAGATCAAGAAAGACCATGGAAAAGTAGACCATTAGACGACTGATTGACATAATAGTGTGGAAGAAGCTCTGATGAGAAATTGGCAATCCTTGTACATATCTTATTTGTTGTAGATATCAAGAAATCCATTTTTCTCCCACTGAGGTCTCATCAAGTCTCTCCCCTCATCACATACACTGCTTACAGGTGATGAACCAGCTTCCTCTGATATTTAAACTGCAAATTTCAACTTCTTCCTTACTTGACTGACAGGATTACTTATGACTTCGTTTGATATCCGCTCTTTTACTATAGCGATCAGTAGGAGACTATAAGCAATGTGAAAAGGCACCCTATGAAACAGAGAAAATAACAGGAAACGAAATCACTGACAAATAATTAATCCTTACACTACAAAAGCAGCTCATGAAGCTCAATGCCTAAATAACAAATGACTGAAAAAAGAAATGGGTCAATAAAGCAGAAATACATGTTTTTATGGAACTATCTTGTTTTTTCCATGAAACAGGAGACACTGGCAATTTGATCTCTGGTTCCTCTGCCTTTTCTAAAACCAGCTTGAACATCTGGGACTTCACGGTTCACGTATTGCTGAAGAGTGGCTTGAAGTATTTTGAGCATGATTTTACTAGCGTGTGAGATGGGTGCAATTGCGCAGTTTTTTGAGCATTCTTTGCCATTGCCTTTCTTTGGGACTGGAATGAAAACGGACCTTTGCCAGTCCTGTGGCCACTGCTGAGTTTTCCAAATTTGCTGGCATATTGAGGGCAGCACTATCACAGCATCATTTTTCAGGATTTGAAACAGCTCAACTGGAATTCCATCACCTCCACTAGCTTTGTTCCTAATGATGCTTTCTAAGGCCCATTTGACTTCACAGTCCATCATGATTATTTTGGTCGGGAAGATCTTTTGTTTGGACAGTTCTGTGTTCTTGCCACTTCTCCATTTCTCCTGCTTCTATTAAGCCCATACCATTTCTGTTCTTTATCGAGTCCATCTTTGCATGAAATGTTCCTTTGGTATCTCTAATTTTCTTGAAGATATCTATAGTCTTTCCTATTCTGTTGTTTTTCTCTATTTCTTTGCATTGGTCGCTGAGCAAGGCTTTCTTATCTCTCCTTGCTATTCTTTGGAACTCTGCATTCAGATGCTTATATGTTTCCTTTTCTCCTTTGCTCTTCACTTCTCCTCTTTTCACAGCTATTTTTAAGGCCTCACCAGACAGTGATTTAGCTTTTCTGCATTTCTTTTCAGTGGGGATGATCTTGATCCCTCTCTCCTGTACAATGTCACGAGCTTCCATCTATAGTTCGTCAGGCTCTCTATCAATCTGATCTAGTCCCTTAAATCTATTTCTCACTTCGTCTGTATAATCATAAGGGATTTGACTTTGGTCATATCTGAATGGTCTAGTGGTTTTCCCTATTTTCTTCAATTTAAGTCTGAATTTGTCAATAAGGCATTCATGATCTGAGACACAGTCAGGTCTTGATCTTGTTTTTGCTAACTCTATAGAGCTTCTCCATCTTTGGCTGCAAAGAATATAATCAATCTGATTTCAGTGTTCACCATCTGGTGATGTCCACGTGTAGAGTCTTCTCTTATGTTGTTGAAAAAGGGTTTTTGCTATGACCAGTGCATTCTCTTGGCAAAACTGCATGACAGACCATGCAGAAGTGATGCCAGCTGTGCGATGGACCATGCAGAAGCATGACCAAAACGAATTACCCCTCGCCCGAGCTCTGGGTTGTGGCTGAGAGGAGCAACCCCATGTCCAAGTGGTGGCGATTGCACAGGCGTAGGAGGGCCGAGACGAGCTATTCCATGTTCAAGGTCAGGAGGTGCGGTAGTTAAGAGATACCCCTTGTCCAAGGTAAGGAGCAGTGGCTGTGCTTTGCTGGAGCAACCAGAAAGAGATACCCCACATCCAAGGTAAGAGAAACCCAAGTAAGATGGTAGGTATTGCGAGAGGGCATCAGCAGGCAGACACACTGAAAATATAATCACAGAAAACCTGTCGATATGATCACACAGTCTACAGCCTTGTCTAGTTCAGTGTGGTTCACTGCAGAAGGGAATGGCAAACCACTTCAGTATACTTGCCTTGAGAACCCCATGAACAGTATGAAAAGGCACAATGATAGGATACTGAATGAGGAATTCCCCAGGTTGGTAGGTGTCCAATATGTTACTGGAGATCAGTGGAGAAATAAATCCAGAAAGACTGAAGGGATAGAGCCAAAGTTAAAACAAAGCCGTCTTGTGGATGTGACTAGTGATACAAGCAAGATCCAGTGCTGTAAGAGCAATGTTGCTTAGGTACCTGGAATGTTAGGTCCATGAATCATGGCAAATTGGAAGTGGTCAAACAGGAGATGGCAAGTGTGAACATCGACATTCTGGGAATCAGTGAACTCAAATGGACTGGAATGGGTGAATTTAACTCAGATGACCATTATATCTACTAATGTGGGCCTGCAAAGCTCTGTTTTCTAATTTTTATTTTTCTCATAATCTTCATAATCAAACCATTTCCTTGGAACTGTTAAGCTCTTTCATATTTAGGTATTTTCAATACCAACCACTTGGTTATTTTGCTCCTTAGCAGGCTTTCTTCCCATATGTAGTGGTCCAAAGATCAGAGGTAGCCTCTCTTTCAGGGGTATGATAAGTAAAAAAACAAATTTTTAAAGATAGATGAAGCGTGGCAAGCTGGGGAGACTGTCCAGACTATCTGTCTTTTACAGTGCCCCACCCAGGTCTCTTTAATTAGGCACCCTTCAAGCTCTACAAGCCCTGGCCGCTAATCTCTTTAAAAAGCTCCCTAGTCTGAAAATAATTTCCTTTGGTCACATGAAAGCCTCCTCGTGTGAGAGGAGAAGATCCCATTTCCATGGGTAAAACTTAAACAGTGAGTGACTTGGAAACAAATGGCTTAATTCAAAGTGAGAAAAACTTTTGAAAAATTTATATACAAAGTGGTGCAAATTGTTCTACACTTAATATTAGATTCTGTACTCCTTCTGATATATCTTTGTTCCCTCTTTCCATTTCTCCTTGAAATCCTCAGCAATAAGTCACTTGAAGAGCAATTATGGACCCTGATTTAAGGGATACTGATGAAAACATTCCCACTACTGAAGAGCAAATACCATTCACCAGGAAAAGGAAGGTGAAAAATATTTTTACTCTCAGCACAATTTCTCTAAAGTAGAAATGGCCTTGTCTGTTGTTATTTAGTACTCCTGATGTAGAATTCTGAATTTCGTTTTGTTTGTTTGCTTTTATATGTTCTAATCCTTTTTTATTTACAGTTTTTTCTTTTTTTTACTTTAAAGTAGTGTATTGGTTTTGCCAGTTATTGACATGAATCTTCCATGGGTGTACATGTGTTCCCCATCCTTAAACTCCCTCCTACCTCCCTTCCCATCCCATCCCTCTGGGTCATCCCAGTGCACCAGCCCTGAGCATCCAGTATCATGAATCGAACATGGACTGGAAATTTCTTTCACATGTGATAATTTACATGTTTCAATGTCATTCTATCATATCATCTCTTCCTTGTCCTCTCCCACAGTGTCCTAAGACTGTTCTTTACATCTGTGTCTCTTTTGCTGTCTCGCATACAGGGTTACCATTACCATTTTTCTAAAGTCCACAAATATGCATTAGTATACGCTATTGGTGTTTTTCTTTCTGACTTACTTCACTCTCTAAGTAAGGCTCTGGTTTCACCCACTCTTTAGAACTGGTTTTAATGGCTGAGTAATACTCTACTACTGGAACAACAGACTGGTTCCAAATACGAAAAAGAGTACATCAACGTTATATATTGTCAGTCTGCTTATTTTAGTTATTCAGAGTACATCATGAGAAACGCTGGTCGGAAAGCACAGTCTGGGATCACGATTGCCGATAGAAATATCAATAACCTCAGATAGGCAGATGACATCACGCTTATGGCAGAAAGTGAAGAGGAACTAAAAAGCCTCTTGATGCAAGTGAAAGAGGAGAGTGAAAATGTTGGCTTAAAGCTCAACATTCAAATAACTAAGATCATGGCATCTGGTCCCATCACTTCATGGGAAAGAGATGGGGAAACAGTGGAAACAGTGTCAGACTTTATTTTTCTGGTTTCCAAAATCACTGTAGATGGTGATTGCAGCATGAAATTAAGACACTTACTCCTTGAAAGGAAAGTGATGATCATCCTAGACAGCATATAAAAAAACAGAGACATTAATTTGCCAACAAAGGTCCGTCCAGTCAAAGCTCTGGTTTTATCAGTGGTCAGGTATGGATGTGAGAGTTGAACTTGAAGAAAGCTGAACACCAAGGAATTGATGCTTTTGAACTGTGTTGTTGGAGAAGATTCTTGAGAGTCCGTTGGATTGCAAGGAGATCCAACCAGTCCATCCTAAAGCAGATCAGTTCTGGGTGTTCATTAAAAGGACTGATGCTGAATCTGGGTCAATATTTTGGGTACGTCCTGTGAAGTGTTGGCTCATTGCAAAACACCCTGATGCTAGAAAAGATTGGGGGTAGGAGGAGAAGGGGATGACAGAGGATGAGATGGATGGATGGTATCACCGACTCGATGGACATGAGTTTGTGTATACTCTGGGTGTTGGTGATGGACAGGGATGCCTGGCGTGCTGAGACTCACGGGGTGCAAGAGTCGGACACTACTGAGCGACTGAACTGAACTGAAGTGAATATTCCAGTGTGTATATTCATCACAGCTTTCTTATCCATTCGTCTTCAACGAATGGATCTAAGTTGCTTGCATACCCTGTCTATAATAGACAGTGATGCAATGGAGATTGGCGTACACCTGTCTCTTTCAATTCTGGTTTCCTCGGTGTGTATGCCAGGCAGTGTAATCTTGGTCATATGGCAGTCCTATTGCAGTTTTATCTTTTAAGGAATCTCTACACTGTTCTCCATAGTTGCTGTGCTAGCTTGCATTCCACCAACAGTGTAAGAGACTTCCCTTTTCTCTGCAACCTCTCCAGAATTTACTGCTTGTAGACTTTTGGATAGAAGTTAATTTGACTGGTATGGAATGGTACCTTATTGTGATTTTGATTTGCATTGTTAGCCATCTGTATGTCTTCTTTGGAGAAAAGTCAGCTCAGTTCTTTGGCCCAATTTCTGATTGGGTCGTTTATTTTTCTGGAATTGAGCTGCAGGAGTTGCTTGTATATGTTTCAGATTAATTCTTTGTCCATTGTTTCGTCTGACATTTGCCTTAATCATCATTTAAAAATATGCTTTTCAAAGCAGCTGATGATATTTTTTGGCTGATCTAGGGATGAATAGACAAAGTTGGCAGTTTTAATTTGCAAACAATATACTCCTTTCTTGGAGATAATTTTCTTTTCAAATCTAGAATTTATTAAGATTTATATGTTTAAGTTTTGTTTCTTATTTGTTTCATTATTTAGGCTGTATTTTTGAAACAGAGGCCTCTAATCCTGAACAGCGGTGAGTAAATCATAAACAGAAATAATCATATGATTTGATTGTCTATTTCAACTGGAGAACATATCATATCAAAGAACATCAAACAGGTCAATATGGAATAGTCATCACATAAGAATGTACAAAACAAAGAAAAAAAAATCTTCATTAGTAATTTAAAAGAATGTTTCCTGTACACTAACAGCAAAGAAAATTCAAGGGAAATAGATAATTGGCATATGCACACAGTGTGAAACCGAGATGAACAGAACAGAATGAAACATCAGTGTGTCAGGAAAATATCAGGATGCTGGTGGTTAGGAAACCACTGAAACATGTGGAGTTTAAAATCACACAAAGGTTGGGCCATGTGGGTAGCAATAAAAATAGCAAAATGTGGCTGAATCTCAGCATGATAAGGAGCCGATATAACATAAGTAGAACCTAGACAGGGTGAAGTGGGATAGAAAATGAAGTAGTAAAAAAAAAAAAGCTACTCCTGTCATGAACAGAAGGAGAACATTTGTTGTCATTTAGTCATTAAGTCAGCTCTGGCTCTTTGCCACCCCATGGACTTTAGCCTGACAGGCTTCCCTTAACTATCTATCACAATTTGTTCAGATTTCCGTCCATAGAATCAGTGATGCTATCTAACCATCCCATCATTGGCTACCCACTTCTCCTTTACCTTCAATCATTCCCAGCATCAGGACACTATCTAATGGGTCAGCTCTTTGTATCATGTTGCCAAAGGAGGAAAAACAAACAAACAAACAAACCGAAAGATACCTAAGTATTCCAAGGAGAGGGGTTGCATCTGTTTAGGATATAGATTAAGAAAAAGTTTTTGACAAAATTAACACCTAGTTATGATTAAACCTGTAGAAGAGGGAATAGAGGGAATCTTCTTTAACCTAATAAAGGCAATTTATGGATAAACTCACCACAAACAGTGTTCTCTATAGTAAAATTCTGAAACCATGAACCCTAATTCATGAATAAGAGAAACATGCTTCCTATTTACCATGGTCACTCAACACAGTCTTGGGACACCTAACTACTGCAATCAGAGAATAGGAAGAAGAAGGAAAAAAAGTTTCACATGAAAAGGAAAATAAGAGGTAAAACTGTCACTGTTTGGAGATGATATGATACTATGCACAGAGAATCCTACCATACAACCAGATAATTACTAGCAGTACTCCATGAATTCAGGGAAGTGTCTGGCTATAAAATTAACACACAGCAATCTCTGGCATTCCTATAAACTAACACCAAAAACAAATTAAGAAAGGAATCCCAGTCACCACTGCAAGAAGAATAAAATTCCCGAAAGTAAACCTGGGAAAAGATTTGTGTGCTGAATTGAATAAGACATGGAGGAAATAAATCAAGGGTGACAAAATAAATGGATAAATATAACATTCTCTTTGACTTGGAGAAACAATACTGTGAAAATGGCTGTGCGACAAAAAGCAGTTTACATATTCAAAGCAATTGCTTTGAAATTGCCAATGACATTTTTCACAGAACTAGACAATTTTTTTTTTTTTTACAACTTTTTGGGAAATGTAAAAGACCTTGAATAGCCATGCTATCATGAGAAAAATAAACAGACCTGGAGGAATCAGGTTTCCTGCTTTCAGTCTGTAATACAAAGCTGTAGTCATCCACACAGCATGAAACTTAAAAAAAAAAAAAAAAAGAATACAGCCCAATGGAACAGATAGAAGACCCTGAAATAATCTCTTGTCCAAATGCTTACCTAATCTATGACAAAGGAGGCAATAATATACAATGGAGAGAATATATTATTCTTTATAGGTGCTGCTGGAAAATCTTGAGAGATAAAGATGAAAGTGCAATTAGAACGCTCCCTTTTGTTGTTTAGTGGCAAAGTCATATCTGACTCCTTGTGATGTCGTGGACTGCATCAGGCAAGCCTCAATAGGCACCTCCATCTCCCGGAGCTTGCCCAAGTTCATATCTATTGCATTGGCAGTGATGCCATCCAAAACACTCATTCTTGTCACACCCTTCTTCTACCTTCAGTACTTCTCGTTATCAGGGTCTTTTCCAATGAGTTGGCTCTTTGCATTAGATGGACAAAGTATTAGACCTTCAGCTTCACTAGCAGTTCATCCAATGGGTATTTTGTGCTGATTTCCTTGACGATTGACTAATTTGATCTCCTTGCTGTCCAAGGAACTCTCAAGAATCTTCTCCAATACAATTCAAAAGCATCAATTCTTCAGAATTCTGCCACTTTTGTGGTCCTGCTCAATCAACTCTATGTGAATACCGCAAAGACCGTAGACTTGACTATACGAAAGTTTGTGAGTGAACTGGTATCTTTTCTTTTTCACACATGTCTCGATTTCTCACAGCTTTTCTGACAAGAAATACTTGTTTTCTAATTTGATGGCCAAAGTCACCATCTGGAGTGATTTTAGAGCCCAAAAAGATAAAATACGTCACTGACTTCCATTTTTCCCCTTCTATTTGCCATGGAGTTATAGGACCGGGTGCCATGATCTTAGTTTTCAGAATGTTTAGCTTTAAGCCAACTTTTTCACTCTCCTCTTTCACTTTCATCAAGAGGCTCTTTTACTTCTTCTTCACTTTCTGTCAAAAGAGTGGTGTCATGTACATATCTGAGGTTAGTGAAATATGTCCCAGCAATCTTGCTTCCATCTTGTGCTTCCTCTAGCCCAGCATTTCACATGATGTACTCTGCCTATAAGTTAAATAAGAAGGGTGACAACATACAGCCTTGATGTACCCCGTTTCCTATTTGGAAGCAGACTGTTGTTCATGTCCGTTCTAACATGCTGCTTCCTGACCCTCATACAGATTTCTCAAGGGGCAGATCAGGTGGCCTCGTATTCCCATTCCCTTTGGAATTTTCCATAGTTTATTGTTATCCACACATTCAGAAGCTTTCGTATAGCCAATAGAGAAGACATAGATGTTTCTATGGAAGTCTCTTTCTTTTTTGATGAACGAGCAGATATTAGCAATTTGATCTCTGGTTCCTCTGCCTCTTCTAAAACCAGCTTGAACATCTAGAAGTTCATGGTTTACATATTGCTTAAGCTTGGCTAAGAGAATTTTAAACATCGCTTTACTAGCATGTGAGATGAGTGCATCTGTGTGGTAGTTTCCGCATTCTTTGGCACTGACTTTCTTTGGAATTGAAATGAATGTTGACGATTTCCATTCCTGTCGCCACTGCTGAGTTTCCAAATTTGCTGAGAGTGATCAACGAAATTTAGTACTTCTATGACTTCTAAAGTCCAAAAAAATGGTGACCCTTTCAACTCTTATTCCTCTGATGTGTCTGACCCAGCTTGAACATCTGGAGTTCCTCAGTTCATGGAATGATGAAGAGAAGCTTAGTGTATTTTGAGCATAACTTTACCTGCTTGGAAGACAAGTGAAGTTGTGCAGTGGCTTTTATCATTCGTTAGTACTGACTTTCTTGCGGACTGGGGTAAGAATTTCCTTTTTCTAGTCCTATGACCACTGCTATGTTTTCCACATTTGCTGACATATTGAATGTCACACTTTCATAGCATCAATATTTGGAATTTTATGCAGCACTGACAGAATTCCATCACCTACATTAGCTTTGTTGACAGCAGTGCTTTGTAAGGCCCACTTGACTTCACACTCAAGAATGGCTGGCTCTGTGGGATTCATCACAGTGTCCTGGTTATCTGGGGCAGTAAGATCTTTTTGTCCTAAAGTTCTTTGCACGCTTTCCATCTTGTCTTGATCTCTTTTCCTTCTTTTAGGCCTTTCAACTTTCTGTCCTTTACTGAGCCCACCTGTGGATGAAATGTTGCATTTATATATTCAGATTTTTTAAGAGATTTTTTTAGTCTTTCCCCTTCTTTTGATTTCTTCTATATCTTTGCATTGTGTACTTCAGGAGTGCTTTACATCTCCTTTCTCTTCTCTGGAAATTTGAACTTTGTTTGGGTACCTTTGCCTTTTCCACTTGCTTTCTGCTGGTCTTCTTTCCTCAGCTATTTGTACATCCTCCTCCATGCTTTTCTTTTTCTTTGGCATTGTTTCACTCACTGTTTGCTGTACAATATTTTGGACCTCCTTCCCTAGTTTGAGGTCCTCTGTTTACTAGATTTAAACCCTGGAATCTCTTTGCCATCTGCACTGCATATTCATAGAGGATTTGATTTTCTAGTCCCTAGCTGGCCTAGTAGTTGTGCACCTGACCTTCTGAAGTTGGCAGATTGTTACTGATGATCTGATCCATAGTGGGGTCCAGATTTTCTTTTTCCCCTGACCTTATACACCTCTCCCTGTGATTATATAGTCAGGTTGATACCATTAGGAACCATTTGGTGATGTCCATGTGTAAAGCCATCTCTTGTGTGGTTGTCAAAGGATCTTTGCTTTGACCAGTATATTCTCTTGACAGAGTTTGATTAGTCTTTGTTCTGCTTAATCTTGTATTCCAAGGCCAAACTTGCCTGCTATTCCAGGTATCTCTTGACTTTGTCCTTTTGCATTCCAATCCCTTATGATGATAAGGACATCTTTCACTTGCTATTAACTCAAGGAGGTGTTCTTGGTCTTCACAGAACGGATGAATCTGAACTTCTTCAGGATCCGAATTCAGGGCAGAGACTAGCATTACTGTGATTTTGAATGGTTTGCCTTGGAAATGAACTAAGATCATTCTGTCATTTTTGAGGTTGCACCCAAGTAGTGCGTAGTGAAGTGATTCTAAAATTATATCAGACTGGGGAAGTAGAATCATAGGACAAATTAGAACATTGTCTTAGAGTATAAAAACTTGATTATTGCCTTAAAAATACCCAACGTGGAATCTGGGGAGAATAGAAGAATTTCTACGTGAGGAAGAAGACTCAGGGTTTGAGAGTTTAGCAAGATGAGGACAAAGAGCTTATTTTTTATCCATTTCTGGAATCACTTTTAGGAGTATCTCTTTAAGAAGCTTGCTATGGCATTCAATAAGCAAAGTCCTTTGCATTGAAAATATGAAAGAATTTTTTGTTGAAGTGTCCGCTGTTGAGTTTTCTGAGAGTTGGAGTGGTTTCACTGACCAGAGTCAGTGATATCTATTGATTCCAAGGAACCAAGAATAAATTACTTAAGGGAAGCAATTAGCTGTCTTGAGTAGGAATCTTGTGTGAGTATTAGTGATTGTGGCAGCAGTGTGTGTGAGTCCCCAGGAGAAAGGAGCAGTGAGCAGGTGAAATTAATTTACGCGGGGTGGGGGGCAGGAGGTGGGCATTAGCCACAGTATAGGAATCTGTGAATGTGCATATATTTTTGAGAACCTATTTTGTTGTGGCATCCCTAAGGACTAGGTGAACAGATGCAATTTCAGACGATTGGGTTAGACTGGAGTACTATTCTTAACGAGAGAAGCCTGAGGGCAGGAAGAATGGAGCAAACCTCCAACGACATTGCATTGTTTATAATGAGGGTGTTGCTACTTATAAATGACACTAATACTTTTCATTCTAAAGTTGCTGGCCACAGATGGCTCCACAAAATGCAAGAAGAGTGGATAGTGTGGATACTGGCATCACTGCCTGAAAGGTCTCATTTAAGGGTCTGTGCATGGATGAAAACACATCCTGTGGAAATTTGGAAAGGCTTTTAAAATCAGATGAGTTTTGTGGTTCAGTCACCAAATAATGTCTTTGGGGTGATTCTTTGATACTCCCCCCCCCCATAGATAGCAGCATTATTTGACATTGACTCTCTTTGGGATTGGAATGAAAACTGACTTTTTACAGTCCTGTGGCCATGGCTGGGTTTTCCATATCTGCTGGCATACTGAATGTAGAACTTTCACAGCATCATCTTTCAGGATTTGAAACAGTTCAACTGGAATTCCACTAGCTTTGATCATAGTGATGCTTACAGAGACCCACTTGACTTCAATTTCCAAGATCTTTTTGTACAGTTCTTCTGTGTATTCTTGCCACCTCTTCTTATTATCTTCTGCTTCTGATGGGTCTCTACCATTTCTGTCTTTTATTTAGCCCATCTTTGCATGAAATTTTTCCTTGGATTCTCTAATTTCCTTGAAGAGATCTCTAGTCTTTCCCATTCTATTATTTACCTCTCTTTCTTTGCATTGATCGCTGAGGAAGGCTTTCTTATCTCTCCCAGTAATTCCTTGCAACTCTGCATTCGAATGGATATACATTTCCTTTTCACCTTTGCTTTTTACTTCCCGTCTTTTCACAACTATTTGTAAAGGCTCCCCACATGCATTTATCTTTTTTGAATTTCTGTATCTTGGGGATGGTCTTGATATCTGTCCTGTACAATGTCACGAACCTACATTCATAGTTCATCAGGCTCTCTGCATTCCAGAACTAGTCTATTAAATCTTGGCTTGGGTATCAGGATTCTACAAAGGATAGTTTTGGTTTATTCTCCCGCTGCACCTGGCCCCACAAGGTTCAGTTCAGTTCAGTTCAGTTCAGTCGCTCAGTCGTGTCCGACTCTCCGCGACCCCATGAATCACAGCACGCCAGGCCTCCCTGTTAGGGTGACAAAATAAACAGGGATGTTTCCTCACCTGGAGGAGGAAATGAAAAATGCCATGGCTAGTAGAAGGAAAGAAATTATAAAAATTAGGAGAGAAGCAAATTCAAAAGAAACAAATGAGAACATAGCAGAAATCAACAAATATAAAAGCTGGTTCAATGAAACGAAAAATGAAATTGAAAAAAAAAAAAACAACATTATCCATAGCCATCAAGAAACAAAGGAAGAAAAATCAATCAACAAAATTAGAAATGAAACTGGAGAAACTACAGCAAACAATACAGAAATACAAAGGATCATAAGAGACTACTCTCAGTAACTATACGCCAATAAAATGTACAACTGTGAAGAAATGAACAAACTCTTAGTGCAGTATAACTTTCCAAAACTGAAGCAGGAGGAAACAGAAACACTTAACAGACATGTCACAATCACGGAAATAGAAACTGTAGTCATAATTCTTCCAGCAAACAAAAGCCCAAAACCAGGTGGCTTCACAGCTGAATTCTTAAAAAAACAAACAAACAAAAAAAAAATTGACAAGAGCTAACACTTATTTTTCATTGACTATGCCAAAGCCTTTGACTCTGTGGATCACAACAAACTGAGGAAAATTCTGAAAGAGATGGGAATACCTGACCACCTGACCTGCCTCTTGAGAAATCGGTATGCAGGTCAGGAAGCAACAGTTAGAAGTGGACATGGAAAAACAGACGTGTTCCAAATAGTAAAAGGGGTACGTCAAGGTTGTATATTGTCACCTTGCTTATTGACGTTATATGCAGAGTACATCCTGAGTAACGCTAAGCTGGAAGAAGCACAAACTGGAATCAAGATTACCAGGAGAAATATCAATAACCTCAGATATTCAGATGACACCACACTTATGGCAGAAAGTGAAGAGGAATTCAAAAGCCTCTTGATGAAAGTGAAAGAGGAGAGTGAAAATGTTGACTTGAACCTCGACATTCAGAAAACGAAGATCATGCCATCTGGTTCCATCACTTCATGGGAAACAGTTGGGGAAACAGTGGAAACAGTGTCGGACTTCATTTTTTGGGCTCCAAAATCACTGCGGATGCTGATTGCGGCCATAAAATTGAAAGATGTTTACTCCATGGGAGCAAAGTTATGACGTACCTAGATAGCATATTAAAAAGCAGGGAGAGTACTTTGCCATCCAAGGTCTGTCTAGTCAAGGCTATGTTTTTTCCAGTGGTCATGTATGGATGTGAGAATTAGACTGTGAAGAAAGCTGATGGCTGAAGAATTGATGCTTTTGAACTGTGGGGTTGGAGAAGACTCTTGAGAGTCCCTTGGACTGTAAGGAGATCCAACTAGTCCATTCTAAAGGAGATCAGTCCTGGGTGTGCTTTGGAAGGACTGATCCTAAAGCTGAAACACCACTACTTTGGCCACCTCATTCAAAGAGTTGACTCACTGGAAAAGACTCTGATGCTGGGAAGGATTGGGGGCCAAGGAAAAGGGGATGACAAAGAATGAGATTGCTGAATGGCATCACCCACTTAATGGAGGTGAGTTTGAGTGAACTCCGAAAGTTGGTGATGGACAGGGAGGCCTGGCGTGTTGTGATTCATTGGGTCACAAAGAGTCGAACACGACTGAGCGAATGAACTGAACTGGACTGAACACTTAATTTCCTCAAATTCTTCAGCAAATTTGCAGAGTTAGTGAAATTTCCAAACTCATTCTATGAGGCCACTGTCACCCTGACCCCAAAACCAGACAAATATGCCACAAGAAAAGAAAATTACACTCCAATAACACTGATGGACGTAGATGCAAAAATCCTTAACAAAATCATAACAAACAGAATCCAACAGCATTTTAAAAAGATCATCCATCATGACCAAGTGGGCTTTATCTCAGGGATCCAAGGATTTTTTAATATCTTCAAGTCAATTAACGTAATACACCACGTTAACAAATTGAATGATAAAACGCATATGATTATCTCAATAGATATAGAGAAAATCTTTGACAAAATTCAACATTCATTTATGACAAAAAAAAAAAAAGAAGGAATAGAAGCAACATACCTAAACATAATAAAAGCTATATATGACAAACAAACAGCAAAGATGATACTCAATGGTGAAAAATTGAAAGCAGTCCCCCTAAAGTCAGGAAGAAGACAAGAATGCCCACACTCACCGCTACTATTAAACACAGATTTAGAAGTTTTTACCAGACAATCAGAGAGGAAAAGGAAATAAATGGAATCTCTACTGGAAAAGAAGAATTAAAACTGTGAGTCTTGGCCGATATCATGATCCTCTACATAGAAAACACTAAAGACTCCACCAGAAAATGACTAGCTCTGATAGTCCCTTGGACAGCAAGGAGATCCAACCATCCATTCTAAAAGAGATCAATCCTGGGTGTTCATTGGAAGGACTGATGCTAAAGCTGAAATTCCAATACTTTGGCCAATGCATGCGACAAGTTGACTCAAGGGAAAAGACTCTAATGCTGGGAAGAATTGGGAGCGGGAGGAAAAGGGAAGGACAGGGAATGAGATGGATGGATGGCATCACCGACTCGATGGACATGAGTTTGAGTGAACTCCGGGAGTTGGTGATGGACAGGGAGTCCTGGAGTGCTGTGATTCTTGGGGACCCAAGGAGTCAGACACGAGTGAGCGACTGAACTGAACTGAACTAAACTGAAGCAATAAATATAGTAAAGTTGAAGGATGTAAAATTAACACCCAGAAATTCCCTCCATACCTATTTACTAACAATTAGAAGACAGAAAGACAAATTTAGGAAACATTCTCATTCACCATTGAAATAAAAAGAATAAAATACTTAGAAATAAATCTACCTAAAGAAACAAAAGACATATATATATATATATATATATATATATATATATAACTAAAAAAAAATACACTGATGAAAGAAATCAAAGAGGACATAAATAGATGGAGAAATATACCATTTTTATGGATTGGAAGTATCAAAATAGTGAAAATGAGTATACTACCTAAAGCAATATATAGATTCAACGCAATCCCTATCAAGCTACCAAAGGTATTTTTCATAGAACTATCAACAAATAATGTCACAATTTGTATGGAAATACCAAAAACCTCGAATAACCAAGGCAATCTTGAGAAGGAAGAATGGACCTGGAGGAATGAACCTGCTTGACTTCAGGCTATACTACAAAGCTGTAATCATCAAGACACTATGGTACTGGCACAAAGATAAAATATAAATCATTGGAACAAATAGAAAGCCCAGGAATGAAGCCACACGCCTATGGACAACTTCTCTTTGAAAAGGGAGGCAAGTATCTACAAAGGGGGAAAAAAAAAGTCCCTTAAACAAGTGGCGCTAGGAAATCTGGTCATCCAAGTGTAAAAGAATGACACCAGCAAAGAGGTAACACCTCATGCTGGTCAGAATGGGTGCTACCTAAAAGTCTACACAAAAGAAATTCTGGAGTGGTGTGGAGAAAGGAGAACTCTCTTACACTGTTGATGGAACAGGAAACTAGTATAGGCACTATGGAGAACATTGTGGAGATTAGGTAAAAAATTGGGAACAGTACTACCATATGACCTAGCAATCCCACTGCCTGACATACACACCAAGGAAACCAGAACTGAAAGAGACACGTGTACCCCAATGGTCATCACAGCAGTGTTTATAATTGCCAGGATATGGAAGCAACCTAGATGTCCACTGTCAGAAGAGTGGATAAGAAATCTTTGGTACATATAGACAAAGGAATATTATTCAGTCATTAAAAAGATTTAATTTGAATCAGTTCTAATGAGGTAGATGAAACTGAAGCCTATTACAGAAACAGAAGTAAATCAGAACAAAAAACACCACTATGGTACACTAATGCATATAACGAAATTTCAAAATATGATATCAATGACACTATAGGCGAGACGGCAATAGAGACACAAATGTATAGAACAGTCTTTAGAACTCTGTGGGAGAAGGTGAGAGTGGGTTTATTTGAGAGGATAGCATTGAAACATGTATATGATCATATGTGAAACAGATCAACAGTCCGGGTTCGATACATGAGACAAGGTGCTCAGGGCTGGTGCACTGGGATGACCTGGATGTTTGGGATGGGAGTGGGGTGGAAGGAATGTTCACATGAAGAACAATTGTAAACACATGTCTGATTCATGTCAATGTATGGAAATCCCACTCAATATTACAATTAGCCCCCAATTAAATAAATAACTTTTTTTTAGAATGTACCAAAAAAAAAAAAAAGCCTGTTGGTCTTTACCAGTGATCCAGTGGCTTAAGAATTTGCCTGTCAATGCAGGGGACATGGGTTTGATCCTTGGTCTGAGGAGACCACACATACTAGAAAAGTAGATAAACCTGTGTGCCCCCAAGTGCTGAAGCTGAGAGCCCTAGACCTTGTGTGCGGGAAGAGAAGACACTGCCATGAGAAGCTAGCTCATTGCAATGAAGAGTAGTCCCCAATTGCTGCAACTAGAGAAACTTTCTGCACCACAATGAAGACTCGGTGCAGCCGTAAATAAATAAATAAATAAATATTAAAAATTATGAATAAATGAAACCTAGATACATAAATTTCTTCCATGTAATATGAATTTTTTGTATTTATTGATTGTCCAGGTGTTGATTTACCACTTGAAATATGAAATTACTGTATTTCAAATATGAAAATCAAGGGCAATATTTTTAAACAAAATATAAATTGTCTATATTTCATATATAAGTATCTTGATGTATATTTTCCTATATGATTCTCTAAATTTCACATATGAAAATCTAGTTGTCAGTTCTATTTGAAAGTTGGAATTCTCTATAATTCACATTTGAAATGCAGGATGGTTATATTCCTACGGCGAATGTGGAATTCCCTAATTTTGTATGAAAATCTGGGTGTAGATTTTTGTAAATGAAGAATGCAAGTTTCTTTTTTTCAATTCTTTAGTTTCAAAGCTACCAGGAAACTTTAATAAATTTAGGAAAACCTTCAAGATTTTATAAAATTAACACCAAAAAGGGATGTCCATTTCATCGTAGCTAACTGTGACGTAAAAACAGGAAGTCAAGCGATATGTGGAGTAACAGGCAAGTTTGGACTTGGGGTACAAAGTGATACCGAACAAAGGCTAAAGGCAGAATTTTGCAAATAGAAAGTTTTAAAATGAAAACAGCGACAGACAGTTAATAGGCTCCAAAATCACTGGGGACAGATTACAGCCAGGTAAATATAAGACTCTTGCTTCCAGGAAGAAAAGCTATGACAAACCTAAACACAATGTACTGAGAAGCAGAGACATCACTTTGTCAACAAAGGTGCATATAGGCAAAGCTAGGTTCTTTCCCAGTGGTTATGTATGCTTGCCTCTCATGTGTGGCCCTACACAGCATGTCTTAGTTTCACTGAGTTAGACAAGGTGGTGGTCCATGTGATGGATTTGTTAGGTTCCTGTGATGGTGGTTTCAGCCTTTCTGCTCTCAAATGCCCTCTCTCAGCACCTACCATCTTACTGGGGTTTCTTTTCCTTTGGACGGGGAGTATATCTTCACTGCTCCTACAGCAAAACACAACCTCTGCTCCTTACATTGGGTGTGGGATATCTCCTCTTGACTGCTGACTTCTCAGGTGCCACACAGCCAAAACTTGTTGCTCCAACTAATTTGGAAAACTCCGCAATGGCCAAGGAATGGAAAAGGTCAGTTTTCATTCCAATCGCAACGAAAGGCAATGCCAAAGAACACTCAAACTACTAAACAAAGATCTTCATCTCATGTTCTGGTAAAATAATGCTCAAATTTCTCCAAGGCAGGCTTCAACAATATGTGAACCATGAAATTCCAGATATTCAAGTTGGTTTTGGAAAAGGGCAAAGGAATCAGAGATCAAATTGTAAGTATCCGCTGGATCTCTGAAAATACAAGAGAGTTCCAGCAAAGATCTATTTCTGCTTTATTGACTATGCCAAAGCCTTTGACTCTCTGGATCACAGTAAGCTGTGGAAAATTCTTCAAGAGACTGTAATATCTCGATTCAACAAACATGAGTCTGTGCAAAGTGTTGGAGACACGGAAGGTCAGGGAACCCTGGAGTACTGCTGTCCACGGTGTTGCAGAGTTGGATATGACAGATCAACTGAAAAATAGCAACAACTCGGTTTCACATTTGTCAATAAGGAGGAGAGTTTAGAACCTGAAATATGGAATTCTGTATATGCCTTTAGAAAAATTACATGCTTCTTTATGAATGATGGACGTCTCTCTATTTCAATAATGAAAGTCTGGTTGGATATTTTACTTCTTAAACTATGAGGGATTCAATTACTCAGGCAGCCAAATTTTAATGAAAATATGTTTACATATAATATGGAGTATATCCATTTCAAATGTGAAAATTAGAGTATTCATGTCCTTATGTGATATATTTCACATATGATTATGGGCACACTGTCGAATTTTCTGTTTCTTGTGTCGAAGTTTGACAGCAGACAGTCCTTCAGCAAAAAGGAAATTCTCAGTTTCACTTATGAAAATCTATGTGCAGATTTTAAGACATGAATTATGAAAGTCTCTATAATTCATATTTGAAAATCTGGGGACCAAGTTTCCAACATGAGAATTATTGGTGTATCACATACGAAGATTTTGTTGAATGAAATATCCAAATTTTAATATTACAGTTATGAAATTCTGAATGCAGAGTTCTATTCAGGGAATATGAAAGTCTCCATTTCACGTCTTAAGGTACCGTCACCGATTTTCAACTGGAGTAGTGGAATTTTTTATATTTCTCATTTGAAAAATCTGTGTGCTAACATTCCTTCAAGAAATAGGCAATCCTGTGTGTTTAACATCAGGCATCTATTTCCCTACAATAAATATGGAATTTTATGTATCATATAGAAAAATCGCTTGAGCTATGAATTTCTTTTTATTTCAGCAAAGAGAAATATGGAATTTCTTCCGTGAAATATGGAATACTGTATATTTTGCATTTGAAAAACTTGGGACAAGAATCAAATATGGAATATGAATTCTCAGTTATTCACATAAGAAAATTTTTGTCAGATTTTCATACATAATTTTTGCAATATTCCATGATTCGTTTAGATCTGTGCCAAACAGGCAATGTACATGCATCTATGTTTCCTATAAGAAAATGTGGCCACATAATTCCCTACTTAAATTTAGTATTCTCTATATTAAATTTTGAAAGGCTGGGTGAAGATATCCCTACATGATATATGAAAAAAAATCTATATTTACTTTTGAAAATCTGGGTGCCAATATTTCTACATGAAACGGGTAAATCACTACAGTAAAATTTGGATTTCTAGGTTGTGATGTTCCCACATGAAATACAAGATCTGCATATTTCACATATGGAAATCTGGATGCCATTTTTACCTCCGTGAAACATGGAGTTCACTTATGAATTTCTGAATGCAGATTTTACTACATGATGCTCTGAAATTCTGTAAATATGTCATTAGAAAATCTGTGTCCGTTTCCCACATTAAATATGAAATTCTCAGTATTTCCAAGACCTAAACCTGAGCACAGTTTTTGTTACATGAAATATGTAATTGTGTTTATTTCCTTTTTAAAAATCTGGTTTTAGACTTTCCAGCATGATAGAATATGTGGAACTCATGCATAAAAGGTGGGTACTACAAAATCTTACATAAATTATGGGATGCACGTTATTTCATGTATAAAAATCAAGGCACATATTTTCTTTCATCAAGTACAGTATTCTCAAGTGAAAGCTAAGGTTTAATAGAAAATAAAATTATGTAAAATAATAATCCCTAAGTTAAAAATAAACAAACTAAGAAAACTGCCCAAAGCATGGTATTCAGTATATTTTATATTTCATCATCTAGATGTAGATGTTTCTAACTGAAGTAGGGAATACTGTATAGCTCACATATTTAAATTTGTAAGCAGAGTCTCCGATATGCGGTAATGAATTCTCTATATTTGACGTATGAAAAACTGCTGAGGAATTTTGGACATGGAAAGGTGGGATTTTTGTTCTTTGACACGTGAAAACCAGGATACATATTGTCTTAGAAGCGATGAACTGTACTTATTTCAGATACGAAAATTTAGTGTGGTAATTTTACATGGAATTTGCATCTAGTTAAAGCTGTTGTTTATCCAGAAATTATGTATGGATGTGAGAGTTGGACTATAAAGAAAGCTGAGCAGGAAAATTAATGCTTTTGAACTGTGGTGTTGGAGAAGTCTCTTGAGAGTCTTTTGGATGGCTAGGAGAAATCCAACCAGACTATCCTAAAGGATATCAGTCCTGAATATTCCTTGCAAGGACTGGGACCAAAGGTGAAACACCAATACTTTGGCCAGCTGATGTGAAGAACTGACTCACTGGAAAAGATTCTGATGCTGGGAAAGGTACAATGTGGGAGGAGGAGGGGCAACAGAATATAACTGGAAAGCATACCGAATCGTTGGACATGAGTTTGAGTAAACTCAGTGAGTTAGTGAAGAATAAGGAGGACTGACATGCTGTAGTTTATGGGGATGCAAAGATTTGAACATGACTGAGCCACAAAACTGAACTCAACTGAACATGGACCTGTCCATCTGAATAAGAACCAGTTTTCCCCTCAGTTAGTCTCTGCCATCAGGAAGCTTCCACAAGCCTCTTATCTTTATCTATCAGAAGGAAGACAGAATGAAAATCATAACCACAGAAAACTGAGCAAACTGATCACCTGGTCCATAGCCTTGTCTAACTCAGTGAAATTATGAGCCAGGCATGCAGGGCCACCCAAGATGGATGGGTCATAATGGAGGGTTCTGACAAAATATGGCCCTTGGAGAAGGGAATGGAAAACCGCTTCAGTATTTCGGCCTTGAGAAACCCATGAGCAGCATGTAATCCAAAATATAGCATACAGAAAGAGGAACTCCCAAGGTTGGTCTTTGACAAATATGCTATGACAGATCAGTGGAGAGGAAACGACAGAAAGAATGAAGGCATGGATCCAGAGTAAAAACAGAACCCAGTTGCAGATGTGACTGGTGATGAAATGAATTCTGATGCTGTAAGAGTAATATTGCATAGGAACCTGGAATGTTAGGTCCACAGCTTTGTGAAGACCTACAAGAACTTCTAGAACTGACATCCATAAAAGATATCCTTTTCATCAGAGGGGAATCAAATGTAAAATTAGGAAATCCAGAGATACCTGTTGTAACAAACAAATTTAACTTTGGAGGACAAAATGAAGCCAGTCAAAAGAAACAGAGCTTTGTCAAGGGAACACACTGCTCACAGAAAGCACTCATTTCCAGCAACACAAGTCAAGACTCTATACATGGACATTACCGGATGGTCATAATTGAAACCAGATTAATTCTTTTCTTTGCAGCCAAAGATGGAGAAACTATATACAGTCAGCAAAAATAAGACTGGGATCTATTGTGGCTCAGATCATGAACTCCTTATTGCCAAATTCAGATTTAAATGTAAAATAGTAGGGAAACCACTAGACTATTCAGGTAGGACCTAAATCATATCCCTTATGATAAAACAGGGAGAGTGACAAATAGATCCAAGGGATTAGATCTGATAGAGTTCCTGAATACCTACAGACAGAGGTTTGTGAAATTGTACAGAAGGCAGTGATCAAGACCATCCTCAAGAAAAAAAAAAATGCAAGAAGGCAAAATGGGTGTCTGGATATACCTTGCAAACTGCTGAGAAACGAACAGAAGCTAAAACAAAGGAGAAAAGGACAGATATATTCGTGTGTGCAGAGTACCAAAGAAGAGGAAGGAGAGATAAGAAAGTCTACCTCAGTGAAAGATGCAAAGAAATAGAGGGGAAAATTGGAATGGAAAAGACGAGATCTCTTCAAGATAATTAAAGATAAAAAAGGAAGATTTCATGCCAAGGTGGTCAAAATAAAGAACAGATATGGTATGGACCTAATAGAAGCAGAATATATCAAAAAGAGGTGTCAAGAATACACAGAAAAACTATACAAACAGGATCTTCAATACCCAGATAACCTCAATGGTGAGATCATTCACCTAGACTCAGACATCTTGGAATATGTAGTCAAGTAAGATTGCAGCCATGAAATTAAAAGACACTCCTTGGAAGGAAAGTTATGACCAACCTTGATAGTATATTAAAAAGCAGAGACATTACTTTGCCAACAAAGGTCTGTCTAGCCAAAGCTCTGGTTTTTCCCGTGGTTATGAATGGATGTGGGAGTTGGACTGTGAAGAAAGCTGATCGCCGAAGAATTGATGCTTTTGAACTGTGCTGCTGGAGAAGACTCTTGAGAGTCCCTTGGACTGCAAGGAGATCCAACCAGTCCATTCTAAGGGAGATCAATCCTGGGTGTTCATTGGAACGACTGATGATAAAGCTGAAACTGCAATAATTTGGCCATCTCATGGGACGAGTTGATTCACTCGAAAAGACTCTGATGCTATGAAAGGGCTGGAGGAGAAGGGGAAGACAGAGAATGAGATGGTTGGATGGCATTGCCGACTCTTTGGACATGAGTTTGAGTGAACTCCGGGAGTCGGTGATGGACAGGGAGGCCTGGAGTGCTGTGATTCATGGGGTCGCAGAGAATCAGACACGACTGAGTGACTGAAGTGAACTGAACTGAACTGAATCCTTATGAAGCATCATATGGAGAAAACTAGTGGAGCTGATGGAATTCCAGTTAAGTTATTTCACAGGCTAAAAGATGATTCTGTGAAAGTGCTACTCTCAATATGCCAGCAAATTTGAAAAAATCAGCAATTGTCCCAAGACTGGAAAAGTTCAGTTTTCAGTCCAATCCCAAAGAATGTTCAC
The DNA here is from genome assembly GCF_049115385.1 of Moschus berezovskii. Lineage (NCBI taxonomy): Eukaryota > Metazoa > Chordata > Mammalia > Artiodactyla > Moschidae > Moschus > Moschus berezovskii. The sequence goes on from NC_142489.1 coordinate 23,538,639, forward strand.
ATTACCACACATTTGCCCTCATGTCAAATGCTGGATAAGTAATGCTCAAAATTCTCCCTTCCAGATTCAACAGTACATGAACAATGAACTTCCACATGTTCAAGCTGGATTTAGACAAGGGTAGGGAAAGAAAGATCAAATTGCCAACATCCATGGGAATAATCAGAAAAGCAAGAGATCTCCAAAAATAAGAAAAACCGAAACCTCTACTTCTGCTCCATTGTTATGCCAAAGTCTGTGACTGTGGGGATCACAACAAATTGCTAACTAATAATGATAATAATAAAATGTTGGGAAAAGCAGACCACCTGACCTACCTCTTGAAAAATCTATATCCAGGAAAAGAAGCAACAGGATATGGGATGACAGGTTGCTTCCAAATCAGGAAAAGATTGTTCCAAGGCTGCATATTGCCACCCTGCTTAATTAACATCTATACAGTGTAAAACTTGCCAAATGCCAATCTGGATGATTCACAAGCTTGAATTAATACTGCTGGAAGAAATACAAATAACCTCTTTGAAGTAGATTCACTTCAGTTCAGTTCAGATGCTCAGTCGTGTCCGACTCTCCGCGACCCCATGAATCACAGAATGCCAGGCCTCCCTGTCCATCACCAACTCCCGGAGTTCACTCAAACTCATGTACAGAGAGTCGGTGATGCCATCCAGCCATCTCATTCTCTGTCATCCCGTTCTCCCGGCCCCAACCTTTCCCAGAATTAGAATCTTTTCCAGTGAGTCAACTCGTCGCATGAGGTGGCCAAAGTATTGCAGTTTCAGCTTTACCATCAGTCCTTCCAATGACCACCAAGGATTGATCTCCTTTAGAATGGACTGGTTGGATCTCCTTGCAGTATAAGGGACTCTCAAGAGTCTTCTCCAACACCACAGTTCAAAAGCATCGATTCTTCGGCGATCAGCTTTCTTCACAGTCCAACTCTCACATCCATACATGACCACGGGAAAAACCATAGCCTTGACTAGACGGATCTTAGTTGGCAAAGTAATGTCTCTGCTTTTTAATATACTCTCTAGGTTGGTAATAACTTTCCTTCCAAGGAGTAAGCCTCTTTTAATTTCATGGCTGAAATCAGCATCTGCAGTGATTTTGGAGCCCAAAAAAATAAAGTCTGGCACTGCTTCCACTGTTTTCCCATCTATTTCACATGAAGTGATGGGACCAGATGCCATGATCTTTGTTTTCCGAATTTTCAGTTTCAAGCCAACCTTTTCACTCTCCTCTTTCACTTTCATCAAGAGGCTTTTGTGTTCCTCTTCACTTTCTGCCAAAAGTGTGGTGTCATCTGCATATCTGAGGTTATTGATATTTCTCCCAGCAATCTTGATTCCAGCTTGTGCTTCTTCCAGCCCAGCGTTCCTCATGATGTACTCTGCGTATAAGTTAAATAAGCAGGGTGATAATATGCAACCTTGACGTACTCCTTTTCCTATTGGAACCAGTCTGTTGTTCCATGTACATTTCTGACTGTTGCTTCCTGACCTGCATACAGTATTCTCAAGAGGCAGTTCAGGTGGTCTGGTATTCCCATCTCTTTCAGAATTTTCCACGGTTTATTTTGATCCACACAGCCAAAGGCTTTGGTATAGTCAATGAAGCAGAAATAGATATTTTTCTGGAAATCTCTTGCTTTGTCCATGATCCAACGGATGTTGGCAATCTGATCTCTGGTGCCTCTGCCTTTTCTAAAACCTGCTTGAACATCTGGAAGTTCACGGTTCACATATTGCTGAAGCCTAGCTTGGAGAATTTTGAGAATGATTGTACTAGCGTGTTAGATGAGTGCAACTGTGCAGTCGTTTGAGCACTCTTTGGCATTGCCTTTCTTTGGGATTGGAATGAAGACTGACCTTTTCCAGTCCTGTGGGCACTGCTGAGTTTTCCAAATTTGATGGCTTATTGAGTCCAGCACTTTCACAGCATCATCTTTCAAGGTTTGAAATAGCTCAACTGGAATTCCATCACCACCACTAGCTTTGTTCGTAGTGATGCTTTCTAAGGCCCACTTGACTTCACATTCCAAGATGTCTGGCTCTAGGTCAGTGATCAAATTATCGTGACTATCTTGGTCGTGAAGATCTTGTTTGTTCAGTTCTTCTGTGTATTCTTGCCACCTCTTCTTAATATCTTCTGCTTCTGTTAGGTTCATACCATTTCTGTCCTTTATCGAGCCCATCTTTGCATGAAATGTTCCCTTGGAATCTCTAATTTTCTTGAAGAGATCCCTTGTTTTTCCTATTCTGTTGTTTTCCTTTATTTCTTTGCACTGATCACTGAGGAAGGCTTTCTTATCTCTCCTTGCTATTCTTTGAAACTCTGCATTCAGATGATTATACCTTTCCTTTGCTCCTTTGCTTTTCGCTTCTCTTCCTTTCACAGCTTTTTGTGAGGCCTCCTCTGACAGGCATTTTGCTTTTTTACATTTCTTTTACATGGGGATGGTCTTGGTCCTTGTCTCCTGTACAATGTCATGAACCTCCGTCCAGAGTTCATCAGGCACTCTATCAGATCCAGTCCCATAAATCTATTTCTCACCTCTACTGTGTAATCATAAGGGATTTGACTTTGGTCATATCTGAATGGTCTAGAGCTTTTCCCTACTTTCTTCAATTTCTGTCTGAATTTGGCAATAAAGAGTTCATGATCTGAGCCACAGTCAGCTCCTGGTCTTGTTTTTGCTAAACGTATAGAGGTAGCCATCTTTGGCTTCAAAGAATATAATCAATCTGATTTAGGTGTTGACCATCTGGTGATGTCCATGTGTAGAGTCTTCTCTTGTTTTGTTGGAAAAGGGTGTTTACTAAACCAGTGTGTTCTCTTGACAAAATCTATTAGCCTATGCCCTGCTTCATTCCGTGCTCCAAGGCCAAATTTGCCTGTTACTCCAGGTGTTTCTTGACTTCCTACTTTTGCATTCCAGTCCCCTATAATGAAAAGTACATCTTTTTGGATATTAGTTCTAAAAGGTCTTGTACGTCTTCATAGAACCGTTCAACTTCGGCTTCTTCAGCCTTACTGGTTGGGGCATAGGCCTGGATTACTGTAATACTGAATGGTTTGCCTTGGAAATGAACAGAAATCATTCTGTTGTTTTTAAGATTGTATCCAAGTACTGCATTTCGGACTCTTTTGTTGACCATGATCGCTAATTCATTTCTTCTAAGGGATTCCTGCCCACAGTAGTAGATTCAATGGTCATCTGAGTTAAATTCACCCATTCCAGTCCATTTTAATTCATTGATTCCTAGAATGTCTATGTTCACTCTTTCCATCTCCTGTTTGACCACTTCTAATTTGCCTTGATTCACTGACCTAACATTCCAGGTTCCTATGCAATATTGCTCTTACAGCATTGGACCTTGCTTCTATCACTGGTCACATCCACAACTGGGTGTTGGTGTTGCTTTTGCTCCATTCCTTCATTCCTTCTAGAGTTACTTCTCCACTGATCTCCAGTAGCATACTGTGCACCTACCGACCTGGGGATTTCCTCATTCAGTATATCCTATTATTTTGCCCTTTGATACTGTTCATGGGGTTCTCAAGGCAAGTATACTGAAGTGGTTTGCCATTCCCTTCTTCAGTGGACCACATTCGGCAATGGTCCATGTGATCAGACTGACTAGTTTCTGTGATTATGATTTCAGTGTGTCTGCCCTCTAATGCCTCCTCGCAATACCTACCTGGTGGCGCAGACGCGAGAGACGCCGGCCCCAGAGCAACCGACCACGCAAAGAGACACGGGCCTGAGGAGCTACCCCACGCCTGAGGCCAGGACCGGCAGCTGTGTGAGCTTACCTACATCCAATAGGAGGTGGCGACGCAGGCACAGAAGGGCTGAGAGGAGCTACTCCACGTTCAGGGTCAGGAGGGGCGGCCTTGAGGGGATACCCCTTGTCCAAGGTAAGGTGCAGCGGCTGCACTTTCTTGGAGCAGCAGAATGTGGGGAAATGGGAACCAGCTCCCCCAACAGGTCTCTTACACTGAAAACTTCTGGGACATGGCTTGCTGTTCAATTCCTGTCCCGACCGCCTCCTGCTTGGGCTTCCTCTCCCGTAGGGCGGCTGTGTCCTTGGAAGGCAGAGCTGGGGGAAGAGACAGAAGCAGCTAGAGGCCAGGTATCCACCTGGCTCCCTTCCTGCTGCGTCTTAAACGATGGCCACAAATACGAAGCGGGCTCACCAGGTGGAGAATCAAATGCGGCCTGGGACCAGTTTTGAAGGTGCAGCCGGAATAAGGTCACTGGCCTACTAGGGGCAGGCACAGTGCGGAGGCGGGTTTCGGGGAGCACTCTGTCCTCAGGTCCTGTGGTCGCTGCTCCTCGCCGGCCCTTAGATGTGGGGCCACTCCTTTAGCATGGCCTTCCCCCGGCCTGGCGGGCGAAGGCGACTGGGGTCCAGGTGCTCTGGCCTCGGCCTGCCCTTGGCTTGGTGCGGGAGGTGCCTCGCTGCGGCAGCGACCCTAGCCTGCGAGGCCTCGCGCTCACCAACCCCCCGCATGTCGGGACCCAGCGTGCCCCGCCCCACACGCAGCTGGCAGCCAAAACCACCACCCCGCCGGGCCCTCTGGGAGCCAGGCCACGTGCTTACACCACAAATAAGATGCATTTTTATGTGCATAAAATGTAATTTTTAGGTTCACTTAGAATATATTTTATTTAATAAGTTAAAACTCTGTTGGCACACTGTTAAATGCAGAACCTCCTTTTTAAGAGAACTGCCATATGATATCGACGTTTCATATTCTTGGTCTCAGCTTTCACGTCTCTACAATATACCAAGTAGTGGATGCTATTCAACAGTGCCCTGTGTACCTAGACATCTGCATTGCCGCCAGGGGTGGGGACAATTCCAGAAGCCTGTCCCCCCAGCAGGTTTCTGAGCTTGTAATCATATTGAATGTACAGAGTGAAATGAAATCAAAACTGTATTTTTGTACAGTTTTGAAGTTTCTACTTCGAACCGACCACTTCCCGGCCTCACAGAGAGCTTACAGAGTGCAAATCTGTCTTTACTTGGCTTGGTCAATGCAGTATTTTTGCACCTGTGGGGCCCACATTTTTTGTTCTGTAAACTGAACAATCTGTAAACTTTTTATAGAATAAATACTCAGCTGTTGAAATGGGCTGAATGAAACTAAGATTTTTTAACTCTTTCAAAAAAGAAAAAAGAATAAGGGTGTGGCCCCAAGGGGAAGGGGATATATAGGGGTGCTCAGGGCCTCTTGAGCAGCACCTGGTGTACTGCAAGTATCACATTCATGACCTCAAACGGTGCCACAGCAAGATGCAGAAGTAGGGCAATTTCAGCAGAAGTAACCAGACCTCCCCAAACCATGCTCAGAAGCAGATCTGCAGATGCAGCAAGAGTAACTTCTCAAGGCCGCCTCCAGAGCACTAGTTGTTGGCAAGGGGCATGAGGCCAAGAGTAACCCTCTCTTTGCTGCCAGGCTGATGTTCCGAAGATCCCCGCTCAGGGCCTGGACCCCAAAACAACATGGACCCGGCCCGGCAGGCATCAAGATGCTTGTGCCCAAGGGCCCCATCAAGAGCAGGAGTGGGGTGGATGGCTTTCAGGATGAAAGCCCTGAGAAGCCAGACAGTATGGAGCAGGGACGGGAGAACTCCCCAGCCCTGGAGCCATTGTTCCAGAATCTGGTCGGGGCCCTCCTGGGTCCAGGGGCTGAGCAGGCACGGATGGGGCACCAGCCCCTGATACACCGGCTTGTGCCACAGGTGTCCGGCCCTTGAATTCGGGCATGACTATGGGGCTGACGGTGAACAGGAAAGGCAACTCCCTGTTCATGGACATGCTGATGGCCATCGGGACCACCACCCTGCAGACGTTTGTCAGGGGCATCACAGCCCGCAAAAGGAAGTTCATGAAGGACAGGCGAGACCAGCCCTTTGACGAGAGGCTGTGCTTCAGCATGAAACAGACTGAGATCCCCTACAGGTACCGAGATATCGTGGTCTGGAAGCAGGACAGCTTCATCCACATCGTGCTGTCCATATTGTCACCGTGCTTATTTAAATTGTATGTAATAATCACTTCAGTCATTCAGTCGTGTCCGACTATTTGTGACCCCATGAACTGCAGAACGCCAGACCTGCTTGTCCGTTATCAACCCCTTGAGTATACCCAAATTCATGTCCATTGAATCGGTGATACTCTCCAATCACCTCATTCTCTGTCATCCCTTTCTCTTCCTACCCTCAATCTTTCACAGCGTGAGGATCTTTTCCATTGAGTCAGTTGTTTGCATCGGGTGGCCAAAGTATTGGAGTTTCAACTTCAACATCAGTCATACCAATGAACATCCAGGACTGATCTCCTTTAGGATTGGCTGGTTGGATATCCTTGCAGTCCAATGGACACTCAAGAGTCTTCTCCAACACCACGGTTCAAAAGCATCAATTCTTGGCACTCAGCTTTCTTTATAGTCCGAATAACACATCCATACGTGACTACTGGAAAAATGACAGCTTGACTAAACAGAGTTTATTGGCAAATCAGGTCTCTGCTTTTTATTTATGCTGTCTAGGTTGATCATAGCTTTCCTTCCAAGGAGTAAGCATTTTTCAATCCATGGCTACAATCACCACCTGCGGGGGGGGGGGGGGGATATTGGCAGCCACTCTTTCCCCACCTATTTGCCAGAAGTGATGGGACTGGAGGCCATAATCTGAGTTAGAAAAAGTTGAAATTTAAGCCAACGTTTTCATTCTCCTCATTATGTTAATCAAGAAACTCTTTAGTTGTTCTTCACTTTCTGTCATAATTGTGGTGTCACCTGCATATCTAGGTTGTTGATATTTCTCCCAGCAATCTTGATTCCAGTTTGTGCTTCCTTCAGCCCAGAGTTTCTCATGATGTACTCTGCATAAAAGTTCAATAAGGAGGGTGAAAGTACAGCCTTGACATACTCATTTTCTTATTTGGAACCAAGATGTTGTTCCATGTCCAGTACTATCTATTGATTCCTGACCTGCATACAAGTTTCTCAAGGGACAAGTTAGGTGGTCTGGTATTCCGATCTCTTTCAGAATTTCCCACGATTTATTGAGATCCACACAGTCAAAGGTTTTTGCATAGGAAATAAAGAAAAAGAGATGTTTTTCTGGAACTCTCTTGCTTTTTCGATGATCCAGCAGATGTTAAATGTTCGATCTCTGGTTCCTCTGCCATTGCTAAAATGACCTTGAACTTCTGGAAGTACACGGTTCACCCATTTTTGAATCCTGGCTTGGAGAATATTGAACATTATTTTCTAGCGTGTGAGATGAGTGGAATTGCGCGGTAGTTTGGAGCATTCTTTGGCATCGCCTTTCTTTGGGATTGGAATGAAAGCTGACCATTTCCAGTCTTGTGGTCACTGGTGAGTTTTCCCAGTTTGCTGACATGTGGAGTGCAACATTTTCACAGCATCATCTCTTAGGATTTGAAATACCTGAACTGAAATTCTCTCACTTCCACTGGCTTTGTTCATAGTGATATTTCCTAAAGCCCACTTGAATTCCCATTCCAGGATGTCTCGACATAGGTGAGCGTAAGTGATCACATCATTGTGAATTTTGAGTGAACTCTGGGAATTGTTGATGGACAGGGAGCCCTGGCGTGCTGTGATTCATCGGGTCGCGTAGAGTCGGACACGACTGAGCGACTGAACTGAACTGAACTAAAAGATATTTTCTGAACAGTTCTGAGTATTTGTTGCAGCTCTTCTTAATATTTTCTGCTTCATTAGGTCCATACCATTTTGGTTCTTCATTGAGCCCTTCTTTGCATGTAATAGTCCCTTGGTATCTCAAATTTACTTAAAGGGGCTCTCGTCTTTCTCATTCTATTTTTCCTATCTATTTCTTTACATTGATCACTCAGGAAGGCTTTCTTAACTCTCCTTGCTATTCTTTGCACCTCAGCAATCAAATGGATAAATCTTTCCATTTCTCCTTTGCTTTTGGCTTCTCTATTTTTTCACAGAACATTGTAAGGTTTCCTCAGACAGCTGTTTTGCTTTTTTGCTTTTCATTTTCTTGGGGATGGTCTTGGTTCCTGTCTCCTGTAGAATATCATAAACCTCCATCCATAGTTCATATGTAGTGTACAACATGCTAAATGCCAGACTTTAAGAAGCACAGGCATGAATAAAGATTGCTGCAAGAAATATGAACAGCCTCAAATGAAATTAAGCTTATGGCAAAAATTAAGTAGATATAAAGAACCTCTTGATGAAAATTAAAGAGGAGAGTGAAAATTTTGAATTAATATTCAACATTGAGAAAACTAAGATTATGACATATGGTCCCATCCCTGCTTAAAATATTGGTGGAGAAACAATGGAAATACTGATAGACTTTATTTTGGAGGGCTCCAAAATAATTGAAGATTGTGAATGCAGCCATAAAATTAAAAGCACTTAGTACTTGGATTAATAGCTATGAACCACCTAGACAACCTATTGAAAAGCAGAGACATTGCTTTGCCAGGGAAGGTCCACCTGGTCAAAGCGATGGTTTCTCCTGCAGTAATGTACGGATGTGAAATTTAGACTGTAAAGACAGCTGAACATGGAAGAATTGATGCCTTTAAAATGAGGCATTGGTGAAGACCCTTGAGAGTCTCTTGGAAGACAATGAGGCTAAAGGAAATCAGTCCTGAATATACATTGGAAGCACCGATGCTGAGGCACAAACTCCAATAATCCGGACCCCTGATGCACAGAACTGACTTATTGGGAAAGGATCCTGATGCTGGGAAACATTGAAGGCAATAAGAGAAGAGATGACAGAAGATGAGGGGGTTAGATGGCATCACTGACTCGATGGACATGAGTTTGAGTAATCTCTGGGAGTTGGTGATTGACAGGGAAAGAAGACAAGCTGCAGTTCATGGGGTCGCAAAAGTTGAACACGACTAAGAGACTGGACTGAATTGAACTTAAATGGAGAATTACCTACATTTTTAAGTGCAAATATGGTGATGCTTGTTTTACTCCATGATATACTGCATTTTTTTCTTCTTTTTAAGAAAATATGGAAGCTGTTTTTTTTTTTTCTTTTTGTTTGTTTTGTTTTTAATGTGAAATGTAGACTAGTCTACACCTCATACATGAATCTGTGTGGTGGTTCTCTACTATTAAGTGTGAAGTTCTGGAAATTTCACACATGAAAGCTTAGCACTGGTTTTTGAAGACATGGAAAACCAGTATGTATTTGGAACTGTCTCTACTGCACAAGTGAAAATATGGGCACCACTGTTTCTTCATGAAGTAGAGAGTTAGTTGTATTTCTGAAAACATATCCCAAAACAAAGAATGGATTCCATGAAGTGGGAAATGGTTTGTATTTACTGTATCAAAACATGGGGGGAAGATTCCGTCATGGAATTTGGACTTCTGTACACTTCATATTTGAGTTCAGAATGGATATTTTCTTATAAGAAATAAGGAAATCTCTATATTTCATATGAAGCACTGGTTCTTCAGTTGCAGAAACACCTATGTGCCCTGTTTGCCTATGTTTCAATGTACCTTGCACATTTGTGTGTGTCTAGCCACGTAGACTTGTTTCCCGTGTTTGTGTGTTTTCCTGTGTGGATGTGCATCCGATCACAGCTGACACAGAGATGATTATCACAGACCAAGCGATATGGAGCAAGCGGAAAGAGGCACCAGGAATCCACAGACTGGGGGAGATTGGTCCATTCATCTCTGAGGTGGTCCTGCCTGCTCAAGACAGGACTGAGGAAAGGATGACCAGTGATAACTCAGTACTGTGTGTTCACAAATCTGTGTTTACATCAAGAGACATGAAGAATCTCATAGTTTCTGCTGTGGTCATGTGTGTTTGTAGCAGGAAGAGGATGTGGAACACTTGAAGATTCATCCAGTATAACTCCAGTGGTGTGGGGCTTTGAAAACATAGCCTGTGGACCCTTCAGTCTCGGGGAAGTGGGCTGTGGAAATGGTGGACACGGCTATAACTGGAAATAAGAGTATGAAGAGGTGAAGGTCCTTCAGAAAAGAGTAGAAACTGAAAGGAGGAGAAACAGAAAGAAAACCTACTTCACTGCAAAAAAAATTTCCAAATTAGAGGAAGGCCCTGGGAGAGTGCTGCCTCGGATCAGCCAATCACGTAGCACACTCTCTCTTTATGAGTGATCAATAGCATCATGTGAGATGAATGACATGAAAAGGTAAAATCCTTAATTGTGAAACCATACACATCCAAGAAAACACAGGGTGACCTTAGGCCCTGTCCAGGCACTTCCTGTCTATCTGAAAGCTCAGAAAGGTGAAGAAAGTGCAGATGTGGGATGGAGGCATTTCCCCCTTTGGTAGTGTGTGCCCGTGAGGGAGCGAAGATGGGAAAGTAGAACAGTGTGAAACCAAGTTTCCCTGTAAGAAGTCCAAAATTACAGTTTGTTTCTGAAGGACCTTTGACAGGAGAATGTTGGGTCCCACAAAAAACAACAACAGCAACAGATGTCCAAGGGCAAAGGGAAACTGACAAGAATGTAGGAGCAGTGAATTTGCATTTAGAATCAATAAATACCAGCGATGCCTCAAGTGCTCATTAAAACATTTTGTCCACCTATATCCAGAGACCACACAGAGACAGTCAGAACTGCATTTGAGTGATTGAGTGTCTCCTGAAGAGACATGGGTCAGCAATGCCCTGACAGGGAAGAGAGGCTCTGGCTGCTACAGACCTGGTCATGCAGTTTGTGACATAAACTCTCTCAGAGGAGGTCACCTTTCAAGCTAACATAAAGCCGCCTAACACACAATGCACAAGTTGAAGGATGATTATTCCAAAGAAAGTTTTGTACATTTAAGGAAGTTCTAGGACTCCTACAGTTTTCTCAACCTGGGGATCTGTCAAAGGGACTGAGAACCCCAGGGAATTTGACTCTGGAGGCCAGTGGGATTTGAATAAACAACCTCTATAGGAGTGAAACAGACTGTAGGGTGGCGCACACAAAACCTTTCGTGCACGAGGAGTCAAGAATAAGAAGTAGTGTCCCCAAAAGAGACTGAGCCAGACTTGCTTGTGAGTGTCCGGGAGTCTCCAGCAGAGTGTGCGATGCAGAGTAGTCACGGGAATTGAATACAAGAGTGCTTGCTCAAATCCTTTTGAAGGAGGTCCCAAGTACTTTTGTTTTCCATATGATAGTTTGGGCTCAGTTCAAACAATGAGACCTGAACACAGCCACATCCATCAAGAGAAAATTTGATTAAAGATTCACTGAATATGGCCCCACATATCAGAGCAGGACCGAGGCTCACTCAGTCTGTTTCTCCCATCAGGATGTTTTCATAAGCCTCTTATCTTTATCCATCAGAGGGCAGAGAATATGAAAAGCACAATCACAGAAAGCTAACCAAACTGTTCAAATGGATCACAGCCTTGTCTACCTCAATAAAACTATGAGATATGCCAGGTAGGGCCACCCAGGATGGATTGGACATGGTGGAGAATTCTGGCAAAATGTGGTCAACTGGAGAAGGGAATGGAAAACCACTTAAGTATCCTTGCTTAGAAAACCCAATGAACGATATGAAAAGCCAAAAAGATAGGACACTGAAAGATGAACTCTCCAGGTTGGTAGGTGTCCTATATACTTCTGGAACTCAGTGAGGAAGTAACTCCAGAGAAAATAAAGAGATGGAGCCAAAGGAGAAACAACACCAAGTTGTGGATGTGAGTGGTGATAAAAGTAAAGTTTGATGTTCTAAAGAATGATATTTCATAGGAAGCTACAAAGTTAGGTCCATGATGAAGGTAAAATTTAAGTGGTCAAACAGGAGATGACAAGTGTGAAGATCAAAGTTTCAGCAATCCATTTGTTCATGAATGGAATGGACAAATTTAATTCAAATGACCATTTTATCTTCTAAAGTGGGCAAGAATCCCTAGAGAAGAAATGGAAGAAGCTACCCTCATCAATAAAAAGAGTGGGAATTGCAGTACTTGATTGCAATATAAAAATGAAATATCTCTGCTTATTTTCAAGGCTAACCATTCAGAAGTACTGTAATCCAAGTCTATGTCATGACCAGGAATGCTAAAGTGGAAGTTGAGCTGAAGGTCAGGGTGAATCTGACGTTGAGTAGGTCTGTGATTACCAGTAGGACATTCTAGGACTTACACCCACAAAATAAGATGTTATTTTCAACATACAGGACTGGAATGGAAAAGTAGGAAATTAAGAACTACCTAAAGTAAGAGACATGTTTGGCCTTCGGGTACAAAATAAACCAGGGCAAAACCTGACAGTTTTGCCAAGACAAGTTACTGTCATTGGATACACCCTCTTCCAACAACACGAGACTTGACTCCGCATATGCACATCATCAGATAATCAATACCGAAATCAAACTTATAATATACTATGAAGTTGAGGATAGAGAATCTCTTTCAGTTCAGTTCAGTTCAGTTCAGTTCAGTTCAGTCGCTGAGTCGTGCCCAACTCTTTGCCACCCCATAAACCGAAGCACAAGAGGCCTCCCTGTCAATCACCAAATCCTAAAGTTACTCAAACTCATATCCATTGCGTGGGTGATGCCATCGAACCATCTCATCCTCTATCATCCCCTTCTCCTCCTGCCCCCAATCCCTCCCAGCATCAGGGTATTGTCTATCGAGTCAACTTTTCACATGAGATGGCCAAAGTATTAGAGTTTCAGCTTTAGCATCAGTCCTTTCAAAGATCACAAAGCACTGATCTCCTTTAGAATCATTCCTTTAGGACTGGTTGGATTTCCTCACAGTCCAAGGGACTCTCCAGAGTCTTCTCCAAAACCACAGTTAAAAAGCATCAATTTTTTGGCACTCAACATTCTTCACCATCAAACTCTCACATCCATACATGACCACTGGAAAAACAATAGCCTTGACTAGATAGACCTTTGTTGGCAAAGTGATGTCTTTGCTTTTTAATATAATATCTAGGTTAGTCATCACTTTCCTTTTGAGGAGTAAATGTCTTTTACTTTCATGTCCATAATCACCATCTTCAGTGATTTTGGAGCCTGTCAAAGTAAATCCTGACACTGTTTCCCATTCAAATCAATGAAGTGATGGGTCCAGATGCATGATCTTAGTCCTCTGAAAGTTGAACTTAAAGCCAACTTTTTCAATCTCCTCTTTCACTTTCATCAAGAGGCTTTTCAGTTCCTCTTCACCCTCTGCCATTTGGGTGGTGTCATCTGCATACCTCAGGTTATTTATATTTCTCCCAGCAATCTTGATTACAGCTTCTTCTTCCAGCCCAGCGTTTCTCATTCCGTTCTGTCGCGCAGTCGTGTCCGACTCTATGCGACCCATGGACTGTAGCCTACCAGGCTTCTCCGTCCATGGGATTCTCCAGGCAAGAATACTGGAGTGGGTTACCATTTCCTTCTCCAGGGGATCTTCCCAACCCAGGGATCGAACCCGGGTCTCCCGCTTTGGAGGCAGACGCTTTAACCTCTGAGCCACCAGGGAAGCCCAAGCGTTTCTCATTATGTACTCTCAATATAAGTTAAATAAGCAGGGTGAAAATATGCAGCTCTGACACACTCCCTTCCTTATTTGGAACCAGTCTGTTTTTCCATGTCCAGTTCTATCGATTCCTGACCTATATATAGGTTTCTCAAGAGTTAGGTCAGGTGGTGTGCAAATCCCATCTCTTTCAGAATTTTCCACAATTTATTGTGATCCACACAGTCAAAGGCTTTGGCATAGTCAGTAATGCAGAAATAGATTTGTTTTCTGGAATGCTCTTGCTTATTTGATGATTGAGCAGATGTTGGCAATGTGATCTCTGGTTCCTCTGTCTTTTCTAAAAGAAGCTTGAACATCTGGAAGTCCACAATTCATGTATTGCTGAAGTCTCTATACAGTCAGTCAATACAATACTGGGAGTTGACTGTGGCTCAAATCAGCAACACACGTTGAAAAAAATCATACTTATATTGAAGAAAGTAGGGAAAACCCCTTGATCATTCAGGTATAACCTAAATAAAATATCTTTTGATTGTAATTGCCAATGCAAATTGATTCAAGGAATTAGATCTGAGAGAGAAGATTGTGCAGAAGTTTGTGACATTGTACAAAATGAAGCAATGAAGAATATCCCCGGAAGAAAGAAATGCAAAAGGAAAAATGGTTACCTGAAGAAACCTTAGAAGCAGCTGAGGAAAAGGAAATAAAAAGAGAGAGAAAGAGAGAGAGAGAGAGAGAGAAGTGGAAGGAAAACAAGAACAGGAAAGTTACACCCACCTAAATGCAGTTTTTGAAGAATAGTCATGATTTATAAGAAAATCTTTCTCATTGATCTATGCCAAGAAATAGAGGAAAACAATAGAATAAGAAAGACTAGAGATCTCCTCAAGAAAATTAAATATACCAGGGGAACATTTTATGCAATGAAGGGCACAATAAAGGACACACATATTAGGGAACAAAGACAAGCAGAAATATAAGAAAAGGTGGCAAAAATACACAGACGAACTACACAAAGAAAATGTTCAACGCTGAAAAGCACGATGGTATCATCTGTCATCTAGACCCAGATATCCTGGAATGCATAGTCAAGAAGGCTTTAGGAAACACTAGTGAGAACAAATCTGGTGAAGGTGATGGCTATCCAGTTGAAATATTTCAAATCCTAAAATACAATGCTGTGAAAGTGCTGCACTCAATATGAAGGCAAATTTGGAGAACTCAGCAGTGGCCACAGGACTGAAAATGATCACTTTTCATCGCATTCCCAAAGAAAGAATATGTCAGAGTCTTTGAACTAACACACAATTGCACTCATTTCACATAAAGCAAAAAGAAATGCACGGAATTCTCCAAGGATGTTTTCAACAGTATGTAAAAGAAGAATCTCTAGAGGTTCAAGCTGCATTTACAAAAGGCAGAGGAACCGGAGATCAAATTTTCCATACCCACTGTATGCTCAAAAAAGCAAGCAATTTCCAGAAAAACATCCACTGTTTTATTGACTATGTCAAAACATGGCTTGTGGAACACAAAAAGTGTGGAAAATTCTTCAAGAGATGGGAATATCATACCACCTGACCTGCCTCCTGAGAAACTTCTATGAAGATAATGAAACAACAGTTATCATGGACGGGGAACAATGGACTGGTTCCAAAGTTGGGGAAAGCAGACCCTCAAGGCTGTATATTGTCACCCTGTTTAGTTTTGTAGACTGCGTCATGTGAAATGCCAAGCTGCATGAAGAACAAGTTAGGATCCAGTTTGCCAGGGGAAATAGCCACAAACACAGATATATGACGACACCACCATTACGACACAAAGTGAAGAGAAACCAAGAAATCTCTTAATGAAAGTGAAATTGGAGAGTGAAAATTTTGGTTTCAACCTGCACATTCAATGACTGAAGTTCATGGCATCTGGTCCCAATTCTTCATGGCAAGTGGAAACCATGACAGGCTTTCCTATCTCGGACTTCAAAATCACTGTAGATGGTGACTGCGGCCATAAAAGCTATGACATAAATAGACAGCATATTAAAAAGCAGAGATATTACTTTGCTGAAAAAGGTCCATCTAGTCAAAACTATGGGTTTCCCAGCAGTCAGGTATGGATGGGAGATTTGTACCTTAAAGCTGACTACCAAAGAACTGATATTTTGATCAATCCTATTGGAAAAGACGATTGATATTTGCACTGCATGTAGAAGAAACAAGTGAATCCTAAGAGAAATTGGTCATGAGTATTCGGACAGATGCTGAATATGAAACTTCAGTATTTTGGCCACTTGATGTGAAGAACAGACAACTGTAAAACACTCTGATATTTGGAAAGACTGATGACAGAATGAGAATTGGACGACAAAAAATGAGAAGGTTGGATGGCATCACCATTCTTCAAAGAATAGCAAGAGAGATATTGCATCACCACTTGATGGAGATGTATTTGAGCAAGCTCTGGGAGCTATATATGAACAGGTAAGCCTGGCATGCTTCAGTTGATGGGGTCACAAAGTGTAGGATGAATGAGGGACAGAAATAAGTTGAACTGAATGTTGGTGGGCTGTTTGCATTAAGGGATTCTAGGACAGTGGAAGACTTTGATGCCCATGAAAGCAGTTCAGAGCCTTCAGGTTTTCAGGCTTAGGAAGAAGGGAATAGCAGTCATCACAAAGATGTTCCACTTCTTGGCAAAAAATCCTGACATAAATTCCTTTGTTTCTCTGGGATCTCTTCCTTGGCTGTGGATGGCAGAGAGGGAAAATGTCTCTCTGCACTTGAGAGATGGTTCTGAAAGTCTCACTGGAGGACTTTCAAAAGCATCTCTGATTTTGTTACGGTAATCCTGAGTGAAATGTGCACCATGAGACACACAAGGAGACTGGAATTTAAGCGGGCATCTGGTTGTCCCCCAGCCAAAACTTTAGCTGAATTCATGGTTCATGAACTCCATAAGCTAAAAGCCGGGCAGGGATCCTGAGCTATAGGAAGATCTACCACAGCCTCATGAGGGCAACAGAAAGAGAGCCTTGGCATTTAGCAAATTAGGGAGGCCTGGCCTGGAATCATGCCCTCTTGGGAGAGGAATGCCACTTTTTGCACAATGAAGACATGAGTTGTGGGCCCAGGGTAGGCAGGCCCCCCAGGGTGTGATCTGGGTGGGGATTCTGTGTATGTGTGGGTAGAAGTAAACTATGGTGTTGCCAAAAATGGAAGCCACCTGACCTTTTGGGCTTCACTTTCAGTGACTTGTTTCAGCAGAGGTCCTTTGGATCCATATGTACCTTCTTCATGATATTGCTTCAGACACAGTCCTGTCACATTCTCTTTGGCCTTTTGAAAGCCCCGATTTGGCCTTTCCCTGCTACCGGGAGATAACCATAGGGGGAGGGGGAGTGAAAATATCTCCAAACAGGCTCCTACACAATTAGCAGGCACAGGGGCACCTCCCTCAGAAGTCTTGGGCCTGAGTGGGTACTGGGCCTGCTATAAGTGCATGACATTGACAAACAATGATTTTGAGAGACCTTGCTGAGATGGGGTGCTTAAAGTCAGTGCAGTCCGAAGCCCCATGTTATTCTGGTGTGGTTGCTGGAAGGAAAGTGCATGGAATGGAATCATATCAGTGTGACTGGCACTGTGAACCAGTCAATACGATGGAGGAATACAAAATAGCACCACTCATTCAGCTGTTCACCACAAGCACTTCCAGCCCAACCAACTCTAAGCAGGTCAGTCCTCCTCATGACATGTCCCAACATTTTGTAACCTTCCAGAATAAAGAGTATAGGTAGAAGAGGACACTAAGTTTATTCACAAGTAAATGTAAGAAAACCACCAGAGAAAATGAGAGGTCCTTACCCAAGTCCATTATCCTGGACAAGCAAAGGTCTAGTTCTGCATCTGTGAAAATTTCCTTTTAGAGTTGGGTGTATCTGTGTCTGTATCTGCACTCACTGGCCCAAAACTGCATGCGAACTGCCAGAACTGGCCTGGCTGGCATTTTGAAGCAAGGGAATCAAGCCCAAGGATGTCAGAGTGGCGGCAAGAGAGCACTCAGGGCCATTGAGGGAGATGCAAAGCAGCCAAGAAACAGAATGGCCCAGATTACAAAGCAAAAAGATGGGGTATGCAGAGCCCCTACAAAGAGCTTTCTGTCTTTCTCAAATGAAGCAGTACTCTTTCAGCCACAGGACCAGGCATATCTTTCTTTTATGTAAGGTTTGGGACCCTGATGGCTCTGTAGCATAAGCTGATGCTGCCTGCTGAGTAGAATTGCCCAAGAAAGGCAATACCATAGAAGCTCAAACTACCACTCGTTTACACTCAACTGGCACATGAGTAAAGTAATGCTGAAAATTCTCCAACCAGACTTCAGCAATACTTGAATCATGGACTTCCAGATATTCAAGCTGGCTTTAGAAAAGGCAGAGTGACTAGAGATCAGATTACCAACATCCTCTGGCTCATCAAAAAAGCAAGAGAGTTCCAGAAAAACATCTATTTCTGCTTTATTGACTATGCCAAAGCCTTTGAGTGTGTGGATCACAATAAATTGTGGAAAATTCTGAACGAGATGGGAATACCAGACCACCTGACCTACCTCCTGAATATCTGCCACCAGGTCAGGAAGCATCAGTGAAAACTGGACATGGAACAACAAACTGGCTTCAAATAGGAAAAGGCTGTATATTGTCACTCTGTTCATTTAACTTATATGCAGAATACGTCATGAGAAACACTGGGCTGGATGAAGCACAAGCTGGAGACAAGATTGCCGAGAGAAATATCAATAACCTCAGATATGAAGATCATACCATGCTTATCACTGAAAATGAAAAAGAACTAAAGAACCTCTTGATGAAAGTGAATGATGAGAGTGGAAATTCTGGCTTAAAGTTCATCATTCAGAAAACGAAGATCATGGCCTCTTGTCCCATCGCTTCATGACAAATAAATGGGGAAAGAAGTGAAAAAGCAGCTGCCTTTAATTGTTTGGGCTCCAAAATCACTGCAGATGGTGACTGCAGCCATGAAATTAAAAAACATTTCTTCCTTTGAAGGAAACATGACCAATGTAGACAGCATAGTAAAAAGCAGAGACATTACTTTGTCAATAAAGGTCCATCTAATGAAGGCTATGGTTTCTCCACTAGTCAGGTATGATTGTGATATTTGGAATATAAAGAACGCTGAGCACTGGAACATTGATGCTTTCCAAATGTGGTGTTGAAGAAAACCCTTGACAGTCTCTTGGACTTCAAGGAGATCCAACCAGTCCATCCTAAAAGAGAGCAGTCCTAAGTATTCTTTGTAAAGACTGATGTTGAAGCTGAAACTCCAGTAATTTGGCCACCTTATGCAAAGAACTCACTCACTGGAGAAGAGACTGATGCTGGGAAAGATTGAAGGCAGGAGGAGAATGGGATGACAGAGGATGAGATGGTTTGATGGCATCACAGACTCAATGGAGATCAGTTTGAGCCCACTCCTGTAGTTGATGCTATACAGGGAGGTATGGCATACTGAAGGCCTTGGGCTCATGAATAGTAGGACACGACTGAGGGCCTGAACTGAACCTGCAGAATTTGCCAGTTTCCAACATCACTCAAATCTTCACAAAATTTTTAATCATCAGTGCTTTGCAGTGAATGGCTTAGGATGATCCTTCTGCTGCTCCCATCCCCACAGGGCTGAGGTGATAGGGTTAGCTGGCACGTGTTCTCATGTGGAAGCAGGAAGAAAACAGAACCACTTTGAAAGGGCCTCTGTACAGTAAATGAGCTGACTTCAATGTCCCTGCACTGACGAGTCATGTCCCATAGCGGGATGTTGACCTTGATATCCCTTAATTAGAGATTCTTCATCTGTAATTCTCTTTAGA
Organism: Moschus berezovskii; assembly: GCF_049115385.1. Lineage (NCBI taxonomy): Eukaryota > Metazoa > Chordata > Mammalia > Artiodactyla > Moschidae > Moschus > Moschus berezovskii. Next base: position 23,558,032 of record NC_142489.1, read on the forward strand.
GAGAATTCCGTCTCTAAATATGGAATTCTCTGTATGTCGAATATTGGCGTACGGGCAAAATGTTTCTAAGTGAAGCACAGAACTCAGTGTTTGAAATACAAATGTATGCATGTAAATTCCCCGCATGAAATATGGAATTCTCTATATTGCATACGTGAATTTCTCAACCCTCAATTTCCAGAATGAAAACGGAAATCTCACTTGGTCTTAGCCAAAAGCGTGCACAGTTTCGTTTTCAATTGTTTGTGAATCCATTTGGTGAGGGATAACACATCTGTTTACCAAACCTTGGAAGGAATGGCTGATGCAATATGTAGTGGGAGAGTGCATTTCCATCTCTTTATAAGCTGCATATTATAGCGTGAATCTTCCCCTCTCTTCATTGCCTACAGCTGTGCACTAATTAAGGCATCCCACAGAAAGGTAGATTTCATCCTGTCTCCTGTATAGTGCCTAAAGTCATAGGAATGACTTTACCAAGAGTGTTCCCAAAGTTTAGAGCACGTTAAACAAGACTAATGGTTCTAATGGTGGGAATCAAACACACACACACACACACACACACACACACACAATGATTTACTAATTAAGTAAAAAATGTTACTGGTTGTAGTTCAGACAAGAACCCTCCCAAATCAGTCAGCATATGTTACTGCAAATTAACATCTGGATAACTAATATACTTTTACACCTGTTCATTAAGCTAATTACTGAACACTGCTGAATGTCACCAGAACACTATGCTTAACAACGTGTATAGCTAATATTGTATATCTTCAATTGAATTTCAATACCTAGTCATTTAATGATACTTTAGGAAGAACAAGTAAAGTTGGCTTGGAAGATTAAGGGAGGGTTTCCCTCATTTGAAATAATCATTTAAATGTCAGAATTGAAGTATATATAGTTCTTACTTCATCCCTGTACTTGACAAACGTTGTGCTGGGAGCCCTTCTGGCTAAACTTTAACCTCTGTGAATACCTTACTTAATCTCTAGTTAATCCCTTTACCTGCAAATCAGCTCAGACTTTGTAAGTAGGGACTGATCAAGTACCTACAGGCCATTACATACACCCAGAGGAACTCCTGTTCTATCAAATTTTCTAATTCATGTCACAAATCAGTAAGTCCAGCAAGAAACCCCGAGAGCTAAGTGTGTCAAACAGGACCACTGGGGAAACATCACTGTAGGAATTACAAGGCTAAAACCCAGTGCTGCTAGGCGAATAGGGCATTTTTTTTTTTTTTTTTTTTTTTTGAGAATAGAGTTTGGACATTCACCATATCCAGTCTTTTCTTTCTTAATGTGGTCCATTTCAGACTGGTAAAAGTACTGCATACAATTCAGCTTAATGCAGAAGGCAATTAGCTATTTTGAACAAGAGGGAACAAAATAACACCCCAAGAGATGTGGAAACAGGTCCTCAACTTGACAATGTAGGCTTTTTCAGTCTGGGTTTTAAGTATACTGAGCATGTCTAGAAGAAGATCAGCATTCCCGATCCCACCAAGGACTTATTCAAATGACAGAAACTGGGAAACTCTCTTATAATAATTTAAAAGAAACTTCCAAAAGATAGTTCTTTCTTCTAAAACAGAAACTTCTAATCCCCTAGATATTTCTACATAATTGACCAATATTTGTCTCCAATTTAGCACATCTCTTTCCTGACTCCAAAACCTGCTTTAGTCTTTTTCTCAAAAAATGGCAACTCAATTCCAATTGTTAAAAAAAAAAAAAAAAAAAAGATGGCAGAGTCATCATTGACTTTTTTCCTTCACAGGCCACATTTCAGTCTTTGGCAAATCTAGCATTTGAACAGTTCTCATCATCTTCACTTATACTGAAGGGTTTCAAGCCATCATTACTGCTAACCTTCTTTATTTATTGTTTTTCCGTCATTAAGTCATGTCTGACTCTTTGTGACCCCATGGACTGCAGTACACTAGGCTTCCCTGTCCATCACCAACTCCCAGAGCTTGCTCAAAATCATGTCCATCCAATCGGTGATACCATCCCACCTTCTCATCCTCTGTCATCCCCTTCTCCTCCTGCCTTCAATCTTTCCCAGCATCGGGACCTTTTCCAATGAGTTGACTCTTTGCTTCAGGTGGTCAAAGTATTGGAGCTTCAGATTCAGCATCATTCCTTCCAATGAAATTTCTGGACTGATTTCCTTTAGGATTGGCTGGTTTGATCTCCTTGCAGTCCAAGGAACTCTCAAGCGTTTACTCTACCAGCAGAGTTAGAAAGCATCAGTTCTGTCACTGTATCCTGTCAATTCATTTTATTCCACCATTTAGTACCCCTCAATGATTCTCTGTATCATTTTGAGTAAAAATAAAAGTCTTTGCAGTAAAAAAGAAGAAGAAAAGAAAAAAAAAAATAATGAAAATCTCTTTACTTCATGTGAAAATCTGTATGCATATTTTTTACATGAAAATGGGAAATTAATGTATTTCACCTATACAAAACTGGATGCTAAATTTCCTACATGACATCTGGAATTTTGTGTATTTCACTTATTAAATGCTAGCCATCAATTTTAGTACACAAAATACGGATTTTGATTGTTTCACATATGTAAATCTGGGCACTGATTTTCTTCCTTTAAGTATGGAATTCTCTGTATTTCACACATGAAAATCCTAGCGCAGATGGAATCCATGAAAAAATGAATTTCCTATATTCTATTTAGCAAAATATGGGCCCAAATTTTCAATTGTCTGTATTTCACAAATGAAAATCTCGCTCTGATTTTCCTACATGAAATATGGATTTCTGTATTTTCTGTATTTGAAATTCTAGGCATGGTGCTTTTTTCCATGGAGTATGAAATCATTTTGTTTCACATCACCTATACAGCTGCCAAATTTCCTACTAGATATATGGAATTACTTAGTTAACATAGGCAAATCAATGTCTATATTCCTATTTGAAATATCAATTGTCTACAATTTACATATGAATATTTGGTGAAGATTCTTTTCCTACATTACTACACTTCACAGATGAAAATCAGGATAGTTTTTCCTACAAGGAATGAGGAGTTCCTTTTTTTAAGCAAGAACATATGGGTGCAGATTTTCCTGCATGAAAAATGGAAATCTCTGCTTTTCAATTCTTTACCATCTATGCTAACTGGGAACTTGAATGGTTTTAGGAAGACTTGTAAGCTCTTTCTAAAATTAAAGCTGAGAAAAGATGTCCATTTCATCATAGGGTTCTGGAATGCAAAAACAGAGAATCAAAGGATCCCTGGTGCAATGGGCATGTTTAACCTTGGTGTATGAAATGAGGTGGGACAAAGACTAGCAATGTTTTGGCAAATAGAAAGGTAAAAATGAAAATAGTGACAGACAGGTTTCTTTGGCTCCAAAATCTCTGGGGAGAGTGATCACATCCCTGAGAATAAAAGACCCCTTCTCCTGGGAAGAAAATCTATGATAAGCCTAGACATAGACACAATGTACTGAAAAGCGGAGATATCTCTTTGGCAATAAAAGTCCATTTAGTCAGGACTATGGTTTTAGCAGAAGACATGTATGGATGTGCTAGCTTCACTATAAAGAAGGCTGAGTGCCAAAGCATTGAGGCTTTACAGCTGAGTGCTAAAGATGGCTCTTGAGAGACCCTTGTCTAGCAAGGAGTTCAACCCCACCAATCCTAAAGGAAACTAACCCTAAACATCCATTGGAAAGACTGATGTTGAAACTGAAATTCCAATACTTTGGCTACTCTGGTGTGAAGAAATAATACATGGGAAAAGATTGAGGTTCTGCCTTGCCACTGAAAACAAAAAAATATTATCGGCTCTGATATGGGTAGATGGTGGACAGGAGGAGAATGGGGTGACAGGGGGTGAGATCGTTGGACAGCTTCACTTAAGTCGATGAACATGTGTCTCACTAAAATGTTGGAGACAGTAAAGGATAGGGAGGTCGGGAGTGCTGCCATCCACGGTGTTGCAAAGTGTTGGATGTGACTGAGTGACAGAAGATCACCAACGACTGTATTTCACATGTATCAATCGGGATGAGATTGTCGAACTTGAAACATGGAAAACCTTTTTTATCCATAAAAAATTAGATATTCCTGCATGAAAAATGGAATTTTCTCTACTTCATAAATGGATGTCTTGGTACAGAACTTTCCTTGTAAACAATGACAGTTTCAATATTTCATGCACCAAAATCTGAATTAAAATATCTTGACATGGAATATGGCTTTGAAAAATGACATGAACTATTTTACATTTCAAATACGAAAATCTAGGGATACATTTTCTTATTTGAAATAACATGTGATTATGGACGCATTACTGAATTTTCTGTTTCATAAATTGAAATCACACCAGACAGTCCTACATGAAAGATAAAATTCTTAATTTCACATCAGAACCACTACCTGCAGGTTTTAGGACATGAACTTTGAAACTCTCTATAATTCACATATGAAAATCTGGGGACAGATTTTTCAATTAAATGTAGGGAATTTTCTGTATATCATATGAAAGTATAGACATAGGGTTTTCTGTATGATATGGGAAAATCTTGATGTAATTTTCAGATTTCTCATTTGAAAATCTGTGTGCTGCTTTCCTTCATGAAATACAGATTGCTGTGCATTTCATATTTGAAAAATGGCATCGATTTTGCTACAAAAAAGTGGAATCTTCTATTTCATATGAGACAATGTGATTTTCATGATTGAGCAATAAAATTCTCCATATTTCACCGAAAGAATCTTCTGACAAGATACATAGAATCTGGTATATTTCACACTTCAAAATCTGAGGACAGATTTGCTCATATGAATTACAACTGCTACTGCTACTGCTAAGTCACTTCAGTCGTGTCCTACTCTGTGTGACCTCAAAGATAGAAGCCCACCAGGCTCTCCTGTCCCTGGGATTCTCCAGGCAAGAACAGTGGAGTGGGTTGCCATTTCCTTCTCCAATGTGTGAAAGTGAAAAGTAAAAGTGAACTCGCTCAGTCGTGTCCGACCCCTAGTAACTCCATGGACTGCAGCCCACCAGGCTCCTCCATCCATGGGATTTTCCAGGCAAGAGTACTGGAGTGGCTTGCCATTGCTATTATTTACACTGGAAAACCTGTGTCAGATATTTCACACACAAAATATGGAATTGTCCATGATTCAGAAGAGCTGACTCATTTGAAAAGAACCTGATGTTGGGAAAGATTGAAGGCAGGAGAAGGAGATGACAGAGAATGAGATGGTTAAATGGCATCATGGCTTAAATGGATATAAGTTTGTTTAAATTCTGAGAGTTGTTGATGGACAGGGAGGCCTGGCGTACTGTGGTCCTTGGGGTCACTAAAAGTCAGAAACGACTGAGCACCTGAACTGAACTGATGATTCAGAATTTAAGATCTTGGATGAGCAGACAAAGAATCGACTTATTTCTTGTCTGACTGTCTGATACCTGATTTCCCTATTTAAATATATAATTCTGTGTATTTCATTGATGAAAGTCCACGTGAAGTTTTCCCAAATTGAAATACGGAATAAACTCTATGTGTCACATGAAAGTCTGGGTGCAAATATTTCTACGGGGAAATGTGTACATCTCTATAGTAACATGTGAATTTCTAGATTTTGGCTTCCCCACATGACCTATGGAAATCTGTATATTTCACGTGTAAAAATTTCATGAAATATGGAACCTCAGCAATTAATTCACGAAAATATTGGTGCAGATAGTCTCATGTGAATTTTGGAATCCTCTAAATTTCACATATAAAACCAAGTAACTTACTTTCTGACATGAAATGTGGTAGTCTTTAAATTTTTTTATTTCACCATTTAGGTGTAGCTATTTCTAGCTGATACATGGAATTCTCTGTATATCAATATTTAGATCTAGTAGCAGATATACCTCCATGCAATATGGAATTCTCTATATTTCACATATAAAAATGATGAGGACGTTTTGACATGAAATAAGGATTTTTGTTCATTTCTCACAAAAAACCAGGGTGCAGATTTTCTGGCAAGACATATGATCTGTATATAGTTCAGATGTTGGTAATTAGTTCTTGGTTCCTCTGCCTTTTCTCAAACCATCTTGAAAAGACAGAGGAACGAGAGATCAAATTGCCAACATCTGCTGGATCATTGGAAGAGCAAGGGCGTTCCAGAAAGACATCTATTTCTGCTTTATTGACTATGCCAAAGCCTTTCACTGTGTGGATCACAGTTTATTCTGTGGAAAATTCTGAAAGAAATGGGAATACTAGACCACCTGACCTGTTTTTCAGAAACCTATATGCAGTTCAGGAAGCAACAGTTAAAAGTGGACATGGAACAACAGAGTGGTTCCAAATAGAAAAAAGAGTACTTCAAGGTTGTCAATTGTCACTCTGCTTATAAAACTTACATGCAGAGTACATCATGAGAAACGCTGAGCAGGAAGAAGCACAAGCTGGATTCAAATTGCCAGAAATATCAATAACCTGAGGTATGCTGATGACACCACCCTTATGGCAGAGAGTGAAGAGGAACTAAAAAGCCTCTTGATGAAAGTGAAAGAGGAGAGTGAAATAGTTGTCTTAAGATCAACATTCAGAGAATTAAGATTATGGCTTCTGGTCCCATCACTTCATGGAAAAAAGATGGGGAAACAGGGGAAACAGTGTCAGATTTATTTTAGTGGGGCTCTAAAATCATGACAGATGGTGACTGCAGCCATGAAATCAAAAGACGCTTACTACTTGGAGGCAGAGTTATGATCAACCTAGATAGCATATTAAAAAGCAGAGACATGACATTGCCAACAGAGTTCCGTCTAGTCAAGGCTATGGTTTTGCCAGTGGTCACGAATGGATGACAGATTTGGACTGTGAAAAAAGCTGAGTGCTGAAGAATTGATGCTTTTAAACTGTGGTTCTTAGAGAAGACTCTTGAGAGTCCCTTCTACTGCAAGGAGATCCAACCAGCCCATCCTAAAGTAGATCAGTCCTGGGTATTCATTGGAAGGACTAATGTTGAAGCTGAAACTCCAATATGTTGCCACTTCATGTGAAGAGTTGACTCACTGGAAAAGACCTTGATGCTGGCAAGCATTGAGGCCAGGAGGAGAAGGGGCTGACAGAGGATGAGATGGCTGGACAGCATCACTGCCTCAATCGACATGAGTTTGTGTAAACTCCGGGAGCTGGTGATTCAGAGGAAGGCCTGGCGTCTTTCACGGGGTCACAAAGGGTTGTACATGACTGAGCGACTGATCTGAACTGAACTGATAGTTGATTTGCAAAGGATACCTTTGAACTGGATGCCTTAGTAAAATTTAGATTTTCTTTTACCTACAGCCATCATGGGAATGTATTTCAACATATCAATATGACCAGTTAAATATTTTGTAAAGCTGAAATTTCTGTGAATGAAGAACTACTGTTTTTAAAAGTAAATCATAAAGGAGATTTAAAAGAGCACACAGATTGTCATTCATCCATAACAGATAGGTAAAAGACATTGTGTGATAAATACAATGGACATCTCAAAGAAGCAATGCAATAGAATTAAATACAACAAATTAAAACCAATAGAATATATAAAATGCACAAATATACAGCATGGGTCAACCAGACAGAGTTGATTGTTGATGGTTCTGTCCCACCACTTTTATGGTAACTTTTCTTTTGGGGAAATTTTTTCTATCTTTAGAAGTGCACATATGTAGCAAAATATAACGTACACTCACTTTAATTTTTATTGATGCTTTCTTAATAAATGTGTTATGAATTTAGATATAGCTTTCTGAGGTTTGCATTGCATTTGTCATTAAGGTGTACAAATTTTCAGTTCTACCTTTGAATTCCAAGATGATGTGAGATTCATTAAAAATATTGATGTTTAAGAAAGGTTATTATACCTTTAATACTGAAATCTTTTTGGACTATACTTGCTTTACATTATTTGGTTAGTTCCTCCCCTAAATCAAAATTAGGGAATGCTGTAGTCCTTCAAGTCGTAAACAACTAAACAAGATAGTGATTAAACAGCAACCACATATCTATCTCCATGTTTTTGACTTCTTTCTAAATCTGGTCACCCCAGTGCATTAAATAGACTTCCCTGTGCTGTACATATAGATCAAAAGTATATATGTTTCTGTTGTAATCTCCCAGTTGCTACCACCACCAGGTATTTCATCCTTGATCAGTGTATATTTCTTCTCCATTGCTGTTTCCCTATCTATGCTTCTCATAGAGAATCATCTATTCCAATTTTACTTAGATCCCACTTGTTTGTGTTAATATATGATATTTCGTTTCATCTTTTGACTTAGCTTCATTGTATCTGAAACTGTCCCTGTCCTTCTACATGTATGCAACTTACCTGATTTCGTTCCAACTTAAGACTCTGGTACGTATGTACCAACTCATTTTATCCGTTCCTCTTTAGATGGATATTTCTCTTGCTGCCATGGCCTGCTATTGCAAATATTGTTGCCATCAATATTGAAGTTGTGCATCTTTTGGAATTATGATTTTCCTCATGAAAATTATTGACAATTATTGGAAGTTTTTGATCACATGGTAGCTTTATTCTTATTTCTAAAGGAACCCCTTTCCATTCTCCATTTTAATCGATCAATGTGCATTCCTAGCAATAGAACAGGATTGTTCTGTTTACTCCACACCATCTCCATAAATGTCTACAGCATTTGTTTTGTGCGGAATTTTATATATAAATATATATAAACTCACATTTTTATATATAAATATATATTAATTTTATATATAATTTTATATATATATATTTATATATAAATATATATCAACTCACATTTTTCTAAATACTCATATATATATGAATATATATGAATATATGAATATGAGTATTCAGAAAAATGTGAGTTGATACCCCATTGAAGATTTTATTTCCATTTCTCTCACAGTTAGTAATGCTGAGCATATTTTCCAATATTATTGGACATCTGTATGTCTTCTTAGGAGAAATGTCTATTTTATCATCTATTCATTTGTTCTAATTAGGTTGTTTGTTTTGCTATTATTGAGCACATTAGATGCTTCCATATTTTGGAGATTCTTCTGTTGTCATTATCTTCAGTTGCAAATGTTTTTCCCATAATGAGCCTTCATTTTTGTCTTGCTTATTGGTTGGTTGTGCAAAATATTTAAGTTTAATTAGATCTCTTTATTTAATTTTTTTTTAAATTTCCCAAGGAGGTAGGTCAAAAAGAAAAGCTGTTGCTGCATTTCATGTCACAATGTATTCTACCTATTCTTTCCTCAAATATTATTGATTTACAGTTTCTGGCCTTATATGTAGGTCTTTAATCCATCTTGAATTTGTATTTTCTATGCTGCTAAGGAGTGACTGAACTAAACTGAACTGACAGGAGTGACTAAATTTGATCCACTGGAGGAGTGAATGGCTAACCACCCCATTATACTTGCTATGGGACTTCCATGAACTATATAAAAAGGCAGAAAGGTATGACTCCAAAAGATGAGTCTCCCAGGATGGTAGGTGCCAAATATACTGCTTGGGAGGAGCAGAGGGTAATAACTAATGTTTCCAAAAAGCAACAAGTGGTTTCCTCAAAGTGGAAATAAGCCTCATTGTTTATGTGTCTGGAGATGAAAGTAAATGAAATGCTGAAAAGAAAAGTACTGCAGGGCAACCTGGAATGTTAGATCCATGAACAATTTAAATTGAATGGGGTATAATAAGACATGGCAACAGCCAACACATTGGAAAAGACCCTGATTCTGGGAAAGATCGAAGGCAACAGGAGAAAGGGAAAACAAGGATGAGATGATTGGATGGCATCATCTATACAATGGATATGAACTCGGACAAACTCCAAGAGGTGGTGAAGGACAGGAAGGACTGGCATGCTGCAGTTCATGGCATCCCGAAAGTCAGACACAACTCGGCCACAGAATAACCAGGTGCTGTTCTAACTGTATTCTTTTACTTTTAGCTGTCCAGATTTTCCAGCTTAACTTGTCAAATATAGTTTCTTCTTTCCACTGCATATTGTTGCCTCCTTTGTCATAGATTAGGTGATCATTTGGGCAAGAGATTACCTTAGGGTTTACTATCTGTTCCATTGGCTTTAATCCAAATATTGTGCCAATTGCATGTCAGGTTTAAAACTGTAGATTTTTATAGACTGAAGTGAGGAAACCTGAGTCCTGCAGCTCAGTTTTTCTCTCTTCAGTTTGCCTGGTTAATCAGTCTTTTTGTTTCCATCAAGTTGTAAAGTTTTTCTTGTTGTTGTTTTTCTATTTCTGTGGAAAATGTCATTGGTAATTTAATCGTGATGACATTGCATCTGTAAACTCTTCTTTATGGTGTAGCCATTTTCACATATTGATTTTTATAGTCCAAAGAATAGTATATCTCTCATTCCATTTGTGTCATCTCTGATTTGTCTCATACATACCTTATTCTTTTTGGGCTACGAGTCTTTTCTCTAGTTAGGTAGGCTGATTCCCAAGGATTTTATTTTTCTTGTTACAATGGTGAATCAGATTGTTTCCTTAATTTTTGGTTTTGGTTTTCTCTGGTCATTTATAGTCATGCAGGAGATTTCTTCCTGTTTATTTCTTTTCCCAACAACTTCCGTAAAGTCATTGTTTATTAATTTTCTGGTGCAATCTTAGGAGTCTCTGAAACAGTAACTACTGTCAGCAAACAGTGCCTGTTTTACCTCTTGTTTTTCAGTTTGCTGGTAATTTTTTTTTTCCTTCATTGATTGCTGTAGCTAGCAGTCCCAAGATAAGTTGAATAACAGTGATGAGAGTGGCAAATTTTGTCTTTTTCACAATCTTAGGCAACATGCTTTCAGGTTCCACCTCTGAGAAACATCGTAGTGCTGGGTTTATTCATACATGGCCTTTATTAAGTTGAAGATGATCCTTTCTGTTCCCACTTCCTGTACAGCTTTTATCATAAATGAGTCCTTAATTTTGTCAAAAGTGTTTTATGTATCTGTATTTTAGATCTGTTCAAGACCTCTCCTTGGAAACTTTTATTATCTTTCATTGGTTTTTTCACCTTTGGCCACCTGATGCAAAGTGTTGTCTCATTAGAGAATGCTCTGATACTGGGAAAATTTGAAGATAAAAAGAGAAGTGGTTAGCAGATGATGAGAGGGTTAGATAGCATCACAAACCCTATGGACATGACTCTGAACAAATTCTGGGAGATAGGGAATGTAAGACTGATGTGACACAGTCCATGGGGTGACAAAGAGATGGGCATGAATAACTGACTGAACAACAATCGCAAAACATTCTTTCCTGTTATTGACAGTAGTAGTTATTAGTGACTACTTCATTTTCTCTCCCACCATACCCTATCTATACCTCAGTTGCACTAATTTCACCACGTACCATGCAAAGATTCGGCCACATTTGCTGTCATTATTGTCCCCAAAATGGTCCAAAATTTATGTGATTTCTCAACTACACATGATCCAGTGCTCTGCGAACCATTCTTCAGCATCCATTTATGTTCCTCAGAAATTCTCTACCTTGCTATAGCCAGATAAAATTGTCACTCACTAGCTAAGTCATGCACTAGAAAGCAAGTTCTTGAGAATAAATACCCTTTCAGGATTCTGTATTCTAACTTTGTCTCAGTCTTCACATTGTTCGTTTGTCCCATTTCTTCAATCACACTGAAGTTTCAGGCTGTGTTCTGTTCTTCTCAGTCTCACTGTCTGTGCAGAGACGGTTCTTCTGTCTTATTTGATTTTCCTTTTATGATTAATGACTGTGAGATCTTATTTTAAATTCCTCTGAAACTTTTTTTCACTTTACAGATCATTTTGAGATTTTAAATTTAGATTAACCTGATTGACGAGCTTTGATACACTGTCCTCTCCAAAAGGAATAAATTATGACAACCCACATCTATTTTAGCTTGTGATTTACTCGTCTGTATTCAGGCATAAAGGATTGTATTTGAATAATACAATCTGAATGGGTGTGCAAATTAGTCACTGAGTCATGCCCAACTCTGCAACCTCATGGACTGCAGCCCATCAGGCTTATCTATCCATGGACTTTTCCAGGCAAAGATACTGGAGTGGGTTGCATTTCCTTCTCCTGGAAAACATGAACAGTGGAACTAATAAGAAATCAAAATTTTAACTGATAAAATTTAATAAATTCTGAACTTGAAGAGTTAATTCCCTCCAAAGAAAAAAAAAGTATCTTGATTGCAAGCTAAAATCACCAACTTTTTTTCTCTATCCCAAAATCAGGTTAAGAAAAAATCATCAGCTTCTCTGAAAAGCATATTTTTCAATTATTAATATGACTAGGGAATATTTTAAAAAAACAAAAAAAATCTCAGAGATCTATATTATAGATAGTAAATAGAGGCAAATAATGGCATTCCTCTTCAAGACAAATTGAGGCTAGAATATGAATCTTTCTCACTTTCTTTTTCTTGGTGAATGTTATTTGGCATTCCTAGTGGTAAATTTTCTTCAAGATCCCTTAATTCCAGGTCCATAGTTGTTTTGTAAGTGAATTATTGGTGAGGATTTTCAGGAGAACGGAATGAGGGAAGCAAGATACAGCAGAATGAAACTAAATCCAATCTCAGTTGGAGGCAAAATTGCACTGGGTGTAGAATTTCTACATCAAATGTGTCAGTTCAGTTCAGGTCAGTTCAGTCACTCAGTCGTGTCTGACTCTTTGTAACACCATGAATCACAGCACGCCAGGCCTCCCGGTCCATCACCAACTCATGTGTATATATGTATATTTTACAAACGAGCATACTAGTAGAGGTTTTCATCTTCATATTTGGAATTATCGATTTATCAAATATGAAAAACCTGAATGAATGTTTTCTGACAACATGTGAAACTTTGCATATTTGGACAAAGAAAGGCTGGTGAATTTTTATCTGAAATACGAACTGTGAATTTCACATGTAGCATTATAGGTTCAGTGTTGAGACCTGAAATAGAGTTTTGTGTGTGTGTGTGTTTTTCTTAAATAGGAGAACATGTGGATACATTCTCAAACATGTAATTAGAAAATCTGAATGCTTATAAACAGTACTGCACAAAGATATTCATACATATGTTATGGACCTTTGATATTTTGTATATGAAAATATAATTTTTCATATTTTCATATAATATAATTTTTCATATTTTCAAGCATGAAGTGTGACATTCCTATATTTTTAATTTGGTAATCTGAGTGCAGAGGACATATTATTCTAATGAATTATGGAATAAACACTATTTCACATTTGAAAAGTTGAACACAACATTTAATTATATAAGTTTGTAATTTTCTGTGAATGATATATGAACAACTGAGCTGCAATTTTAACACGGAATATTGAATTCTCTACATTTCAAATATGAATAACAGGGCATCAGATATTCTCCCTGAAATGTGGAATACTGTATATTTCACATATGAATTTGTGAACATATCTTATCTTACATGAAATATGCATACTTTTCAACGTGACACATGAAAAGCTGCACTTGGATTTTCCTACATGAAATATGGAAATCTCTTTGTTTAGCATAAGAAAACCTGGACACAAATTACCTTTCAGTTCAGTTTGGTTCAGTCGCTCAACCGTGTTCCACTCTTTGCGACCCCATGAACCACAGCACGCCAGGTCTCCCTGTCCATCACCAACTCCCAGAGTTTACTCAAACTCATGTCCATCGAATCGGTGATGCCATCCAGCAATCTCATTCTCTGTCGTCTCCATCTCCTCCTACCCCCAATCCCTCCTAGTATCAGACTCTTTTACAGTGAGTCAACGCATCGCATAAGGTGGCCAAAGTATAAAATACATAGACTTCTCTATGTTTTGCATGAGAAAATCTGGGGACACATTCTCTACTGAAACATGACATTTTCTACATACAAAATATAAAATTCTGGGCATAGTGTTTTTGTTGAACAAGAAACATAGCATCCTTGTGTATAACTAACACGTGAGAATCTGGAAACACCTTATCCTACATGAAAAATGGAATACTCTTTCACATTTAAAACGTGGGTGGGATTTTCTTTTCCTCCGTGAACTATAATATTCTCTGTATTTCACATATGAAAATTTAGGCAAAAAAAAAAAAAAAAGTGAAATTTGGAAATGTTTATATTTCCCAGGCAAAACTCTAAAATCAGTCATCCCAAATGCAACTCTGTGTATTTTACATACAGCATGACATTTTTTCTATATTTTTACATACAAAATTTTATGTTGATATTCACATAAGAAAAGCAACTATCTGGTTCTCCTGTATGATGAGCATTGTGTAAAAATGTTCCGTCATGAAATGTAGAATTTTTTCATTCCACATAAAAAAATCTTGGTGCTGATTTTCCAACGTGAAAGGTAGAATCCTTATATTTCACACTTGGAAACCTGGGAGTGACTAGCGGTCTCTGGATAATGGAATTTTCTATGTTCATGTGTGTTAATCTATGTTCAATAATTCCTATATGAAATATGATATTCTCTCTGTACACATATGAAAATCCTAGTGCAGAATGTTATGAAATATGGTTTTCTCTGCATATGACATATGGCAATGTAATCACAGATTTTCTTAAGTGAAATTGGGAATCATCTACATTTCATATTGAAAATGGAGTCTCATAATTTCCATAATGAAGTTCGGAATACTCTGTATTTCACATATGAACATCTGCTAAAGGATATTCCGACATGGGATGTGTAATTTTCTATATTTCATATGCCAAATCTGGGCAATAATTTTCTAATGAGAAATATGGATTTTTCATTATTACACATGTGAAAATCTGACTATCTGGAATACACTGCATTTCTTATTTATTTATTTATTTATTTTACCTTATATTATTGTATTGGTTTTCCCATACTTTGGCTTGAATTTGCCCCTGGTATGCATGTGTTCACCATCTTGAACCCTCCTCCCACATCCCTCCCCATCTCATTTCTCTGGTTCATCTCAGTGCACCAGCCCCGAGCATCCTGTTTCATGCATCGAACCTGGACTGGCAATTCGTTTCACATATGATAATATACATGTGTCAATGCCATTCTCCCAAATCATCCCACCCTCGCCCTCTCCCACAGAGTCCAAAAGACTGTTCTATACATCTGTGTCTCTTTTGCTGTCTCCTATACAGGGTTATCATTATAATCTTTCTGAATGCCATATATATACATTAGTATACTGTAATGATGTTTTTCATTCTGGCTTACTTCACTGTTTATAATAGGCTCCAGTTTCATCCACCTCATTAGAACTCATTCAAATGCATTCTTTTTAATGTCTGAGTAATACTTCATAGTGCATATGTACCACAGCTTTCTTTTCCATTTATCTGCAGATGGACATCCAGGTTTCCTCCATGTCCTGACTTTTATAAACAGTGCTGCGATCAACATTGGAGTACATGTGTATCTTTCAATTCTGGTTTCCTCAGTGTGAATGCCCAGGAGTGCAATTGCGGGGTCGTATGGAAGTACTATTTCCAGTTTTTTAAGGAATCTCCACACTGTTCTCCATAGTGGTTGCACTAGTTTGCATTCCCACCAACAGTGTAAGAGGGTTGCCTTTTCTTCACACCCTCTGCAGCATTTTTTGCTTGTAGACCCTTGGATAGCAGCCATTCTGACTGGCGTGAAATGGTACCGCATTGTGGTTTTGATTTGCATTTCTCTGATTCTGAGTGATGTTCAACATCTTTTCATATGTTTGTTAGCCATCTGTATGTCTTCTTTGGAGAAATGTCTCTTTAGTTCTTTGGCTCATGTTTTGATTAGGCCATGTATTTTTCTGGAATTGAGCTCAGGAGTTGCTTGCATATGTTTCAGATTAATTGTCAGTTGCTTCATTTGCTATTATTTTCTCCCATTCTGAAGCCTGTCTTTTCACCTTGCTTATAGTTTCCTTTGCTGTGCAGAAGCTATTAATTTTCATTAGGTCCTATTTGTTTATTTTTGCTTTTATTTCCAATATTCTGAGAGGTGGGTCATGAAGGATCCTGATGTGAAATATGTCGTAGGGTGTTTTGCCTATGTTCTCCTCTAGGAGTTTTATAGTTTCTGGTCTTACATTTAGATCTTTAATCCATTTTTAGTTTATTTTTATATACGGTGTTAGGGAGTGGTCTAGTTTCATTCTTTTACAATGATTGACCAGTTTTCCCAGTACCACTTGTTAAGTAGATTGTCTTTTCTCCATTGAATATTCTTGCCTCCTTTGTCAAAGATAAGGTGTCCCTATGTGCATAGATTTATCTCTGGGCTTTTGATTTTGTTCCATTGATCTATGTTTCTGTCTTTATGCCAGTATCATACTGTATTGATGACTGTGGCTTTGCCATAGAGCCTGAAGTCCGGCAGGTTGATTACCCCAGTTCCATTCTTCTTTCCCAGGATTGCTTTGGCTATTCGACGTTTTTTGTATTTCCATACAAATAGTGAAATTATTTGTTCTAGCTCTGTGAAAAATACTGTTAGTAGCTTTATAGGGATTACATTGAACCTATAAATTACTTTGGGTAATATATTCATTGTCACAATATTTATTCTTCCAATCCATGAACAGGGTATATGTCTCCATCTATTAGTGTCCTCTCTGATTTCTCTCACCAGTGCTTTTTAGTTTTCTATATAGAGGGTTATTTGTTTCTTTACCTAGATATATTCCTAAATATTTTATTTTTCTGTTGCAGTGGTGAATGGAATTATTTCCTTATTTTCTCTATTTTCTCATTATTAGTGTATAGGAATGCAAGAGATTTCTGTGTGTTGATTTTATATACTGCAACTTTACTGTATTTTTTGATTAGTTTTAGTAATTTTCTGGTAGATTCTTAAGGGTTTCTGTGTAGAGGATCAGCTTATTTTCGAACACAAAGAGTTTTAGCTTTTTTCAATTTTGGATTCCTTTTATATGTTTTTCTGCTCTGATTGCTGTGGCCAAAAGTTCCAGAGCTATGTTGAATAGTAGTAGTGAGAGTGGGCACACTTGTCTTTTTCCTGACTTCAGGGGAAACGGTTTCAATTTTTCACTATTGTGGATAATGTTTGCTGTGGATTTGTCGTATATAGCTTTTATTATGTTGAGGAATGTTCCTTCTATTCCCGCCTTCTGGAGGGATTTGTTCATAAATGGATGCTGAATTTTGTCAAAGGCTTTCTCTACATCTATTGA
This sequence comes from Moschus berezovskii, assembly GCF_049115385.1. Lineage (NCBI taxonomy): Eukaryota > Metazoa > Chordata > Mammalia > Artiodactyla > Moschidae > Moschus > Moschus berezovskii. The sequence goes on from NC_142489.1 coordinate 23,575,237, forward strand.
GATAATTATATGGTTTTTGTTTTTCATTTTGTTAAAGTGGTGTATTACATTGTTTGACTTGCGGATATTGAAGAATCCTTGCATTTCAAATATGCAAATTTTCATGTGTTGTCATGAAACAGTCATTCAGATTTTCATATATGATGTATCAAGAATTCTATATATGAAGATGAAAATCTGCACTAGGAATTTCATATGTAAAATATACACAATTACACATTTGATGTAGAAAATTCTGCACCCAGTGCAATTTCGCCTCCACTTGAGATTAGATTTAGTTTCACTCTGCTGTATCTTGCTTACCTCATTTCGTTTCTCCTGAAAATCCTCACCAATAATTCACTTGAAAAACAAGTATGGACCATGATTTAAGGGACCTTGATGAAAAATTACCACTGGGAATGCCAAATAACATTCACCAAGAAAAAGAAAGTGAGAAAGATTCATAATCTAGCCTCAATTTCTCTTGAAGAGAAATACCATTATTTGCTATTTCTTTTTACTTTTCTTTATATATTCTTAGCCGTATTAAAAATGGGAAAATATGTTTTTCAGAGAAGCTAATGATTTTTATTTAACCTGATTGTGGGATAGACAAAAAAATTTGGTGATTTTAACTTGCAATCAAGATACTCTTTTCCTTTCAGGTGAATTCTTTCTGCAAATTCAGAATTTATAAGTTGAACAATTATATTTAATAGTTCCAGTATTCTTGTTGCCCTGGAGAAGGAAATGGCAATCCACTCCAATATCTTTGCCTGGAAATGTCCATGGGCAGACGAGTTTGTTGGGCTGCAGTCCATGAGTTTGCAGAGTTGGGCATGATTCAGTGACTAAGATGCACATCAATTCAAGTTGTATTATTAAAATACAATCCTTTATGCCTGAATAGAGGCGAGTAGAATCACAGCAAAAATAAATGCGGGTTGTCATAATTTATTCCTTTTTGGAGAGGACAATCTATTAAAGCTCATCGAAAAGGTCAATCTAAAGTTAAAATCACAAAATGATTTGTAAAGTGAAAACAAGGAAAAGAGAAGAACCGTGTTAGCACAGACACTGAGACTGAGAAAAACAGAACACAGACTGAAACTTCAGTGTGACTGAAGAAATGGGACAAACGAACAATGGGAAGACTGAGACAAACTTAGAATACAGAATCCTGAAAGGGTATTTATTCTCAAGAACTTGCTTTCTAGCGTATGACTTAGCTAGTGAGTGACAATTTTATCTGGCTATAGCAAGATAGTTTCTGAGGAACATAAATGGATGCTGAAGAATGGTTCGGAGAGCACTGGATCATGTGTAGTTGAGAAATCACATAAATTTCGGACCATTTGGGGGACAATAATGACAGCAAATATGGCTGAATCTTTGCATGGTACGTGGTGAAATTAGTGCAACTGAGATATAGATAGGGTATGGTGGGAGAGAAAATGAAGTAGTCACCAATAACTACTACTGTCAATAACAGGAAAGAATGTTTTGCGATTGCTGTTCAGTCAGTTATTCATGCCCATCCCTTTACCACCCCATGGACTGTGTCCCATCAGTCTTACATTCCCTTCTCCCAGAATTTGTTCAGACTCATGTCCATAGAGTTGGTGATGCTATCTAACCCTGTCATCATCTGCTACCCACTTCTCTTTTTACTTCAAATTTTCCCGGTATCAGAGCATTCTCTAATGAGACAACACTTTGCATCAGGTGGCCAGAGGAGAAAAGAACACTGAAAGGTAACAAAACTTTCCAAAGAAAACTCTTGAAGACATCTAAAATATAGATGCAGAAAGCACCTTTGACACAATTAAACACTTATTTATGTAAAAGGCTCAACAGGAAGTGGGAACAGAGATGATCATCTTCAAATTAATAAAGGTCATGTATGGATAAACCCAACATTAAAATACTTCTCCTGGGTGAAAACTGAAAGCACGTTGCCTAAGGTCATGAAAAAGACAAAGTTTGCCACTCTCACCACTGTTATTCAACATAGTCTTGGGACTCCTAGCTACAGCAATCAGTGAAGAAGAAGAAGAAGAAAAAAAAAATTACCAGCAAACTGAAAAAGAAGAGGTAAAACTGTCACTTTATTTTGACATTATTTATTGTGTCAAAGAATTCTAAGATGGCAACATAAAATTAATAACAATGATTTTAGGGAAGTTGTTGGATAAAAAATAAACAGAAAGAAATCTCCTTCATTCCTAAAAATAACAAAAGAAAACCAAAAACAAAAATTAAGGAAATAATCTGATTCACCATTGTAACAGGAAAAATAAAATACTTGTGAATAATCCTGCCTAAACAGAAAAAGGAGTATTGTGCCGGAAAGAATAAGGTATGGATGAGTCAAATAAAAGATGTCACATCCTTTGGAGAGGGTACAGAGAAAAGGGAACCCTCTTACACTGTTGGTGGGAATGCGAACTAGTACAGTCACTATGGAGAGCAGGGTGGAGAATCCTTAAAAAAACTGGAAAAATAGATCTGCCATATGACAGAGCAATCCCATTGTTGGGGATACACTGAGGAAACCAGCACTGAGAAAGAGATGTGTACCCCAATGTTCATTGCAGCACTGCTTACAACCGCCAGGACTTGGAAGCAACCGAGATAGCCATTGGTAGATGAATGGATAAGAAAGCTTTGGTACATATACACAATGGAATATTACTCAGCTATTAAAAAGAATGCATTTGAATCAGTTCTAATAAGGTGGATGAAACTGGAGCCTATTATACAGAGTAAACTAAGTCAGAAAGAAAAACACCAATGCAGAATATTAACACCTATAGAATTTAGAAAAATGGTAACAATGGCCCTGTTTTTGAGACTGCACAAGATTTAGTTCAGTTCCGTTCAGTTCAGTCGCTCAGTCGTGTCCGACTCTCCGTGACCCCAAGAATCACAGCACGCCAGGCCTCCCTGTCCATCACCAACTCCCGGAGTTCACTCAAACTCATGTCCACAGAGTCAGTGATGCCATCCAACCATCTCATTCTCTGTCATCCCCTTCTCCTCCCGCCCCCAACCTTTCCTAGAATTAGAGTCTTTTCCAGTGAGTCAACTTGTCACATGCTGTGGCCAAAGTATTGCAGTTTCAGCTTTAGCATCACACAGATGTAAAAAACAGGCTTTTGGGCTCTATGGGAGCAGGCGAGGGTGGGATGATTTGAGAGAATAGCATTGAAATGTGTATGTACCATACATGAAATAGATCACCAGTCCAGGTTTGATGCATGAGACAGGGTGCTCAGGGCTGTTGTACTGGAATGACCCTGACGGATGGGATGGAGAGGGAAGTGGAGGGGGTTCAGGATGGGGAACACATGTACACCCATGGTTGATTCATGTCAATGTATGGCTAAAACACTACAATATTTTAAGGTAATCAGCCTCGAAATAAAATAGATAAATTAATTTTTTTTAAAAAAGTGACATAAATGGAATGAGAGCTATACTATTCTTTGGATGGTAAAAATCAATATGTGAAAATGACTGCACTACAAAAGGAGTTTAAAAATTCAGTGTCATCCCTAATAAATTACCAATGACATTTTTCACAGAATAGAACAAAAAAAAAAAATTCTTTACAACTTGATGGAAACACAAAGATTTTGAATAACCATGCAAACTTGAGAAAGAAAAACTGAGTTTCAGGACTCAGGTTTCCTCACTTCAGTCTATACAAAAAACATATAGTTTTGAACATGCCGTGCAATTAGCACAATATTGGGATTAAAGCCAATGGAACATATAGAAAACCCCAAACTAATCTCTTGCCCAAATGATCACCTGATCTTTGACAAAGAAGGCAACAATATGCAATGGAAAGAAGTTAATATATTTGACAAGGTAAGCTGGAAAATCTGGACAGCTAAAAGTATTAGAATACAGTTAGAAAACGACCTGGTTATTCTTCTGTGGCCGAGTCGTGTCTGACTTTTTGGGATGCCATGAACTGCAGCATGACAGTCCTTCCTGTCCCTCACCACCTCTTGGAGTTTTACCGAGTTCATACCCATTGCATAGGTGATGCCATCCAATCACCTCATCCTTGTTTCCCCCTTCTCCTGATGTTTTCAATCTTTTCCAGAATCAGGATATTTTCCAATGAGTTAGCTGTTGCCATCTCCTGTTATACGTCATTCAATTTAAACTGTTCATGGATCTAACATTCTAGGTTACCTTGCAATACTGTTCTTTACAGCCTTCTATTTTAATTTCATCGCTAGACATATAAAATGAGGTTTATTTCCACTTTGGGGCAACCACTTACTGCTTCCTGTAAAAGATAGTTATTAACCTCCGCTCCTCCCAACTAGCATATTAGGCACGTACCCAAAAAAGATGTCTTTTTCATTATAGGGGACTGGAATGCAAAAGTAGGAAGTCGAGCAACACCTAGAGTAACAGCAAATTTGGCCTTGAAGCACGAAATGAAGCAGGGCAAAGTCTAATAGAGTTTTGCCAAGACAATGCACTGGTCATCACAAACACCCTCTTACGACAACACAAGAGAAGACTACACATGGACATCACCAGATGTTCAACACCGAAATCAGATTGATTATATTCTTGCAGCCAAAGATGGAGAAGCTCTATACAGTTAGCAAAAACAAGACCAGGAGCTGACTGTGACTCAGATTATGAACTCCTTTAAGTCTGAACCGACAAATTCAGACTTAAATTGAAGAAAGTAGGGCACACCACTAGACTATTCAGATATGATCTAAATCAAATCCCTTATGATTATACAGACAAAGTGAGAAATAGATTTAAGGGACTAGATCTGATAGATAGAGAGCCTGAGGAACTATGGATGGAGGTTTGTGACATTGTACAGGAGACAGGGACCAAGACAATCCCCATGTAAAAGAAATGTAAAATAACAAAATGGCTGTCAGAGGAAGGGTTACAAATAGCTGTGAAAAGAAGAGAAGCGAAAAGCAAAGGAGAAAAGGAAAGACATAAGCATCTGAATACAGAGTTCCAAAGAATAGCAAGGAGAGATATGAAAGCCTTCCTCAGTGATCAGTGCAAAGAAATAGAGGAAGAGGAAAACAACAGAATAGGAAAAGCAAGAGACCTTTCCAAAAAAATTAGAGATATCAAGGGAACATTTCGTGCAAAAATGGGCTTGATAAAGGACAGAAATGGTATGGACCTAACAGAAGCAGAAGATATTAAGAGGAGGTGGCAAGAATACACAGAAGAACTGTACAAAAATGATCTTCACAATGAAGATAAACACGATGGCGTGATCACTCACCTGGAGCCAGACATCTTAGAATGTGAAGTCAAGCGGGCCTTAGAGAGCATCACTACCAACAAAGCTAGTGGAGGTGATGGAATTCCAATTGAGTTATTTCAAATCCTGAAAGATGATGCTGTGAAAGTGCTGCACTCAATATGCCAGCAAATTTAGAAAATTCAGCTGTGGCCACAGGACTGGAAAAGTCAGTTGTCATTCCAATCTCAAAGAAAGGGAATGCCAAAAAATGCTCAAACCACTGCACAATTGCACTCATCTCACATGTTAGTAAAGTCATTCTCAAAATTCTCCAAGTCAGGCTTCAGCAATATGTGAACCGTGAACTCCCAGATGTTCAAGCAGGTTTTAGAAAAGGCAGAGGCACCAGAGATCAAATTGCCAACATCCGCTGGATCATGGAGAACGCAAGAGAGTTCCATAAAAACATCTATTTCTGCTTCATTGACTATGACAAAGCCTTTGACTGTGTGGATCACAATAAACTGTGTAACATTCTGAAAGAGATGGTTATACGAGACCACCTGATCTGCCTCTTGAGAAAACTTTATGCAGGTCAGGAAGCCACAGTTAGAACTTGACATGGAAAAACAGACTGGTTCCAAATAGGAAAAAGGAGTACATCAAGGTTGTATATTGTCACCCTGCTTATTTAACTTATATGCAGAGTACATCATGAGGAACGCTGTGCTGGAATCAAGATTGCCAGGCAAAATATCAACAACCTCATATATGCAGATGACACAACCCTTATGCTAGAAAGTGAAGAGGAAATCAAAAGCCTCTTGATGAAAGTGAAAGGAGAGTGAAATATTTGGCTTGAAGCTCAACATTCAGAAAACGAAGATCATGGCATCTGGTCCCATCACTTCATGGGAAATAGATGGGGAAACAGTGGAAACAGTGTCAGTCTTTATTTTTTTGGTTTCCAAAATCACTGATGATGCTGATTGCAGCCAGGAAATTAAAAGACGCTTACTCTTTGGAAGGAAAGTTATGACCAACCTCGATAGCATATTAAAAAGCAGAGACATTACTTTGCTAACCAAGGTCCGTCTAGTCAAGGCTATGGTTTTTCCCGTGGTCATGTATGGATGTGAGAGTTGGACTCTGAAGAAAGCTGATCGCTGAAAAATTGATGCTTTTGGACAGTGGTGCTGGAGAAGACTCTTGAGAGTCACTTGGACTGCAAGGAGATCCAGCCATTCCATTCTAAAGGAGATCAATCCTGGGTGTTCATTGGAAGGACTGATGCTAAAGCTGAAACTCCAATATTTTGGCCACCTCATGCGAAGAGTTGACTCACTGGAAAAGAGTCTGATTCTGGGAGGGATTGGGGGTGGGAGGAAAAAGGGACAACAGAGAATTACATGGATGGATGGCATCACCGACTCGATGGATATGAGTTTGAGTGAACTCTGGGAGTTGGTGATGGACAGGGAGGCCTGCCGTGCTGTGGTTCATGGGGTCGCAAAGAGTCGGACACGACTGGGTGAATTAAGTGAACTGAACTGAACTGAACTGAACCATCCTGATAGACTAATTTTTTGGTGTCACCTTGTTGTCTTTTTTATACAGTTCATAGAGGTCCCGTAGCAAGTATCATGGGGTGTTTTACATTCCCTCTTCCAGTGGATCACATTTAGTCTCTCCTTAGCACCACAGGCTAGGACAAATTGCAGATAGTTTAAAGATCTACATATAAGGCCAGAAAATGTAAATCAATAATATTTGAGGAAAGCATAGGTAAAATACATTGTGACATGAAGTGCAGCAGCATTTTTTTTTTTTTTACCTACCTCCTTCGGTAATGAAAATAAAACCAAAAATATATAAAGAGATATAATTAAAATTAGACATTTTTCACAGGAAACCATAAAGCAAGACAGAAATGAAGTCTCATTAAGGGAAAAATATTTGCAACTGAAGATAATGACGACAGAAGAGTCTCCAACATATGGAAGCAGCTCATGTGGTTTAGTAACAGCAAAAGGAACAACCCAATTGGAACAAATGCACAGATGATGAAATAGACATTTCTCCTAAAAGACATACAGATGTCCAATAACATTTGTAAAGATCAGCATCACTAAGTGTGAGAGAAAGGGAAATAAAGTCTTTAATGGTTGTATCAACCCAAATTTGTCTGAATAACCATTATCAAGGAAAATAATCCACACAAAAAATGCTGGAGAGGGTGCTGAGTAAACAAAACAATCCTGTACTGTTGTTAGGAAAGCACATTGATAGATTAAAATGGAGAAGAATATTGGGGGTCTTTTAAAAATAAGAATGAAGCTACCATTTGATCAAGAAATCCCAAAAATTGTCATTAATTTTCATGAGGAAAATCATAATTCCAAATGATGAACAACCTCAATATTGATGGGAGCAATATTTGCAGTATCAGGACATGGGAGCAACAGAAATATCCATTCGTCTAGAGAGGAATGGATAAAATGAGTTGGTACATACATCCCCGAGTCTTAAGATGGAAAGAAATCAGGTAAATTGTATAGATATAGAAGGGCAGAGACAGTGTCAGATACAATGAAGCTAAGTCAAAAGAGGAAAATAAATATCACATATTAACATAAATATGTGGGATCTAGGTAAAACCGTAATAGATGATTCTTTATGAGAAGCATATAGGGACACGGTAATGGAGAAGAAATTTACGGTTATCAAGGATGAAATGCCTGGTGGTGGTAGGAATTAGGAGATTACAACAGACACAGATATACTTCTGATCTATACGTGGAGCACAGTTTAGTACTGTTCAGTCGCTCAGTCGTGTCTGACTCGTTGCGACCCCATGAATCACAACACGCCAGGTCTCCCTGTCCATCATCAACACCCTGAGTTCACTCAAACTCATGTCCTTCGAGTCGGTGATGCCATCCAGCCATCTCATTCTCTGCCGTCCCCTTCTCCTCCCACCCCCAATTCCTCCCAGCATGAGTCTTTTCCAGTGAGTCAATGCATCGCTTGAGGTGGCCAAAATATTGGAGTTTCAGCTTTAGCATCAGTCCTTCCAAAGAACACCCAGGATTGATCTCCTTTAGAATGGACTGGTTGGATCTCCTTGCAGTCCAAGGGACTCTCAAGTGTCTTCTCCAGCACCACCGTTCAAAAGCATCAATTTTTCGGCGATCAGCTTTCTTCACAGTCCTACGCTCACATCCATACATGACCACTGGACAGGGAAGTCTTAATGCACTGTGGTGACCAGATTTAGATAGAAGTCAAAAACATGGAGATAGATATATGATTGCTCTTTAGTCACTATCTCGTTTACTAGTCGTTATGACGTGAAGAACTGCAGTATTCCCTAGTTTTACTTTAGGGGAAAAATTAACAAAATTATGGAAAGCAAGTATACTCTAAAAAAAATTAAGCTTTAAAAGTATATTAACTTTTTTATAAACATCATTATTCCTAATGAATCTTACATTACCTTGGAAGTCAAAAGTAGAAGTGTAAATGTGTACACCTTAATGACAAATGCAGTGCAAATGTCAGAATATTACATTCAAATTCAAAACACACTTATGAAGAAAACAGCAATAAAAATAAAACTGAGTGTCCATTATATTTTGCTGCATATGTGCATGTCTAATGGTTGAAAAATTCCCCCCCCCCAAAAAAAATTACCTGAAAAGAGGTGGGGCAGAACCATCAACAATCAACTCTGTCTAGTTGACCCATGCTATGTACTTGTGCATTTTATATATTATAGTGTTGTGTTTTTTTTTTTTTGTATTTAATTCTATTGCATTGTTTTTTTTTTAAGTATTCATTATATTTGTCACGCAACATCTTTTATCTGTTGCCATATATTATGGACGAATGGCAGTCTATGTGCTCTTTTAAATCTCCTTTACTTATTTATTTAAAAAAGCAATAGCTCTTCATTCACAGGAATTCAAGCTTTACAAAATCTTTAACCGGTTATATTGATATGTTGAATTACATTCCCATGATGGCTGTAGGTACAAGAAAATCTGAATTTTATTAAGGCATCCAGTTTAAAGGTATCTTTCTCAAATCAGCTATCAGCTTAGTTCAGTTCAGTCGCTTAGTCGTGTCTGACTCTTTTCGACCCCCATGAATGGCAGCACACCTGGCCTCCCTATCACCAATAATTTCAGTCCACCCAAACCCATGTCCACTGAGTCGATGATACCCTCTAACCATCTAATCCTCTGTCATCCCCTTCTCCTCTTGCTCTCAATCTTCCCCAGCATCACGGTCTTTTCAAATGAGTCAGCTTTTCACATATGATGGCCAAAGTACTACAGTTTCAGCTTTAACATCAGTCCTTAAAATGCACAACCAAGACAGATCTCTTTTAGGATGAACTGGTTGAATTTCCTGGAAGTTCAAGGGACTCTCAATAATCTCCAACACCACAGTTCAAAAGCATCAATTTTTCTTCTCTCAGGTTTCTTTATAGTCCAACTCTCAGATCCATGCATGACTACTGGAAAAACCATAGCCTTGACTAGGCATACCATGGTTGGCTAAGTAATTCTCTGCTTTTTAATATCCTGTCTAGATTGGTCATAACTTTCCTTCGAAGAAGTAAGTGTCTTTTAATTTCATGGCTGCAATCACCTTCTGCAGTGATTTTGGAACCTAGAAAACTAAAGTCAGCCTCTGTTTCCACTGTTTCCCCATCTATTTGCCATGAAGTGATGGGACCATTTTCTGAACGTTGTGCCTGAAGCCAACTTTTTATTCTCCTCTTTCACGTTCATTAAGAGGTTATTAATTCTTCTTCACTTTCTGCTATAAGGGTGGTGTCATTTGCATATCTGAGGTTATTGATATTTCTCCCTGCAATCTTGATTCCAGCTTGTGTTTCCTACAGCCCAGTGTTTCTTATGATGTAATTTGCATATAAGTTAAATAAGCAGGGTGACAATATGTAGCTTTGATTTACTCCTTTTCCTATTTGGAACCAATCTGTTGATCCATGTCCAGTTCTATATATTGCTTCCTGAACTTCATACAAGTTTCTCCATATGCAGGTCAGGTGGTCTGGTATTCCCATATTTTAAAGAATTTTCCACGTTTCACTGTGATCCACAGTTCGAAGGCTTTGACATAGTCAATAAAGCAGAAATAGATGATTTTCTGGAATTCTCTTGCTCTTCCAAAAACCGAGTGGATGTTGGCCATTTGATCTCTAGTTCCTCCGCGTTTTCTAATTCCACCTTGAACATCTGGAGGTTCACAGTTCCCATGTTACTGATGCCTGGCTGTAGCGTGTTGCTGCTACTGCTGCTAAGTCACTTCAGTCGTGTCCGACTCTGTGCGACCCCATAGACGGAAGCCCACCAGGCTCCCCCGTCTCTGGGATTCTCCAGGCAAGAACACTGGAGTGGGTTGCCATTTCCTTCTTCAATGTGTGAAAGTGAAAGTGAAGTCGCTCAGTCGTGTCCGACCCTTAGCGTGTTAGATGAGTGCAATTTTGTTGTAGTTCAGCATTTTTTGGGATTGCCGTTCTTTGAGATTGGAGTGAAATCTGACCTTTTCCAGCCCTGTGTCCACTGCTGAGTTTTGAAAGTTTGCCGGCATATTACGTGCATCAATTTCACAGCATCATTTTTCAGGATTTGAAATAGTTCAACTGGAATTCCATCATCTCCAGTATCTTTGTCTTAATGATGTTTCCTAAGGCCCACTTGACTTCCATTCCGTTCCGTTCCGTCGCTCAGTCGTGTCCAACTCTATGCGACCCCGTGGACTGCAGCCTACCAGGCTTCTCTGTCCGTGGGATTCTCCAGGCAAGAATACTGGAGTGGGTTACCGTTTCCTTCTCCAGGGGATCTTCCCGACCCAGGGGTCGAACCCAGGTCTCCCGCATTGGAGGCAGACGCTTTAACCTCTGAGCCACCAGGGAAGCTTCACTTTCCAGAATGTCTGGCTCTAGGTGATTAACAGGACCATCGTGATTATCTGGCTCATGAAGTGTTTTTTTTTTTTTTTTTTGGTACAATCTTTCTGTATATTCTTGCCACCTCTTCTTAATATCTTCTGCTTCTGTTAGGGCTCTACCATTTCTGTCTTTTCTTGATACCATCTTTGCATAAAATATTCCCTAGTTATCTCTAGTTTCTTGAAGGGAACTCTAGTCTTTCTGATTCTATTGTTTTCTCCTATTTCTTTTCACTGATCACTGTGGAAGTATTTCTTATCTCTCCTTGCTTTTCTTTGGAGCTCTGCATTTAAAAGGGTCTATCTTTCCTTTTTCCATTTGCTTTTTGCTTCCTGTCTTTTCACAGCCAGTTGTAAGACCTCCATATAGAACCATTTTGCTTTTTTTTAAATTTCCTTTTCTTGCAGATGGTCTTGAATTCTGTCTCGAATACACTGTCATGAAATTCTGTCCATAGGTCATCAGGCAATATTTGTGTCAGATCTAGTCCCTTAAACCTGTTTCCCACTTCCACTGTATAGTCATAAGGAATTTGATTTAGATCATACCAGAATGTTCTTGTGGTTTTCTCCACTTTCTTCTATTTCAGACTGAATTTGGCAATAAGGAGTTCATGATATGAGCAAAGTCAGCTCCCAGTCTTGTTTTTCTGACTGTATAGTACTTCTGCATCTTTGGCTGCAAGTAATACAAAAGCTTCTTGATGAAAGTGAAAGAGGAGAGTGAAAAGGTTGTCTTGAAGCTCAACATTCAGAAAACAAAGATCATGGCATCTGGTCCCATCACTTCATGGGAAACAGAAAAACAGTGGAAACAGTGTCAGAATTTATTTTTTGGGGCTCTAAAATCACTGAGGATGCTGATTGCAGGCAGGAAACTAAAAGACGCTTCCTCCTTGGAAGGAAAGTTAGATACCAAACTAGATAGCACTTTAAAAAGCTGAGACATTACTTTGCCAACCAAGGTCTGTCTAGACAAGGCTATGGTTTTTCCAGTGGTCATGAATGGATGTGAGGGTTGGACTGTGAAGAAAGCTGATCGCTGAAGAATTGCTGCTTTTGAAAGGTGGTGCTAGAGAAGGCTCTGAGAGTCCCTTTTATTGCAAGGAGATCCAATCAGCCCATTCTAAAGGAGATCAATCCTGGGTGTTCATTGGAAGGACTGATACTAAAGCTGAAACTGCAATACTTGGACCACCTCATGCGACGCATTGACTCACTGGAAAAGACTCTGACGCTGGGAAGGATTGGGGGCGCTAGGAGACGGGAACAACAAAGAATGAGATGGCTGGATGACATCACCGACACGGTGGACATGAGTTTGTGTGAACTTCGGGAGTTGGTGATGGATAGTGAGGCTTGGCATGCTGTGTTTCATGGGGTCGCAAAGAGTCAGACACGACTGTGAGACTGAACTGAACTCAACTGAATACAAGCAATCTGATTTCAGCGTCAACCAACTGGTGATGTCAAGTATACAACTATACAAAACAACTCTACAACTTGATAAAACCGCCATGTCACCTCACCCATCAAGTACCCAGTTTAGAAAGTCCTGGGTGACCTAGATAAGGAACATTTTGAAGGACCATGCTCCTTTCTCCCCTCACTTTAATTATTATGTTAATTTTCCTTTTTACTTTTTGAATTCAGTGACAGAATGGAAAACATCATAACCTGTGGTACTCCACATCAGGACAAAGAAAATGCAGAACTCCAGGGCCATGTTATTTCTTTTCTGTCTAGTTTGCTTATGCTTATAGATGTGTTGTGATATTCTCTAGGATCTGAGAGTAAGAAAGTTTGGTTTTGAAGTTTTTGTTACTGTTTGATAATAAGGTATTTCTCAAAATTATAATAAAAATGACAAGGAATGGCCCACTGTCTCTGTTAGGGAAATGTTGTGAAAACTTAAAGCAAGGAGTAGAGGCAAATATAATGCCTCAGGATTCAAGCCAATAGTACCTCAGTAAATGGGCTCGGAATGATCCAAAACAATGGATAATCAAGAAGACTGCATGATTGTCCTTGAAATAAGCCCAGGAGAATGTCCTTTACATGAAATTGGCCAAGTACTTAGCTTCCTCAGGTGGTAATAATGACAAGGAAGCGAGCATGCTGCTGGAGGACTATTTGTCACTACTATGTGTGACACTAGGGCAATAACAAGTCAAAGTGTTCCACAGAGTAGCAATCTGAGAGCCATATCGTTTAATGAGTTGGTTGGACAGATAGTTATAATGGTCTAAAAAAAAACTGTGGGTGGGAGAAGACGGGGACGACAGAGAATGAGATGGCTGGATGGCATCACCGAATCGATGGACATGAGTTTGAGTGAAATCCAGGAGTTGTTGATGGACAGGGAGTCCTGGCATTCTGTGATTCATGGGGTCTCAAAGAGTCGGACATGGCTGAGCGACTGAACTGAACGGAACTGAAATGGCCTATTTAGTGTGTGTGTGTGTGTGTGTGTGTGTGTGTGTGTGTGAGTGTGTGTGTGTGATGTCTCTCCACACTTCAAGGCAAAGGATTTTTAAGGAGGGTGGATTGGGTCCCAAGGCTAACATTACTGCCTAAGGAAAGGCTGTCAGTTCTGTTTAGTTCAGTTCAGTTTGTCAGTGGTCTGACTTTTTGTGACACCATGAACTGTAGCACACCAGGCTTCCGTGTCCATCACCAACTCCTGGAGGTTACTCAAACTCATGTCCATTGAGTCGGTGAAGCCATCCAACAACTTCATCCTGTGTACCCATATCTCCTGCCTTAAGTCATTCTCAGTATCAAAGTCTTTTCAAATGAGTTAGCTCTTCACATCAGATGGTCAAAGTATTTGATTTTAGTTTCAGTATTTGTCCTTCAATGCACACTCAGGACTGATGTCCGTTAGGATGGACAGGTTCGATCTCCTTGCATCCGAGTGACTCCCAAGCGTCCTCACCAACACCGCAGTTCAAAAGCATCAATACTTCTGCATTCAGCTTTCTTTATAGTCCAACTCTCACATCCATACATGACTACCAAAATAACCATAGCTTTGACTAGATGGACCTTTGTTGGCAAAGTATTAGCTCTACTTTTAAAGATGCTGTCTAGGTTAGTCATAACTTTCCTCCCAAGGAGTGTCTTTTATTTCTTGGCTGTACGTCTATAATACCCAAGACATGGAAGCAACCTAGATGCCCATCAGCAGATTAATGGATAAGAGACCTGTAGTACATATATAAAATGGAGTATCACTCAGCCATTAAAAAGAATACATTGGAACCAATTCTAATGAGGTCGATGAAACTGGAGCCTATTATAGTAAGTCAGAATGAAAATGACCAATACAGTATAATGATGCATAGTACGGAATTTAGAAGAATGGTACCAATGACACTATAAGCAAGACAGCAAAAGAGACACGGATGTATGGAACAGTCTTTTGGACTCTGTGGGAAAGGTGAGGGTGGGCTGATTTGAGAGAATTACATTGAAACGTGTATATTATCATATTTGGAAGAGATCAACAGTCCAGGTGTGATGCATGAGACAGGGTGATTAGGGCTCCTGTAGTGGGATGAACTTGAGGGGTGAATGGGAAAGGAGGTGAAGGGGTTTCAGCATTAGGAATACATGTACACCCATGGCTGATTCATGAAAATATAGGGCAAAAACCATATACATAATTAGCCTCCAGATAAAAAATAAATAAATAAATAAATATATAGATTCATGGCTGCAGTCACCATCTGTAGTGAATTTAGATCCCCCAAAATAAAGTCATCTACTTTCTCCACTGTTTCCACATCTATTTGAATGAAGATATAGAATCGTATGCCATGATCTTAGTTTTCTGAATGTTTAGCTTTAAGCCAGCGTTTTCACTCTTCTTTATCATTTTCATCAAGAGAATTTTAGATCTTATTCACTTTCTGCCATAAAGGTGCTGTCATCTGCATCTCTGAGGTTATCAATATTTCTCTCAGCAATCTTGATTCCAGCTAGTTCTTCATCCAGTCCAGCATTTCTCTTGATGTACTCTGCATATAATTTAAATAATCACGGTGACAATACAGCGTTGACACGCTCCTTTTCCTACTTTGAACCAGTCTGTTGTTCCATGTCCAGTTCTAACAGTTGCTTCCTGAACAGCATACAGATTTCTCAAAAGGCAGGTAGGGGGCCTGGTATTTCCATCTTTTGAACAGTTGACCACAGTTTATTGTGATATACACAAAGGCTGTGGCAGAGTTAATAAAGCTGAAATATGATTATGTTTGTTTATCTTTCTGAAATCACTTTCTGTTTCAATGATCCAGAAGATGTTGACAATTTGATCTCTGGTTCCTCTGCCTTTTAATAAAACCAGCTTGAACATCTGGAAGTTCACAGTTCATGTATTGTTGAAGTCTGGCTTGGAGATTTTTGAACATTATTTTATTAGCTTGTGAGATGAATGCAATTGTATGGTAATTTGAACATTCTTTGGCATTGCTTTTCTTTGGAATTGGAATTAAAACTGACATTTTCCAGTCCTATGGCCACTGCTGAATTTTCCAAATTTGCTTTTACATTGAGTGCAGCACTTTCACAGCATCATCTTTGAAGATTTGGAACAGTTCAAGTGAAATTCCATCATGCCCATTAGCTTGGTACCTAATGAGATTTCCTAAGGCACACTTGAATTCACATTCTAGGATATCAGTGTCTTGGTGAGTGATCACACCATCGTGATTATCTGAATCGTGAAGATCTCTTTGGTACAGTTTTTCTCGGTGTTCTTGCCACCTCTTCTTAATATCGCTGTCATGGTATAAGCTGTAAATATGAGGAAATATATATTCTCATGAAAATACAGATTTCTACTGGTAAAAACAAAGTCAATGTGTAGTGCCAAGACATAAACAGGACAAGTGAAATACCATTGTGTTAAGAAGACAATGTCTCCATGCAAAGAAAAAGGCAATAGAGGCATTCTGTGTGTTTCTCCTTTTTATCCAAACTTCAAGGCCCTAACCAGCCCACACCAGGTACGATTTCTCTGTACACCACTCCTACAAAGTCAGTGGTATAGATGCCCAGGCCGACTAGAATTCTTTGTTGATAAAGTTGAAATGGCACATTTAGGAGAAGCCTAAACTCATATTTTGGACAAACTGCAGGAGATAGTATGGGAAAGGGAAATGTAGCATGCTGCAGTACCTAGGGTGGCAAACGGTGATGACAAGGACATGACTTGGCAGCTGAGACACAACAAATACCTGACAGTAAAAGCCTTTGAAAAATTCAGCCTGACGTGTTTTCCCCCAGGCTTAGACCCTGGAGGGCCTTTAGGTTCCCATACTTAGGAAGAAAGGATAACTTACTTCAACATTTTCTTGGGCTTCATGGAGTCATTTGGGACCAATGGATTCAGAATGACATGTACCAGGGTCATTTGAAAGTAGCAGCACCATCATGATAAACAATACAATCTTCCTGGAGGTTTGTTGTATTCTACCTGGACTCTGACATCTCTCTAGTAAAAGGCAGTACAACCCAATTTGCTAAGCGTGTTCACGGTAAGAAGCTCTTACTCTTTAAGAAGGTGACAAAAAGGAGTCTTGCAAATATATGCTCATTGACAGATTCCGAGGTTGTTTCTGATGATCACCCTTTTAGAATGCCTTCATCTGCCCACTGCTCCCTTCTGTTGAGCCTTCCAACTCTAACGCCATAATCATTGACCTTTACACGATTCCTCTTCAAGATACATAAACACATTCCTTACAAAATTATCCTCGTTTTCCTGCAATTAATAGATTTCAATGATTCTGATGAGTGAAAGCCCTTTACTTCTCAGAATACTCAACAGTGGTCTCTTTAACAAATATTCTTTGGCAATTTCAACCCAACGCAGCTAGATTACATGAGTATTATAACAGCCTTCTCATAGAGACACTGTTTAAAGTGCTACCAGCCAAGGAGTCTGCAAAATGGGGAAAAAAATTCCATGCCCTCCCCTGGCTGAACTCTTACACACTGAGTCTTCATCCTCATATGCAAATTATTATCCTAGCCTCAAAATTCATGTTGTTTCTCTTTAGCATTTTTCAAGCTTTTACACTCTAAGACAGTGTTCTTTCTATTTTCTCCTACGAATCATTTCACTATCTACTTCCACCTGCTCACCAAATCATAGAATGACAGTCCAATATAATTGCTTCATGATTCCATTTGGCAAGGGAGATGCATAGAACAACTGGCCAAAAGCACCATTTTAGTGCAAGATCGTTCTTTTGAAACCCTGAAAAACAATGAGGCATTATAATGGAACAACCTCTACAATTCTGCTCTCCCTTAATATAATACTTAGAAATGCTGGATAGAACAGCCAAATTATTGGGAAAATAGAAGCTGGTGGAATAGGCGAAGGCCCAATCAACACCATTAAAACTGCCTCTACATTTAGAGCCATTGACTGAAAAATAAGAAGACACAGCTAACTTTATAGCCGAAAGAGACTATACAACCAGTGCTGTATAAACATGTGCATAGAGTCAGGAAACAAGGGAGATAAGCAATCAGGTTGGTACTTGAGCCACAAGAAAGGACACATATAAGGAGATGGATATGATGGGATTGGAGAATCATCACAGCATGACACATTCAGAGTGTATAATGGGTCTCAAAGCCTGGGATCTGACATCAGGAAGATGAGTCCACTCAGCTGGTGAAAGCTTGGAATGAAGCTGGTTTGTAATGAACAGTAAGGCTCTAAGAAACTTGAATTCCACTAGTGAAGAACATGTACACATCTATTTCTTTCTGAGACAAGGCAGAAGAATCGGAGTCAATCTGCTCAGAATGATGGCCAGTTCCCAGGACTATCACTATGTGTATCTCATACCCCAAACAACACTCAACACATACTCTAGTTCTTCTTGTTCTATAGGTGCTCCCATCTGGGGGTGAATTTTCCATTCCTGGAGAAGGAAACAGTTCAGTTTAGTTCAGTTCAGTCGATCAGTCATGTCCGACTCTCCGCAACCCCATGAATCACAGCACGCCAGGCCACCCTGTCCATCACCAACTCCCAGAGTACACTCAAACTCATGTCCATAGAGTCGGTGATGCCATCCAGCCATCTCATTCTCCCGTCGTCCCCTTCTCCTCCCGCCCCCAACCTTTCCCAGCATTATAGTATTCTTGCCTGGAGAATCCCATGGACGGAGAAGCCTGGTAGGCTACAGTCCACGGGGTCGCAAAGAGTCGGACATGACCGAGTGACAGAATGGAACAGAACGGAGGGAAGGAAGAGAATGAACTCAGGACAAACAGAATCAGTTCAGACTCAGCCCTCAAGAGTTCTGCTCCCGAAATCTGGAAGAAAAATCCCAACTTCAAGTTGTATTATTGGACACTGAGAAGAATAGCCCCATAATACCTGTCAGTGGAACTACGCCCACTATCTCCAACCCCATGTCCTACCTATGTGAACACTGCCAGAACACACTGGGGTGTCACAGGACGCCCACTCTTGTCATGTCCAGCTCTCAAACCAAAGTCACAGGGCAAATGTATATTACACAAACTGGCCATATATAAGGCCACCACTTTTACCATAAGAGTCATTGTTTCAGTTCACCTTTTTCACAAAGAGAAAGATAAATTGAGAAGTCTTGCCTGTTTGATTCCAATGAAAAAAAAAGAGGAAGAAAAACAAAAAAAGGAATATATCACACATGAAGTAGAGAAATCATTTAACAGATACAGTTTGAAGCCTGAGTAACAAGAATGCAAAATCAGATAGAGAAAAATGCAGATGGACAAAGTAAACATTTTAACAAGAAATGAGAAATAACATAGAAAAAAAGCGCTCATGAAGAATAAAATAATGAAATATAAAACACATTAGAAGGAAATAATAGAGAAAAAGTGACACAGAAGAATGCGTTTGTGCCCTGGAAGATTCTATAATGAAAAACACCGAAGCAGAATTGCAAATAGATGAGCAAATTTACAAATAAAGACCAGTTTAAATAATCTCTTTAACAATATAAAAATAGCGGCATTGTGATATTTGGGGTTGCAGAAAGGAAGAAATAGAAAGCAGTTGATATGATATAGATAAAATTATGGCTGATCAGTTCCAAAACCTGAAGAAAGGAAGAAACTTAGAAATCTAGGGAGATAAAGAAGAAAGAGTTCCATAAAGTTGAATGGAGACTGAAATGAAGACATATCAAAATTAAATGGAAAGTTGAAAAGAAAGTGAAATGGAATAAGGGAAAGAAAGTACACGAGAGAAATCCACAAGGTTATCAGCTAACTCACGATTTCTGAAGTGGGGTTGCAGTGGGCCTTCTTAGGGTTGGCAATTGATGTTGGGTTTGTTGGCTACTCATGGAAGACTTTGGGGCCTGACAATGCCCATGCTGACCATGCTCGTATTGCCAGAAGTCCATTGATGAAGATCTGTGGTTTGATCCTTTGCAATACTACCTCAAGGTAACTGAGAGAATCACGGGTTGTGAGGGGGTCAGGAGGTGAGACCTGAAATATGGAGGCCAGGACACTCTCCTATCCCAAATGGGAAAACTCAGGCTCATGCAGGCCAACTGCAGAGCCTGGATTCGGGTCATGCAGGTAGCAGCTGGCAGGCTGAGACTTGAGACTTGGGGACTTAATGTGTCCAAGCCTCTCTCAAAGGAGTTGTGGTTACACCCTGAGAGTCCTTGGTGACTCTGATGGAGCCTAGGCACCCTTGTTGGAATCATCCTTCCCTGAGTCCTGCCGCCACCAGACATCCTGCTGCTCAATCAGTTTGAAATCACCTGAGCTCTTCACTCCCAACCCTCATCCTAGGAAGCCCTGTCAGTTGGTCGGGGTTTCTCTCTGGTGTCCCACTGCATTTTTGTGTTGACTTTGGCATATTCTGTAAATTTGCATATTCACTGCTTAGCCTTTCTCCACCGCCACACAGGCAATGCTGGAAGTGGCTTCAGGCTAGTTGGAGATACTACTGAGCAGATGTTGGAGGAAATGGACAGGTATCTCAAAAGGCAAGCCATTGTGCCTGCTGATGTTATCTCCCACATCGCAGGACACAGCATCTTCAGCTCCTGAAATGTGAGTGTTCCCTGTTTACTTTTGTGTCCCTGTGCTTTGCATATGTGTGTAGATGTGTTGCATGTGTTTGTGTCAATTGTATTTATGCCTGCTTATCTGTGTGAGTATGTCCAGCCCACTAAAGACACATAGGTGAAGACCAAAGATGTGAGATGTGAAGCAACTAGAAAAGGAGATAGCCACAGACTTGGGGAGAATGGTCAATGTATCTCTGTGGTACCACAGTCCCGGAGAGGAATGAGGAAATGATGGTCGTTGATAACTGGAAGATGGCTCCTCAAATCTGGAATTATCTAAGAGCATAAACATGCTCAACATCTCTGCTCTGTCGTGGGGTGTGTTTGTACTTGGAAATGGGGCTGGAGAGTTTGAAGATTCACCCAGAGTAAATCAAGTATGGTGGGGCTTTGAATCCACTGCTTGTGGACCCATCAGTCTTTGAGACAGGTACTGGCCTGTGGAAATGGAGGTCATGGTAGTAGGACCTACGATTTAGAAGAGGCCAAGGTTCTCTGAAAATGTGTAGAGTCTGGGAGAAGGAAGCCCAGAAGGTGAGCCAACTGCACTTTAGAAACGTTCCACACATGTGAGAAACATACAGGGGATCATTTTGGCTAGTGTGCTGCCTAGCATCAGCCAGGACACTCCCTCACATAGTGTGGTACACACTGGGACTTTGTGAGAGAAATGATCTCCTAAAATATTTGTGTAGTTAACATCGGAACCTTGGTTATGCCCAAATGGACTGATTTTTCTTTCCTCTTGATGAACGAAGGTGCCAGAAATCAGTTTTACACAGTCTACATTACTTCCCTACCTTTCATGTATAAAATGTGAAATATATATTATTTTCTTTGATTTAATTAATTTGTTTTAATCTTTAACTTAATGATTTAATTAATTTGTTTTAATCTTTACAATTTTATTGGGCTTTTCTGCCTTACAATGATATGAATCAGCCTGCGGTGTATATATCCCACAACACATGAATCCATTTCCACCTCAATCCTCACCCATTCTTCTGCACAATTTAAGAAAAACAGTGCTGAATGTCCTGCTTAATGTATTGAGTTTGCACTGATCATCTATTCGACATACGGTAATAAACATATTTCAATGTGGTTCCCTCATATTGTCCCACCCTCGCCTACTTCCTCATAGTCTAAAAACTGTTTTATCTCTGTGTCTCTTTTTGCTAAAGACTCGTAGTTACTGCATTCCAAATTCCACTAGTTCAGTTGCTAAGTCATGTTGGACTCTTTGCAACCCCATGAACCGCAGAACACCAGTTCTCCCAGACCATCACCAACTCCTGGAATTTACCCAAACTCATGTCCATTGAGTCGGTGATGCCAACCAGCCATCTCATCCTCTGTCGTCCCTTTCTCCTCCTGTCCTCCATCCACTCATATCAGAGTCAATAATTATTATTATTTCTTTAGCGACAAGGCATAAATTCAATCTTTTCCCATGTATTATTTCTTCACACCAGGGTAGCCAAAATATTGGAATTTCCGTTTCAACATCCGTCTTTACAATGGAAATTTAGGGCTAGTTTCCTTTAAGATTGATGGGGTTGATCTCCTTGCTGGACAAGTGTCTTTCAAGACCCATCTTTCGCACCCAGTTGCAAAGCCTCAATTCTTTGGCATTCAGCCTTCTTTATAGTGAATCTAGCACATACGTACATGTCTATGGGTAAAACCATAGCTCTGACTATAAGGACCTTTGTTGCCAAGGAGATGTCTCTGCTTTTCAGTACATTGTGTCTAGGCTTATCACAGCTTTTCTTTCCAGGAGCAGGGGTTTTTATTTTCATGGATGTGATCACTGTCCCCAGAAATTTTGGAGCCGAAGAAAACTGTCTGTCTCTATTTTCATTTTTACCCTTTCTATTTGCCAAAACATTGCTATTCTTTGTCCTGCCTCATTTCATACACCAACACAAACCATCCCCATTGCAACAGGTATCTCTTGACTCTGTTTTTATGTTCCAGAACCCTATAATTAAATGGACATCTTTTCTCCGTGTTATTTCTAGAAAGACTTGCAGGTCTTCCTAAAACCATTAAAGTTCCCTGGTAACATAGAAGGTGAAGAATTGAAAAGCAGAGACTTCCATTTTTCATGTAGGAAATTCTGCACCCAGGGGTTCATGTTCAAGAAAGAGAACTCCTTATTCCTTGTAGGAAAAATAACTCTCCTGATTTTCAACTGTGAAGTGTAGGAAATTCTATATGTAATGTAGGAAAAAAAATCTTCACCAAATATTCATATGTAAATTGTAGAGAATTGATATTTCAAATGGAATATAGGCATTGATTTCCCTATGTGAAATAAGAAATTCCATATTTCAAGTAGCAAAGGTGGCAACTGTACAGTGAAACAAAAAGACGCTTTTTCACTCTCTTCTTTTACTTTCCTTAAGAGGCTTTCAGATTTTCCTCATTTTCTGTCATAAGTGTGGTTTCACCTGCATCTTTGCAGTTATTGATATTTTCCATGCAGTCTTGATTCTAGCTTCTGCTTCATACAACACATATTTCTCATGATGTGTTCTGCATGTAGTTAAATAAGTAGGGTGACAACATAGCCTTGACCTACTTTCATGCCTTGTTCTAACTGTTGTTTTCTGACATGCATACAGGTTTCTCAAGAGACAAGTCAGGTGGTCTGATATTCCCATCTCTTGAAGAATTTTCCACAGTTTATTGTGATCCAGAGAGTCAAAGGCTTTGGCATAGTCAATAAGGCAGAAATAGATGATTTCTGGAACTCTCTTGTTTTTTCAGAGATCCAGCAGATGTCTGCAATTTGATCTCTGATTCCTCTGCCTTTCCCAAAACCAGCTTGAACATCTGGAAGTTGACGGTTCACATATTGTTGAACCCTGCCTTGGAGAATTTTGAGCATTACTTTATTAGCACATGAGTTGAAGGCGATTGTATAATAGTTTGGGTATTCTTTGGCATTGCGTCTCTTTGGGATTGGAATGAAAACTGACCTTTTCCAATCCTTGGCCATTGCTGAGTTTTCCAAAATGGCTGTAGCAGCGAGCTGTGGCTGTGTGGCATTTAAGCAGCCAGCTGTCAAGAGGAGATGTCCCACATCCAACATAAGGATCAGAGGCTGTTCTTTGCTGTAGGAGCAGTGAAGAGCTACTCCACAACCAAAGTAAGAGAACCCCCAGTAGATGGTATGTGATGACAGAGGGCATTCGAGGGGAGAAAGATGGAAACCACCATCACAGAAACCTAATTAATCCATCACATGGACCACTGCCTTGTGTAACTCAGTTAAACAAAGACATGCTCTTTAGGGCTACACATGAGAGGCATCCATACATATCCACTGGGAAAAAAACCTCCTTTGCCTATATGAACCTTTGTCGACAAAGTGATATCTCTGCTTCTAAGAATATTGTGTCTAGGTTTGTCATAGCTTTTCTTCCTGGGAGTGAGATTCTTTTATTTTCATGGCTATAATCACGGTCCCCAGTGATTTTGGAGCCCAAGAACACTGTCGCTTTTTCCATTTTTAACCTTTCTCTGCAAAACTCTACCTTTACCCTTTGTTCTGCATCACTTTGTGCCACAAATGCAAACTTCTCTGTTACTCCACTTATAGCTTGACTTCCTGTTTTTACCTCACAGTCAGCTATGGTGAAAGGACATCTATTTTTGTTGTTAATTTTATAAATTCTTGGAGGTTTTCCTAAATCTACTAACGTTCCCTGGTGACTTTGATGGTAAAGAATTGAAATACAGAAACTTGCATTCTTCATCTACAAAATCTACACCCAGATATTCATACAAAATTATGGAATTCCACGTTCACAGTAACAAACATAACCATCCTGAATTTCAAATGTGAATCATAGAGAATTCCAACTTTCAAATAGAATTGACACCTAGATTCTCATATGTGAAATTTAGAGAATCATATAGGAAAATCTACACAAAGATACTTATATATGAAATATAGACAATTTATATTTTGTTTAGAAATACGTCCCTTGGTTTACATATTTGAAATACAGGAATTCCATATTTCAAGCAGTAAATCAACATCTGCATATTCAGTGAAATTAAAAAATTTTCATATTACATGGAAGAAGTTTGTGTATTTACAGTTCATTTATTCATAATTTTTAATAATTATTTATTTATTTACGGCTGCACTGAGTCTTCATTGCTGTCCACAAAGTTTCTCTAGTTGCAGTAATTTGGGTTAATCTTCATTGCAATGAGCTAGCTTCTCATGGCAATGCCTTCTCTTTCGGAACACAAGCTCTAGGGCTCTCAGGTTCAGTAGTTGGGGGTACACAGGCTTATCTACTTTGGTAGTATGTGAGGTCTCCTCAGACCAAGATTCAAACCCATGTCCCCTGCATTGACAGATAAATTCTTAAGCCACTGGATCCCTGAAGAAGTCCAACAGGCATTTTTTAGTACATTAAAAAATATTTATTTAATTGGGGGCTAATTATAATATTAAAGTGAGTTTTCCATACATTGACATGAATCACCCATGTGTTTACATTTGTTCTTCATGTGAACATACCTTTCACCTCACTCCCATCCCAAACCACCAGGTCATCCCAGTGCACCAGCCCTGAACACCTTGTCTCATGTATCGAACACGAACTGGTGATCAATTTAACATATGATCATATACATGTTTCAATGCTGTCCTCTCAAATCAACCCACTCTCGCCTTCTCCCACAGAATCCTAAAGACTGTTCTACACATTTGTGTCTCTATTGCCGTCTCGCCTATAGTGTCATTGATATCATATTTCGAAATTCCATTATATGCATTAGTGTACCGTAGTGGTGTTTTTTGTTCTGACTTACTTCTGTCTGTGTAGTAGACTTCAGTTTCATCCACCTCATTAGAACTTATTCAAATTAAATCTTTTTAATGACTTAGTAATATTCCTTTGTGTATACGTACCAAAGATTTCTTATCCATTCTTCTGCCAGTGGACATTTATGTTGCTTCCATGCCCTGGCTATTATAAACAGTGCTGTGATGAACATTGGGGTCCACGTGTCCCTTTCAATTCGGGTTTCATTGGTGTGTATGTCAGGTAGTGATACCGCTAGACCATATGGCAGTACTGTTTCCAAATTTTTAGCTAATCTCCCCAATGTTCTCCATAGTGTCTGTACTAGTTTGCAGTCCCACCAACAGTGTAAGAGGGTCTTCCTTTCTCCATTCCAGTACAGAATTTATTTTGTGTATATTTTTGGGTAGTATCCATTCTGACCGTCCTGAGATGGTTCCTCATTGCTGGTGTCATTCTTTTACACGTGGATGACAAGTTTTCCTAGCGCCACTTATTTCAGAGACTTTTCTCCAGTGTATATACTTGCCTCCCTTGTCAAAGAGAAGTTGTCTTTTCAATCATCTATATTTTGTCTTTGTGCCAGTACCATAGAGTCATGATGATTACAGCTTTGTTGAATAGCCTGAAGTCAAGTATGTTCATTCCTCCAGGTCCATTCGTCCTTCTCAAGATTGCTTTGGTTTTTGGTATTTCCATACAAATTGTGACATTATTTGTTAATAGTTCTGTGAAAAATACCATCAGTAGCTTGATAGGGATTGCATTGAACCTATAGATTGCTTTAGGTGGTATAATCATTTTCACTATTTTGACACTTCTAATCCATAAACATGGTATATTTCTAACATCTATTTATTTCCTCTTTGATTTCTTTCATCAGTGTTTTTTAGTTTTCTATATATCGGACTTTGGTTTCTTTAGGTAGATTTATTCCTAAGAATTTTATACTTTTCATTTCAATGGTGAATGGGAATGTTTCCTTTATTTATCTTTCTGTTTTCTAATTGTTAGTGTATAGGTATGCAGGGAATTTCTGGGTGTTACTTTTACATCCTGCAACTTTACCATGTTTATTGCTTAGCTCTAGCCATTTTCTGGTGAAGTCTTTAGGGTTTTCTAAGTAGAAGATCAAGATACCATTAAAGAGTGAGATTTTTCATTCTTCTTTTCCAGTAGGAATTCCTTTGATTTCTTTTTCCTCTCTGACTGCTGTTGCTAAAATTTTCAAATCTGTGTTTAATAGTAGTGATGAGAGAGGGCATTCTTGTCTTGTTCCTGACCTTAGGGGAAATGCTTTCAATTTTTCACCATTGAGGTTCATCTTTACTGTGGGTTTGTCAAACGTAACTTTTATTAAGTTGAGGTATATTCCTTATATTCCTTCTTTCTGGAGGGTTGGTGTTTTTTTTTTTTTTTTTTGGTCATAAATGAATGGTGAATTTTGTCTAAGACCTCACTGCCTCTTTAGATAATCATATGGTTTTTATCATTTAATTTGTTAACATGGTGTATTACATTGACTTGCAGATATTAAAGAATCCTTGGATCCCTGAGATAAAGCTCACTTGGTAATGAAGTATGATCTTTTTAAAATGGTTTTGGATTCTATTTGTTAGGATTTTTTTTAAGGATATTTGCATCTATGCCTATCAGTGTTAGTGGACTGTAGTTTTCTTTTCCTAAGGCATCTTTGGTTTTGGTGTTAGGGTGTTGGTGGCATCATAGAATGAGTTTGGAAATTTCCCTTACTCTGCAAATTTCTGGAAAAATTTGAGTAGAATAAGTGTCCAGTTCAATTCAGTTCAGTCGCTGAGCCATGTCTGACTCTGTGCCGCCATGAAGCACAGCACGCCAAGCCTCCCTGTTCATCACTAACACCCGGAGTTCACTGAAACTCATGTCCATCGAGTTGGTGATGCCATCCAGCCATCTCATTCTCTGTCGTCCCCTTCTTCTCCTGCCCACAATCCCTCCCAGCATCAGAGTCTTTTCCAGGGAGTGAACTGTTCGTATGAGGTGGCCAAATATTGGAGTTTAAGCTTTATCATCAGTCCTTCCAATGAACACCCAGGACTGATCTCCTTTAGAGTGGACTGGTTGACTCTCCTTCCAGTCCAAGGGACACTCGATAGTCTTCTCCAGCACCACAGATCAAGAGCATCAATTCTTCGGCGATCAGCTTTCTTCACAGTCCTACTCTCAAATCCATATATGACCACTGGAAAAACCATAGCCTTAACTAGACGGACCTTGGTTCGCAAAGTAATGTCTCTGCTTTTTAACATGCTATCTATATAAACTACTATAAATACTTGAAAAATGATAGAAGTCAAAATAATTCTCAAACTTGTAATGTAGTATATAGAAATGAATGTAAGGGAATGATAAAGAATAGATAAAATTTTCATTAATAAAAACATGAATAAAATAAAAAATAATCTAACAATTTCTCTAGAGTTACTGTGAGCTTAGTGGTGTCAGATCAGTGTCAGATGGTCTCTTTTTCCAACCCTTGGACTGCAAGGAGGTCCAACCAGTCCATCTTAAAGGAGATCAATCCTGGGTGTTAATTGGAAAATCTGATGCTAAGGGTGAAATTCCAATACTTTGGCCACATCATGCTAAGAGTTGACTCAATGGAAAAAGATCTGATGCTTAAAGAGATTGGGGACAGAAGGAGGAGGGAATGACAGAGGATGAGATACCTGGATGGAATCACTGACTCAATGGAAATGAGTGTGAGTAAATCCCCGTAGTTGGTGATGGACAGGGAGGCTTGGCATGCTGTGATTCATTGGGTCACATAGAGTCGGATACTACTAACCAACTGGACTGAAGGACAAACTAACTGACTTGTTATCAAAAGCTATTGTTGTCCTGAATTGCACATTTTCTGCATTAACTTCAGATTTTCAATTTATTGCACCTGTCAATTCTGGGCTAGTTCACCCTTCTTGCTAATTTTTTTCTTCCTCATATGCAATTTTCTTCCCTGACAAATTTACACATGACTAGTTTGCACCATAACACTAGGGGTCAGCAGGCCCTTATATGACTTCACTTGCTCAGTGGTGCAGTGGTGAGGGTAGGACATTGAAAATAAATACTGATGCGATATATGGGTCGGGGTGCTTAAGGTAAATGGACCACAGTGGGCCTGCCACTGCAGTAGGTGACATGGACTTTCTCGGTTCACACTGCTCAGGGTCCTGAGTGATCCGTGAGGGCACTGCCCAAAGTGGGCCTTGTGTTTCATGCCCTTCCCATGTCTATGCCGCTCAGGCTCTCAGGTCCTCTGCAAGGGAACTGAACATGATCGGTTATATGCTTTGTTTCCTTCCCAGATCCAAATTGCTCAGGCAACTGTGTGGCAGGCAAGGTACTGTCTAAGGTAAGCCATCCATCTTATGTACCTATCAGGTCCCAGCCACTTGGTTTGTTGTAGGGTAAGGGAGTTAGAGAAGTCAAGGTTCAGAAAAAGAATGAGACTGGCACTTTTCAGGAACAGATCACCTTTAATTAGGCAAAAAAGAGCACCAGTCATATTAATGAGCTGTTGCACAAACCCAATAAAATTGTATGCACATATATAGGCAAATACGTGGTAAGTCACTGTCTTAAGGGAATCTGTTCTTCTCCAAGTTTGTCTGGAGTAGTTATCACATAAATGGCTGGGTCAAGGAATTTTGGAGATCAGGCATAAGCTGGACCTGCTGGAAGCTGGGTGTAATCATCCTTAATGTCCATTTTTTTTTCTTCAGGTGAGAGAGTTCTTTGCTTTTCATAGAACGGTGGGGATGACCTGGAGGGGAGTTTTAACTCCAGGCTGTTTTCAGCCATGTAAATTTCCTTCATTGTTGGCTTTTCCAGAAGGACAATTTGCAAGAATTCCGTGTGTCTCCAGAGGGGTGATGAACTCATATTTTGACCCTCTTTGCTTATGGGAACTGAGCATGAGCCCAGGAAGACATGGTTACCAACTGGCAGCCTGCTCAGAGCTTGGTGGGAGATTGGGTCTCTGGGGCTAATATAACAGCAGCCTCGTGCCTTCTGCCTCTGTCAAATGCAAACATTCCTCTCTGCCTCCTTGGAGGAAAGGGCCATAAATGACAACCTGTTTGCACATCTTTGATATTTTGTAATGTGCAATCTCTTGTTCTGTGAGTGTCTGTTTTCACTATGTGTCCATAGAGACTTCTCTCAAGAAAGGTCCTTTTTTTGAATTTTTGTCTCTGGTGTTCCCATAGTTTAGGTTGCTACATCACCTTAGCTCTGTCAGATCATCCTCAGAGCATTAAAGCTGGGTCCTTATCATAGGGCAGATTATAGAGGCCAGGCATCCCTCCCAGGTCCACCTCAATGGTGGTGGAGGAGTATCTGAGATGTTTCTCCACTGGTAATTACCGTTAGGTACATTTGCTTTTGTTTTTCTTTCCGTTGGTTATGTTGCTCTAAGCGATCCCAGAGTTCTCCACTGTCACTGTCCTGAGAGGGTTTACAATTATCTGCAAGCTCTCCTCATTTAAAACTTCCTCTCCGAGACCAACCTCAGCCCCTAAATATTTTGTCTTTCTTCGTGTCTCTTTTATTTTTCCCTATGTCCTTTGGAAAAAACATTTTGACTTCTGGGTAACTTGGACCAGTCAACAGTGTTCCCATTTTGTTTTCTGGAAGCTCTTCCATGTGCAGTCGATGCTTAGAAGAGTTGCTGGGGAGAGAGTGGTCTTGTCCTCCTATTGTTCTCATATTTTGGAACCAACTGCCATCATGCAAGACACATTTTATTAACTGAAATGCTGTTGTTCTTCAGCGACTAAGCCATATTTGACTCTTTGTATCCCCTCGGACTCTAGTACATCAGTCCTCTCTGCCCCTCACTGTCTCCCATAGTTTCCCTGGGATCATGTCCTATGAATCGCTGATGTAATCCAAAAGTCTCATCCTCTCTCACCCACTGATCCTCCTGCTTTCCACATTTTCTAAAGATCACGGTCTTTTCTAATGAAGCTTCGGGGCTTTATTTTCAGCATCAGCCCTTCCAATGAGTCTTCAAAGTTGATTTTATATACAATTCATTTGTTTGGTATTCCTGCAGTTCAAAAGAATCTCACAAGTCTTCCTCAGCAGAGAAGTTCACAGTCAGTAATCCCTTGGTGTTCTCACATCTGTACATACTTTTGGAAAGAACAGAGATCTAACTCTACGGGCCTCTATGGGCCAAGTCATGTTCTAGTTTTTAAAGACACTTTTCTAGCATCGCTTGATTAGCATGTGAGATGAGAGCAATTATGCTGTAGTTTGAGCATTCTTTGGCATTACCTTTCTTAGGGGTTGGAATGAAAACTGAACTTTTCCAGTCCTGTGGCCACCACTGAGTTTTTCAGATTTGCTGACATATCGAGTGTAGCACTTTCACTGCATCATCTTCCAGGATTTGAAATAGCTCACCTGGAATTCCATCACCTACACTAAGTTTGTTCGTAGTGATGCTTAATAAGGCCCACTTGTTTTCACATTTCAGGATGTCTGGCTCTAGGTGAGTGATCACACCTTCGTGATTTTCTGGGTCCTGAAGATCTTTTATGTACAGTCTTTCCCATTCTATTGCTTTCCTCTGTTTCTTTGCATTGATCACTGAGAAAGTCTTTCTTATTTCTCCTTGCTACTCTTTGGAACTCTACATTCAAATGGGTATCAATTTTCTTTTCTCCTTTGCTTTTCACTTCCCTTCTTTACACAGCTATTTGTAAGGCCTCCTCAGACAACCAATTTGCTTTTCTGCATTTCGTTTTCTGGGGGATGATCTTGATTCCTGTCTCCTGGACAATGTCATGAACCTCCACCCATAATTTATCAGGCACCCTCTCTGTCAGATCTAGTCCCTTAAAACTATTTCTCACTTCCACTGTACAGTCATAAGGGATTTGACTTATGTTATACATGAATGGTATAGTGGTTTTCTCCAGTTTCTTCAATTTCAGTCTGAATTTTGCAACAAGGAGTTCATGATCTGTGCCACAGTCAGCTCCTGGTCTTGTTTTTGCTGGCTGTATAGAGATTCTCCATCTTTGACTGAAAGAATGAAATCAATCTGTTTTCAGTGTTGAGCATTTGCTGATGTCTTCTGTCTGTCATTTTTTGACCAGATTAATAAAAATAGCTTAAATTTCTTTTGTCCCCCCAAAAAAAATTTGGAAAAATTTCAAATACTAATGGTATTTAAATGACATTTACCATAGATTTACAGCATATTTTACTTGAGGATCATAATTTCTACGACTATGTAAGTTTTTAAAACTCCTAATGGAAGGGGATTATTTGATAAAATTTACATTTTATGAATAAAAGAATCTATTTTTCTTCATTTTTCTGATCTTCTTGGTTGAAAGAGTTATGAAATATTTTTTCCCAGTTTGGTTTTAGTTTCAGTTCTTTTTATATATATATATAGTTCTATTTTTATTTTATTTATTGTTTTTTTCATTTTATTTATTTATTTTTTATTGGAGGCATATTACTTTACATTAATATATTGGTTGGTTTTGCCATACATTGACACAAATCTGCCCTGGGTGTACATGTGTTCCCCGTCTTGAAACCCCCAGCCCAACTTCCTCTTCCCCATATCCTCCCTCCAGGTCATCCATGTGCACCAGCACCAAGCATCCTGTATCATTCGTCGAACCTGGACTGGTGATTCATTTCACATATGATAATGTACATGCTACAATGCCATTCTCTCAAATCATCCCACCTTCACCCTCTCCCACAGAGTCCCAAAGGCTATTCTACACACTTATGTCTCTTTTGATGTCTCGTGGGAAATAGATGGCAAAACAGTGGAAACAGTGTCAGACTTTATTTTGGGGGGCTTCAGAATCACTGCAGATGCTGATTGCAGCCATGAAATTTAAAGACGCTTACTCCTTGGAAGGAAAGTTATGACCAACCTAGATAGTATATTAAAAAACAGAGACATTACTTTGCCAACAAAGGCCCGTCTAGTCAAGGTTATGGTTTTTCCCGTGGTCATGTATGGATGTGAGAGTTGGACTGTGAAGAAACCTGATCACGGAAGAATTGATACTTTTGAACTGTGGTGTTGGAGAAAACTCTGTTCATTGGAAGGACTGATGCTAAAGCTGAAACTGCAATATTTTGGCCACATCATGCGATGAGTTGGCTCACTGGAAAAGACTCTGATGCTGGGAAAGGTTGGGGGCAGGAGGAGAAGGGGACGACAGAGAATGAGATGGCTGGATGGCATCAACGACTCTGTGGACATGAGTTTGAGTGAACTCCGGGAGTTGGTGATAGACAGGGAGGCCTGGCGTGCTGTGATTCATGGCGTCGCAGAGAGTCGGACACGACTGAGCAACTGAACTGAACTGATACAGGATTAAGGCTAACATTATTCTAAATTCCATATATATGCATTAGTATGCTATATTGATGTTTTTCTTTCAGGCTGACTTCGCGCTGTATAATAGGCTCCAGTTTCATCCACCTCATGAGAGCTGACTCAAATGCATTTTTTTGATGGCTGAAAAATACTCCATTGTGTATATGTACCAGAGCTTTCTTATCCATCCATCTGCAGATGGACATCTAGGTTGCTTCCATGTCCTCGCTATTATAAACAGTGCTGCAATGAATATTGGAGTACATGTCTTTCTTTCAATTCTGGTTTCCTCAGTGTGTATGCCCAGGAGTACGATTGCTGGATCATTTTTTGAGGAATCACCATACTGTTCTCCATAGTGACTCTACTAGTTTGCATTCCCACCATCAGTGTAAGAGGGTTCCATTTTCTCCACACCCTCTCCAGCATTTATTGCTTGTAGACTTTTGGATAGCAGCCATTTTGACTGGTGTGAAATAGTATCTCATTTTGGCTTTGATTTGCATTTCTCTGATTATGAGGGATGTTGAGCATTTTTTCATGTTTTTGTTAGCCATCTTTATGTCTTCTTTGGAGAAATGTCTGTTTAGTTCTTTGACCCATTTTTTTGATTGGGTCATTTTTTTTTTTTCCCTCTGGAATTGAGCTGCAGGTGCTGCTTGTATATTTTGGAGATTAATTCTTTGTCAGTTGTTTAATTTGCTCTTAATTTCTCCTATTCTGAAGACTGCCTTTTCACCTTGCTTATAGTTTCCTTTGCAGTGCAGAAGCTTTTTATTTAAATTAGGTCCCATATTTTTAATTTTTTTCTTTTATTTCCAGAATTCTGGGAGGTGGGTCATGGAGGATCCTGATGTGATTTATGTCGGAGAGTGTTTTGCCTATGTCCTCCTCTAGGAGTTTTACAGTTTCTGGTCTTACATTTAGATCTCTAATCCAATTTGAGTTTGTTTTTGTGTGTGGTGTTAGGAAGTGATCTAGTTTCATTTTTTTACAAGTGGCTGACTAATTTTCGGAGCACCACTTGTTGAAGAGACTGTCTTTTCTCCATTTTATATTCTTGCCTCCTTTGTCAAAGATAAGTTGTCCATAGGTGCGTGAATTTATTTCTGTGCTTTCTATTTTGTTCCATTGATCTATATTTCTGTCTTTATGACAGTACCATACTGTCTTGATGACTGTGGCTTTTTAGTAGAGCCTGAAGTCTGGCAGGTTAATTCCCCCAGTTCCATTCGTCTTCCTCAAGATTGCTTTGGCTATTCAAAGTTTTCTGTATTTCAAAAAATTTGTGTGATTATTTGTTCTAGATTTGAGAAAAATATCGTTGGTAGCGTGAAAGGTATTGCATTGATTGTATAAATTACTTTGGGTAGTATACTCATTTTTACTCTATTTATTCTTCCAATCCATGGAAACGATATATTTCTCCATCTATTACTGTCCTCTTTGATTACTTTCACTAGTATTTTATAGTTTATTATGTACAAGTCTTTTATTTCCTTAGGTAGATATATTGCTGAGTATTTAATTCTTTTCACTGCAACAGTGAATGGAATAGTTTCCTTAATTTCTCTTTCTATTTTCTTATTATTAGTGTATAGGAATGCAAGAGATTTTTGTCTTGATTTTATATCCTGCAACTTTACTGTATTCATTGCTTAGCTCTAGTAGTTTTCTGGTAGAGTCTTTAGGGTTTTCTGTGTAGAGAATCATGTCATCAGCGAATACTGAACGTTTTACTTCTTCTTTTCCATGTTGTATTCCTTTTATGTCTTTTTCTACTCTGACTGCTGTAACCAAAACTTCCAGAACTATGTTGAATAGTAGTGGTGACAGTGGGTACCCTTCTCTTGTCCCTGATTTTAGGGGAAATGCTTTCAGTTTCTCACCATTGAGGATAGTGTTTGCTGTGTATTTGTCATATATAGCTTTTATTATGTTGAGATATGTCCCTTCTATTCCCACTTTCTGGAGGGGTTTTATCATATGGATGTTGAATTTTGTCAAAGGCTTTCTCTGCATCTATTGAGATAATCATATAATTTTTATTTTTCAGTTTGTTAACATGGTGTATTACATTGATTGATTTGTGGATATTGAAGAATCCTTGCATTCCTGGGATAAAGCCCACTTTGTCATGATGTATGATCTTCTTAATGTGTTGTTGGATTCTGATTGCGAGAATTTTGTTAAGGATTTTTGCATCCATGTTCATCAGTGATATTGGCCTGTAGTTTTCTTTTTTTGTGGGATCTTTACCAGGTTTTGGGATTAGGGTGACGGTGGCCTCAAAGAATGCGTTTGGAAGTTTCCCTTCCTCAGCAATTTTCTGAAAGTGTTTCACCAGAATTGGCATTAGCTCTTCACTAAATTTTTGGTAGGATTTAGCTGTGAAGCCCTCTGAACCTGGGCTTTTGTCTGCTGGAATATTTCTAATCGCAGCCTCTAATTCCGTGCTTGTGATGGGTCTGTTAAGATTTTCTATTTCTTCCTGGTTCAGTTTTGGAAGGTTTTACTATTCTAAGAATTTGTCCATTTCTTCCAAGTTATTCATTTCATTGCCATAGAATTGCTGATAGTATTCTCTAATATTCCTTTGTATTTCTGTGTTGTCAGTTGTGATCTCTCCATTTTCAATTCTAATTTTATTGATTGTGTACTTCTCCCTTTGTTTCTTGATGAGTCTGGCTAGTGGTTTGTCACTTTTATTTGCCTTCTCGAAGAACCAGCTTTTGGATTGGTTTATTTTTGCTATGGTCTGTTTTGTTTCTTTTGCATTTATATCTGCGCTAATTGTTACAATTTCTTTCCTTCTACTAACCCTGGGTCACCTCATTTCTTCCTTTTCTAGTTTCTTTAGATGTAGAGTTAGGTTATTTAGTTGACTTTTTTCTTGTTTCTTGACGTGTGCCTGTGTTGCTATGAACTTTCCTCTTAACACTGCTTTTACAGTGTCCCAGAGGTTTAGGGTTGTTGTGTTTTCATTTTCATTCATTTCTATGCATATTTTGATTTCTTCTATTATTTGTTCATTATTCAGCAGCGTGTTGTTCAGCCTCCATATGTTGGCATTTTTAATAGTTTTTCTCCCGTAATTGAGATCTAATCTTACTGCATTGTGGTCAAAAAAGATACTTGGAATGATTTCAATTTTTTTGAATGTACCAAGGCTATATTTATGGCCCAGGATGTGATCTATCCTGGAAAAGGTTCTGTGTGCCCTTGAGAAAAAGTTGAAATTCATTGTTTTGGGGTGAAATGTCTTATAGAGATCTATTAGGACTAATTTGTCTATTGTATCATTTAAAATTTGTGTTTCCTTGTTAATTTTCTCTTTAGTTGACCTATCCATAGGTGTGAGTTTGCTTTTAAAGTCTCCAACTATCACTGTGCTATTGTTAATTTCCCCTTTCATACTTGTTAGTAATTTTCTTACATATGGTGGTGTTCTTACGTTGGGTGCATAAATATTTATAATTGTTATATCTTCATCTTGGATTGATCCTTGGATCATTATGTACTTTCCTTCTTTGTCTCTTTTCATAGTCTTTGTTTTAAAGTCTATTTTATCTGATATAAGTACTGCTATTCTTGCTTTCTTTTGGTCTCTATTTGCGTCGAATGTCTTTTTCCAGCCCTTCACTTTCAGTCTGTATGTGTCCCTAGTTTGAAGTGGGTCTCTTGTAGAGAACATATACGGGGGTCTTGTTTTTGTGTCCATTCAGCCAGCCTTTGTCTTTTGGTTGGGACATTCAACCCATTTACGTTTAAGGTGATTATTGATAAGTATGATCCCATTACCTTTTTCTTTATTGTTTTCGGTTCAAGTTTATATACCCTTTCTGTTTCCTGTCTAGAGAAGATCGCTTAATATTTGTTGGAGAGCTGGTTTGGTGATGCTGAAATCTCTCAGCTTTTGCTTGTCTGTAAAGTTTTTGATTTCTCCTTCATATTTGAATGAGATCCTTGCTGGGTATAGTCATCTGGGCTGTAGGTTACTTTCTTTCATCACTTTAATATATTTAGCCATTCCCTCCTGGCCTGAAGAGTTTCCATTGAATGATCAGCTGTTATCCCTATGGGGATCCCCTTGTGTGTTATTTGTTGTTTTTCCCTTGCGGCTTTTAATATTTTTTCTTTGTGTTTGATCTTTGCTAATTTGATTAATATGTGACTTCGGTTATTTCGCCCTGGGTTTATCCTGTTAGGAACTCTCTGGGTTTCTTGGAATTGGGTCATTATTTCCTTCCCCATTTTAGTGAAATTTTCAACTATTATTTCCTCAAGTATTCTCTCATGGTCTTTCATTTTGTCTTCTTCTTCTGGGACTCGTATGATTCTAATGTTGGGGCGTTTAACATTGTCCCATAAGCCTCTAAATTGTCCTCATTTCTTTTAAGTTGTTTTTCTTTTTCCATCTCTGTTTCATTTATTTGTACAATTCTATCTTCTAGTTCACTTATCCTGTCTTCTATCTCCGTTATTCTACTGTTTGTTTCCTTGAAAGTGTTTCTGATCTCATCTATTGCATTATTCATTGTATATGACTCTTTTTTCCCCTCTAATTCCTTATTAAACATTTCTTGCATCTTCTCAATCCTTTTCTCCACTTTATTTATCTGTAACTCCTTTTTGCTTTCCACATTTTGAATCATTTTCACCATTAAAATTCGAAATTTTTTATCAGGTAGGTTTCCTATGTCTTCCTCTTTTGTTTGAGTTGGTGGGCATTTATCCTGTTCCTTTACTTGCTGGGTGTTTCTCTGCCTCTTCATCTTGCTTATATTACTGTTCCATGGGGTGGCCTTTCCGTCTTCTGGCAGTTCGTGGAGTTCTCTTTATTTTGTAGTTACCTCGTTGTGTGTGGGGTTGGATGGGTGACTTGTCAAGGTTCCCTAATTTGGTTTACTTGTTTCAGTGTTCCGGTGGGTGGAGCTGGATTTCTCTCTGGATTGCAATGGAGAGTCCAGTAATGAGTTTGAGATGTCATTCGTTTGGGGTGGCTTTGGGCAGCCTGTATGTTGAAGCTCAGGGCTATTTTCCTGTGTGGCTGGAGAATTTGTGTGGTATTTATTTCACTGAAACTTGTTGACCCTTCAGTTGTGCCTGGTTTCAGTTTATGTATGGAGGCATTTGATGGGCACCTATCAATTAATGTTCCCTGGAACAGGAGATCTCTGGTGTTCTCACGATTTGACATTAAGCCTCTGCCTCTGGTTTTCAGTATTATTCTTGCAGTAGGATCAAGACTTCTCCTTCTGTTACCTCCAAGGCAGTTCCTTCTATTGTAAAATCTCTTCTGTTTGCTGGTCTCTTCAGTGTCTAATTCCCATCCTGACACCAGGGGGTGGTGGTGGACACCGGCTCACCTGCTCTGTCCTGCAGTGGGGAGGGAGGAATGCTGCTTAACAAATATCACTGGCATCTGTGGGGTGTGCTCACAGTGTCTCGACTACTGTGGGAATGCGCCCGCTCACAGCGTGTGTGTTTTCCCTGTTTATGCTGCTCAGGCTCTCAGTTGTCTGCCAGGTGTTGTCCCTGGCCGGTGCTGGGTTGCATGCACTTCCCAGGTCTTTGCGACTCAGGTTCAGGTCCGCGAGTACTCCACAAAAGCGCAGACTTGGCTGGGCCTGTGTTTTGTGCCTTCCCCGGTCTGAGCAGCTCAGGTGACCAGGAGTTTGGCGAGCGTGGTCGCTGTGGCTTATCACCTCCCCGGTCCCTGCTGCTTGGTTTTCTGTGTGTACAACCGGAACACTTTCTCGGGCAAATATTGACTGGCCCAAATCCAAGAAGTCTTGGTTAGCAAGGAAGCCTGACTGCAGCTTGGTATGGGAAGCCTGTCTGGGGCCGCAGCTGCCCCTTCCGGAGCTGGTTGCCCTCCATGCCTGTCCCGGCGGGAGCTGGGGGATGGGCCGCCCACAGCCGGCTTGCTTTGCTCAGTCCTTTGTTATGTGAGCTGGAGTGGAAGACTCTTAGGATGGGGCTTTTCTCTGCACAGTCTGCTTTGCTCCCGTTAGAGCGCTCAGATTGCCCTCGGGGCGTTCAGGCCCTGTCCTCTCTCTAAGTGCTGACATCTTGCCTCCCTGCCCGTCCCCCACATGCTAGTGGTGGCTGTGGGCGTCTACACCACTTCATCACTGAAAGATTCCTCTGGGCACTTAGTCTGTGGGATTTAATTATTTATGTCTCTTTTCTCCTAGTTATGTGGCCCTCTGAGTTTCCAAGCCTATCCACAGAGTCGCCTGTGCTTCCAGGTGTTTGGAAACTTCTCTCTCTCTTTTTTTTTAAGCCTCCCTTCCCAAGACGGAGCTCCCTTCCTCCTTCTTTTGTATCTCTTTATCTTTTATGCTGTTTCCTACCTCTTTTCGAAGTCTATGGGCCGCTTTTCTGGGTGCCTGATGTCCTCTGCCAGTATTCAGAAGTTGTTTTATGGGATTTACTCAGTGTTCAAATGTTCTTTTGCTGATTTTGTGGGGGAGAAAATGGTCACCCTGTCCTATTCCTCCGCCATCTTCTCATGCTCCTCTTAGTTTCAGTTCGATCATAACCATATTTTGAACGAGGTTATCCTCACATTTCAGTTCAGTTCAGTCGCTCAGTCGTGTCCGACTCTCTGCGACCCCATGAATCACAGCACGCCAGGCCTCCCTGTCCATCACCAACTCCCGCAGTTCACTCAGACTCATGTCCACAGAGTCAGTGATACCATCAGTTCAGTTGCTCAGTCGTGTCCGACTCTCCGCGACCCCATGAATCACAGCACGCCAGGCCTCCCTGTCCATCACCAACTCCCGGAGTACACTCAAACTCATGTCCACAGAGTCGGTGATGCCATCCAGCCATCTCATTCTCCGTCGTCCCCTTCTCCTCCCACCCCCAACCTTTCCCAGCATCAGAGTCTTTTCCAGTGAGTCAACTCGTCTCATGAGGTGGCCAAAGTATTGGAGTTTCAGCTTTAGCATCAGTCCCTCCAATGAACATCCAGGATTGATCTCCTTTAGAATGGACTGGTTGGATCTCCTTGCAGTATAAGGGACTCTCAAGATTTAGTAACAATCAAAAGAAGAGTTGATCATAAAAATGTCTTTACAGTATCTTTATTATTCCGAGATAAGAAGAAGCATATTAAAGCAACGGGTAATATTGGTGATCATAACTCTGACTTCAGTTCTGAAATTAGTGGAGCAAATGTATTTTCAGACTTCAGAAGTTTAACTGTGCCATTCATACTAAAGCGTTCTACCGTTCAGATAGTTGCTCATGCACGTGCCCTAACTTGATATTATTTCTTTTCTCCATCATCAATATCAGTTAGACCACAAGAAAATATTGTGATACATCAACCTGCTATTTCTCTTATTGATTTTTTAATGGAAGGGTAATTGTTTTAAATCTTTGACTGTGTGGATCACAATAAACTGTGGAAAATTCCGAAAGAGAAGGGAATACCAGACCCCTGAGCTGCCGCTTGAGAAACGTGTATGCAGGTCAGGAAGCAACAGTCAGAACTGCACATGGAACAAGAGACTGGTTCCAAATAGGAAAAGGAGTACGTCAAGGCTGTATATTGTCAACTTGCTTATTTAACTTATATGCAGAGTACATCATGAGGAATGCTGGGCTGGAAGAAGGACAAGCTGGAATCAAGATTGCTGGGAGAAATATCAATAAGCTCAGATATGCAGATGACACCACCCTTACAGCAGAAAGAGAAGAGGAACTCAAACCCCTCTTGGTGAAAGTGAAAAAGGAGAGTAAAAAGGTTGGCTTGAAGCTGAATCTTCATAAAACAAAGATCAAGGTTTCTGGTCCCATCATTTCATGGGAAATAGATGGAAAAACAGTGGAAACAGTGTCAGACTTAATTTTGGGGGCTCCAAAATCACTGCAGATGCTGATTGCAGCCATGAAATTAAAAGACGCTTACTCCTTGGAAGGAAAGTTATGACCAACCTCGATAGTATATTAAAAAGCAGAGACATTACTTTGCCAACCAATGTCCGTCAAGTCAAGGCTATGGTTTTTCCCATGGTCATGTATGGATGTGAGATTTGGACTGTGAAGAAAGCTGATCGCCGAAGAATTGATGTTTTTGAACTGTGGTGCTGGAGAAGATTCTTGAGAGTCCCTTGAACTGCAAGGAGATCCAACCAGTCCATTCTAAAGGATATCAATCCTGGGTGTTCATTGGAAGGACTGATGCTGAAGATGAAACTCCAATATTTTGGCCACCTCATGCGACGAGTTGACTCACTGGATAAAACTCTGATGCTGGGAAAGTTTGAGGGCGGGAGGAAAAGGGGACAACAGAGAATGAGATGGCTGGATGGCATCACCGACTCTCTGGACATGAGTTTGAGTGAACCCTGGAGTTGGTGATGGATAGGGAGGCCTGGCGTGCTGTGATTCATGGTGTCGCGGAGATTCGGACACGATTGAACAACTGAACTTAACGGAACTGAACTGAATTATTTTACCGAATTTTGCTGTATTCAGCCAGAACTCAAAATAAATCAGGCATTGATATACCTATATCCCCTCCCTTTCGGAACACCCTCATATCTCCCTCTCCATCTCACAATCTAAGTTGAGCATTTTCACTGGGTGTCACTTAGCAGCTGCTCTATATCAAATGGCTGCAATGTCTACTTGACATATTTTGGCAGCTATGTCTGCTTCTATTTTGCAGTACCACATCTTAACTTCATTATGCAACAGTGATTTTGGACTGAGGGTGGAAACTTCTACCTTTCCAGGTGTGTAGGATAATGTGCCAGCCCATGACAAACCTTTTCCTAAACTATAATAGGCAGGCCATTCATATTTCCCTGAATTTTGCAAGAATTCCGTGTGTCTCCAGAGGGGTGCTGAACTCATATTTTGACCCTCCTGGCCTATGTGAAAATTGCAAGAATTCCATGTGTCTCCAGAGGGATGCTGAAGTCATATTTTGACACTCCTGACCTATGTGAACTGAGCATGAACCCAGGAAATCATGATTAGCAAACGGCAGCCTGCTCAGAGCTTGGTGGCAGATGTGATCTCTGGGGTTGATATAACTGCAGCCTCGTGCCTTCTGCCTTGGTCTGATGCAAACATTCCTCTCTGCCTCCGTGGAGGACAGGGCCATAAATGGAAGTCTGTTTGCACATCTTTGATATTTTGTAAAAGACTCTTGAGAGTCACTTGGACTGCAAGGAGATCCAACCAGTTCATTCTAAAGGAGATCAATCCTCGGTGTTCATTGGAAGGACTGATGCTAAAGCTGAAACTTCAATACTTTGGCCACCTCATGCGAAGTGTTGACTCACTGGAAGACTCTGATGCTGGGAGGGACTGGGGTAGAAGGAGAAGGGGATGACAAAGAATTAAAAGGCTGAATGGCATCACCGACTCGATGGACATCAGTTTGATTGAAGTCCGGGAGTTGGCAATGGACAGGGAGGTCTGGCGTGCTGTGATTCATGGGGTCTCAAAAAGTCGGACATGACTGAACCACTGAAATGAAATGAACTGAACTGAATGTGCAATCTTTGGTTCTGTGAGTGTCTGTTTTCCCTATATGGTCATAGAGAATTATCTCAAGAAAGGACTGTTTTGCAATTTTGTCTCTGGTGTTCCCATGGATTAGGTTGCTACGTCACCTTAGACCTGTCAGATCATCCCCAGACCATTAAAACTGGGTCCTTATCATAGGGCAGGTGATATAGTCCGGGCATCCCTCCTAGGTCCACCTCAATGATGGTGGACAGGTTTATCTGATTTTTTTCTCTGCTAGAAATTACAGTTAGGCACATTTGCTTTTGTTTTTCTTTCCCTTGGTTACGTTGCTTTAAGCAATCCCAGAGTTCTCCACTGTCACTGTTCTGAGAGGGTTCACAGTTGTCTGCAAGCTTCTCCTCATTTACAACTTCCTCTCCAAAAACAGCC
Source organism: Moschus berezovskii (assembly GCF_049115385.1). NCBI lineage: Eukaryota > Metazoa > Chordata > Mammalia > Artiodactyla > Moschidae > Moschus > Moschus berezovskii. The sequence goes on from NC_142489.1 coordinate 23,617,732, forward strand.
CCAGCCCCTAAATACTTTGTCTCTCTTTGTGTCTCTTTTATTTTTTCCTACTTCCTTTTCAAAGGAAAACATGTTTGACTTCTGGGTATCTTGGGCCATTCAACAGTGTTCACAATTTGTTGTCTGGAAGTTCTTCCATGTGCAGTTGATGCTTAGATGAATCTGTTGGGGAGGGAGTGGCCTTGTCCTCCTATTCCTCTGATATTTTGTGACCAACTGCCATCCGTCAAGACCCATCTTATTAACTGAAATGCTATTGTTCTTCAGCCACTAAGCCATGTTTGACTCTTTGTATCCCTTTGGACTCTAGCACAAGAGGCCTCTCTGTCCCTCACTGTCTCCCATAGTTTCTCCGAGATCACGTCCTTCGAATCGCTGATGCTCTCCAGATGTCTCATCCTCTCTCACCTACTGATCCCCCTGCTTTCAACACTTTCTATAGATCACGGTCTTTTCTAATGAGTCAGCTCTTTGCCTCAATTGGACAAAGCTTTGGGGCTTTATTTTCAGCATCAGTCCTTCCAATGAGTCTTCAAAATTGATTTTTTTACAATTCATTTGTTTGGTATTCCTGCAGTTCAAACGAATCTCACAAGTCTTCCCCAGCAGAGAAGTTCACAGTCAGTAATCCCTTGGTGTTCTCATATCTGTACATACCTTTTGAAAGACCAGAGATATGACTCTACGGGCCTCTGTAGGTCAGTCACGTTTTAGTTTTTAAAGACAGTTTCTAGCAACGCATGATTAGCTTGTGAGATGAGAGCAACTATGCTGTAGTTTGAGCATTCTTTTGTATTGCCTTTCTTTGGGATTGGAATGAAGACTGACTTTTCCAGTCCGGTGGCCACTGCTGAGTTTTCCAAATTTGCTGGAATATTGAGTGCAGCACTTTCACAGCATCATCTTCCAGGATTTGAAATAGCTCAACTGGTATTCCATCACCTACTCTAGCTTTGTTCATAGAGATGCTTCCTAAGGCCCACTTGTCTTCACATTCCAGGATGTCTGGCTCTACGTGAGTGATCACACCATCGTGATTTTCTGGGTCCTGAAGATCTTCTATGTACAATTCTTCTGTGTATTCTTGCCACCTCTTCTTAATATGGTCTGCTTCTCTTTGGTTCCTAACATTTGTGTCGTTTATTGAACCCACCTTTGCATGAATTGTTCCCTCATTATCTCTAATTATCCTGCAGACATCTCTAGTCTTTCCCATTCTGTTGCTTTCCTCCATTTCTTTGCATTAATCACTGAGGAAGTCTTTCTTATTTCTCCTTGCTATTCATTGGATCTCTACATTCAAATGGGTATAAATTTCCTTTTCTCCTGTTCTTTACACTTCCCTTCTTTCACAACCATTTGTAAGGCCTCCTCAGACAGCCATTTTGCTTTTTTGCATTTCTTTTTCTTGGGGATGATCTTGATTCCTGTCTCCTGGACAATGCCATGAACCTTCACCCATAATTTATCAGGCACCCTCTCTGTCAGATCTAGTCACTTAAAACTATTTCTCACTTCCACTGTATAGTCATAAGTGAATTGACTTATGTCATACATGAATGGTATATGGGTTCTCTCCAGTTCCTTCTATTTCAGTCTGCATTTGCAACAAGGAGTTCATGATCTGTGCCAGAGTCAGCTCCTGGTCTTGTTTTTGCTGTCTGTATAGAGATTCTCCATCTTTGACTAAAAGAATAAAATCAATCTGATTTCAGTTTTGAACATTTGGTGATATCTTCTCTCTGTCATTTGTTTGTCCAGATTAATAAAAATGGGTAAAATTATATTTTGACCAAAAAATAATTGGGAAAATTTCAAATACTAATGGTATTTAAATGATATTTACCATAGACTTATAACATATTTCACTTGAGGATCATAATTTCTACGACTATGTAAGTTTTTAAAACTACTAACGGAAGGGGATTATTTGATACTATTTATATTTTATGATTAAAGGAATCCATTTTGTTTTTCTGATCTATCTTGATTGAAAGAGTTATAAAATATATTTCCCCCTTTGGTTTTAGTTTCAGTTCTATCATAACCATATTTTGAACGAGGTTATCCTCACATTCAGTAAGAATCAAAAGAAGAGTTGATCAGAAAAATGTCTCTACAGTATCTTCATTAATCCGAGATAAGAAGAAGAAGCATGTTAAAGCAACGGGTAATGTGGATGGTCATAATTCTGACTTCAATCCTGGAACTAGAGAAGTGAATGTATTTTCAGCCTGCAGAAGTTTAAGTGTGCCATTCATACTATAGCGTTCTGCCATCCAGATAGTTGCTGATACAAGTGCCCTAACTTGAAATTATTTCTTTTCTCCATCATCAATATCAGTTAGACCACAGGAGCATACTGTGATACATCACCCTGCTGTTTCTCTTATTTTTTTTTTTCAATGGAAGGGTAATTGTTTTACCGAATTTTTCTGTATTCTATCAGAATTCAAAATAAATCAGGCATAGAAATATATATATATATATATATATATATATCCCCATCCCTTCCGGAACACTCTCCCATCTCCCTCTCCATCCCGCAATCTAGGTGGAGCACTGTTCACGGTGTTTCACCTAGCAGCTGCTATATGCCAAATGGCTGCAGTGTCTATTTGACATACTGTGGCAGCTATGTCTACTTCTATTTTGCAGTACCATATTGTATCTCCATTATGCAACAGTGATTTTGGACTGAGGGTGGAAACGTCTACCTTTCCAGGTGTGTACGGTCATGTGGCAGTCCATGACAAACCTTTCCCTAAAATAAAACACGCAGCCCATTCATGTTTCGCAGTACCGGAGATCTCTGATACATTGTTGCCTCTCTATCTAGGTCAATACATCAATCGTCTTCATTATTTAAAAATCATTCTAATACAACTGGTGTACCAAATAGGTGTCAGATTATGCACGACACTGAAGATTAAATTAATGTTGGGAGATGTCAACAATTTCCTACAATTCTCTTATTTGAAGAATAAAGTTATATGTTCATTTTCATAGTGTCAATTTCACTTTGAAATAATTAAGAGTAACTGAGCATTTCAGTTCCTGGATATTTTGTTCTGCTTTAATATAAAATTTTCTGTTCAAGGAAACATTCAGTATGCATCATAGGTACATTACACCTAATGAATTGTTTGAAGAAATAGAAAATGTAAACAATGTGAGAAGGCAAAATGTAAATAAATTGACTTGTGAAATCATCCAGGCAGAACTGACTGGGTGTCTAAGATAGGATGGTATGGGGGAAGGATCAGATACAAATCAAATTTAGAAACAACAAATGTGCATATATATTTTAATGCTTTCTCAGTTTTATTATATTATACCAGTCATTGCAAAGAAAGCTAAGAGGTTAGACAGAAGGTTCTCTGCATTAAAAAAATAAAAAAGGGTTTCAATTGAAAATATAGTTGTAGCCTACTCGATAATCATGATCACTAACATACCATGATGGGATAACAATGATAACATGACATAGTCAAAGATTGCACTGCAGTCAGCAAAAGATAGGCATTTTACAAGTTGTATTCAAAAGGGTCATTCTTGCTCTGCTCTCCTTATGTCATGCCTTTATTTCCTCCCACCAACACACCACCCTATATTTCCTCATGTATATTTTGATGTTGCTTTGCTGTTCCTACAAAGATAGACTTAAATCCTTGTGGTGAATGCAGCATCTCAGCAAGGTAATCAGTTCTTGGAAGATATGACATTTCTTTCCCTTACAAGCTTCATTATCTATCTGTTTCACAGAATTTCTAGAGCTACAATCAGGCAACATATTTTCAGTCATAATAAGCCACATTCCACAACTTTTCCTAAACACTTACTTGGGAATGGAAAGAACTTGTCTTCTTCCTACCAAGTTAACCACAGATGTCCAATTCTTCTATATGTTGTATCTGTACACAAGTTGCCTTATGTATCTTTCACATCAGCTAAGACATCAGTTCAGTTCGGTTCAGTTCAGTCGCTCAGTCGTGTCCGACTCTCCGCGACCCCATGAATCACAGCACGCCAGGCCTCCCTGTCCATCACCAACTCCCAGAGTTCACTCAAACTCATGTCCACAGTGTCAGTGATGCATCAAGCCATCTCACTCTCGGTCGTCCCCTTCTCCTCCCACCCCCAAACTTTCCCAGCATCAGCGTCTTTTCCAGTGAGTCAACTCGTCGCATGAGGTGGCCAAAGTATTGCAGCTTCAGCTTTAGCATCAGTCCTTCCAATGAACACCCAGGATTGATCTCCTTTAGAATGGACTGGTTGGACCTCCTGGCGGTACAGTGGACACTCAGGAGTCTTCTCCAACACCACAGTTCAAAAGCATCAATTCTTCAGCGATCAGCTTTCTTCACAGTCCAACTCTCACATCCATACATGACCACGGGAAAAACCATAACCTTGACTAGATGGACCTTGTTTGGCAAAGTAATGTCTCTGCTTTTCAATATGTTATCAAGGTTGGTCATAACTTTCCTTCCAAGGAGTAGGTGTCTTTTAATTTCATGGCTGCAATTAGCATCTGCAGTGGCTTTGGAGCCCCCAAAAATAAAGTCTGACACTGTTTCCACTGTTTTTCCATCTATTTCCCATGAAGTGATGACATGGTGCTTGCCAAATGAAGTATTTTAAGTATTTCCTGAATTAGCAATAAAACGTGCTAAATAAATTGGCAGTCAAAATCTATACACATTACTCGACAACATCCCATAGTCTCCAACATTACCATCATTCAGTTCAGTTCAGGTTGACTTCAGTCCCTCAGTCGTGTCAAACTCTTTGAAACCCCTGAATCACATCATGCGAGGCTTCCGTGTCCTTTACCAACTCCCGGAGTTCAATCAATACCACCTCCATCGAGTCGGTGATGACATCCAGCCCTCTCATTTTCAGCCGTCCCCTTCTCTTCCTGCCCCCAATCCCTCCCAGCATCAGAGTCTTTTCCAGTGAGTCAGCTCTTCCCATGAGGTGGCCAAAGTATCGGAGCTTCAGCTTCAGCATCAGTCTTTCTTGTGAACATCCAGGACTGATCTCCTTTAGAATGGACTGGTTGGATCTCCTTGCAGTCCAAGGGACTCTCAAGATCTTCTCCAACACCACAGTTCAAAAGCATCAATTCTTCGGCTCTCAGCTTTCTTCACAATCCAAGGCTCATATCCATACATGATCCCGTGAAAACATAGAGCCCTAGCTAGACGGACCTTTGTTGGAAAAGTAACGTCTCTGCTCTTTTATATGCTATCTAGGTTGGTCAGAAATGTCCTTCCAAGCAGTGATCTTCTTTTAATTTCATGGCCGCAATCAGCATCCGCAGTGATTTTGGAGCCCAAAAAATAAAGTGTGACACTTTTTCCACCGTTTCCCCATCTTTTTCCCATGCCGTGATGGGACCAGATGCCATCATCTTAGTTTTCTGAATGTGGAGCTTCAAACCAACATTTTCACTCTCCTCTTTCACTATCATCAAGAGGCTTTTGAGTTCCTCTTCACTTTCTGCCATAAGGGTAATGTCATCTTCATATCTGAGGGTATTGATATTTCTCCCAGCAATCTTGATTCCAGCCAGTGCTTCTCCCAGCCCAGTGTTCCTTCATGATGTACTCTGCATAGAAGTTAAATAGGCAGGGTGACAATATACAACTTTGACACACTCCTTTACCTATTTGGAACCAGTCCGTTGTACCATGTCCAGTTCTAACAGTTGCCTCCTGACCTGCATACAGGTTTCTCAAGAGGCAGGTCAGGTGGTCTGGTATTTCCATCTCTTTCAGAATTTTCCACAGTTTGTTGTGATACCCACAGTAAAAGGATTTGGCATAGGCAATGAAGCAGAAATAGATGTTTTTTTGTAACTCTCTTAGTTTTCCCATGATCCAGATGATGTTGGCAATTTGATCTCTGGTTTCTCTGCCTTTTCTAAAACGAGCTTGAATATCTCGAAGTTCACATATTACTGAAGCCTGTCTTGGAGAAATTTGAGCATGAATTTACTAGTGTGTAAGATGAGTGCAACTGTGAGGTCATTTGAACATTCTTTGGCATTGCCTTTCTTTGGGAATGGAATGAAGACTGACCTTTTCCAGTCCTGTGGCCACTGCTGAGTTTTCCAAGTTTGCTGGCATATTGAGTGCAGCACTTTCACAGTATCATCTTTCAGGATTTGAAGTAGCTCAACTGGAATTCCATCACCTCCACTAGCTTTGTTCGTAGTGATGCTTTCTCAGGCCCACTTGACTTCACATTCCAAGATGTCTGGCTCTCATTCAGTGATTACACCATCGTGGCTATCTTGCTTGTGAAGATCTTTTTTGTATAGTTCTTCTGTGTATTCTTGCCACCTGTTCTTAATATCTTATGCTTCTGTTAGGTACATAATATATCTGTCCTTTATCAAGCCCATCTTTGCATTAAACGTTCCCTTGGTATCTCTAATTTTCTTGAAGCGATCTCTTGTGTTTCCTAATCTGTTCTTTTCCTCTATTTCTTTGCACTGATCACTGAGGAAGGCTTTCTTATTTCTCCTAGCTATTCTTTGGAACTCTGTATTCAGATGCTTATATATTTCCCTTTCTCCTTTGTTTTTTTACTTTTCTTCTTTTCACAGCTATTTGTAAGGCCTCTTCAGACAGCCATTTTGCTTTTGTGCATTTCGTTTCCATGGGCATGGTCTTGGTCCCTGTCTCCTATACAATGTCAAGAACCTCCGTCCAGAGGTCATCAGGCACTCTATCTACCATATCTAGTCACTTAAATCTATTTCTCACTTCCACTGTATAATCATAAGGGATTTGATTTGGGTCACATGTGAATGGTGTAGTGGTTTTCCCTACTTTCTTCATTTTAAGTCTGAATTTGGTAACAAGGAGTTCATCATCTGAGCCACAGTCAGTTCCTGGTCTTATTTTTGCTAACGGTACAGAATTTCTCCATCTTTGTCTGAAAAGAATATTATCAATCCGATTTCGGTGTTGACCATGGACAGCTGGTGATGTCCATGTGTAGAGTCTTCTCTTGTGTTGTTGAAAAATGGTGTTTGCTATGACCAGTGCGTTCTCTTGGCAAAACTCTATTAGCCTTTGCCCTGCTTCATTCCCTGAATCAAGGTCAAGTTTGCCTGTTACTCCAGGTGTTTCTTGACTTCCTACTTTTAACATTCCAGTCTTCTATAATGAAAAGGACATCTTTTTTTCAGTATTAGTTCCAAAAGTCCTGTATATCTTCATAGAACCATTCAACTTCAGCTTCTTCAGCATTACTGGTTGGTGCATAGCCTTGGATTACTGTAATATCGAATGGTTTTTCTTGGAAATGAACACGTTTCATTCTGTCGTTTTGGAGACTGCAACCATGTACAGTATTTCGGACTCCTTTGTTGATCATGCTGGCTCCTCCCTTTGTTCTAAGGTATTCCTGCCCACAGTAGCAGATATAATCATCTGAGTCATCTGAGTTAAATTCACCCATTTAGTCCATTTTAGTTCACTGATTCCTAGAATGTCTACATTCACTCTTGCCATCTCATTTGACCATTTCCAGTTTGCCTTGATTCACGGACATTACATTCCAGGTTAATGAAATATTGCTCTTTGCAGCATCGGACCTTGCTTCTATCACCAGTAACATCCACAACTGGGTACTGTTTTTGCTTTGGCTCCATCCCTTCCCTCTTTCTGCAGTTTTTTATCCACTGATCAATAGGAGCATACTGGGCACCTAACACCCTGGGGAATTCCTCATTCAGTATCCTATTACTTTGCCTTTTCATACTGTTCTTGGGGTTCTCAAGGCAGGTATACTCAAGTGGTTTGTCATTCCCTTCTCCAGTGGACCGCATTCTGTCATACCTCTCCACCATGTCCTGTCTGTCTTGGGTGGCCCCACATGGCATGGCTTAGTTTCTTTGAGTTAGACAAGGGTAACCATCTTTGACATTTATATTTAACTGAGAATTAATAAGGTGGTGTGTCTTCATTTTAATGCAATGTCTAGGTTTGTCAGAGCTTTTACATCCAAAAGCAAGTGACAGTTAATTTGATGACTGCAAACACTATTCTTAGTAATTTTCGAGGCAAAGAAAATGAAGCCTGTCACTGTTTCCACATATTTCAGTTTAGTTCAGAACAGTCTCAGTCGTGTCCTTCTGTTTGCTACCCCATGAATTACAGCATGTCAGGCCTCCCTGTCCATCACCAACTCCTGGGGTTCACACAACCTCATGTCCGTCGAATCGGTGATGCCATCCAGCCATCTCATCCTCGGCCATCCCCTTCTCCTCCTGCCCCCAATACTCCTAGCATCAGAAATTTTTCCAATGAATCAACTCTTCGCATCACGTGGCCAAAGTATTGGAGTTTGAGCCTCAGCTTCAGCCCTTCCAATGAACACCCAGGAATGATCTCCTATAGAACGGATTGGTTGGATCTCCTTGCAGGGACCCTCAAAAATTTCCTCCAACACCACAGTTGAAAAGCATCAATTCTGCACTCAACTTTCTTCACAGTTCAACTCTCACATCCATATTGACCACTGGAAAATACACAGCCTTAACTGGACCGATCTTGGTTGGCAAAGTTATGTCTCTGGTTTTTAATATGCTATCTAAGTTGGTTTTAACTTTTCTTCCAAGGAGTAAGCGTCTTTTAATTTCATGGCTGCAATCAGCATCTGCAGTGATTTTTGAACCTAAAAAATAAAGTCTGGCACGGTTTCCGCTGTTTCTCCATCTATTTCTCATGAAGTGATGGGACCAGATGCCATGATCTTAACTTTCTGAATGTTGAGCTTTAGTCCAACTTTTTCACTCTCCTCTTCCACTTTCATCAAGAAGTTTTTTAATTCCTCTTCACTCTCTGGCATAAAGGTGCTGTCATCTGCATATTTAAGGTTATTGATATTTCTCCCGGCAATCTTGATTCCCGCTTGTGCTTATTCCATCCCAGTGTTTCTCATGATGTACTCTGCATATAAGTTAAATAAGCAGGATGACAATATACAGCCTTGACATACTCCTTTTCCTATTTGGACCCAGTCTGTTGTTCCATGCCCAGCACTAACTGCTGTTTCCTGACCTGCATACAGTTTTCTCAAGAGACAAGTCAGGCAGTCTTGTATTCCCATCTCTTCCAAAATTTTCCACCATTTATTGTGATCCACACAGTCAAAGGCTTTGCATAGTCAATAGAGCAGAAAGAGATATTTTCCTGGAACTCTCTTGCTTTTTCCATGATCCATCGGATGTTGGCAATTTCAGCTCTCTTTCCTCTGCCTTTTCAAAAACCAACTGGAACATCTGGAAGTTCACATGTTTACCCCTTCTATTTGCCAAGTAGTGATGGGACCAGATGCCTTTTTCTTTGTTTTCCTGAATGTTGAGTTGTCAGCATGGTTTTGCACTGTTCTCATTCACCCTCATCAAAAGACTCTTTATTTTTTCTTCACTTTCTATTTGTTTCAGTGTTGCCATCTGTATAATCTGAGGCTGTTTATGTTTCTCCCAATCCTTGATGCAAGCTTGTGATTTACTCATCTGGTATTTTAATAGTATACTCTAATATAGATTCACATAAGCTGAGTGACAATACAGAGATTTGTCACTTTCTTTTCCCGGTTTTGAACATTCAGTTGTTTCATATCTGGTCCCAATTCTTTCGGCTTGACTCATTTTAGGGTGCTTTCAACGTTTACTTCCTCCAGAATCTTCCAAGTACCCCACCCCTTATTGTTTTGGTGTTCTCCTTCTAGATACCTAGGTTTCTCACTGTGGGACATTTATCACTTCTGAGCTTTACCTGTTTAACTTGTTGTTTTCGTTGCACACCTCACTGTGCTTCATTTATTTCCTCCTTTCTGCCTCCACCTAATTAGTTCTTTCTCTGTCTCAATTATTCTACTGTTGGTTCCTTCCAGGGTGTTGTTAATCTCAGATATTGTATTGATTTTTACTGCTTAACTTCTCTTCATTTCTTCTAGATCCATGTTAAACACGTTTATTTGTACTCATTCCGGTGCCCAAGTGTATTTACTGGCAATTCTACATCTCTTTCAAGATTTTTATCTTTACCCTCATTATTCTCAATTCTTTTTCAGGAAAACTTCCTAACTCCTCTTCTTTTCTTTGTTTTTGTGGGGTTTTTTTAAAATTTTTTTAAATATTTACCTTCACCAGGTGCATATTTCTCTACCTTTTCATTCTGTTTTGATTACTGTGATTTGGGTCCCCTTTCTGCAGGCCGGAGAATTATAGCTCCACTATGTTGTGGAACCTGTCTTTTGTGGGTGGGATTGGACCAGTGACTTCTCAAGGTTTAATGTTTTGGATCATTTGTGTGTGTTCACTGGCAGGCAGATCTGTATCTCTTCTCTCTGAAGTGCAATGAATTGTCCATGGACTGTGCTTTGGGGTGTTTGTGGGTCTGGTATGGCTTTTATAATATTCATTGTTGTGTTTCTGTTTTACTGGAGAATAGCTGTGGGTTCTCTTGTACTGAACTTACTGACTCAAGTGTGGAGATTGCTTTCCATGTAGACACGGAAACTCTGGGGTGTGTGCTTGCCCTTTAATATTCCTTGAGGTAAGGAGTTCAATGTTGATCTAAAGTTCTGGAATCGACGCCCTGGCCTCTGGGTTTCTGTTCCCAGGTTGCAGTAACATCAAAAATCCATGCAATACAGAAGATAAAACCCGAGGTTAATGGTGGCACAATTCTCCTCATCCCGAAAGAATCAAAGGGATTCACAGAATTTCAGACAGCAAAGAAAAGGAAAGAGGGAGAAAGAGGTGCCTAGGGGGAGATATGGGAGAGTTGAAAGGGGAGAGAGCAATCAATTCGGTAAAACGAATCCGTAAGTGAAATCAGATCGTAAAGATTTTGTTACTAAAGTCACAACATTGATATCAATTTTTGGAAAGTAAAAGTTAAGAACCAAAAATAAAATATAGACTTGTTTAAATAGTGTAAAAAAAGAAAACGGAGTCCAAATTCATTCTCTCATATATAAAACGTGTTTAAAAAATAGATTTACGTGTGTTTTGCTTGAAAGCTCATAATAGTTAATAGAATAAACGTTTAGGTTATCATAAAGGACTAAAATAGTTCAAAGTTAAAGAAATCATATAGAAACTGGAGCCTATTATACAGAGTGAAGTAAGCCAGAAAGAAAAACACCAATAGAGTACACTAAGGCATATATATGGAATTTAGAAAGGTGATAAGGATAACCCTGTATACGAGACAGCAAAAGAGACACAGATGTATAGAACAGGCTTTTGGACTCTGTGGGGGAGGGCGAGGGTGGGATGATGGGATAATGGCATTGAAACATGTATATTATCATATGTGAAACGAATCGCCAGTCCAGGTTCGATGCATGATACAGGATGTTCGGGGCTGGTGTACGAGGATGAACTAGATGGATGGGATGGGGAGGGAGGTGGGAGGCGGGTTCAAGATGGGGAACATATGAACACCTGGGGCAGATTCATGCCAATGTACAGCAAAACCAATACAATGATATAAAGTAATTAGCCTTCCAATAAAATAAATATATTTTTAAAAAAGAGAGGAAATAGATCTCATAATTTTAAAGTAGTTGTGTGCTTTTTGGTGTCAATACAGTGTTAGACAGTCTCTTGTTGAAGCTTGTACTTGTCAAAGGTGACTGTTGTTCCTCACTTGATCAGTCTGGCCATATATTGCATACTTACTACGTTTAACCTGTCACTTCTGGGTTGGTTTATGCTTCTTTGTTTATATTTCCTTCTTTTAATTGAAAGCCTCTCCATATCTGGTTTTCACCTTGAAATGAGGGTGCAGTAGCCTCTTATTCTACCTCACCTGTTCAGTGATTGGGGGTGAGAGGTGGGACACAGAAAACAAATGCCATTGGGATAGTGGGGGTGCTTGAGGTCTATTGATCACATCGGGCTTGCCAATGACAAATGTGGCATGTACTTTCTGGGTCCACCCTGTTCAGACTCCTGGTTGATACATGAGGGCACAGTCCCAAGTGGGCCCTGTGTTTCATGCACTTCTCAGCCAATCAGGCAGTTAGGTGCTTGGCAAGGGCCATGACCACTATTGGCTATGTGATGTGTGCTCTTCCCAAGTCCAAAACCTCGGGTGAGTGGTTGGAAGCAAGGCACAGTCCCAGGTGGTCCATGCATCTTATGCAACTTTCTGGTCTCAGCCACTCCGTTTGCTGCCTGTGTCTGCAGAGGGCACAGTCTCAAGTGTGCCAGGCATCTCCTCATGCTAACTGACCCCAAGCTGTCATGTTTCTGGGCTATGTCAATTGTTCATGAAGTGAGGAATTCATCACGAGTAACTGTCAGCCAGCTTAGAGCTTGGCAGGGGATGTGTCTGGGGCCAAGATTCTATTAGCATATTTCCTTCTTCCTCTGGCACTCGTACACTTTCCTCTCTCCCTCCGTGAAGGAATGGGTCTTAAAAGGACACTGGCTTGGTCTCCTTTGGTATTTTCTAGTGCACAATCTTCTGTTCTGTGAGTATGCCATGGTTCAAGATGTGGCCTTAGAGCCTTCTCACAGGAAAGGTCCTTTCTAAAATTTCTGTCTCTAGTGTCCCCATAGTTAGGTTTGCGTGTTACCTTAGCTTCGTCAGATTGTTCTCAGGGCACTAATGCCTGATTCTAACCATAGTGTGTTTGATACATCCCAGACATCCCTTCGATGACCCATGTATGACAGTGGAAGGGAGTATCTGAGTCATTTCTTGGCTAGTGATTGCATTTATTGGCATAATCTGTGTTTTTATTCTTCCTCTCTTCCGTTCTATTTCTTCCCCGACTGACACCTATGAGAGAGGGTTTCCAATTTTGTGCAAATTTCTCCTCCTTTAAGACTCCTTCTCCAAGGTGAGTCTCGATCCCTAAAAACATTTCCTCCCTTTCATTACTTATTTTTTCTTACCTAATTTTTAAGAGACTGGTTTTCCTTTATCGGTTTCTAGGGCCCATCAACATTGGTCACAAATTTATTTCTGGAAGGTGTTCCATGTGCAATCTATCCTTTGATGGATTTGTGTGGGAGAAAGTGGACTCAGGCTCCTATTCCTCTAATATGATGAGACCCCACCGAGACCCTGGAAGATCCATTTTATTAACTGAAATCTTCTTGTTGTTCAGTCACAAAGTCTTGCCAGACTATTTCTGTCCCCTTGGACTGCAGCACACAAGGCCTCTCTGCCCCTCACCATCTCCCAGAGTCTGCTTGAGATCATGTCCATTGAATGAGTGAAGCTATACACTCTTCTCCTCCTCTCTCATGCAAATCATGAAACAAGATTTAATTTGCTCCTAAGAATCAGGGTCTTTTCTCATGAGTCAGTTCTTTGCTCAGGTGGTCAAAGCTTTGGAGACATAACTTCAACATCAGTGATTCTAATGAATCTTCAGAGTTGATTTCCTTTAAGTTTGAATGGCTTGATCTCCTTGCAATCTAATGGATGCTCACAAGTCATCCCCAGCAGAGCAGTTTGGTGTTCTCACATCTGTACATGTCTACTGGAAAGACCATTAGTGTACTCAATGTGCCTCCTTTGGTCAACTCAACTATTCACTTTTTAACACGCTTACTAAATATGTGAGTGCCATTTTTCCAGGAAGCACCTGTATTCTAATTTTATAACTGCCATCACATTCATAGTGAATATAGAGCCACAAAAGAGGAAATCTGTCATTGCTTCTGCCTTTTCCACCTTTATTTCCCATGAAGCAGTGGGACCAGATGCTATGATCTTACTTTGTGTAATACTGAGAATTCAAGTGTACTCTTTATCCTATGTTTTCCTATCAACATTGAGAATTATTTTATTCTTGTACCATTTTTTCCCCTCAGTGTTTTGGATAAGATATTATTTTCTAAGAGCATTCTAAGATGATAGTTACTCATCATATATAATACTGCTCTTTTTAAGTTTCCTGTTGGAGCATTTGTGCCATGCTTCTGTGACAACTCTGTAAAATATTGACAATATACACAGTCTATAATGCATTTCTCTATTAACATAATATATTGAGCCTCTTCATGTTATCTCTAATGTGGCACCTACAAAAATACAAAGGAGGACAAGAAATAATGATATGATGTAGAGGGGGACAGGAAGCCGAACCACTGTGTCATGAAGGGAGAGAAGTTTTGATCATCAATGATTTCTACTCAAATATTTGGTACCAGAAGTTTAAAGTGATGAAATAAAAATGTACACACTGAATTATGGAAGAGTTATTTTAATGTACACATCATATAATTTCAGTGTTCAGCTAGCCAGAGAGCCTGATTATGATCTATGCACAGTGCATGGTACATCTGTTTAACCCATTAATTTGAATGTTTAAAATTATATCCAATGTGAGGAGAGGAACAGCAGTCTTAGAACAGTATCTCTAAGTAAATGAGAGTTGCGGTTTTATGTGCTCAAGGTGTCCTCATATGTATGAACCCCATCACTATTGCAGAAAGCATACTGGGTGATCAGCTCCATTAAGGGACAGCCTTTCAGAATAGGATATATATTATTCAGCCAGAAAGTTATTAAGTAACGTTGGGCTTCCCAAACAGTTCATTTAAGATCTTGGGAACAAGCAAAGACCTTGACCACCTAAATAAAGTTGTCTAAAATTATATTTTGACATATACACATATATACACATATGTGCATGTGTGTGTGTATTAAAAAATGTACAATGGCTTTTAATTCCTGTTAGGCAAAGCAGCAATGGAAAAAAAAATTAAAACCCAAAAGTAGAATTATTCAAAAGTCTCAGTTCAGTTCAGTCACTCCGTCGTGTCCGACTCTCCATGACCCCATGAATCACAGCACGCCAGGCTTCCCTGTCCATCACCAACTGTCTACTCGGTTATTGAATATACGTAAGTAGAAAAAATACGAGAACTCCTTTATATCACTCCCCTCTTTTCTTTTAGTAAATAGCTACCAATTTTCAAATGTTTTTCCAGGCTTAATGACAAAAATAAAGTTATAGTAAAAAAAAAAAAAATATATATATATATATATATATACATAATAGATATACATATATCTATATAAAGTAGACAGATATGTTTGCATAACAAAAAAATTGATATCAAGCTTAGATGTCAGATTTATTTCCAGTTCCATGCTCAATCTCATCATGAAATAGCCAAAGTTGTAGTTAACTCAAACACTCCAAGAGCTGGGATAGAAATCGAACCTGCAACTGAGATTTTCAGTCACAGTTATAATCACGCTCTAAATCCAACACTTTATTTCATTTCTTGTTCTAAGCAGTCCCGTCTTAAGATTGAAAACTATGAAAACCGAGAGAGAGGGGTAGGAGGTTCTAGACTTCCTCGTGTTCCCAGAGTAATTTTAATCAGAGAAACTAGAAAAGCCAGAAACAAAGGAAAATGATCAAGCAATATAGAATAATAAAGTTTGAACATTAAGCAAAGTCAAGGATCTTTAGTTCCTCCTCAAGGGCCATAGATAACATTCTGAGCAATATCCTGTGAACAGTTTTAGAGATACTAAAGCCCCAACCAGGCTGAAATGTAAGTACCTAGACCACAGAGTAGTTGGAACCTGATGGACAATGATGTTGACTCCCAATATCCTCAGGAACAGGCCACTAGGAGAATGTTCCCAAACTATTCACACACCCCATGCCTAACCTCACTCTGTCAAAAAGATAGTTCCCCTGAAAGTATTTGGGGAGTGTGGGTCTTTGAAACACCACCTGCTAGGACACCTTGCTTGGTTCCACAATAAACTATTGCACAGAAGTGAGTAACCCAAGTTTGGTTGGGTAAGAGTTCAATTCAGTTCAGTTCAGTTCAGCCAGTCGGTCGTATCCAACTCTTTGTGACCCCATGAATCACAGCATGCCAGGCCTCCCTGTCCATCACCAACTCCCGGAGTTCACTCAAACCCTCCTCCATCGAGTCAGTGATGGCATCCAGCGATCTCATTCTCTGTCGTCCACTTCTCCTCTTGCCCTCAATCCGTCCAAGCATCAGAATCATTACCAGTGAGTCAACCCTTCGCATGAGGTGGCCAAAGTATTGGAGCTTCATATTTAGCATCAGTCCTTCCAATGAACATCCAGGACTGATATCCTTTAGAATGGACTGGTTGGATCTCCTTGAAGTCCAAGACTCTCAAGAGTCTTCTCCAACACCACAGTTCAAAAGCATCAATTCTTTGGCGATCAGCTTTCTTCACAGTCCAACCCTCAAATCCATTATGATCACTGGAAAAGCCATACCCTTGACTAGACGGACCTTTGTTGGCAAAGTAATGTCTCTGCTCTTTAATATACTATCTGGGTTGGTCATAACTTTCCTCCCAAGGAGTAAGCGTCTTTTAATTTCAGGGCTGCAATCAACATCCGCAGTGGTTTTGGAGCCTAAAAATATAGTCTGACATTGTTTCGCCATCTATTCCCCATGAAGTGATGGGACCAGGTGCCATGATCTTAGTTTTGTGAATGTGGAGCTTCAAGCCAAATTTTTCACTAACCCCTTTCACGTTCATCAAGAGGCTTTTCAGTTCCTCTTCACTTTCTGCCATAAGGGTGATGCCATCTTCATATCTGAGGGTATTGATATTTCTCCCAGCAATCTTAATTCCAACCTGTACTTCTTCCAGCCCATCGTTCATCATGATGTACTCTGCATAGAAGTTAAATAATCAGGGTGACAATATACAGCCTTGACGTACACCTTTTCCTATTTGGAACGTGTCTGTTTTTCCATGTCCAGTTCTAACTGTTTCTTTCTGCCCTGCATACACGTTTCTAAGGAGGCAGGTCAGGTGTTCTGGTGTTCCCATCTCTTTCAGAATTTTCCACAGTTTTTTGTTATTCTCACAGTCAAAGGCTTTAGCATAGTCAATGAAGCAGAAATATATGTTTCTCCGGAACTCTCTTGCTTTTTCCATGATCCAGAAGATGTTGGCAATTTGATCCCTGGTTATTCTACCTTTTCCAAAACCAGCTTGAAAATCTGAAGGTTCACATATTACTGAAGCCTGGCTTGGAGAATTTTGAGCGTGACTTTACTAGCGTGTGAGTTGAGTGCAATTGTGTGGTAGTTTGATCATTCTTTGGCATTTCCCTTCTTTGAGAATGGGATGAACACTGACATTTTCCAATCCTGTGGTCATTGCTGAGTTTCCCAAATTTGCTCCAAATTGAGTGCAGCACTTTCACAGCATCATCTTTCAGGATTTGAAAAAGCTTAACTGGAATTCCATCACCTCCACTACCTTTGTTCTTTGTGATGCTTTCTAAGGCCCACTTGACTTCACATTCCAAGATGTCTGGCTCTAGGTCAGTGATCACACCATCGTGATTATCTTGGTTGTGAAGACCTTTTTTGTACACTTCTTCTGTGTATTCTTGTCACCTATTCTTAATATCTTCTGATTCTCTTAGGTCCATACAATTTCTGACCTTTATTGAGGCCATCTTTGCATGAAATGTTCCCTTGGTATCTCTAATTTTCTTCAAGAGATCTCTTGTCATTCCCATTCTGTTGTTTTCCTCTATGTCGTTGCAGTGATCACAGAGGAAGGCTTTCTTATCTCTCCTTGCTATTCTGTGGAACTCTGCATTCAGGTGATTATATATTTTTTTCTCCTCAGCCTTTCGCTTCTCTTCTTTTCACAGGTATTTGTAAGGCCTCCTCAGACAACTATTTTGCTTTTTTGCATTGCTTTTCCATGGTAATGGTCTTGGTCACTGTCGTCTTTACAATGTCATGAACCTCCATCCATAGTTCATCAGACACTCTATCAGATCTAGTCCCTTAAGCCTATTTCTCATTTCCACTGTATAATCATAAGGGGTTTGATTTAAGTCATATTTGTATGGTTTAGTGATTTTCCCTACTTTCTTCAATTTACGTCTGAATTTGGCAATAAGGAGTTTATGATGTGAGCCACAGTGAGCTCTGGTCTTGTTTTTTCTAACTGCATAGAATTTCTCCACTTTTGCTGCAAAGAATATAATCAATCTGTTTTTTCTGTTGACCGTTTGGTGATGTTCATGTATAGAGTCTTCTCTTCTGTTGCTGGAAGAGGTTGTTTGCTATGACCAGTGTGTTCTCTTGGCAAAACTCTATTAGTCTTTGCCCTTCTTCATTCCGTGCTCCAAGGCCAAAGTTGGCTGTGACTCCAGGTGTTTCTTGACTTCCTACAAATTTCATTCCAGTCCCCTATAATGAAAAGGACATCTTTTTAAAGTGTTAGTTCTAAAAGATCTTGTAGGTCTTCATAGAACCATTAAACTTCAGCTTTTTACGTGTTACTGGTTGGGGCATAGGCTTGGATTACTGTGATATTGAATGGTCTGCCTTGGAAATGAACAGAGGTCATTCTGTTCATTTGGAGATTGTATCCAAGTACAGCATTTCGGACTCTTTTGTTGACCATGATGACCACTCCATTTCTTCTAAGGGATTCCTGCCCACAGTAGTAGGTATAATAGTCATCTGAGTTAAATTCACCCATTCCAGTCCATTTTAGTTCACTGATTCCTAGAATGTCTATGTTCACTCTTGCCATCTCTTGTTTGACCACTTCCAATTTGCCTTGATTCATGGACCTAACATTACAGGTTCCTATGCAATATTGCTCTTTGCAGCATCGGACCTTGCTTCTATCACCAGGCACATCCACAACTGGGTACTATTTCTGCTTTGACTCCATCCCTTCGCCTTTTCTGAAGTTATTTCTCCACTGATCTGCAGTAGTATATTGAGCACCTACCGACGTGGGGATTTTCTCATTCACTATCCTATTATTTTGCCTTTTCATACTGTTCTTGGGATTCTCAAGGCAAGTATACTCAAGTGGTTTGCCATTCCCTTCTCCAGTGGACCACATTCTGTCAGACCTCTACACCATGACCCGCCCAACTTGGGTGGCCCCACACAGTATGGATTAGTTTCATTGAGTTAGACAAGGCTGTGGTCCGTGTGATCAGATCAACTGGTTTACTGTGATCACGATTTCAGTGGGTCTGCCCTCTGACGCCCTCTCGCAATACCTACCATCATATTTGGGTTTCTCTTACCTTGGTTGTGAGGTATCTCTTCACGGCTGCTCCAGCAAAGCACAGCCATTGCACCTTACCTTGGACGAGGGGTATCTCCTCACGGCTACCCCCTCCTGATTTTGAACGTGGAGCAGCTCCTCTCGGCCGCCACTCCTGGCCTCAGGAGTGGATAGCTCCTCTCGGCCACCACCGAGAAACACTTTTATTTCAGAAACCAAATAGATTTACTGATGTGATTTATCCATATAAAAATTCTTTAGCAATGAGATTTTGCAGGCTCATGGATTTGAGTAAGGAGCCTGTATTATAAGTTTATGCTGAAGTAAACACTGGTTGAACATTACACTTCAATTGCTAGGAAACTAGTGACTTTGTGATGTCACAGTGACCGGCCCATTGCTAGGAGATCAGTGACTTTTTGAAACACTGTGATGGTCTGGGAGTTTCCCTCTGTAGGCCAGCCAAGCAGCATTTGAATTTTCAGTGTGTAAAATCAGACAAATGAGAAAAGTGTTTGAAGAAAGTTTTTTCTGAGATGGCACATATTTCTTCAGAAAATCAAGATGTACCTCCTAACGATGAATCCACTGGTTCAGAAACCTCCATCAGACCTTTGCATGATTATACACTTGTTGGAGACTCGGTTTTGTGATCTTTTATTGAAATATATGCTTTTCAGGCTTTGTCTGAGGCAATTCTGATGAAAAGACCACATTACACATTTTCTGTCTCTGAAACAGGTGAACTGAATGATTTTCTTTGACTCACTTTTCCACAAAAATTGTGGAATAGAGTGGAAAGTGATCAATTTGAATCTATTTGGTGGGATGAGAGTGGCACTTGTATAGTGATCAATGAACTCTTCAAGGAAGAAATCTTGGAAAGAAAGGCACCTTTCAGGATATTTGAAACCAATAATATGAAATGTTTAGTTTGACAGCTGAACGTTTATGGGTTTAGTAAAAAGCAACAACCTCTTCAAAGATCTGCTTCACTATCTGACTTTCTGGAAGAAGAAAACAACATCTCTCTTTTGAACAAGGTATTCCAAAATTTTCACTTATTGGTAATATGTAAGATTAAATCATGTCACCTAGAAAGCATGTTACCATTAGTAGCTAAAACAGAATTTAAGATTGAGATAGCAAATTGCTGAAGAAGCTTTATTTTTTGAAGTTGAAAACAGCTGGAGGATATCGTATTTGACGTTTAACAAACTTTCCAATCAACTTGAAACAAGATACGAGTCTTGAAGCTACTTAAAGTGGTATTTACTGTATATATACAGCATATATTTAGTTGAGAAGCATAATTGTTTCTACCATGTTAGCTGTTAAAACTAATCTGGAGGCGTTTTAGTTGAGGCAATTTAATTAGTATCATTAAAGGAATATTTTTTTTCTTTTTAAAATTTATTTAATTAGAGGCTAATCACTTCATGGGAAACAGACGGAAAAACAGTGGAAACAGTATCAGACTATTTTTGGGGCTCCAAAATCACTGCAGATGCTGATTGCAGGCATGAAATTAAAAGACGCTTACTCTTTGGAAGGAAAGTTATGACCAAACTTGATAATATATTAAAAAGCAGAGACATTACTTTGCCAACCAAGGTCCGTCTAGTCAAGGTTATGGTTTTTCCCGTGGTCATGTATGTATATGAAAGTAGGACTGTGAAGAAAGCTGATCGCCGAAGAATTGATGCTTTTGAACTGTGGTGTTGGAGAAGACTCTTGAGAGTCCCTTGGACTGCAAGGAGGTCCAACCAGTCCATTCTAAGGGAGATCGATCCTGGGTGTTCATTGGAAGGACTGATGCTAAAGCTGAAGCTGCAATACTTTGGCCACCTCATGCGACGAGTTGACTCACTGGAAAAGACTCTGCTGCTGGGAAAGGTTGGGGGCGGGAGGAGAAGGGGACGACCGAGAATGAGATGGCTGGATGGCATCACCGACTCTGTGGACACAAGTTTGAGTGAACTCCAGGAGTTGGTGATGGACAGGGAGGCCTGACGTGCTGAGATTCATGGGATCGCGGAGGGTCGGACACGACTGAGCAACTGAACTGAACTGAACTGAACTTTGCATTATTGTATTTGTTTTGCCATATATTGATGTGAATCTGCCCCAGGTGTACATGTGTTCCCCATCGTGACCCCCCGCCCACTTCCCTCCCCATCCCATCCTTCTGGTTCATCCCAGTACAACAGCCTGAGCATTGTATCATGCATCGAACCTGGACTGTCGATTGGTTGCACATATGATATGATTCATGCTTCAATGCCATTCTCCCAAATCATCCCACCCTCGCCCTCTCCCACAGAGACCAAAAGACTGTTCTATACATCTGTGTCTCTTTTGCTGTCTTGTATACAGGGTTATCATTATCACCATTCTAAAGTCCATATATTTGCCTTAGTATAATGTATTGGTGTTTTCCTTTCTGACTTACTTAATTCTGTATAATAGTCTCCAATTTCATCCACCTCATTAGAACTGATTCAAAGGTATTCTTTTTGATGCCTGAGTAATACTCCATTGTGTATATGTACCAAAGCTTTTTTATCCTTTCGTCTGCAGATGCACATCTAGGTTGCTTCTATTTCCTCGCTCTTATAAACAGTGCTGCAATGAATATTGTGGTACATGTGTCTCTTTCGATTCTGGTTTCCTCGGTGTGTATGCCCAGGAGTGCGATTCTTGGATCATACAGCTGTTCTATTTCCAGGTTTTTAAGGAATCTCCACACTGTCCTCCATAGTGGCTGTACTACTTTGCATTCCCACCAACAGTGTAAGAGGGTTCCCTTTTCGCCACACCCTCTCCAGCATTTATCACATGTCGACTTTTTAATAGCATCCATTCTGACTGGTGTGAAATGGTATCTCATTTTGCTTTTGATTTGCATTTCTCTGATTATAAGGGATATTGAGCAGTTTTTCATGTGCTTTGTTAGCCATCCGTATGTCGTCTTTGGAGAAATATCTGTTTAGTTCTTTGGCCCATTTTTTGATTGGGTCATTTATTTTTCTGGAATTGAGCTGCAGGAGCTGCTTGTATATTTTGGAGATTAATTCTTTGTCAGTTTTTTCATTTGCTATTATTTTCTCCCATTCTGAAGGCTTTTTCACCTTGCTTATAGTTTCCTTTGCTGTGCAGAATTTCATTTGAATTAGGTCGCATTTGTTTATTTTGCTTTTAGTTCCAATATTCTGGGTGGTGGGTCATGGAGGATCCTGCTGTGATTTATGTCAGAGAGTGTTTTGCTATGTTCTCCTCTAGATGTTTTATAGTTTCTGGACTTACATTTAGATCTTTAATCCATTTTAAGTTTATATTTGTGTATGGTGTTACGGAGTGTTCTAATTTCATTCTTTTACCAGTTTTTCCAACACCACTTGTTAAAGAGACTGTCTTTTTTCCACTTTATATTCTTGCCTCCTTTGTAAAAGATAAGGTGTACATAGGCGCATGGATTTATCTCTGGGCTTTCTACTTTGTTCCATTGATTGTTATTTCTTTTTTTTTTTTTTAATTTTATTTATTTATTTATTTTTTTGCATTACAATAGTTTAATATGAACAATCAGAACTAATTAACAGTATAACAATATTTTACAACTGAAATAATTAAAATAAACTATAAAATTACTACATAAAACAGGTCTGATCTAGCTTATTTACTTTCTATAATCTCTTCAGTGCTGCAAAACCATTTATTTCTTTTTTTTTTCATGTTTTAATAAACATTTCGTCTTTTTGTATTGCTTTTTTTTTATCACAATAATAGAAATATAACATATATCACTGTAAAACACATTTCCACATAAATGCTGATAAGCACAAAATATTTTTCATCATTTACATTTTAACTGTAATAATATATGGCAGAATTAAAGCTGCATCCATCATGTGTCTAACTCACCTTGCTGTAATGAATTTTTAAATGTAATGGTTTCTGTCGCAAAGTAAAATCGTACATAATGTCTAGTGACACAGTACGCTGGTGGATGGGTGGATTTGGAAAATGGAAATGCAACTTCATTTTTAATTAGATTTATAAACTTCACCACCTCCACCTCCAGCTAGCTTCCCAACCCTCCCTCCCTCCACCATTATTTATTTATTTATTTATTTAAAATGAGGCTTTTAATTAATGTTTGACAGAGCTGATTCAGGTTGAATAGACTAAATTTCTTTAAACAAACTTACTTATACTCCAGAGTCCTTTAAAAACTTAATAGCATTTATACATTGAAGGTATTTGATTTTCTTGTAACTAGCACTTCAAATGCAACAAGCATTTGAAGCAACAAGCATTTGCCCCAACAAGTAAAACTTTCTACAGTTCATAACTTTTATAAATAAAATAAATTAAATGTACAGTGAATAAGTTCTCTGAAATATTTCAATATTTCTGCAGGTTTAGTAACATCGTAAAATACATTTCAACTAAAATTCACAAATCTAAAAACCTGTTAGGCATTTTTAGGCGTTTTAAGTTGGAAATGAAGACCAATGTTACATCGTAATATGCCAATTACAAATAGTACTTTAAATAGCAAATACTACAGTTGATCTATATTTCTGAGTTAATGCCAGTACCATACTCTCTTGATGATTGTGGCTTTGTAGTAGAGCCTGAAGTCTGGCAGGTTGAGTCTTTCAGTTCCATTCTTCTCCAAGATCACTTTGGCTATTCGAGGTTTTTTGAATTACCATGCAAATTGTGAGATTATTTGTTCTAACACTGTGAAAAATACCCTTGGTAGCTTGGTAGGGATTGCATGTAATGTATGGATTACTTTAGGTATTATACACATTTTCACAATATTTTTTGTTCTAATCCACGAACACGGTATATATCTCCATCTGTTAGTGTCCCATTTGATTTCTTTCACAAGTGTCTTATAGTTTTCTATATAGAAGTCTTTTGTTTCTTTAGGTAGATATATCTCTATGTATTTTATTATTTTTGTTGCAACAGTGAATGGAATACTTTCCTTAATTTATTTTTCTATTTTTTCATTATTAGTGTATAGGAATGCAAGGGATTATTCTGTGTTGATTTTAGATCCTACAACTTTACTGCATTCATTGATTAGTTTTCTGGTAGAGTCTTTAGAGTTTTCTGTGTAGAGGATCATGTCATTGGCGAACACTGAGAGTTTTACTTCTTTTTCTCCAGTTTGAATTCATTTAATGTCTTTTTCTGCTCTGATTGCTGTGGCCAAAACTTCCAGAACTATGTTGAACAGTAGTGGTGAGAGTGGACACCCTTGTGTGTAGATATCTATTAGGTCTAACTGTTCTATCGTATCTTAAAGTTTGTGTTTCCTTGATAATTTTCTGTTTAGATGATCTATTCATAGGTGTGAGTGGGGTATTAAAGTCTTCCACTATTATTGTGTTGTTGTTAATTTACCCTTTTATACATGTTAGTAACTGTTTTACATATTGCGGTGCACCTATGTTGGGTGCATATATTTATAATTGTATCTTCTTCTTGGATTGATACTTTGATCATTATGTAGTGTCCTTCTTTGTCACTTTTCACAGCCTTTATTTTAAAGTCTATTTTATCTGATATGAATATTGCTACTCCTGCTTTCTTTTGGTCTCTATTTGCATGGAATAACTTTTTCCAGCACTTCAATTTCAGTCTGTATGTGTCCCTTATTCTGAGGTGTGTCTCTTGCAGACAGCATATATAGTGGTCTTGCCTTTGTATCCATTCAGCCAGTATTTGTCTTTTGGTTGGGGCATATAACCCAATTACATTTAAGGTAATTATTGGTAAGTATGAAACCGTTGCCATTTTCTTTATTGTTTTGGGTTCAAGTTTATACACCCTTTCTATGCTTCCTATCTAGAGAAGATCCTTCAGCATTTGTTGGAGAGCTGGTTTGGTGATGCTGAATTCTCTCAGCCTTTGATTGTCTGTAAAGATTTTGGTTTCTCCTTCATATTTGAATGAGATATGGGTATAGTAATCTTGGCTGTAGATTTTTTTTTTTTTCATCCCTTTCAGTATGTCTTGCCATGGCTTCCTGGCCTTAAGAGTTTCTGCTGAAAGATCAGCTGTTATCCTTATGGGAATCGCCTTGTGTGTTTTTTGTTGATGTTCCCTTACTCCTTTTAATATTTGTTCTTGTGTTTGATCTTTGTTAATTTGATTAATGTTTGTATTGGAGTATTTCCCCTTGGATTTATCCTGTTAGGGACTCTCTGTGTTTCTTGGACTTGGGTGATTAATTCCTACCCATTTTAAGGACGTTTTCAATTATTATCTCCTCAAGTATTCGCTCATGGTCTTTGTTTGTGTCTTCTTGTTCTGGGACTTCTATGATTCATATGTTGGGGCATTTGACATTGTCCCAGAGGTCTCTGAGATTGTCCTCAATTGTTTTAATTTGTTTTTCTTTTTTCCGCTCTCTTTGCTTTATTTTTACAATTCTATTTTCTAGCTCGCTTAACAACTGTCTTCTGCCTCCGTTATTCAACTGTTGGTTCCCTCCAGAGTGTTTCTGATCTCATCTATTGCATTATTCATTGTATATTGACTCTTTTTCCTTTCCTCTAGATCCTTATTAAACCTTTCTTGCATCTTATCGATCCTTGTCTCCAGGTTGTTTATCTGTAACTGCAGTTTGTTTTCAAGATTTTGAATCATTTTCACTATCAGTATTCGAAATTCTATGTCAGATAGATTCCCTATATCTTTTTCTTTTTTTTTTTTTTTTGGTGGGCATTTATCCTGTTCCTTTACTTGCTGTGTATTTCCTTGCCTCTTCACCTTGCCTATATTGCTGTGTTTGGGGTGGCCTTTCCATCTTCTGGCAGTCTGTGGAGTTTTCCTTATTGTGTAGTTTAATTGCTGTGTGTGGCTTTGGATGGGTGGTTGTCAAGGTTTCCTGGTTAGGGAAGCTTGTGCCGGTGTTCTGGTGGATGGAATTGATTTCTTCTTTCTGGAGTGGAATGAAGGGTCCAGTAATGAGTTATGAGATGTCAGTGGATTTGGAGTGGCTTTGGGCAGCCTGTATATTGAAGCTCAGGTCTATTCTCCTGCGTTGCTGGATAATTTGCATGGTATGTCATTCTCTGGAACTTGTTGGCCCTTGGGTGTTGCCTGGTTTCAGTGTAGGTATGGAGGCATTACTTTGCCAACCAAGGTCCGTCGAGTCAAGGCAATGGTTTTTCCCATGGTCATGTATGGATGTGAGAGTTGGACTGTGAAGAAAGCTGATCACCGAAGAATAGATGCTTTTGAACTGTGGTGCTGGAGAAGACTCTTGAGAGTCCCTTATACTGCAAGGAGATCCAACCAGCCCATTCTAAAGGAGATCAATCTTGGGTGTTCATTGGAAGGACTGATGCTAAAGCTGAAACTGCAATACTTTGGCCACCTCATGCGACGAGTTGACTCACTGGAAAAGACTCTGATGCTGGGAAAGGTTGGGGGTGGGAGGAGAAGGGGACGACAGAGAATGAGATGGCTGGATGGCATCACCGACTCTGTGGACATGAGTTTGAGTGAACTCCGGAAGTTGGTGATGGACAGGGAGGCCTGGCGTGCTGTGATTCATAGGGTCGAGGAGAGTTGAACACGACTGAGCGACTGAACTGAACTGAACTGATGGAGGCATTTGATGATCACCTATCAATTAATGTTCCCTGGAACAAGAGTTCTCCGGTGTTCTCAGGATTTGGACTTAAGCCTCTGGCTCTGGTATTCTTGCAGAAGGCTCAAGACTTCTCCGTCTGTCTCTTCCAACTCAGTTCCTTCTGTTTAAGCGTCTTCTGTTTGCCGGTCTCTTCAGTGTCTAATTCCCGTGCTGACAAAAGGGAGCTGTGGTAGACACTTTTTTAGGCTCACCCATTCAGTCGTGCTGTCGGGTGGGAGGTAAGCTGCAGACAAATATCAACGGCATCTGTGGGGAGTGCTTGCAGTGTCTCAGCCACACTGGGTTTGCCCCCACTCATGGCATGTGTGCTGTCCCAGTCTACACTGCACAGGCTCTAGGTTGCTCTGCTGCAAACCGTCCAAGGCCGGTGCTGGGTTGGATGTACATCTCTGGTCTAAACTGCTCAGGTTCTGGTACTCGGGTACTACACAAAAACACAGACTTTGTTGGGCCTGCGTTTTGTGCCCTTCCCCAGTCTGAGCAGCTCAGGTGAGCGGGTATTTGGCCAGCGGGGTCACTGCGACATATTGCCTCCCCAGTCCCTGCTGTTCGGTTTTCTGGGTGTACAACCAGCGCACCTTCTCAACGGATATCAACCGGCCAGAACCCAAGAAGTCTTGGTTAGCAACGAAGCCTGCATGCAGCTTGGTACTGGATGCCTCACTGAGACCGCGATTGTCCGCTTCTATCTCTGGCTGTACTTCCCTGCCTGTCTCAGCGGGGGATGGTGGATGGGCTGACCGCAGCTATCTAGCTCTGTTTAGTCCTTTGTTCTGTGAGTGGGTCTGGTGGTGTCTTTATCTTGGGGATTTTCGCCTTTTTGTGGGGTAGCTACCCCACAGTCTGCTTAGCAATCTAAGTTAGCGCCCTCAGATTGCACTCGGAGCATTCAGGCCCTGTCCTTACTCTAAGGGATGCAGCCCGCCCCTCCCTGCCCAGTCCCTGCTTGCGAGTGGGGGGTGCGGGCAGCTGCACTTCTTCTCTGCTGGGAGTTACCACAGGGCACGTAGTCTGTAGGTTTTAATTATGTATTTATTGTTCCTCCCAGTTATGTTGCCCTCTGAGTTTCCAAGAGTTGTCACAGATCGCCAGTGAGTGTTTCCAAGTGCTTGGAAACTTCTAGCCTCCCTTCCCGGGATAGACCTCCATCCCGCCCTGTTTTGCCTCTCTTTTTATCTTTTATATTATTTCCTACCTCTTTTCGAAGACAATGGCCTGCTTTTCTGGTTGCCTGATGTCCTCTGCCAGCATTCAGAAGTTGTTTGTTGGATTTACTCAGCGTTCAATTTTTCTTTTGATGAATTTCAGAGGGAGACAGTTGTCACCCCGTCCTATTCCTCCTCCATCTTCCCACCTTTCTATCTCTTCCCTCACAGTAATATTTAAAATTCATTCAATCCTAAGATTTATTTCTTTCAGATCCTACAGTTCCCATATTTGTTAACAAAATATGCATTGCACCATCTACTATTATACCACCTTAGTTGTTATTTATTACTACTTTCATTAAATATTTAATCATAGAGTGATTTGAAGAAGTAACGCTAGAGACATTGTCATTTTTCAGTCAACAAGTTGTCTTCAACTTTTTTGTGACGCCATGGACTGCTGCACAACAGGCCTCTCTATCTTTCAGTGTCTCCCAGAGTTTGTGCAAATGCATGTCCATTGTTTTTCTGATACTGTCCAACTATCTTATCCTCCATTACTCTCTTCTTCTCCTGTCATCAAACTTTAAAAGCATCATGAATTTTCCAGTGAATTGACACTTTGCGTCAGCTGGCCAAAACTGAACTTTCAACTTCATCATTAGTCCTTCGAATGAATATTTATGGTGGATTTCATTTAGGATGAATTGGCTTAATCTCCTTGCAGTCCAAGGGCCCCCTAAGAGTCTTTAACTTTTCGGGATTCAAAATCACTGCAGATGGTGATGGCAGCGATGAAATTAAAAGATGCTTTCTCTTTGGAAGGAAAGTTATGACAAATCTAGATAGCATATTAAAAAGCAGGGGCATTCCTTTGCCATCAAAGGTCCATTTTGTCAAGGCTATGATTTATTCAGTGGTCATATATGAATGTGAAAGTTGGACTGTAAGGAAAGCTTAGTGGTGAAAAATTGATGCTTTTTTACTGTGGTGATGGAAAAGACTCTTGAGAGACCGCTGGACTGCAAGGAGATCCAACCAGTCCATCCTAAAGGAGATGAGCCCTGGGTATTCATTGGAATATGTCATGGTGAAGTTGAAACTCTAATAGTTTGACACCTGATGTGAAGAGATGACTCATTGGAAATTACCCTAATGTTGGGTAAGATTGAGGGCGGGAGGAGAAGGGGATGACAGAGGATGGCATGTTTGGATGGCATTGCCGATCAGTGGACATGAGTTCGGGTGGTCTCTGGGAGTTGGCATAGTCAGTGAAGCAAAAATAGATGTTTTTCTGGAACTCTCTTGCTTTCTCCATGATCCAGCGGATCATGGCAATTTGATCACTGGTGCCTCTGCCTTTTCTAAAACCTGCTTGAACATCTGGGAGTTCACGGTTCACATAATGCTGAAGCCTGGCTTGGAGAACTCTGAAGATGACATTACTCGCGTGTGAGATGAGTGCATTGTGCGGTAGTTTGAGCATTCTTCGGCATTGCTTTTCTTTGGGATTGGAATGAAGACTGAACTTTTCCAGTCCTGTGGCCACTGCTGAGTTTTCCAAATTTGCTGGAATACGGAGTGCAGCACGTTCACAGCATCATTTTTCAATATTTGAAATAGCTCAACTGGAATTCCATCGCCTCCACTAGCTTTGTTCGTAGTGATGCTTTCTACGGCCCACTTGACTTCACATTCCATGATGTCTGGCTCTAGGTCAGTGATCACGTTATCGTGATTATCTTGGTCGTGAAGATCTTTTTTATACAGTTCTTCTGTGTACTCTTGCCATCTCTTCTTAATATCTTCTGCTTCTGTTAGGTCCATACCATTTCTGTCGTTTACCGAGCCCATGTTTGCATGAAATGTTCCCTTGGAATCTCTAATTTTCTTGAAGAGATCTCTTGTTTTTTGTATTCTTTCGTATTGTTTTCCTCTATTTCTTTGCATTGATCACAGACGAAGGATTTCTTATGTCTCCTTGCAATTCTTTGGAATTCTGCATTCAAATTCTTATATCATTCCTTTTCTCCTTTGCTTTTCACTTCTCTTCTTTTCACATCTATTTGTAATGCCTCCTCAGACAGCCATTTTGCTTTATTGCATTTCTTTTCTTGGGGATGGTCTTGGTCCCTGTCTCCTGTACAATGTCACGAACCTCCGTCCAGAGTTCATCAGGCACTCGATCTATCAGATCGAGTCCCTTAAATCTATTTCTCACTGACACTGTAAAATCATAAGGGATTTGATTTAGGTCATATGTGAATGGTCTAGTGCTTTACCCTACTTTCTTCAATTTCAGCCTGAATTTGGCAATAAGGAGTTTAGGATCTGAGACACAGTCAGATCCTGGTCTTGTTTTTGCTAACTGAATAGAGCTTCTCCATCTTTGGCTGCAAAGAATATAATCAATCTGATTTTGGTGTTGACCATCTGGTGTTGTCCATGTGTAGAGTCTTCCCTTGTGTTGGAATTGGAAGAGGGTGTTTGCTATGACCAGTGCGTTCTCCTGACAAAGCTCTATTAGCCTTTGTCCTGCTTCTATCCGTGCTCCAAGGCCAAATTTGCCTGTTACTCCAGGTGTTTCTTGACTTCCTCCTTTTGCATTCCAGTCCCCTGTAATGGAAAGGGCATCTTTTTTGGATGTTAGTTCTACAAGGTCTTATAGGTCTTCATAGAACCGTTCAACTTCGGCTTCTTCAGCGTTACTGGTTGGGGCATAGGCCTGGATTACTCTAATATTAAATGGTTTGCCTTGGAAACGAACCGAAATCTTTCTGTCGTTTTTAAGATTGCGTCCAAGTACTGCATTTCGGATTCTTTTGTTGACCATGATGGCTACTCCATTTCTTCTAAGGGATTCCTGCCCACAGTAGTAGATATGATGGTCATCTGAGCTTAATTCACCCATTCCAGTCCATTTTAGTTCACTGATTCCTAGAATGTCTATGTTCACTCTTGCCATCTCCTGTTTGACCACTTCCAATTTGCCTTGATTCATGGTCCTAGCATTCCAGGTTCCTATGTAATATTGCTCTTTACAGCACCGGACCTTACTTCTATCACCGTTCACATCCACAAATGGGTATTGCTTTTGCTTTTTCTCCATCCCTTTATTCCTTCTAGAGTTATTTCTCCACTGATATCCAGTAGCATACTGGGCACCTACCGACCTGGGGAATTCCTCATTCAGTATCCTATCAATTTGCCCTTTGATACTGTTCATTGGGCTCTCAAGGAAAGCATACTGAAGTGATTTGTTATTCCCTTTACCAGTGGACGACGTTCGGCTGTGTGGATTACAATAAACTGTGTAAAGTTCTAGGAGACGGGAATACCAGACCACCTTACCTGCCTCTTGAGAAACCTGTATGCAGGTCAAGAAGCAACAGTCAGCATTGTACATGGAACAACAGACTGATTCCTAATAGTAAAAGGAGTACGTCAAGGCTGTATATTGTCACCTTGCTGATTTACTTATATGCAGAGTACATCATGAGGAACACTGGGCTAGAAGAAGGACAAGCTGGAATCAAAATTGCTGGGAGAAATATCAATAACCTCATATATGCAGATGACACTACCCTTATGGCAGAAAGTGAAGAGGAACTAAAAAGCCTCTTGATGAAAATGAAGGAGGAGAGTGAAAAGGTTGGCTTGAATCTCGACATTCAGAAAACAAAGATCATGGCATTTGGTCCCATTACTTCGTGGGAAATAGATGGAAAAACAGTGGAAACAGGAGATGACAAGAATGAACAGTGACATTCTAGGAATCAGTGAACTAAGATGCAATGGGAGAATTTAACTCACATGACCATTATATCTGTTGCTGTGGGCAGGAATCTCTTTGAAGAAAGGGAGTAGCCATCATAGTCAACAAAAGTGTCCAAAATTCAGTACTTGGGTGTAATCTCAAAAATGACAGAATGATCTCTGTTCTTTTCCAAGGCAAAGGATTTACTATCATAATAATCCAAATCTCTGCTCTTATCAGTAACACTGAAGACGCTGAAGTTGAAAATTCTATGAAGACCTACAAGACCTTCTAAAACTAACACCAAAAATGATATCCTCTTCATTATAGGGGACTGGAAAGCAGAAGTAGGAATTCAAGAAACACATGGAGTACCAGGCAAATTGGCCTTGGAATACAGAATGAAGCAGGGCAATGGCTAATTGAGTTCTGCCAAGAGAACGCACGGGTCAAGGAAACACCCTCTTCCAACAACACAAGAGAAGACTCTACACATGGACATCTCCAGATGGTCGACACTGAAATCAGATTGATTATGTTCTTGGCAGCCAAAATAGAGAAGCTCTATACATTTAGCAAAAAGAAGACAGGAAGATGACTGTGGTTCAGATCCTGAACACCATATTGCCAAATTCAGACAGAAGTTGAAGAAAATGGAGAAAACCACTATATCATTCAGGTATGACCTAAATCTAATCCCTTATGACTATACACTGGAAGTGCAAATACATTTAAGGGACTAGATTTGATTGACAGAGTGCCTGATGAGCTATGATGAAGGTACCTGACATTGTACAGGAGACAGGGATCATGACCATCCCCAGGTAAAGAAATGCAAAAAAATGAATGGCTATCTGAGGAGGCCTTACAAATAGCTTTGAAAACAAGGGAAATAAAAAGCAAAAGAGAAAAGGAAAGATATATCCATTTGAATGCAGATTTCTAAAGAAAAGCAAGGAGAGGAAAAAAAAAAAAAAGCCTTCCTCAAGGATCAGTGCAAAAAAAGAAGGGAAACAATAGAATGCGAAAGACGAGAGATCTCTTCAAGAACATTGGAGATCCCACCAGAACATTTCATGCAAAGATGGACTTTAAAAAGCACAGAAACGGTATGGATCTAACCGAAACAGAAAATATAAAGAAGAGGTGGTAAGAATACAAAGAAGAACTGTAGAAAACAGATCTTCACGACCCAGATAATCACGATGGTGTGATCACTCACCTAGAGCCAGACATTTTGGAATGTGAAGTCAAGGGGGCCTTAGGAAGCATCACTAAGAACGAAGCTAGTGTAGGTGTTTGGATGTCAGTTGAGCTTTTTTCGAATCCTGAAAGATGATGCTTTAAAAGTGATGCACTCAATAGGCCAGCTAATTTGGAAAATTCAGCAGTGGCCACAGAAGTGGAAAAGAGCAATATTCATTTCAATCCCAAAGAAAGGCAATGCCATAGAATGTGCAAACTACAGCACAATTGCACTCATCTCAAATGCTAGTAAAATAATGCTCTATATTCTCCAAGCTAAACTTCAGCAATACGTGAACTGTGAACTTCCAGATGTTCAAGCTGGTTTTAAAAACGGCAGAGGAACCGGAGATCAAATTGCCAACATCCAGAAGAGACCTCCAGAAAAGCATCTCTGTCTTCTTTACTGACTATGCCAAAGCCTTTGACTGGGTGGATCAGTATAAATTGCGGAAAGATTGAAAGAGATGGGAATACCGGACCACCTGACCTGCCTCTTGAGAAACCTACAGGCAGATCATGAAACAACAGTTAGAACTGGTCATGGAACAACGACTGGTTCAAAATAGGAAAAGGAGTAAGTCAAGGCTGTATATTATCACCTTGCTTATTTAACTTATATGCAGAGTACATCATGAGAAGTGCTGTGCTGGAGGAAGCACAAGCTGGAATCAAGGTTTCTGGGAGAAATATCAATAACGTCAGATATGCCAACGACACCTCCCTTTCGGCAAAAAGTGAAAAATAGCAAAAGAACCTCTTGATGACAGTGAAAGAGGATAGTGAAAAATTTCGCTTAAAGCTCAACATTCAGAAAACTAAGATCATGGTATCTGGTCCCATCGCTCTATGGCAAATATGTGGGGAAACAGTGAAAACTGTCTCTGACTATTTCTTAGGCTCCAATGGTGATTGCAGCCATAAACTTAAAAGACACTTACTACTTCAAAGGAAAATTATGACCAGCATAATCAGCATATTAAAAAGCAGAGGCATTACTTTGCCAACAAAAGTCCGTCTAGTAAAGACTATGGTTTCTCCAGTGGGCATGTATGGATGTGAGAGTTGGATTTTAAAGAAATCTGAGTGCTGAAGAATTGATGCTTTTGAACTGTAGGGGAGGCGAAGACTCTTGAGAGTCCCTTGGACTGCAGGGAGCTCCAACCAGTCCATCTTAATGGGGATCAGTCCTTGGTGTTCATTGGAGTGATTGATGTTGAAGATGAAATTGCAATACTTTGGCCACTTGATGTGATTAAGTGACTCTCTGGGGAATTTCCTGTTGCTACGAAATATTGAGGGCAGGAAGAGAAAGGGATGACAGAGGATGAGATGATTGGATAGCATTAACAAATCAATGGACATGAGTTTTTGTAAACCCAAGGAGTTGGTAATGGACAAGGAGGCATGGCGTGCTGCGGTTAATGGGTCGCAAAGAGTCGGATATGACTGAGCGACTGAAGTGAACAATACATAAAATTTAAATAAGCAGCCTTGTCATAATCCTTTCTCTATTTGGAAGCAGTCTGTTGTTTTCCATCCAGTCCTATCTGGTGCTTCTTGGTCTGCATACAGATATTTTAGGAGGCAGGTCAGGTGATCTGGTGTTCCTTTAAGAATTTTCCAGCATTTGTTGTGATCCACACAGTCAAAACCTTTGCTATAAACAATGAAGTAGAAGAATACGTTTATTTGTTTGTTTGTTCCTGGAGCTCTCTTGTTATTTTCATGATCCCACCGATTTCGGATATTTGATTTGTGGCTTCTCTTAAGGAGAACTTAAGCACTGGACATACTGATTTATACCTGGAGCCCTGAGGGAAAACCAGTGCCACTTGCTCATGGTCATGGTTCGCGCCAACACCAAGGTGACACAAGATCTTCAGTTTCTATGAAGTTCTGGGAAATGAGTTCTTTAAAATCAAACAAGCAAACAGGCAAGCAAACAAAGGTGAAACCCTTGAAAACGGTCTGGGTCATATACAGAGATTTCTGTCCCACTTCTCTGAGCTCTACTCCACCTATCTACCTATTTCTCCATCTTTAGCTGTTAAAAGGACATAAAGAAGGGAACTTTTGTTGGTATATGTTTAACAAATTTGAGCTTCACTACATTCTAAGGTAGGTCAGGTTTCGAGGTTTACCTTTTCCTTTAATTTGTATCAGCCTTGCTGTGATCATGAGCGTCCACAATATTTTAACCATTTCTCATTTCCAATTGCATCTTTGGAATTTCGGAAAGATTCACTTGAGCAAAGAGCCTGTATAATTTATTTTGTCTCGAAAGAGATGCAAGAAAATTCATGGGTAATATTTTCATTCATTCCATACATCTAACAGTGGAGTAAGAATTGGCCACAGGAAGCAACTATCTTGCCTGGTAAATCCCATGAGCAGAGGAGCCTGGTGTTCTACATTTCATTTGGTTGCAAAGAGTTGGACAAGACTGAACATATAAAGAAACACGTATCTTAGTGTGAGATGCAATTGTGTTTATTTATTATCTCATAGGACTTTGTGTCGCTCACACTGAAGGGCTTAACATTTTCCTAAATTATCTCTGTGACTGTATTAAAGTTCACTGGCTGTCTTTTACCTTCAAAGAAAGAAGAAAGAAGACCAAGAAGGAAACAAAAGCATATCCTATGAGGAGAGTTTTATGCTTCTTCTTTACCATCCAAGATTGGAAACTTCTTTCCTAGTATACGAAATAAAGACACTGTTTTGACTTTAGAGAATCTGGTCCACTGGGATGTTTCATTTCCTATTTTGGAATGATAAACTCTAATTTAAATTTTACTTGTCTGGACTAGAAAGGATCACAGTGAAAAGATATGGAACTGAGAGGAAATGATAATCTTGATACCAACATACACCTCTTCCTTTCTAGGAGCAGGCTGTTTTATGCATTTAACAGGTCTGTCGTAGAGCAAAAAAACCCAAGAACTTTCACCCCACATATATGTGGCTTTGTGTCTGTCTTTCCCATGCTGTCTCATCATTTTTTATGTCACATGTGAAAGGACTTATTAATTCCATCGTATTACCCACTTCTTTCCATAGCAAGAGTGAGCATATTCTTTATATTTTTTCCCACAAGTTACCTGACCTTTACCAAGAATTTATCAAGAAGACTGGGACTCCCTTTTCTGAAGGCATTCTCAGTATTAGGGAAGTTTTCCAGGCCTTTTTAGCATATTTGTCTATTTCACACTTTAATGAGTTTGAAAAGAGGTCATGAGGGTTGTTCAGTTGCCTTCATGAGCAACAGCTAAGAAGTACTTATGGAGGTACCTGATGCTCAGGGGAACATGGAGATGATGTTAGGAAGAAGAAAGGATGGGCTCCACAGTGACATACTTGAAGGCCTCAGTCACAGTGGGTTAGACTATTCATTGCTGAAATGTCCGGTTTAGATTCGAGATCAAACTGGTTCATCCCCGCTAGGCTGGGTATTGACGAGTGGATAGAGTTAATGAGAGCTAACAGGGAGAAAAAGAGACTTTTTATTTTCCTGTAATACAAGTGAACTTCTTTCATGGTTACTGAATTCTCATCAGAGCTTCCTCCACACTATTATGTCAGTCACCTATCTCATGGACTCATCCTTCTCGGTTGTCCCGCAGCACCAGTTTTGCATGCCTTGCTTCATTCAACGACGTTCAACTGATTGTCTGTTCTCCCTATGATAATATAAATGTTTCAATGTTTCATGTTTCAATGTTATTCTTTCCTAGCATCCCACCCTCGCCTTCTCCCACAGAGTCCCAAATTGTTTTCTTTATATATGTATCACTTTCATTGTCTCGCTTATAGCATCGTTGTTACCTCTTTCTAAATTTCATATATAAGGTTTCATGTACTGCGTTGGTGTTTCTCATTCTGTCTTGCTTCCCTCTGTATAATAGGTTCCAGTTTCATCCGCCTCTTAGCACTGACTCAAACGTGTCCCTTTTTTAATAGCTGAATATTCCATTGTGTATATAGACAGCATCATCCTTAACCATTCATCTTTGAACCGGACATCGAGGTTGTTTCAAAAGTCCAAGCTATTGTCAATAGTGCTCCAATGAACATTGGAGTACATATGTCTCATTGAATTCTAGTTTTCTTGGTGTGTATGCCCAGAAGTGGGATCACTGGGTCTCATGGTAATTCTATATCCTTTTTTTTTTTTTTGTAAGAAACCTCCACACTGTCCTCCAGAGTGCCTTCCCACCAGCAATGTAAGAAGGTTCCCTTTCTCTGCTCCCTCTCCAGCATTGCTGGCTTGTAGAGTTTTTTGATGGTAGTTTTTGATGGTAGCTTTAGACCCGTGTGAAACGGTACCTCACTCTAGTAGTGATTTGCGTTTCTCTGATAATGAGTGATGTTGAGCAGATTTTCCTGTGTTTGTTAGACATCTGTATGTCTCCTTTGGAGAAGTCTCTTTAGCTCTTTGTGCCACTTTTTGATGGGTTGCTTATTTTTCTGGTATTGAACTGCATGAGCTGCTTGTGTATTTTGGAGATTACTTTGTTTTCAGTTACTTTCTTTACTCTTATTTTCTCCCATTGATAAGGCTGCCTTTTCACCTTGCGTATTGTTTCCTTCATTGTGTAAAACTTTCAAGCTTAATGAGGTCCCATGTTTGTTTTAGTTTCTATTTCCATCACTCAGGTGGGCCACAGAGAATCATGCTGTGATTTGTGTTACAGTCTGTTCTAACTACGTTTTCCTCTGAGAGTTATATAGTTTCTAGGCTTACGTTTATATCTTTAATCCGTTTTAAGTGTATTGTTGTATAGGGTGGTAGAATGTGTTTTAGCACATTCTTTTACAGTTGTTGACCATTTTCTCCAGCACTGCTTTTTAAAGTGGTTTCTCTCCTCCATTGTATATTTCTGCCTCCTTTGTCAAAGATAAAGTGTGCATATGTGTGTGGATATATCTCTGAGCTTTCTATATTGTTCCATTAATCTATATTTTTGTCTTCTGCCAGTACCTTACTTTCTTGATGACTGTAGCTTTATCGTATGACCTGAAGTCAGGCAGGTTGATCCCACTATTTCCATTCTTCTTTTTCAAGATTGCTTTGGCTATTAGAGGTTGAAATTGTTTGATCTTGTTCTGTGGAAACAACAACATTCATTTTCACATATTGATTCTTCTGATCTAAGAAGCTGACATATTTCTCGGTCTGTTTCTATTATCTTTATTTATGCAGTGTTTTAGTTTTCTATATATAAATACAGGTCTTTTGTTTCTTTAGGTAAATTTATTCCTAAGTAGTTTGTACTTCTCTTTGCAATGGAGAATGGGGTTTTTCCCATTAAAACTCTGAAAACATTATCAGTTTATTGGTCAGAGAGTTCTTTAACAGTTTCCTTTCCGTGAGAATCTGGGTATGAACTGTAGGCTTCTTTTGAACTTTAAAGCTTATTTTCAAGAGGTAGTGGTGTATGTCTTTTCAAGGTTTGCTGTAACAGCATGCCATATAGCAGGTAGCTTCAATAAAGATTTTCTCATACTTCCAGGTATCTAGCCAGTAATCAAAGGGTTACAAGATTTTCTTTCTTCTGAGGCCTCTTTTGGATGGTAAACCATCTTCACATGGCTTTGTCTCCACATGTTAATGTCTCTGTGTTTTCTGTGTCTGCTCTCATTTCCTTGTAAAAACCCAGTCCTGTATATCAAAATATCTACCTAAAAACCCTATTGGCAAAAATGTTCAGAAAGCAATTATACATTGCTCACAATTTTGACTCTGCACAAGGTTCAGTGAGTTCAGTTCAGTCGTTCAGTCATGTTCGACTATCTGTGACCCCATGAATCACAGCACGCCAGGCCTCCCTGTCCATCACCAACTCCAAGAGTTCACTCAAACTCATGTCCATCGAGTCGGTGATGCCATCGTCTTCAAAGTACACATTTTGAGAGGACAAAATTATTCTACGATATTGATTTTCTTCTTTTCACTTGTTACTGTTGTATACTAATCTGTCTCTGAGTGTTCACCCCACTAATCAGATCTACCCAATTCAGAAAGCAGATTGTCAAGAAAAATGGGTTTTGGGGGACTAATTCAACTGTGAACAAGATTCAGAGTTTCTTACCAACCTCCATATCCTCAACATAAAGACATTAGGGAAAGAAAAATATTTATTTTGTATAAGTATCAAACCAAACCGTGATGCACATATACGAACTACAGAATTGTTGTAAAGTCAAAATACATATATATTATATACGTCTACTTGGAAATCAGTTCATTACAATATTTTCAAAGTTATAAGTATTCTTCAAATAGACCTGATGACATCTGTCACAGCAATCTGGTCCTTAATTAACTTGATCATTGAGGTAGCCATCAGTGTTTGCTAATTTGTTTTTATTACTATTATTATTTTAAATGTATTTATTTTAATTGGAGGCTGATTACTTTCCAATGTATTGGTTTTGCCATACACTGACATGAA
Organism: Moschus berezovskii; assembly: GCF_049115385.1. Taxonomy (NCBI): domain Eukaryota; kingdom Metazoa; phylum Chordata; class Mammalia; order Artiodactyla; family Moschidae; genus Moschus; species Moschus berezovskii. The sequence continues at coordinate 23,657,094 of NC_142489.1, forward strand.
TCCACCCCGGGGGTACATAGGTTCCCCATCTAGACCCCCCTCCAACTCCCTCCGCATCCCATACCTCTAGTTCATCCCAGTGCACCAGTTAATTTGTTTTATACTGGAAAAGGATAAACTTCTCATGTACACATGATAGAATGTGGTTTTAAAATGAGGCACTCTCTCATCCACAGAAGTGGGACATGGATGTTACTGCTAAAAATACCCAATATTATTAGGCTAAGATATTTTCAAAGACTGACGTTTACATACTAGAGGTTTTCATTGCACAATAATGCAAGATATGTGGCTTATTCCTTTAATTACACCAAACTCCTCAAACCCAGCTCACTTAGAGGAAAGGTAAGTGAGGGTTGTGATAAGGTGTTGCAAATATCTTGCTGTCAGGTTCTCTTACTTCTGTTATTGAGGTAAGGTCACAGTCAAGTAATACTGTCTCTGTAAACCTGTACTGAAGAAAATATCAATCCGTTTTCTGAAAGATAATATCCTAAAACAACTTTCATCATCCAACATCCTGGTTAGAAGGAGGGTTTCCCTCTGAAGGGTGGTTATCCTGTCTGGGCGTAGGCTAGATCTGAACGTCTGGTCTTGGTTCTCCCATCAGTGCCCAGTCCCAGCTGAAGGGGAAGCTGTCTGTTCTCTGTGTCCTTCTATTTCCAAGGTTCTCATACTTTGTCCAGTCATTTTAATGAGGGAGTCAGGTGCCCGAAACACAGTTGGTCCTCGGTCTCCTCATACTATCCAAAAGGGGGCTGGGTGTCATAGACTGTTACCCCTACAGTTTGCCACAGCCATTAGGTCATGGAGGTGAGCATCGGACGTGTGGCTACTTCTTCGAACCCTGGTGGAGGCCAGTGAATGGCTCCATCAAGGGAACTGTGCCTCTGCAGTGCATAGTCTTTTGCCTGTCCCGAAACTCTGCCTTTCACTACCCAGCCCTAGGGTAGAAGGCCTAGAGGGCCCTGAGAATGGGAGCAATGTATATTCTACTGCACTCCATTGAACGTGTGACTGTGGTTGCAGTTGTACTTCCAACTTCACTAATAATCTTGAGCTAAGATCTGCAGATTTATGTCCATCCTGTCTCTATTAGACACCTTTCTTGGAGAAATATTTGACCTATGATACAAGTTGGTAACTTGAACAATCATGGTCCATTTTGAATAGGCTCTGATAACCACTTTTAACTCACTTTTTTAAAATTAACATATTTTTACAAACACCATCACGTGATTAAAGTTTCTGTCACATTGTAACTGAAATATTTTATTTGCCGTCATGTTCTCAAGGACCAAAATACTGCAAATGGTGGAACCATTTATTTCTTCACTGCTTGAGGTACAGTTGACTTGTAATATTTCATTAAGCAATCTTGTTTTATAAAAATTATACAATCTTATCTTAGTTTTTTTCTACTATGTCAAAATGAAGGACACTTATGTGGACATAAATCCCAGAATTCTTAGACTTCCTTCACATTTAGGTCATCAGAGAACACCAAGCAGAACTCTTTTTTCTTCTTTACTCCTTTTTCATAATTTAGTTTAAAAAATAAGTGGACAATAAACATAATCGAATATTGTGTTTTTTTTTTTTTTTTTTTTTTGTAATATACACATATTAGTGACCCATAATTATACAAGGAGGTCAGTTTTCATTTCAATCTTAAAGAAAGCCAGTGCCAAAGAATTTTTACACTACCACACAAATGCAATCGTCTTACACACGAGCACAATAATGATTGAAATTCTCCAAACCAGGCTTCCACAGTACGTAAACAATGAACTTTCAGGTGTTCAAGCTTGATTTTTAAAAGGCAGAGGATCCAGATATCAAATTGTCAATAGCCTTTGGATCAGCAACACAGGAAGAGAGTTCCAGAAGAAAAAAGTCTACTTCTGCATCGTTGACTACACCAAAGCCTTTGATTATGGGTCACAACAAACTGGAAAATTTATCGAGAGATGATAATACCAGACAACCTGCCCTGCCTCCTGAAAAATCTGTATGCAGGTCAAGTCGCAACAGTTAGAAATGGAAATGGAACAGCAATCTGAATCCAATGGGAAAGGAGTATGTCAAGGCTGTATGCTGACATGCTGCTTATGTAAATTACGTGCAGATTACATCATGTGAAAGGTCTGGTTGCATAAACACACGCTGGAATCAAGATAGACAGGTGAAATATCAATAATCTCTTATCTGGTGATGGCACCATATTTATGGCAGAAAGGAAAAATGAACAAAAGAGCCCTTGATGAAAGTGAAAGTAGAGATTGAAATAGATGACATTAAAAATAAAAATTCAGAAAACAATGATGATGTCAACCGGTCCCATCACTTCATGGCAAATAGAAGGGGAAACAATGGAAAGAATGAGAGACTTTTTTTTTTTTTTGCCAGGGGTGCGGTTTGGGGAATGGAACTGTAATCAAAATCACAGCAGATTGGGAATGCCGCCATAAAAATAAAAGATGCTTTCTCTTTGTAAGAAAAATATGACCAATCTAGACAGCATATCAAACATCAGAGAGATTACTTTCCAAAATATTTCTGTCTAATCAAAGTTATGGTTTTTCCAGTAGTCATGTATGGATGGGAGATTTGGACTATAAAGAAAGCTGAGCACCAAAGAATTGATACCCTTGAACTATGATGTTGGAGAAGAGGCTTGAGAGTCTCTTGGAGGGCAAGGAGATCAAAGCAGTACATCCTAAAGGAAATCAGTCCAGAATATTAATTGGAAGGACTGGTGCTCAAGCTGAAACTCCAACACTTTGGTCACGGGGTGTAAAGAACTGACTCATTGGAAAAGACCCTGATGCTCGGAAAAATTCAAGGTGGGAGGATAAAAGTAGACAGAAGATGGGATGATTGGAGAGCATCACTGACTTAATGAACATGAGTTTGTCTAGTTAGTGATGGACAGGGCGGATTGGCATGCTGCAGTGCATAGGGCCACAAAGATTTTTCAATGACTGAGCCACTGAACTGGCATGGCCCTACCCATCAGAACAAGAACCAGTTTCCCTTAGTCAGTCTTCCCGATCAGGAAGCTTCCACAACCTCTTGACCTTCTCCGTCAGAAGGCAGAACGAATGAAAACCATAATCTCAGAATGCTAACCAAACTGATCACATGGGACACAGCCTTGTCTAACTCACTCAGTGAAACCATGTGTCATGCTTGTAGGGCCACCCATGATGGACGGGTGATGGTAATGGGCTCTGACGAATAGTGGTCCTTGGAGAAGGGAATGGAAAACCTCCTCAGTATTCCTGCCTGAAGAACTCCATGAGCAGCATGTAAAGGCAAAATATAGCATACTGAAAGACAAATTCCAAGGTTGATAGCTGCCCAATATGATATAGGAGATCAGTGCAGAAGAAACTCCAAAAAGAATGAAGCGATGGAGCCAAAGCAAAAACAAATTCCCACTTGCAGATGTGACTAATGATGGAAGAACACCCCGATGCTGTAAAGAGCAAGACTGCATAGGAACTTTAAAGGTTAGGTCCATGAATCAAGGTAAATAGGAAGGGGTCAAAATGGCAATGTCAAGAGTGAATGAACATTGACATTTTAGGAATCAGTGAACTAAAATGGACGGGAACGGATGAATTTAACTCAGATGACCATTATGTCTACTACAGTGGGAAAGAATCCCTCAGAAGAAATGGAGTAGCCATCATAGTCAAAAAAAAGAGTCTGGAAGATAGTATTTGGTGACAATCTGAAAAATGACAGAATGATCTCTGTTTCTTTCCAAGGGAACCCATTCAATAGCACAGTAATCCAAGTCTGTGCCCTGACCAGTAATGCTAAAGTAGCTATAATGGAACAATTCTATGAAGGCCTACAAGAATTTGTAGAACTAGCAGACAAGAAAGATAACCTTTCCATCACAGGGGAATGGAATGCAAAAGTAGGAAGTCAAGAGATATCTGGGGGTAAAAGGAAAATTTGGCCCTGGAGTACAAAATGAAGTCTTCCAAAGGCTAACAGAGATTTGCCAAGAGAACACACTGCGCATAGCAACAACCTTTTCTGGGAACACGAGAGGATACTACAAATGTTCGTCATCATATGGTTAAAACTGAAATCAGGTTGATTTTTTCTTCACAGCCAAAGATGCAGGAGCTCTGTAGAGTCAGAAAAGTAAGACTGAGAGTGGACAGTGCCTCAGATCTTGAACTCCTTATTGCCAAAGCAAGAGTTAATTTGAAGAACGTAGGGAAAACCACTAGAACATTCAGGTATGTCTTACATCAAATCCCTTATGATGACACGGTGAAAGTGACAAATAGATTCAAGGGATTAGATCTGATACAAAGAATGCCTGATGAACTACTGACAGAGGATTGTGACATTGTAAAATAGGCAGTGATCAAAACCCTCCTCAAAAAAAAAAAAAATACAAAAAGGCAAAATGGTTTGCTGTAGATGCCTTACAAATAGATGAGAAAAGAAAAGAAGCTAAAACAAAGGAGAAAATTAGAGATAACAATCTGAATGCAAAGGTTCAAGGAATAAGAAGGAGTGATAAGAAAGCCTTCTTCAGTGATCAGTGGAAAGAAATAGAGGGAAATAATGGAATGGGAAAGACTAGAGACCTCGTCAAGAAATTTAGAGATACCAAGGAATCATTTCATGAAGAGATGTTCAAAATAAAGGACAGAAATTGCATGGACCTCAATGAAGCAGAAGATATTAAGAAGATGTGGCAAGGTTACACAGAAGAACTATTTTAACAGGATCTTCATGAGTCAGATAACCTGGATGATGTGATCACTCACCTAGAGCCAGTCCTCTTGTAATGTGAAGTCAAGCCATCCTTATGAATCTTCACTATGAACAAAACTAGTAGAACTGAGGGAATTCCAGTTCAGCTATGTCGTAGCCTGAAAAATGATTGTCTCAAAGTGCTGCACTCAGTATGCAAGGAATTTGGAAAACGAAGCAGTGGCCACAGGACTGGAAACTTTCGGTTATTATTCCATTCCAAAACAAGGCAATGCCATAAACTGTTCACACTAACACGCAATGGCCTTAACTCAAATAGTAGCAAAGTAATAGTAAAAATTCCCCAGGCAAGGCTTGAACAGTACGTGAGCCATGAACTTCAAAGAGGATTTAGAACAGGCAAAGGAAACAAAGATCAGATTGCCAAAATCCGAGGTCCCATCAAAAGATCAAGAGGTCTCCAGGAAAAAAAAAAAAAAAAAGCATGTGTATGTCTGCTTCATTGTTTATACCAAAGCCTTTGGTATAAAGGCTTTGTCAGTTCAGTTCAGTTCAGTCGCTCAGTCGTGTCCGACTCTCCGCGACCCCATGAATCACAGCACGCCAGGCCTCCCTGTCCATCATCAACACCCGGAGTTCACTCAAACTCATGCCCACAGAATATGCCATCCAGCCATCTCATTCTCTGTCGTCCCCTTTTCCTCCCGCCCCCAACCGTTCCCAGCATCAGAGTCTTTTCCAGTGAGTCAACTCATCACATGTGGTGGCCAAAGTATTACAGTTTCAGCTTTAGCATCATTCCTTCCAATGAACACACAGGATTGATCTCCTTTAGAATGCACTGGTTTGATCTCCTTGCAGTCCAAGGGACTCTCAAGAGTCTTCTCCAACACCACAGTTCAAAAGCATCAATTCTTCGGCTATCAGCTTTCTTCACAGTCCGACTCTCATATCCATACATGACCATGGGAAAAACCATAGCCTTGACTAGACGGACCTTTGTTGGAAAAGTAATGTCTCTTTTTAATGTACTATCAAGTTTGGTCCTAACTTTCCTTCCAAGGAGTAAGCGTCTTTTAATTTCCTGGCTGTAATCAACATCTGCAGTGATTTTGAAGCCCCAAAAAATAAAGTCTGACACTGTTTCCACTGTTTTTCCATCTGTTTCCCATGAAGTGATGGGACCAGATGCCATGATCTTTGCTTTCTGAATATTCAGCTTCAAGCCAACCTTTTCACTCTCCTCTCTCACTTTCATCAAGAGGCTTTTGAATTCCTCTTCACTTTCTGCCATAAGTGGATCACAGTAAATTGTGGAAAATTCTTAAAGGGATGGGAGTACCAGACTACTTGACCTGCCTCCTGAGAAATCTGTATCCAGGTCAAGAAGCAACAGTTAGAACTGGACATGGACAACAGGGTGCTTTCAAATCAGGAAAGAATTATGCCAAGGCTGCATATTGTCACCCTGCCTAGTTACCTTCTAGGTGGTGTGCAAGATGTTAAATTCCAGGCTGCATGAGGCAAAGTTTGAATCAAGGTTTCTGGGAGAAATATCAATAACCTCAGAAAGGTAGATGACACCACATTTGCGGCAAAGGTGAAGAACAACTAAAGAGCCTTTTGGTGAAAGAGAAAGGGGAGTTCAGTGTTCACTTAAAACTCAACATTCAGAAAATGAAGATAACTACAACTGGTTCCATCTCTGCTTGGGAAACTGATGGAGCAACAATGGAAACAGAGAGAGACTTTATTTTGTTGTGGGGCTCCAAAATGACTGCAGATGGTGACTGCAGCCATGAAATTAAAAGATTCTTGCTCTTTGGAAGGAACGGTATGACCTGCCAAGTCAACATATTGAAAAGCAGAGACATTGCTCTGTGAGCAAATATACTCTTAATCAAAGCTATTAATTTATTTATTTATTTTTTTTTTTGGTGGTCATGTACGGATGTGAGATTTGGACACTAAAGACAACTGAGAGCAGTAGAATTGTTGCTTTAAAACTAGGCTGTTGGTGAAGACTCTTTAGTGTCTCTTGGACAGCAAGGAGGTTAAAGGAAATCAGTACTGAATATTCATTGGAAGGACTTATTCTGAGGCGTAAACTCCAATTTTGTCCACCTAATGCAAATAATTGTCTCATCGGAAAGACCCTGGGAAACACTGAATCCAGGAGGAGAAGAGTATGATAGAGGATAAGATGGTTGAATGACATCACCGACTCGATGGACATGAGTTTGAGAATGCTCCAGGAATTGCTGTTGGACAGTGAAGTGTCGTAATTTGCAGTCCATGGGATCACAAAAAGTTGGATATGACCGAGAGACTGAACTTAAATTAACTCAAGTATAGGATTACCTATACTTTTATATGCAAATATAGTGATAGTAGTATTACTCCATGATAATTGTATTTTTTATTTCACTCTATGAAAATCTGGATTCTATCTTTCTTACGTGAAATGTGGAATTCTCTACTACTCAGGTATGAAAATCTACATGTGGTTTCCTGGCATTTAATTTGGAATTCTGTATATTTCTCATATGAAAATCTTGGCACTGGGTTCTGAAGATATCGAGATTCAGTATGGATTTGGAATGATATCTCTTGCACAAATGAAAATCAGGGCCCACTCTTTCTTCATCAAGTTTAGAGTTTGTCATATTTCTCAAATTTTATCAAAACAGAATTTCTTCCATGAAATGTTAAATGCTCTGAATTGACAGCATTCAATCACAGGTGTTAATTCTCCACTTTGGAAGTTAGACTCCTCTGTATTTCATATTGGAGATCAGAATGGAAACTTCCCTTGGAGAAATATGGAGTTCTCTAAATTTGATATGAAGCACTGGTTCTTCAGCTACAGAAACACCTATGGTCCGTGTTTGTTATGTTCCCCTGTGCCTTTGAACATTTGTGTGCACATGCGTGGGTAGACATGGAGGTGTTTGTGTGTCTTTCTGTATGTGGATGTGTGTCCAACCACATCCGACGTAGAGATGAAGGTGAGATATCACGAGGCATGCAGCAAGAAGAAGGAGGCACGAGGTGTCCACAGACTGGGGAAGACTGGCCCATGCATCTCTGAGGTGCTCCTGTTCAGCACAGGGATGAGGAAAGGATGGCCAGTGACAATTCAGGAAAGTGGATCAATAAATCTGGGTTTACCTCAAGAGACATAAAGAAGCTCACAGTTTGTGCCACGTTGATGTGTGTATTTCTACCAGGAAGCAGATGGGGAAGTTTTGAGAACTCACCCAGTGTAAATTCAGTGTAAATACACTGAATACAACCAGTGTAAATTCAATGGTGTGGGTATTTTAAAGCATAGCCTTTGAACCCTTTAGTCTATGGGAAGTGGGGTATCCTGTGGAAATGGTGGGCATGGCTATAACAGGATCCATGACAGTGAAGAGGTCAAGGTCCTTCCGAAAAGAACAGAGACTGGAAGGAGGAGGAACAGAAAGATAGCCTACTGCACTGGAGAATTTTTACACGTTAGAGGAAGGCCCTGGCCTACTGCTGCCTCAGACCAGTCCACCAGGCAGCAAACTCCCTCGCTGATGCGGCCAATAATAGCATGGTGTGAGACAAATGACATGATCAGGTAGGCTCCTTCATTGTGAAACCACAGGCATCCTAGCATACCGTGTGTGCGAGCATGCAATCCATCCAGGTGCTCATGCATAACTGGCGGTGTAGAAAGGTGAAGAAAGTGCAGCCGTGGGGTATATGAATTTTCCCCTTTGCCAGTGTGTGCCTGTGAGGGAGCAAAGATAGCCAAGTAGAAGGGTGTTCACTTATCTTTTCCTGAGAGAGCTCCAAAATTGCAGCTTGCTACTGAATGATGAAGGACAAGAGAAGGTCAGGCCCCACCAAAAAGATGTACACCATGTCCAGTGGGGAAGGAGACATCCCAAGAAGACTGTAGGAGGGGTGACTTTGTGTTTATCATCAATACCTTCCAGCCACACTCAGAGGGCTCATAGAAAACATTTTGTGCACCAATACGCAGAGACTTCCAGACACAGAGTGAGACCTGTCTTTCAGTGATTGAGTGTCTCCTGCAGAGGCATGGGTCAGCAGTAGCCTGACAGAGGAGAGGGTCTCTGGTGCTACAGACCTGGGTCATGCAGTTTATGGCATATGCCCTCTTGGAGGAGTTTTCCATTCAATCCACAATAAAGCCAGCTAGCAGACATCCACAAATTGAAAAATAAATATGCCGAAGAAATTCTCGTACTGTTAAGGAAGTTCTAGGAGCACTGCACAATTCCTCACCTGGGGGTCTGGCAAAGGGATTGAGAACCCCACAGGAAATTTGACTTTGGAGGACTTGATTACAGAACTTCCACAGAACTGAAGCAGTTGCAGGGCACAAACAAAATCTTGTGTGCACCAGGAACCAAGCATAAGGAGCAGTGTCCCCACAAAATCCTGAGCCAGATTTGCCTGTAAGTGTGGGCCGAGAGTGGGCTACAGGAGGATGAGGGGCACTGAATACAACAGTGCTTGCACAAGCCCTTTTGAAGAAGATCACGAGTACATTTCTCATACCAAAGTTTGTCCTCAGTTCAAACAACAGGGCTGGAACACAGCCCTCCCCACCCCTCCCCGCAACAGAAAATCGGATTAAAGCTTTACTGAACATGGCCCCACCTATCTAAACAAGACTCAGGTTCACTCACAGTCTGGCCCTGCCATCAGAAAGCTTCTATAAGCCTTTTATGCTTATCCGTTAGAGGGCAGACGTAATGGAAACCACAACCACAGAAAACTAATCAAACTGATGCAGTGGACCACAGTCTTGTCTAATGCAATGAAACTATGAGTCGGACTCTGTAGGGCCATCCGGGATGGATGGGTTATGATGGAGGGTTCTGAGAAAACGTGGGCCAGTGGAGAAGTGAATGGCACAGCTTCAGTATTTTGCCTTGAAACCCCATGAATAGTATGAAAAGGCAAACAGAATGGACACTGAAAGATGAACTCCCCGTGTTGGTAGGTGTCGTAATATGCTTTTGGAAATCAGTGGAGAAGTAACTCCAAAAGTAATGAAGAGATGAAACCAGAGCAAAAAACAAAAAACAAACAAAAAAAACACCCAGCTGTGGTAGTGACTGGTGATGGAAGTAAAGTCTCATTCTGTAAAGAACAATAGTGCATAGGAACTTAGAAAGTTAGGCCCATGATTCAGGTTAACTTGGAATTCGTCAAACAGGGGATGTCAATGGTGAACAGCAACCTTTCAGGAATCAGTGAATTAAAATTGACTGGAATGGGCAAATTTAATTGAGATGACCATTTTATCTACCACGGTGGGCAAGAATCCCTAGAGAAGAAACGGTGTATCACTCACAGTCAACAAAAGTGTGTGAAATGCAGTTCTTGGGTGCATTCTCAAGAATGCAGAAAGATCTCTGCTGATTCTCAAGACAAACTATGCAATAGCACAATAATCCAAATCTATGTCCTGACCAGCAATGTTGAAGTAGAAATTGAGCTGAAGGTCGGTGAGAAGCTGAAGTTGAGTGGTTCTATGTTTACCAATAGGATCTTCTAGAACTAACACACACACACACACGCACACATAAAGATATCATTTGCATCATTGGGGACTGGAATGCAAAAGTAGGACATCAAGAGATAGCTAGAGTCATAGACAAGTTTGGCCTTTGGCTACAAAATGAACCAGGGCAATGTCTAACACTGTTCTGCCAAGACAAGGGACCGTCATAGGAAACTTTTTCCAACAACACATGAGACGACTCTACACATGCACACAAGAAGACGGTTAATACCAAAATCAAACCGATTATATGCTTTACAGCTGAAGATGGAGAAGCTTAATGTAGCCATCCAAAACAAACCGGGAGCTGACTGTGGCTCAGATCATCAGCTCATGCTGAAACATTCAGACTGATTTCAACAAAAGTAGGGAAAATCCCTAGATCATTCTGGTGTGATCTAAATAAAAGCCCTTTTGATTATAATTGGAAATCTAATAGAGTTCTTGTAGAACTAAGGGCAGTGGTTCGTGACATTGTACAGGAGCAGCAATGAAGACTATCCCCAAGACAAAGAAATGCACAAGGGCAAAACGGTTTTCGAAGACACCTTACACTAGCTGAGAATAAGAAAAAAAGAAAAAGGAGAGAGAGAAGTGGAAGTGAAATGAGAATGGGAAAGATATACCTATTTGAATGTAGAATATCGAAGAATAAGTAGGGCAGATAAGAAAACGTTCCTCATTGATCAATGCCAAGAAAGAGAGGTTAACAATAGAATCAGATAGACTAGAGATCACTTCAAGAAAATTAAAGATACCATGGGAAGATTTCATATAAAGAAGTGCACCACAAAGGTCAGAAATATTGGGGACCTAACAGAATCAGCAACAATTAAAAGGTGTCAAGAATACACAGAAGAACTCAACAAAGATACTCTTCATGACCAGATAATCATGATGGTGTCATCACTCAACTAGACCCATGTCACGGTCTTCGTAAACCAGGATCTGGTGACTGGAGTTGACAAGAAGAAGGATGCATGGGACAGAAGACTCGAGTGAAACAAGCGTGCTTTTTTTTTTTTTTTTTTTTGCAGAAACGCATGCTTATATATCTATAATAAAATTATCATTCTGCCATGAAAAATCATGAAATTCCACCAGTTGCAACAAAATGGATAATCCTTTACGTTCAAGGTCACTGAAGGGAGACACTGAAGGGAATCCAAGCATGTGTCCTCTCCCATGATCCCAGTACTGAGGACTGCGTGCAGCTCTGCTCGTCCCTGTTTCACAGGAACTGAGAATGAACAGAGTCCTTGAGAAATGCTACACAAAGGAAGAAAACCTATTGGATCCCTTAAAGTTGAACGTCCCCTGGCGATTCTCCCTGTTTTATTTTTTCATAATTGGGGGTGACTGCATATACTTCTGTGAAAAAGGCACTGACCAATTGAGTCTCTTTAGTTTGAATATTTTAGTTGAAAGGCATCAGTATACTACAGATACTAATGACCATGATAATTTTCAGCTTTATAGCTCCAGATCCAATACGAAGTGTAATGCTTTGAAATCATCCTCAAGTGACTAACCCAGATAATTGATCAGCTAGCTGATCAGCTAAGGTTTCCAATTTTTTGGAAGAGGATAGACTCTTAGAGAAGAGTTCAAAGATTTTCTCTTGCAACAATTGTATATTTAAGGAGCATTATTATGTGTACCTTGTAAGTGAAACTTGATTTGTTCCCAGTTGTAAGCACTATTGTTGAACCAAACAGGAGTAATGCAAAACTGTCCAATCACATTTTAATAATACTTGCTTTTTAAAATGTATTAATTGTTCTCTGACCCACTGGATGCCTGTTTTTAACTCTTGTATTTTATCCTGAACGTCCTCATCCATCTGAGCCTGGGTGGCCCACATAGTATCAGCATCTTTAGTCCAAATTTGAATAAAGTTTTGGGTTTGAATTGAGGTTTGTAAAGCAATGCCTGCAACTGCAGCAGTGATGCAAATGGCTATAAATCCCAAAATGCCAAGAATTAGCCATCCAATGAATCGCTTAGATCAATGGAGTAATTTAGAGAGTAACCGGGAGGCAAGTCCTACCATGGGACCTTCTTCCCAGGGTATTTGGAGATCTAATTGGTAACCACAGACTACACCGAGATCGAAGAATCAAAAGGGATTCATTTTTTTAAAGGAATTTAGACAAGTATACAATCTGCAATCTATACAAGTGACAGAACATAAAGTCTTATTAAACTGTGAGTTCCCTATGGCTATAACAAAAGGAAGGGGGATGGAAGCTTGTATAAAATATGAATGATTATAACGGAAGGAAGAGTTACTATGACAACGACTGGTCCCTGTGGCATATCCAATCCAAGTTCCAAGTTTTTAAGTACGTGCATTATGTTTCCAAATGTCCTATTGTTCAGGTCCAATTCATATATTGAGGATGATTCGAGGGCAAGGAGTTGCCCTTTCACTGTCAATCCAGCCAAAAAGTCCTTTGTCATGGAAGTTTTCCATTGAACTATTGGTAATCTTCCATTCTTCTTGAGTAGCATATCACACATTGTATTATTAAGATCATCTGAGCAGTTAGATGATTGGGTTCCCCAATCAACAATGGTGTAATTGGCCAAAAACATTAATTTCCCTGATTTAGCTTGACATGTATGCCAGTAAACAGGAATATATGTAAAGTCCTTACACGTAAACCCCTTACATTTCAACTTTTGTCCTTGTCCGAAAGATTTGGTAGTATTGACATGGTTTTCATAAAGGGACAGGGTAGTAAACAGTCCAAGCAATGTACTGAAATTCTTTGTTGGAGGCAGGATGAAAGTCCACTTTTGTTGACTAACATTAATACATAATTCTGCTGGGCCCATGCACAAAGGAAGGATTTCATAGCCTAGAGAAATGTTTATTAGTCTTCCATCTTCCTCAGGAAGAGAGGAGACGACCCCTCAAATCTCCAAGGCGGAGGCGTATGTACTGTGTCATTATTGGATATATCTGTCCATTCTACAACTTTCAATAACTGGGGCTTAGGTATATAAGCCCTATAAGTGTGATTATTCAAGCCAGCCTGAGCGGGGAAAGCAAAAGCAAGGAAAGCAAGTGTAGCCACAAAAATATTCTCAGAATCCCAGGTCATTTACTGTTGAGAACCCAGATTTTCAGGTTGATTAATAAGAGTTTTTATCCGTCTCCAAGTAGGGAGATCATGAGGTCGATGACGTCGAGTGTGGCATTTCTTAGAAAGTTTAAAAGCCGGCATGGCTTGTACTGAAATCTCCTCCTCCCGGGGATTTCATCTTTTTCTCTCTATCTTAGCTTCCTTGGATGAATCTTCTGAAGAGGGAACCAAATGAATTCGTTGGATCCATCTGGAGAAATACAAGCGTGTCCCTTTCCTGGTAATATTAATTTTCCACATCCATTGTTTAGTCACCCCGTCTTGATACAAAATAGGTAGAGGAAGAGAAGTGTCCTTCAGTTCCAGGAAACGGTTTTCTGCTTTTGTCAAAATATCTCCTTGCGATAAGTTTAAAAAATTTAAAACAAACAAAGCTGCATTAACGATAATTTTAAGATTAGAGAATATATTGCATTGGAATCTAGACAGCGTATTAAAAAGCATGGACATTTGCCGGGAGCCAGCAAGGGAAATCCTACCCGTGGCAAAGGTCAACTGGGGAAGAGGCCTGACGGGCAAAGGCTAATCAGGACTCGAGGAGCCCCCTGGACTTACCTGAGCATCTACCCCAAAGAAAACTGGAATCTGACTGCTTTACTATCTTACGCCTCTTACCAAGTCCTCTAATACTTACAGGGGCTTCCCCCAACCACCTTTCTCTGAAAACATTAATTCAGAGCTGTAGTTTAAAAGTTCTCCTCGGCTTAATAGGAGTGTTCCAATCCAAGCCCCTCTGATAGCTTTCTAACTTGCATGACAAGTTTGTCCGGGCTCCTAAAATACAGGAATCTGTTGAAGAAGTAAAAATCACTAGAATAGTACTGGAAAAGATTTCATTGTTGAATCAATGCTTGCTGCAGTTTCCTCTATTGTATCCTTGGAAATATATTAATCCTTTGACTCAACCACATCAGATCTTAAGTTAATAAGTTCCTTTCTTGCAACTCACTACACCGGTGCCTTACAGGAATGTAACTTTGTTATGTGTCTACCACCTAACTTTAGGAAAGTCACCTTAAAAGAAAAGTCTTTTACTTGCTAACTAAACTATTGTCAGGAGAGAGGGCCATAAAACTGTTAGCAGGCCCCCTGGCCAGAAGATGATGTAAATCACCTAAAACTTTTATCACACAAAAATAAGCCCTGATCCTGATAAGGGTCAAGACTGCTGACCCCACGTGATTTTGGTGTGAATCTATACCTCCCTTTCTCTGCTTCTTATGCGCATAACTTAGGGTATAAAAGTAACACTGGAAAATAAAGTTTTGGGCCTTGCTCACTGAAGCTTGGTCTCCCCGTGTCGTTCTTTCTCTTTTTCCATCCTTTTCTCTATTCTCCTTTTTCTGGTTGAGATCCTTGGAGCACTGGGCCCTCTGAGTTTACTTATCTGCCTGGGCTTCTAAGACCCACTCGAGGGGGTGCCCTGGTGGGGTGCCTCAAGTGATTCGAGAGGGCGCCTGCGGCCTACGTAAACAGAGCAAGCCCCGTGCTGGGGTTTTATTGGTTTCCAGCGTAAACCAAGGAATCATCAGCCCCTGTCTCTCTCTCTCTTTCTCTCTCTCTCTCTGACGCCGACGCCGTTCATCCCGAGGATACCCTGGGTCATATCGGGGCTGGACCCCGATAGACATTACTTTGCCAACCAAGGTCCCTCAAATCAAGGCTATGTTTTTTCCAGTGGTCATGTATGGATGTGAGAGTTGGACTGTGAAGAAAGCTTGTAGCCGTGGAATTTATGCTTTTGAACTGTGGTGGTGAAGACTCTTGAGAGTCCCTTGAATGCAAGGAGATCCAACCAGTCCATTCTAATGGAGATCAGTCCTGGGTGTTCATTGGAAGGACTGATGCTGAAGCAGAAACTCCAATACTTTGGCCACCTCATGTGAAGAGTTGACTCACTCGAAAAGACCCTGATGCTGGGAGGTATTGTGGGCAGGAGGAGAAGAGGACAGCAGAGAATGAGATGGCAGGATGGCATCACCGACTTGATTGACATGGGTTGGAGTGAACTCAGGGAGCTGGAGATAGACAGGGAGGCGTGATGCGCTGTGATTCATGGGGTCACAAAGAATCTGAAACAACTGAGCCAGCGACTGAAATGAACTGAACTGAACTGAACTGAACTGAAAGTCTGCTCTGGATAAGGAACACAAAAATGATCCTGTGTATTCCCCCTCTATATTTACTTTTTAAATTTGTGCTTGTGGAGAGTTTAGGGAGCACAGGAAGATGGCAGAGGAATAGGACAGGGCGACAACTTTCTCCCCCACAAAATCAGCAAAAGAACATTTGAACGCTGAGTAAATCCCATAAAACAACTTCTGAATACTGGCAGAGGACATCAGACACCCAGAAAAGGAGCCCATAATCTTCGAAAGGAGGTAGGAAATAATATAAAAGATAAAAAGAGAGTCAAAAAAGGGAGGGACGGAGCTCTGTCCCAGGAAGGGAGGCTTAAAGAAAGAAAGGAAAAAAAAAAGAAGAAGGTTCCTAACACCTGGAAACACTGGTGGGTCTGTGGCGAGCCTTGGAACTTCAGAGGGCCACATAACTGGGAGAAAAACGCATACATACATAAATATTTAATTAATAATTAAATAAATAATTAAAACCCACAGACTAAGTGCCCAGAGGAAACTCTCAGCAGAGAAGCGGCACAGATGCCCGCACCACCCTCTAGCAGGCGGGGTATGGGTAGGGAGGCAGGGCGGCCTGCCTACTCATCACAAACATGGAATTAGTGGCTATAATCAGAAATCTTCCAGCAAACAAAAGCCCAGGGCCAGACGGCTCCACAGCTGAATTCTACCAAAAATTTAGAGAAGAGCTAACAGTTATTCTACTCAAACTCTTCCTGAAAATTGCTGAGGAAGGGAAACTTCCAAACTCATTCTATAAGGCCACCATCAACCTAATCCCAAAACCTGGTAAAGATCCCACAAAAAAGAAAACTACAAGCCAATATCACTGATGAACATAGATGCAAAAATCCTTAACAAAATTTTAGCAATCAGAATCCAACAGCACATTAAGAAGATCATACATTATGATCAAGTGGCTTTACCCCAGGCATGCAAGCATTCTTCAATATCCGCAAATCAATCAACGTAATACACCACATTAACAAACTGAAAAATAAAAATCATATGATTATCTCAGTAGATGCAGAGAAAACCTTGGACAAAATTCAACATCCATTTATGATAAAAACCCTCCAGAAATTGGGAATAGAAGGGACATAGCCCAACATAATAAAAGCTATATATAACAAACCGACAGAAAACATTATCCTCAACGGTGAAAAACTGAAAGCATTTCCCCTAAAGTCAGGAAAAAGACAAGTGTGCCCACTATCACCACTACCGTTCAACATAGTTCTGGAAGTTTTGGCTACAGCAATCAGAGCAGAAAAAGACATAAAAGGAATACAAATTGGAAAAGAAGAAGTAAAATTTCACTGTTCACTGATGACATGGTCCTCTACACAGAAAACCCTAAAGACTCTACCAGAAAACTACCAGAGCTAATCAGTGAATACAGTAAAGTTGCACGATATAAAATCAACAGACAGAAATCCCTTGCACTCCTATACACTTAATGAGAAAATAGAAAGAGAAATTATGGAAACTATTCCATTCTTTGTTGCAAGGAAAAGAATTAAATACTTAGGAATATATCTACCTAAGGAAACAAAAGACTTGTACATAGAAAACTATAAAACACTAGTGAAAGTAATCAAAGAGGACATTAATAGATAGAGAAATATGCCGTGTTCGTGGATTGGAAGAATAAATATAGTAAAAATGAGTATACTACCCAAAGTAATTTATACATTTAATGCAATCCTTATCAAGCTTTCAACGATATTTTTCACAGAACTAGCACAAATAATCTCACAATTTGTATAGAAATACAAAAAATCTCGAAGAGCCAAAGCAATCTTGAGGAAGAAGAATGGAACTGGGGGAATTAACCTGCAGGACTTCAGGCTCTACTACAAAGGCACATTCATCAAGATAATATGGTACTCTCATAAAGACAGAAATATAGATCAATGGAACAAAATAGAAGGCCCAGAGATAAATCCACACACCTTTGGACACCTTATCTTTGACAAAGGAGGCACTTCCTAACACCATACACCAAAATAAGCTGAAAATGGATTAGAGAACTAAATGTAAGACCAGAAACTCTAAAACTCCTAGAGGAGAACGTAGGCAAAACACTCTCTGACATAAATCACAGCAGGATCCTCCAAGACCCACCTCCCAGAATATTGGAAATAAAAGCAAAAATAAACAAATGGGACCTAATTAAAATGAAAAGATTCTGCACAGCAAAGGAAACTATAAGCAAGGTATAAACACAGACTTCAGATTGGGAGAAATTAATAGCCACTGAATCAACTGACAAAAAATTAATCTCCAAAATATACAAGCAGCTCCTGCAGCTCAATTCCGGAAAAATAAACGACCCAATTAAAAAATGGGCCAAAGAATTAAACAGACATTTCTCCAAAGAAGACAAACAGATGGCTAACAAACACATGAAAAAATGCTCAATATCCCTCATAATCAGAGAAATGCAAATCAAAACCACAATGAGATACCATTTCACACCAGTCAGAATGGCTGCTATCCAAATGTCCACATGCAAATAAATGCTGGAGGGGGTGTGGAGAAAAGGGAACCCTTTTACACTGTTGGAGGGAATGCAAACTAGTACAGCCACTATGGAGAACAGTGTGGAGATTCCTCGAAAACCTGGAAATAGAACTAATATATGATCCAGCAAATACACTCCTGGTCTTACACACTGAGGAAACCAGAAATGAAAGAAACACATGTACTCTAATGTTCATTGCAACACTGCTTATAATAGGGAGAACATGGAAGCAACCGAGATGTCCATCTGCGGATGCATGGATCAGAAAGCTCTGGTACATCTACACAATGGAGTATTTTTCAGCCATCAAAAAAATGCATTTTTGTCAGTTCCAATGAGGTGGATGAAATTGTAGCCTATTTTATAGAGTGAAGTAAGCCAGAAAGAAAAACATGAATACAGTATACCAATGCATATATAGGGAATTTAGAAAGATGGTAGCCTAAACCCTGTATACGAGACAGCAAAAGGGACATAAGTGTATAGAACAGTCTTTGGGACTCTGTGGGAGAGGGTGATGGTGGGATGATTTGGGAAAATGGCATTGTAACTTGTATATTATTTGAACTGAATCACCAGTCCAGGTTCGAGGCATGATACAGGATGCTTGGGGCTGGTGCACGGGGATGACCTGGAGGGACGATATGGGAAAGAGGGAGGTGGGCTGGGGGTTCAAGAAAGGGAACACATGTACACCCGGGGCAGATTCGTGTCAATGTATGGCAACCCCAACCAATATATTAATGTAAAGTAATTCGCCTCCAATAAAAAAAAAATAAAATAAAATGTTACAGTTTCCAGTTTTTAAAAAAAATTGTTTGTGGATTATAAGGGATGCTTGTAATATATTTAATAGAAAATGATTGTAGGAATTGTTTGAATTGCCTAGAAATATAGGCAGGGCTTTTTTTCCTGTTTTTATAGAACTAGGTGTTCCCATTATAGGAAAACAAGTTAACAGGTGGGTTACAACATGTCGTGCAGCCTTATCTTGAAGAGGTGTGACCCATATTAAAAAGGAATTTGTGTCGATTGAAACATATAAGAAGGAAGAGCGAGAAATTTCAGGACAATTCATTGCACCCATTGGCCATAGTTTGTTAGGATGTAATCTTTGAGCATTAATGCCTTGTGCAATAGATCGAAGATGCAAGGGCCTTCAAGTAGGGCAACTAATAATAATTTCTTTAGCATGGCAGTATGGAATTTTCCAAGTTTGGTGGAATGAACCATCATTATTGCAAAATAGATCATGTGGCTCTTCAGGAGCAGCAAAACGACAAGCTTATCAGCTTGTTCGTTGCCATGAGCCACATGGCCAGAAAAAAAGAATGTGCTCGGATATGGGTAATATGAGTAGAGGAGGTGCAGTTCTTAATAAGAGAATGTATTTGGATAAAATGTTGAATAATAGACTGATTAGAATTTATGATTGAAGTATCGATAGATTGTAATATAAATATTGAATATAAAATATCATAAACTATATTAATATGGTAAGGATGTAGGTGAATAACCTGAATGAGAGCATGTAATTCATTTTGTTGAGAAGAGTGGGATTTAGTATAAAGAACGTTATACTCTTCGAGAGACCAGAATGAGGCTTTAGCATTTTTAGTCCCGTCTATATAAAAATCTGTACAATCATAAGGGATTTGACTTAGGTCATATGAGAATGGTCTAGAGGTTTTCCGTACTTTCTTCAATTTAAGTCTGAATTTGGCAATAAGGAGTCCATAATCTGAGCCACAGGCAGCTCCTGGTCTTGTTTTCTCTAACTCTATACAGCTTCTCCATCTTTGACTGCAAAGAATATAATCAATCTAATTTCGGTGTTGACCATCTGGTGTTGTCCATTTGTAGAGTCTTCCCTTGTTTTGGAATTGGAAGAAGTTGTTTGCTATGACCAGTGGGTTCTCTTGACGAAACGCTATAGCCTTTGCCCTGCTTCATTCCGTGTTCCAAGGCCAAATTTGCCTGTTACTCCAGGTGTTTCTTGACTTCCTCCTTTTGCATTCCAGTCCCCTATAATGAAAAGTACATCTTTTTTGGATGTTAGTTCTAAAAGGTCTTGTAGGTCTTCATAGAACCGTTCAACTTCGGCTTCTTCAGCGTTACTGGTTGGGGTATAGGTCTGGATTACTGTAATAATGAATGGTATGCCTTGGAAACGAACAGAAATCATTCTGTCGTTTTTAAGATTGCATTCAAGTACTGTGTTTCGGACTCTTTTGTTGACCATGATGGCTCCTCCATTTCTCCTAAGGGATTCCTGCCCACAGTAGTAGATATGATGGTCATCTGAGTTAAGTTCACCCATTCCAGTCCATTTTAATTCAATGATTCCTAGAATGTCTATGTTCACTCTTGCCATCTCTTGTTGACCACTTCCAATTTGCCTTGATTTATGGACCTAACATTCCAGGTTCCTATGCAATATTGCTCTTTACAGCACCGGACCTTGCTTCTATCACCGGTCACATCCACAAATTGGTATTGGTTTTGCTTCTGCTCCATCCCTTCATTCTTCTAGAGTTATTTCTCCACTGATATCCAGTAGCATTCTGGGCACTTACCGACCTGGGGAATTCCTCATTCAGTATCCTATCAATTTGCCCTTTGATACCGTTCATGGGGTTCTCAAGGCAAGTATACTGAAGTTGTTTGCCATTCCCTTCTCCAGTGGACCACATTCAGCTGTGGTCCATGTGATCAGATCGACTAGTTTCCCGTGATTATGATTTCAGTGTTTCTGCCCTCTGATGCCCCCTCGCAATACCTACTGTCTTATTTGGATTTCTCTTACCTTGGGCGTGGGATATCTCTTCACAGCTGCTCCAAGAAAGTGCAGCCGCTGCAGCTTAACTTGGATGAGAGGTATTTCCTCAAGGACGCCACTCCTGACCTTGAAGGTGGAGTAGCTCCTCTCGGCCCTCCTGCGCCCGTGCAGCCACGGCCTATTGGAGGTGGGGTAGCTCCTCTCGGCCACTGGCCCTGGCCTCAGTCTTGGGGTACCTCCTCACGGCCGCGCCTCTTTGCGTGGTCGGTCGCGCCGGGGATGGCGTCTCTGGTGTCTGATTTGCTAGAGGCGCCGATTACACAGAGGAAGTGAGAAATAGATTTAAGGGACTAGATCTGATAGAGAGAGTGCCTGATGAACTCTGGACGGAGGTTCGTGACACTGTACAGAATACAGGGACCAAGACCATCCCCATGGGAAAGAAATGCAAAAAAGCAAAATGACTGTCTGAGGAGGCATTACAAATAGCTGTGAAAAGAAGAAAAGATATAAACATCTGAATGCAGAGTTCCAAAGAATAGGAAGGAGAGATAAGAAAGCCTTCCTCAGTGATCAATGCAAAGAAATAGAGGAAAACAACAGAATGCAAAAGACAAGAGATCTCTTCAAGAACATTAGAGATACCAAGGGAACATTTCATGCAAAGATGGGCTCGATAAAGGACAGAAATGGTATGGACATAAGCGAAGCAGACGATATTAAGAAGAGGTGGCAAAAATACAAAGAAGAAATGTACAAAAAAGATCTTCACGACCAAGATAGTCGCGATAACGTGATCATTGACCTAAAGCCAGACATCTTGGAATGTGAAGTCAAGTGGGCCTTAGAAAGCCTCACTACGAACAAAGCTAGTGGAGGTGATGGAATTCCAGTTGAGCTATTTCAAATCTTGAAAGATGATGCTGAGAAAGTGCTGCACTCAATATGCCAGCATATTTGCAAAACTCAGCAGTGGCCACAGGACTGGAAAAGGTCAGTCTTTAATCCAGTCCCAAAGAAAGGCAATGCCAAAGACTGCTCAAACGACCGCACCAATTGCACTCATCTCACACGCTAGTAAAGTCACGCTCAATATTCTCCAAGCCAGGCTTCAGCATTGTGTGAACCGTGAACTCCCAGATGTTCAAGCAGGTTTTAGAAAACATAGAAGCACCAGAGAACAAATTGTCAACATCCCTGGATCATGGAGAAAGCAAGAGAGTTCCAGAAGAGCATCTATTTCTGCTTCATTGACTATACCAAAGCCTTTGACTCTGTAGATCACAATAAAATGTGGAACATTCTGAAAGAGACGGGAATACCAAATCACCTGACCTGCCTCTTGAGAAACCTCTATACAGGTCAGGAAGCAACAGTCAGAACTGTACATGGAATAAAAGACTGGTTGCAAGTAGGAAAAGGACTACCTCAAGGCTGTATATTGTCACCTTGCTTATTTAACTTATATGCAGTGTACATCATGAGGAATGCTGGGCTGGAAGAACCACAAGCTGGAATCAAGATTGCTGGGAGAAATATCAATAACCACAGAGATGACACTACCCTTATGGCAGAAAGTGAAGAGGAGCTAAAAAGCTTCTTGATGAAAGTGAAAGAGGAGAGTAAAAAGGTTGGCTTGAAGCTCAACATTCAGAAAACAAATATCATGGCACCTGGTCCCATCATTTCATGGGAAATAAATGGAAAAACAGTGGAAACAGTGCCAGACTTTATTTTTGGGGGGGCTCCAAAATCACTGCAGATGCTAACTGCAGCCATGAAAATAAAAGACGCTTACTCCTTGGAAGGAAAGTTATGACCAACCTTGATAGCCTATTAAAATGCAGAGACATTACTTTGCCAACCAAGGTCCTTCTAGTCAAGGCTATGGTTTTTCCCGTGGTCATGTTTGGATGGAGAGTTGGACTGTGAAGAAAGCGGATCGCCGAAGAATTGATGCTTTTGAACAGTGGTGCTAGACAAGTCTCTTGAGAGTCCCCTGGACTGCAAGGAGACCCAACCAGTCCATTCTGAAGGAGATCAATCCTGGGTGTTCATTGGAAGGACTGATGCTAAAGTTGAAACTCCAATACTTTGGCCACCTCATGCGACGAGTTGACTCACTGGAAAAGACTCTGATGCTGGGAAATGTTGGCGGCGGGAGGAGAAAGGGACGACCGAGAATGAGACGGTTGGATGGCATCACCCACTCTGTGGATATGAGTTTGAGGGAACTCCTGGAGTTCGTGATGGACAGGGAGGCCAGATGTGCTGTGATACATGGGGTCGCAGAGAGTCGGACACGACTGAGCGACTGAACTGAACTGATAAAAAAAACATCAGCTTGAGGTATAGGTTGTGATGTGACAATGCGACAGATAATATATTCAGTACTTTTGAAGAAATTGCAAAGTGTGTTAAAGGATAATGAAATGAAAATTTCCAGAATATTTTCAAAAGGCTATTTGGAAGATAGTAGAAGTTTGCAAACCACTCTCAAATTGAGATTTACTAATAGGTACTACATTGGAAGCACTGATGCTAAAGCTGAAACTGCAACACTTTGGCCACCTCAAGCGACGAGTTGACTCACTGGAAAAACCTCTGATGCTGGGATAAATTGGGGGCGGGAGGAGAAAGGGACGACAGAGAATGAGATACCTGGATGGCGTCACCGACTCTGTGGACATGAGTTTGAGTGAACTCTGGGAGTTGGTGATGGACAGGGAGGCCTGGCGTGTTGTGATTCATGGGGTCGCAAAGAGTCGGACACGACTGAGTGACTGAACTGAACTGAACTCAATTACAATTTTATAAGAATCAGAGCCAGTTAGAGCTCCAGTTCTATTTTTCCCACTGATAATTACTTTAGCAATCAAATCAAGAGAGAGTGTAAGTGATCTTGTCCCTGTGAAAAAGGGTATATATCCATTCTATCAGGCGTTCTTGCTGGGCAAGAAGTCCTGTAGGGGACTGGAGAGAGGGAAGGGTAAATAACTCTAAAGGTATCTCAAGTCTGATAGGAGAAAGAATTTGCTTTTGCAATTTATTTTGCATTATGCAGAATTCTTCTCGTGCCTCTTGGGAGAGTGAACGAGGTCTATTTTGATCAGAAACTCCTTTTAAAATGTTAAATAAGTCAGTTGATACTCTGTAATACCCAAAGTAGGTCTACTCCAGGTTATATGCCTAAAATTTTTAAAATCAAAAAGTCAAGGTTGATAATTTATCAACACGAATCTGTGCAAGATGAGGAGTGATACGTTGTCTAATAGCATTAAATCCCAAGTAATTGTACGGTGCAGAGGATTGAATCTATTCAGGGGCAATGATTAATCGAGACTCTTTTAAGTGTTGTTGAGCTACATCAAATATCTGCTGAGTTTCTAAAGTAGAAGGAGCTGAAAACAATATATCATCCGTATAGTGAACAAGCGCATAGTTATGAAATTGCTTTTACACAGGTTCAAGAGCTTTGGCTACACAACATTGAAACATGGTGCAAGAATTTATCATTCCTTGAGGCAATGCAGTCCATTGATACTGTTTGTGAGGCCTGATATGATTAGGATAAGGGAGAAAGTAAATATTTCTCGCTCTAGCAGGTGTAAAGGTATAGTAAAAAATCAATCCTGCAAGCCTATGATAATAAAATGCCAGTTTTGAGGAATAGTGGCAGGTGATGGAATTCATGGTTGCACTGCACAGATAGGTTTCATGGATGCATTACTCTTTCAAAAGTCAGTTAAAAGACGCCATTTGTTAAATTTCTTCTTTATCACAAAAATGGGAGTATTCCAAGGAGAACATGATTCCTCAATATATTTTAATTTCAATTGTGTATCGTCCATTGTCGTTCCTTCAGTTCAGTTCGGTTAAGTTGCTCAGTCGTGTCTGACTATTTGCCACCCTATGAATCACAGCGTGCTAGGCATCCCTGTCCAACACCAACTCCCGGCCTTAACTCAAACTCATGTCCACAGAGTCGGTGATGCCATCCAGCCACCTCATTCTCTGTCGTCCCCTTCCCCTCCTGCCCCCAATCCCTCCCAAAATTAGAGTCTTTTCCAGTGAGTCAATTCTTCCCATGAGGTGTCCAAAGTATTGGAGTTTCAGCTTTAGCATCAGTCCTTCCAATGAACACTCAGCACTGATCTCCTTCAGAGTGGACTGTTTGGATCTCTCTGCAGGCCAAGGGACTCTCAAGAGTCTTTTCCAACACCACAGTTCAAAAACATATATTCTTTGGCGCTCAGCTTTCTTCACAGTCCAACTTTTGTAAGGGGCCACTGATCTGTCCAAATAGGCTCGTCATATTTCAGTTATTTTAATTATTATATTGTTTATTAAATGAGCAGTGGCCCGTAGGAAAAATATGGAATATGTATTTGATTTTGTCATTGCATAAGTAAATCTCTTCTTATTAAATTAAAGGGATCATCGATCATATAAGGTTTTAAAGTTGTAGGTTGGCTTTCTGGTCACTCACGTGGATATACTTGGACATTTTAGTAAGCCTCCTGTACTTTAGTTTTAGATTAAAAATCTAAATTAGAAGTTGGACTCTCAAAAATACAATATTAAAGCAAAAGAAAACAAAAAAAATATACTTTTGGGGATTTTGCTTTTGTTTTGTTTAATGTTGTAGTTTTGATGGTCTAACCTCTACTTTTTTGGTTTGGGTAATGTAATAGTATGTTATAAAAATGAAAATTATAGACAGAATAGAGATCTTTAAAAATAAAAATAAAAAAAAAATGATTGTAGTTAAAATACATCTAGGAATTCCTCTGGCGCTGTTGCAGAGAGTGTGGGCTCAGTTCAGTTTCAGATAGTTCATTATTCCAGCTTAGACGATATAAGGCCCCTCCAGTGTAGTTGCTGTTATCTACAGCGTTTATTCTGTTTCACCTGTCACTTCAAACGTGGTTCCTTCTGTTAGGTTGGCTTCTTCTGTTCGCTGGTCTCTTCAGTGTCTAATTTCCACCTTAACATAAGGGCGAGATGTGGGCTCTTATTTAGTCTCACTTTTTCAATCATGCTGTGTGGAGGGAGGAACACTGCAAACAAATATCACTAGCGTGTGGAGGGAATTCTCACAGTTTCTTGGACACCCTGCATTTGCCCCTGCTTTTGGTGTGTGAGATTTCCCAGTCTACACTGCTCAGGCTCCTGATAACCCTGCAGGGAGCAGGCCTCGAGTGGTGTGCACTTTCCTGAACTTGGTCACTCATGTTCAGGTTCTCTGTTACTCCCCAAAGACGCAGACTCAGTTGGGTTTTTCTTTGTACCCTTCCCATTTCTGAACAGGTCAGGCAACCAGGTGCTTGGCGAGTGTGCACTCCCTGGGCAGTGAGTGCGTCTTATCACTTCCTGTGTCCCAAATGCTTGGTTTACTGGGTGATAGACTGAACCATTTCTCGTGTGGCATGTGTCTCCACTGGGGAGATGATCTATAGCTGGCACCCTCCCAATAGATGTCAACTGTCCAGAATCCCAGGAAGTCTTGGTTAGCAACCGAAAGCCTGTTGGCCGTTTGACAGGGAATGCTTTCTCTGGGACCGAGTTTGCCCCTTTCTTGCTCTGGCTTCCACCCGCCTTCCTCTTGCAGTTGATGGACTGTCCACATCCTGCTAACTTTCCACTGGTATTCACTCAGTCTTTTGTTCTCTGAGCTTGCCCGGCAGCACCTTCAGGTCAGTTCAGTTCAGTCGCTCAGTTGAGTCCGACTCTTTGCAACCCCATGAATCACAGCACCCGAGGCCTCCCTGTCCATCATCAACTCCCGGACTTCATTCAAACTTATGCCCATCGAGTTGGTGATGCAATCCAGACATCTCATTCTCTGTCCTCCCAGTCTCCTTATGCCCTCAATCCCTCCCAGCATCAGAGTCTTTTCCAGTGAGTCAACTATCTCATATGGAGGTCAAAGTATTGCAGTTTCAGCTTAGGCATCAGTCCTTCCAATGAACACCAAGGATTGATCTTCTTTAGAATGGACTGGTTAGATCTCCTTTCAGTCCAAGGGACTCTCAATTGTCTTCTCCAGCACCACAGTTCAAAAGCATCAATTCTTCTGCGATCAGCTTTCTTCACAATCCAACTCTCACATCCATACATGACCATGGGAAAAACCATAGACTTAATTATGACTACAAATCTGGACCTTGGTTGGCAAAGTAATGTCTCTGCTTTTTAATATATTATCTAGGTTGGTCATAACTTTCTTTCCAAGGAGTAAGCGTCTTTTAATTTCATGGCTGCAATCCGCATCCGCAGTGATTTTGCAGCCCACGAAACTAAAGTCTGCCCTGTTTCCACTCTTTCCCCATTTATTTCCCATGAAGTGATGGGACTAGATGCCATGATTTTTGTTTTCTGAATGTTGAGCTTCAAGCCAATCTTTTCACTCTCCACTTTCACTTTCATCAAGAGGCATTTTAGTTCCTCTTCACTTTCTGCCATAAGGGTGGTGTCATCTGCATATCTGAGGTTATTGATATTTTTCCCGGCAATCTTGATTCCAGCTTGTGCTTCTTCCAGTGCCGCGTTCCTCATGATGTACTCTCCATATAAGTTATATTAGCATGGTGACAATTAGGTTATTGATATTTCTCCTGGCAATCTTGATTCCAGCTTGAGCTTCTTTCAGTGCCGCGTTCCTCATGATATACTCTGCAAATAAGTTAAATTAGCATGGTGACAATATACAACATTGACGTACTCCTTTTCCTATTTTGAACCAGTCTGTTGTTTCATGTACAGTTCTGTTTCTTCCTGACCTGAATACAGGTTTCTCAAGAAGCAGGTCAGGTGGTCTGGTATTCCCATTTCTTTCAGAATGTTCCACAGTTTATTGTAATCCACAGAGTTAAAGACTTTGGCATAGTCAATGAAGCAGAAATAGATGCTTTTCTGGAATTATCTTGCTTTCTCCATGATCCAGTGGATGTGGCAATTTGTGTGCTTCAGCCTTTTCTAAAACCTGCTTGAACATCTGGGAGTTCACGCTTCACATATTGCTGAAGCCTGGCTTAGAGAATTTTGAGCATGACTTTAATAGCGTGTGAGATTAGTGCAATTGTGCGGTCGTTTGTGTATTCTTTGGCATTGCCTTTCTTTGGGATTGAAATGAAGACTGACCTTTTCCAGTCCTGTGGCCACTGCTTAATTTTCCAAATTTGCTTGCATATTGGGTGCAGCACTTTCACAGCGTCATCTTCCAGGATTTGAAATAGCTCAACTGGAATTCCATCACCTCCACTAGCTTTGTTTGTCGTGATGCTCTCTAACGCCCACTTGACTTCACATTCCATGATGTCTGGCTCCAGGTGAGTGATTATGCCATCGTGATTATCTTGGTCTTGAAGATCTTTTTTGTACAGTACTTCTGTGTATCCTTGCCACCTCTTCTTAATATCTTCTGCTTTTCTTAGATACATACAATTTCTGTCCTTTATCAAGCCCATCTTTGCATGAAATAGTCTCTTGTTATCTCTAATTTTTTTGAAGAGATCTATTGTTTTTCCTATTCTGTTGTTTTCCTCTATTTCTTTTCATTGACCTCTGATGAAATCTTTTTTATCTCTCCTTGCTATTCTTTGGAACTCTGCATTCAGCTGCTTATATCTTTTTTTTTTCTCCTTTGCTTTTTGCTTCTCTTCTTCTCACAGCTATATGTAAGGCCTCCTCAGACAGCCATTTTGCTTTTTGCATTTCTTTCCCTTGGCGATGGTCTTGGTCCCTGTCTCCTGTAAAATGTCACGAACCTTCATCCATAGTTCATCAGGCAATCTATCTATCAGATCTAGTCCGTTAAGTATATTCTCACTTCCACTGTATAATCATAGGGATTTGATTTCGGTTATATCTGAATGGTCTAGTGGTTTTCCCTACTTTCTTCAATTTCCGTCTGAATTTGGCAATAAGGAGTTCATAATCTGAGCCACAGGCAGCTCCTGGTCTTCTTTATACTAACTGTATAGAGCTTCTCCATCTTTGGCTGCAAAGAATATAATCAATCAGATTTTGGTGTTGACCATCTGGTGATGTCCATGTGTAGAGTCTTCTCTTGTGTAGTTGGAAGCGGGTGTTTGCTATGACCAGTGCCTCCTCTTGAAAAAACTCTATTAGCCTTTTCCCTGCTTCATTCCGTGCTCCAAGGCCAAATTTGCCTGTTACTCCAGGTGTTTCTTGACTTCCTACTTTTGCATTCCAGTCCCCTATAATGAAAAGGACATCTTTTTTGGATGTTAGTTCTAAAAGGTCTCATAGGTCTTCATAGAATCATTCAACTTCGGCCTCTTCAGCGTTACTGGTTGAGGCATAAGCTTGGATTACTGTAATATTGAATGGTTTGACTTGGAAATGAACAGAAATCATTCTCTCAGTGTTAAGATTGCATCCAAGTCATGAATTTTGGACTGTTTTGTTGACCATGATGGCTCTTCCATTTCTACTAAGGGATTCCTGCCTACAGTAGTAGATATGATGGTCATCTGAGTTAAATTCACCCATTCCAGTCCATTGAAATATGTTAGGTCTTTTTGCGGGATAGGTCTCCCTCTCTTCCCACCTCTCACCCCCTTCCCTGGCTATCAGAAGGTTAAAGTTGTTTTCTCATGATAGCTCCATAAGATTGCCCTCAGGGCATTCAGGCCTGGTCCTTAACCTAAGCAGTGTAGCCCGCTCTTCGTTGTTCAGCCTCCTTTTCCCTGGTGGTATATGCGATTTTCTGGGGGTACTTCTCTGCTGGGAGGTGTCGTTACGCACATAATCTGTGGGGTTTGTTTATGTATATATGTATGTATGTGTTTTTCCTCCCAGGTTCGTTGCTTTCTGAGATTCCAAAACTCTACACACATCTGCCGGAGAGAGGGTTTCTGGTATTTGGATACTGTTCCACTTTAAGACTTCCTTTCTGGAATGGATCTCCATCACTATCTCCTTTTTCTCTGCTTTTATCTTTTATATTCTGTTCTACATCCTTTGAAGAATATTGGCCCCATGGCGGTTTTTTGTCCTCTGCCAGTGTAAAGAAATTGTTTTGTGCAATTTGCTCAGTGTTCAAATGTTCTTTGAATAGATTCGTGAGAGAGAATGTGAGACTACGGGAATCTCTCCATAATTTTACTGACATTCACCTTAATACTACAGAAGGAGAAATTATTCGAAAAATAGATTTCTCACTCATTTGGCTCCTGATATCTGCCACAATTTACGAAAACAGGTAATTGGACAAAATTAAACCTTAGAAAATTATGACAAACCTAGAAGGCATATTAAAAAGCAGAGACATTACTATGCCAAACAAGGTTCGTCTAGTCAGTGCTATGGTGTTTCCAGTAGTCAGGTATGGATGTGAGAGCTGGACTGTGAAGAAAGCTGATAGCCAAAGAATTGATGCTTTTGAACTGTGCGGTTGGAAAAGACTCTTGAGAGTCCCTTGGAATGCAAGGTGATCCAACCAGTGCATTCTAAAGGAGGTTAGTTCTGGGTGTTCATTGCAAGGACTGATGCTAAAGCTGAAACTCCAATACTTTGGCCACCTCATATGAAGAGTTGACTCACTGTAAAAGACTGGTTCTGGGAGGGGTTGGGGACAGGAGGAGAAGGGGCCACAGAGAATGAGATGGCTGGATGTGATCACCGACTCGATGGGCATGAGTTTGAGTGAACTCCAGGAGTTGGTGATGGACAGGGAGGCCTGGTGTGCTGTGATACATTGGGTCGCAAAGAGTTACAATGGAGCTACTGAACTGAACTGAAACCTTGAACAACTGTTGCAAACATTTCAGATGCTATATTATTGTAAAGAATATAAGGAGGAAAATAGGGGTAAAAAATTGAGCAAAAGACTGAAACCCCAACAATGTCTGTTAGACCTGCTCTGAAACAGCCTGAGAAAAATTATCAGAGGGACGCAGGTGAAGAGGGATAGGATTGCTATTACTGTGGAAAGGAGGGGCATCTCCAGAGGGGTTCCCTTCAGGCATCTAAGACACCTCTGGCTCCCTGTCTTATCTGCAAAAGACCACACCAGAGAGAGACTGACCTCAGAGGTATAGGCCCCAGTTATCAGACTCTCAAGAGGATTGGGAGTACACAAAAGCCCTCATCTTAATGATATCTTAAGAACACCATGTATTAATCACGGTGCGGGGGCTAATCTGTTGATTCCTTTTGGAAACCACAGCAAGCTTCTCTGTGCTCACTGAAGCCTCTGGTCCAATTTCCTCCCATCCACTGTTATAATGGAGCTGTCAGGATGAGCCAAATGCTGTTATTTCATTCACCATTAAGCTGCAACTCGGATTCTCTTTTATTTCCTCATGGGTTTCTAATGATGCCAGAGCCTCTCTTATCCCTTTGGGGGAAGAATATGCTGAACAAGGTCCAGGCATCTGTTTTCATAATACGGAACCCTTTCTTTTAATATGAACAGTAATGTAAATGTTAGGGTGTGGGCTGATGGGAAAAAGTATGGGTCGAGCGCAAATGCTGTTCCTGTTGTTACCAACCTCAAAGACCCTGTGTATACCATGCTCAAAGACCTCTTTTCATGTCAAAAGCAGTATCCATTACAGCCTGAGTTTAAGGAATGGACAAAATCTTACTGTACTGAATTCTCATGATGTAAGAGGGATCTTAAACTCTACAATTCAGAGCAACAGTGACTCCATTTTCAAAAGTTTTGTAACTGAAGGAGTGTCAAAAGTTATATGAATAGAATATTACTAACCCAACTCCCATCTTCAGGAAAGGTAGAAAAAGTGTAACGATATCATTAAGAGGCATCTACATAAGCTAACTCAGGAAACAGAGAACCATTATTTGAAAATTTACCCGTACCTTTAACGAAGGCTCAGACTCCCCATCCCCCTGCAAAAAAAAAAAAAAAGGATTTTCTCAATGACACACCAATTTTATGCACAGATATTAGCATAGATCCTCAAGCTATAGAATTAACTATGTTTCTTAGGTTTCAGCTTTTCAACCTCCTAATCATACATATATGACATATTGGGAGAAGACGATGGCACCTCAGTCCAGTAATCTTCTTGGCTGCCATCTATGGGGTCGCTAAGGATCGGACACAACTGAGCGACTTTACTTTCACAATGATATAAGGATATATATATATATAACAAAGAAAAGCCCCTAACACGCACTCAAATTTGTAAAAACAGACGATGCACTCATTCTCCTTCACGACGAAGGCTTTCTGATTTACTGTATTTGCAATCTCGAGTCTCTGAGGCCAATGATCTTTTTCTCTCTACTTTGTTAAGAAATGATAATTCTCAAGGGTAACTAATGCCTCAATACAAAGGCATTGATTTTTCTCACATACAACAAATGGAAAAGGCTGTAACTTCTAAACACTATAGTTTCTTCTATTTGAATTTTATTTTATTCTTTAGCTACACTGGGAGTTGCTATTTCCTTTATTGTTGTCAGAAAGGAGGCCAACATGCTATTTGAAAAACTGCTTGTGTATGGAGAATGAAAATCAGGATTGTCAGAGAGCCATCACTCTGATTTGTGAGACCAGGAATGTTCTTGATTATTTGAAGGCTTGTTGCACCTTAGGGTTAGAAACTCAGAAAATGCAAATGTTAGCTGAAGCAATGACTACTTCCTTTAAAAGGGGGAATGGAGGGCGTTTTGTTTGTGGGGATAAGAAGCATTAAAAAAAAAAAAACAAAAAAAAAACAACTGATTGCCCTAAAAGATAGACAGAATAAAGTAAAACTACTAAAAAGCCTCCAGGAATCTTCCATCAATGTTTTAAATGGGTACAACCGTGATCTAAATATCATTTGAAGGGCACCCTATTTTGGGAAACTCAAAGATGGGGATTCCCCGGGTCCCCATCAACAAAAATCAGGGGCAAACTCCACCTTGTCTCTCAAACCGTCAACATTTGGCAGGGCTGCTGTCAACATACAAGCCCTGAAAGATTTTCTGTTTTTCCTCAAATAGTCCCTTCTAGAATACCTACCGGACTTTATGGACACTTAACTCCCACAAAACTTTGACCTTATATTTGCCCGATATAGTCTGAATTCTAAGGCAATTTCTATTCATTCTGGAATCATTGATTCAGATTATAAGGGAGAAAGTAAAATTATGATATCATCTCAGAAACTGTCATAATTCAAAAAGGGGGACAAATTGCCCAATTACTTCTTTTACCTTACATTTCTATTAACTCCTTTAATGCATCAACTGAACGGAACTGAATGGCAAATAGATAGGGAACCAGTGGAAACAGTGGCTGACTGTATTTTTCTGGGCTCCATAATCAATGAAGATGGTGATTGAAGCCATAAAATTAAAAGACGCTTCCTCCTTGGAAGGAAATCATGACCAAGCTAGAAGGCATAGTAAAAAGCAGAGACATTACTTTGCCAACAAATCTGCTGAATTTGATTACTGCCTTGAACCTTAGAAGTTTGGAGCACATTTATTGAAGCTCCCTGGTATAGGACACTTTGTTATGGCAACTTTAGCAAACCAATATATGCACTTCTCTTGAAAAACATCTGTCAATACCAAAAGCATTCTCCTTTTCTTACATAAGTTTTCAGGGAATGGAAACTGGAAAAGAACTCACTTATCCATCCATTGATTACCCCCACAAAGTCCTAGTGCTCCCTAAGAGTTTTCATTCTTTCTTT
The DNA here is from genome assembly GCF_049115385.1 of Moschus berezovskii. Taxonomy (NCBI): domain Eukaryota; kingdom Metazoa; phylum Chordata; class Mammalia; order Artiodactyla; family Moschidae; genus Moschus; species Moschus berezovskii. The sequence continues at coordinate 23,690,694 of NC_142489.1, forward strand.
AGATATTCAGCTGTGTTAAAATTTATTCCTACTTCATGGTTAAAGATGACATAGGAAATATTAGAAAGATCATAGTTTACAGGAACTGCTAGAAGAAAATAAACACAAGGGAAAACAGGCTGACATTGAAAATACACAACCCTCTCCACTTATCTTTTCCATACATCATGTTTAATTCCCCAGGATAAAAGTGGTAGTGGCCTAGGTTTTGCTTCCTATTGCTTTGGGGAAATCACAAAGTTGTGAAGTTGTGGTAACCATGCCAACCTAAACATTCCCAAACCAAGACACTAGGCTGCAGTAGCCATGGGGCAGCCTAGAGGATAACAAATCCTCCCAAACAGTTGGAGCCACCTTGCCATTTACACCAGACAATTGGCCAGGGATATTGGCATCAGCATCTCTATGGCAGGATTTGTGGTTTATGACTGCCACTCTTATCACCAACCCTCTAGATGCCTGAGAAGCCCAAGAGACCCCCGTTCTAGGTTTTAGACTAGATATCTTAAATAAACAGGAATAAAATTCAGTCCAAACTGAAGGGCTCCAACCAAAGGAGATGCATAGATGGTCCTCAGCCACACAAAGGGCTGTTATGAGCAGCAATGCCACAGCTCCAGGCAAGTTCACCATTAACACCTGCAGCCCATGCCAGACACATATCCCCAGTATCGATGGAGAGAATAGATTTGAAGTCCACTATCAACTAGAGGCCACATCCCTGGTAGTTCAGATGGTAAAACGTCTGCCTATAATGCGGGAGATCTGGGTTCAATCCCTGGGTAGGGAAGATCTCCTGGAGAAGTAAATGGCAACCCACCCCAGTACTCTTCCCTGGCAAATCCCAATGATGGAGAAGCCTGGTAGGCTACAGTACGTGGGGTCCCAAAGAGTCATACATGATTGAGCAACTTCATTTTCACCAACTAGAGGGGAAAAAAAAACACAAAACCTCTTGACCTTCTATCTTAGTCAAATTTAAAAGACAGAGTCTGCGCCCCAGCACATCATGCCCAAGACATACATAATTGATAATATTTGTAGGTAACAGTACCAGGTAGAGGACACCTTGGATCTGTCGTACAACCAAAGTGAAGTAATATAGAAGAATTTAGTGCCAGTTTCAGAGAGAAAATGGTCATCTCCCAGATGACCATAGGATTCAAATCACTAAAAAGGCAGTGCAGGTTCCCTCTATGGAACTTAATCAAGAAGTTTCAGTACAGGCCTGTTTGCAGGTTCAAATTTCCATTTCTCAAATGTTTCCATTCAATCTTCTGACAGCTCAAAATATGGACAATATACATGCACTCTTGGAAGATGATTAAGACTGCAAGAACACAGAACATTTCCGGGGCAAGTGACAGAGAGTGCTACAAGTCGTTGATTAGATGGAAGAAGATGGACAGCAGAATCAAACAGAGATTTCAGAGCTTAGATCTGACTGTTTGATTTGGTGGGAACAATGCCAAACCTGCCTGCAGACCTAGAGATGCTTTTCAAATAGGTAACAAACTAATGTGATCTTTGGCCTCAGCCAAGTTTAACAATCTTCAGACCTCAGAATACTATAGTAGACCAAGTTCAGTGCCACCACTTAGAAATTCAGGGGATAGTATTTTTTGGGTGGGGGACTTGTAGGAGACTTCTCTATCAGATTTGTTCCAACACACAGCATACTTAATAGAGCTGGAGCCATGATTCACCCATAGATGACACGTCTCTCAGAAATATTTTAATTGAGTTATCTTCAGTGGATGATTCATATATTTGTGACTCCCATGGACTGCAACATGACAGGTTTCCCTTTTCATTACCAACTCCTGCAGTTTCTCAAACTCATGTTTATTGAGTCGGTGATGCCATCCAACCATCTCCTCTAGCCTGCAATATATTCCGGGTATCAACGTCTCTTCCATTGAATTTGAACTTTGCATCAGCTTCAGTATCAGTCCATCCAATGAATATTCATGGCTGATCTCCGTTAGTATTGACTGGCTTGATATTCTTTCAATCAAAGTGACTCTCAAGAGACTTCTCCAACACCACTGTTCAAAAGCATCAGTTCTGCACTCAGTTTTTTTTGTGGTCCAACACTCACATACATTCATACATGACTACAGGAACAAACATAGCTTAGACTCCATAGACATTTGTTGGTAAAGTACTGTGTCTGTTTTCTAATGCACTTTCTAACCTTATCACAGTTTTCCTTCAAAGGAACAGGCTCTTTGAAATCATGACTACAGTCACCAACTGCAGTAATTTTGGAGCCCAAGGAAATTAAGTCTCTCATTGTTTTCATTGTTTCCACATCTATTTGTAATGAAGTAATGGGACTGCATGCCACAATCTTCATTTATTGAATGTTGGATTTTAAGACAGCTTTTTCAATCTCGCCAAGAAGTTCTTTAGCTAAATTTCATTTTCTGCATGAAGGGTGGTGTTATCTGTATATTTGAGGTTATTGCTGTTTCTACCAGCAGTCCTGATCCCATATTGTGCTTCATCCAGTTCAGCATTACGCATGATGTACTCTGCATATAATTTAAATAACCAGGGTGAAAATATACAGCCTCGTTAACTGCTTCCTTGCAAGTTGGAACCGGTGTATTGCTCCTTGTCTCTTTCTAACTGTTGCCTCTTGACCTATATACAGATTTCTCACAAGGCAGATAAAGTAGTCTGGTATTTTTGTCTCCTTAAGAATTTTCCAGTTTGTTCTGATGTACACTATCAAAGTCCCTGGCATGAAAAATGAAGTAGAAGTAAATTTGTGTTCTCTGGAATTCTCTTGTATTTTCTATGGTCCAGTAACTATTGCCAATTTGTTTTCCTGTTCTTCTGCCTATTCTAAATTCAGCTTGAACATCTGGAAATCATCAGTGTACTTTCTCTTGTAGACTAGATTGGAGAATTTGAGCATTACTTTGATAGCGTGTGAGGTGAGTGTAACTGTGAAAATTTCAAAATGTTTTCTGTGACATTTCTTTGAAATAGGAATGAAACTGATGTTTGCTTGTCCTGTGGCCACTGCTAATTTTTCCTAACTGGCTAGCATATTATGTACAGCTCATTATTTGGGATTTGAAATAGTTTAGCTGGAATTCCATCATCTCCAATAGCTTTGTTTGTAGTGATGCTTTGTAAGGCCTTCTTGACTTCATATTCCATGATAGCTAGCTCAAGGTGAGTGATCACACCACTGTGGTTATCATAAGATCTTTTTTCTAAAGTTCTTCTGTGAATCCTTGCCACCTATTCTTAACACCTTCTGCTTCCTTTAGGTCCATACCCTTTTGTCTTGTCCTGACCATCTTTACATGGGATATTCCCTTGTTATGTCTACTTTATTGGAAGAGATCTGTAGCTCTTCTCAGTCTGTTGTTTTCATGTGTCTATTTATATTTATCACTTAGGAAGGCTTTCTTAGCTCTCCTTGTTATTCTTTGTAACTCTGCATTCAGATGGACATATCTTTTCATTTTTCCTATCGTCTTTCCCCTCTCTTCTTTGGTAGAAAGAAAGAAATTTGAAAGTCCTCCTCAGACAACAATTTTGCCTTTTTGCCTATCTTCTTCTTGGGGATGATTTTGATCACCACATCCTGTACAGTGTTATGAACCTCCATCCATCAATCGTTCATATTGGGCACCTAGCAGCCTTGGGAATTCACCGTTCAGTGACCTTTCTTTTTACCTTTTCATTCTGTTCAAACCTCACCGAAGAGGTTTGACCTTCATGTATCCAGTAGACCATGTTTCATGAGAATTCCCACCATGACCTGACCATCTTGGGTGGCCCTACATAGGATGATTCAGAGCTTCATTGAGTTAGACAAAACTCTGTCCAAGTGATCACTTTGGTAAGTTTTCTGCATTTGTGGCTTCCATTTTGTCTGTCCTCTGATTGGTAAGGATGAGAGGCTTATGGGAGTTTCCTCATAATATTTCAATTACAAAATCATAAACAACAGTCCTGGAATTTTTTTTTTCTTTGAATACTTCTATACTGATACAAAACGAAGAAAGTACACACTTGTAACTCCCATTTTTGTATTAGATATTTTTTCTAATATTCCCAACTGTACCAATGTTGCTGAATGACTTCCTGATACTTAATATAGCCTATTTTATAGTAACACCCCCTGCCATAGCAGACACACTCAAATAAATGAAACAAAGATGAAATGCAAAAGAACAGACAAGCCAACTTCTGAAGAGTGTTGCAAATAAAGAAAAGTCATGGGAAAGTGAGCCATAAGTTGGCAGACTGACACAGTAGGGTGGGGAAAACTCTGGAGAGAAATCAGCAAAACTTGTAAACAGATCATTTGTCATCAGTCCGGCTCTCAGTCATGTGTGACTTTTTGTGACCCCAAAGATTGCAACATTCCCGGCTTCCCTGCCTATCAGCAACTCCCAGAGATTTCAGAAACTCATGTCCATTGAGTCCATGATTCCATCCAACCATCTCATACTGTGTTGTCCTCTTCCCCTTCTGCCTTCAATCTTTCCCAATATCAGGGTCTTCTCCAGTGAGTCAGTTCTTCACATTAGGTGGCCAAAGGATTGGAATTTCGGCTTCAGCATCAGTCCTTCCAAAGAATATTCAGGACTGATTTCTTTTAGGAAGCACAGTTAGAGTCTTCGGCAACCCCACAATTCAATTCTTCAGCGCTCAGCTTTTCTTATAGTCCAACTCTCACACCCATACAAGACTACTGTCACTTGTCAAAAGTATCAGTAACTTCCTATTTCTCCCATCTAATTCTCATTAAGTCTCTTCCTTCATAATTATCCTGCCTACATATTAAGATCCTGCTGGATTCCAAATCTAAATGACACATTTCAACTTCTTCCTTAGTCTCATGACAGGATTACTTATGGCCTTATTGGTCATCTCCATTTGTTTTAGTCTACCAATCAGTTAATCCCATTACTTCTGACACTAGGAAATATAGGAATGTGAGGGGCATCCTTTCATCTTCTTCATGTCATATTCATCTTCTTCTGAGCCTCCAGATACCTCCATCAGTACTTCTTATATGTTACTCATTGAGACAATTGTGACCACACTTGATGTATCTTATAAAACTTATTATAGTATGAAAATGGTAAATATACTAAAATCCTGGGGAAACTTCACTAATGCTTGAGAACTCCCTCAGAAACGGGACTCTCAGGCTTCCTCATACATTCTCTGGCAAGGTCTAGAGGCTGAGTGAAAGAATATTATAGAGATTCACCTTCTTGTATGGATGAATTGTGGAATAGAGTTGAATCTAAAACCTCTTTAACTTGTGACATAAAAGTAGGCATGACAGCATGCTAAAGACAAAAAACAGAGCCACACACACTTAGAGAATATTTCTAGTGGCTCTCTAGTGATATGACAGACCCGATCATGTCTGTCATTAAGGAGCCTGGTCCTAGATAAGGAAGGGATATATATGGGTCTCAGTGTTGTCATTTCTTCTCAATTCCAGAGATTTCCATTGCTCTAGAAAAGGGAAAATTTGTTCCAGGTTATTAATCCCAAATCAACGAAGCAATATCCCAATTTACCAGATCCCATATAGCCAAAGCAATATAGAAATCCATATTTCTGCTAATAGGAAAGAAATTCCAAAACATCAGTAGAGAAAAGGAAACAAACCTATTGCCAAAAGGGAGGTAATTTGTTTGTTTTGTTTTAAAAAAAGAAACAGTTCAGTTCAGTTCAGTCACTTAGTCGTGTCCGACTCTTTGCGACCCCATGAATCACAGCACGCCAGGCCTCCCTGTCCAACACCAACTCCCAGTGTTCACTCAGACTCATGTCCACAGAGTCGGTGATGCAATCCAGCCATGGGCCGGCATCTCTCGCATCTGCATCGCCAGGGCCGGCATCTCTAAAAGAAACAGTAGTGTATAAAAATTCACAAAGATAATTTAGAGAAAAATGCTTACTAACTTCAGGGTGCACCACATGGAGACCTATTAAAAAGAAAGACAATTTGTATCTGAACATAAGTAAATGTGTAAGTGTGTGTGTTCTGTCCTGTGTGACTCTGCAAAGCAATGAGTGCAACCCACCTGCCCCTTCTGTCAATGGGATTTTCCAGGCACGAAACCTGGAGTGGGTTGCCATTCTCTACTCCATTAAGTTAGGCATGTAAAGCTGAAGAAAAACATTACCCAAGCATTTTATTGCATCTTTTTCAAGATAAAGCAAACTGTATAAGCTCTTGGCTCCAGACAGTGTCTGCATTTCCAAAGTTGCACTTGTGAAAGAGGCAAGTTTACACGCTTGTGGACTGGGATGAGTTAAAATATAGAAGAGACCAAAGCATAACAGGTAAATGTTTAACAATCTGGATTACTTCACAATGTTTTGAGTCCCATTTTTTAGCTCTAAGCCCCCAAACAGAATACATTCCATCCTTTACTGTTTCAACATTTCAAGCAGGAGACAAAGGTAAAATGATGGAGTAGAGTACCAAGAAGTGGGTCATAAATCTGTGTATCTGACTCAGTAACTTTACTGCATTTTCAATTATATTTCTAGAATTCACCACCAAGAACTTCCTTCTAACTCAAATAATGCTGCAGACTTTGTGTAGCCCTGGTGATTGCAGTAAAGGGGCCAATGAGATAGTGACACTGATTATCCCTCAGGGCTCCAGGAATAGGACAATATATCCAGTGTTGATCTTTGTTGTAGGAGATGCTAGAGATCAGGCATTGGCAAGTCCCAAATGGGCACAGAAACCATAGGAATGCAGAACCAGTTGCAGATTAAGAAGTTTAATCACTTATTCCTCCTGGACATGGTTTACAACAAGATCAATAAGTATTAGACATGTTATTAGTCTTCGTATCTTCTACTAAAGTATGAAGTACAGGTTGGTGCTGGTTTAGAGAGGGTCTGGGTGTACACAGAAGCATCAGTGACCATGAGGTAGTGATGCAGGGGCCGGTTGGTGTCAAATTCAATTAATGTATAGCTGAGGAAAATAAATCCATATTGTAGCATGCTGCTAGAACTATGCAGAACTATGGCTGCTGGTGCTATACTTCAAGGATGGCTTCAACATATCCCCCACTAGGTCCTACCACCTATTCCATATTTTATACTCTCCCTACAAGAAATGTTCAGGGAGAAGAAAATACAACTAGTGTGCTGCCATGAAGCTAGAGCTAATGTATGTGCTGGATACGGACTCACCAAGAAACACCTTTTCCATTGGTACTACAAATTCCAGGTAAGCTGAAAATAGAGCGTTCCAAGACTAAAGCAGATAGAGTCATCAAATCTGTGTTTATTAAGATGTTTATTAACATCTTAACTGCACAGAAGAGGCATCAGAACCTAACACGACTCCACTTAAGCATTTCTCATGAATTTCACTACCTATATGATAAGACATTTCTAATCATTTCTGTCATTCCTGCTCACTGCTCATGTCCACACATGACCAGTCATTCAGATACCTTTAAGCTCCATGTTTTGTTCTTCTCATATTCTGTGCCTTGTCAATGTCCTTCATTTTGCCTGAATTGTCCTTCCTTTCTTTCAATATTTTTCCTACCAAATCTTGATTTTTTTAAAGTGGAGATTTCAAAAGAGATAAGGAGGATATAAAGATGAAGAGGAACTTCATCTATCTTAAAATTCATCTTTCAAGAAATGAACATATATTATCTCGTCCCATCACTTCATGGCATATACATGGGATTCAATGGATACAGTGGCAGACTTTATATCCTTAGTCTCCAAATCGCTGCAGATGTTGACTGCATCAGTGAAATTAAAACACTTGCCCCTTGGAAGAAAAGGTATGACCATCCTAAATAGCATATTAAAAAGCAGAGAGATTAATTCCCGACAAAAGTCCATCTGGTTAGAACTATGCTTTTCCCAGTAGTCATGTATGAATGTGAGGGTTGACTATAATAAAAGCTGAGCACAGAAGAACTGATGCTTTCAAACTGTCCTGTTGGAGAAGATTCTTGAGAGTCCCTTGGACTGCAAGAAGATCCAACCAGTCCATTCTAAAGGAGATAAGTTCTGTGTGTTCACTGGAAGGACAGATGCTAAAGGTGAAACTCCAATACTCTGGCCACCACATGCGAAGAGCTAACTCAGTGTAAAAGACGCTGATGCTGGGAGGGATTGGGGGCAGGAAGAGAATAGGATGACAGAGAATGAGATGCCTGGATGACATTACAGACGTGATGGGCATGATTTTGAGTGAACTCTGGGAGTAGGTGATAGATAACGAGGCCTGGCGTGATGTGATTCATGGGGTCACAAAAAAATAGGACATTTTTAAGGCACTAACACTTTCCCTTTCTGGTAATAGTTTGGTATTGGTGGCTTCTTGTAAAATGCTATGGTCCAGAGGTCAAAGTTTGATTCTGACTCAGGCATGCAATAAACAGGAAAACCAATGAGAAAAAAAAAAAAAAGAAAGAAAGAAAGAAAGAAAAAGAGAACTCACCCAGTATGGCTTTCTGGCAAAACTACAAGATTATTTCTCTTTAATATTGTACCACGAAGGTTCCTTTAAAAATTAGGTATCCTTCAACTTTACAAATCCTGGCCACTAATACCTGTAAAAGACTTCCTATTCTGGAAAACTGCTTTGGTCACATGAAAGCCTACTCATCTGAGAGGTAAGAATGCATTTTTATTGGTAAAATTTTGACAGGAATAACATGGAAGCAAATGACTGAATATAAAGTGAGATAAAGTGTAGTACAATTTGGTTTCCAGTTGAGATTATACCTGCTTTATCACTGCGTTATCTTGCTTCTGTCATTCCATGTCTCCTGAAAATCCTCATCATTAAGTCCCATGAACAGCAATCATGGACACTGATTTAAGGGATTGTTATGGAAAACGTCGCAGAGAGTAGGACACGACCAAGCGACTGAACTGAACTGAACTGAACTGATGGAAACCGTTCCCACCAATAGAAAATACATATCATTTACCAAAATAGGAAAGCAGATGCATCCTATTTTGATGCATCAGATACATCCTAATATCAAGTTTAGTCAGAATGTTTTCAAGAAGGAGAAACTGTTCCCAAGCAGGATACAATATTGTTATATAATACTTACTAAGAAATATAGGAGAAAAATTAAAATATAAAGCTTGTCCTTTCCTACTCCTTGAGAATTCCAAGCATCTATCTCCTCTTCGAGAACCTCAAATTCTTTCTCCTCCTCAGGGTCTCTGAACTTATCATTCCACCTAGGAATTAACTCTCTCATTATCCCCTTTTCTTTTAAGGAGAATTATGTTGCCAAGGGAAAAGGGTGTCATTTTCATTCCATAGCTACTTCCTGATGTGATGGGGCTTCACCCCTAAATTTATCAGCATCTCTTCTAACCGTCATATTGAGAGTCTCTAGACCAGAGGCCCCATAATTGTTTGGAGAGGCTGTGGCAATTGTAGGAGCCTGTTCACTTGTAACTTAAAAACTTTCACACAGTTAGAAACAAATCAGCTTTAAAGTTAGAGATGAAAGACAAAATAGTCCTTAAACCAAATTAAAACACAATCAAAATTAAGAGTTACTTTATGTCCATAGTTACATGACTCCATTTTAGGATTTTTAGATGTCCTCAGGTCAAGAAAAAGTGACATATATTATTGTTGTTGTTGAAGGTATTCACAGAGTTGAAGTCCTTTCTTTGAAGTGATGAATCCCACCATGGGGAACCCCCTTCACTTGATGAGGAGTTTGAAAAGCTGAAAGCTGAATCACAGAGTTAATTCTAAAGCTTTAGGATCTATGTCAATAGCTGTGCATAATAATGTCTGTCATTGAGATAATCCCTTTTTTTGGGCGGGGGCAGAATGAGCCTTCCCTAAAGGTGTGGGTACATTTAAACCAACAGTTTTGTGTTTCCTGAGTTAATTTATGTAGATTCCTCTTAATGATGCCATTACCCTTTATCTACCTTTCCTGAAGATTGGAGTTGGGTAAGTGATATTGTATTCCTAAAACTTTTGACACTCCTTGAGTTACAACAGCTTTAAAAATAGGGTTGCTCTGAATTGTAGAGTTCAAGATCCCACTCACATCATGAGAAGTCAGTACACTAAGATTTTGTTCATTCCTTAAACTCAGGCTGTAATGGATGCAACGTTTGACGTGAGAATAGGTCTTTGAGTGTGGTCTATGAGGTTGGTAATAACAGGAACAGCATTTGTGCTCGACCCATACATTTCCCATCAGCCCACTCCCTAATATTCACATTATTGTTCATTTTAAAAGAAAAGGTTCCATATTCATGAAAACAGTGGCCTGGAACTTGCGCAGCATATTTACCCCCCAAAGGGATAAAGGAGACTCTGGCATCATTAGGAACCCATGAGGAAATAACACAGAGTTCTAGTTTCATCTTAATGTCAGGAAGCAACAGTTAGAACTGGACATGGAACAACAGACTGGTTCCAAATAGGAAAAGGAATACATCAAGGTTGTATATTGGCACCCTGCTTATTTAAATTCTATGCAGAATACATCATGAGGAACGCAGGGCTGGAAGAAGCACAGCTGGAATCAAGATTACCAGGAGAAATATCAATAACCTCAGATAGGCAGATGACACTACCCTTATGGCAGAAAGTGAAGAGGAACAAAAAAGCTTCTTGATGAAAGTAAAAGAGGAAAGTGAAAAGGTTGGATTGAAGCTCAACATTCAGAAAACTAAGATCATAACATCTGGTCCCATCACTTCATGGGAAATAGATGGGGAAACAGTGTCAGACTTAATTTTTGGGGGTTCCAAAATCACTGTGGATGCTGATTGCAGTCATGAAATTAAAAGACACTTACTCCTTGGGATGAAAGTTATGACCAACCTAGATAGCATAATAAAAAAGTAGACATTCCTTTGCCAAACAAGTTCCATCTAGTCAAAGCTATGGCTTTTCCAGTGGTCATTATGAATGTGAGAGTTGGACTGTGAAGAAAGCTGATTGCCAAAAATTGATGCTTTTGGACTGTGGTGTTGAAGAAGACTCTTGAGAGTCCCTTGGACTGCAAGGTGATCCAACCAGTGCATTCTAAAGGAGATCAGTCCTGGGTGTTCATTGGAAGGACTGGTGCTAAAGTTGAATCTCCAGTCCTTTGACCACCTGATGTGAAGAGGTGGCTCACTGGAAAAGACTCTGATGATGCTGGGAGGGATTGGAGGAAGGAGGAGAAGGGAACGACAGATAATGAGATGGCTGGATAGTATCACTGACTTGATGGACATCAGTTTGTGTGAACTCCAGGTGCTGGTGATGGACAGGGAGGCCTGGCATGCTGTGATTCATGGGGTCACAAATATTCGGACATGACTGAGCTACTGTACTGAACTGAACAGAACATAATAGCTTTTGGCTCATCCTGATAGCTTTAGTATAATAGTGGATAGGAGGAAAGTGGACCATGGGGCTTCAGTGAGCACAGAGAAACTTGCCCTGTTTTCCAAAAGGTATCAACTGATTAGCCCCCACAGAGTGCTTAATACCTGGTGTTCCTCAGATGTTATTAAGATGGGGGCATGTGTGTGGTCCCAATTCTCTTGAGAGTCTGATGACTGGGGCCTATACCTCAGAGGTAAGTCTCTTCTCTTGTGTGGTTCTTTTCAGATGAGACAGGGAGCCAGAGGTGCCTTGGATGCCTGAGGGGAAAACTTCTTGAAATATCCCTCCTTTCCTCAGGAATAGCAAGCCCAACCCTTTTCACCTGTGTCCCTCTGGTTATTTTTCTCAGGTTGTTTCAGAGCCGTTCTAATAGACATTGTTGGGGCTTCAGGCTTTTGCTGGATTCCCCCCCACCTCTATTTTCCTCCTCATATTCTCTACTATAATATACCATCTGAAATATCTGTAACAGTTTTCCTAAGGTTTAATTTGGCCCAAATACCTGTTTGCATAACTAATGGCAGACATCTGATGTAAAATGAGTGAGAAATCTATGTTTAAAATTATTTCTCCCTCTGTAATATTAAGGTGAATGTCAGTAAAATTATGGGGAGCTTCCCGTAGTCTATTTAGGAATGTACCAGAATTTCCTTCTCTCCCTATTCTATGTCAACCAATTTGGCATAATTTAAAGTCAGTGGGTGGGGCTGGGGTGTCATCCTAAGATGGCAGAGGAATAGGACTGGGAGACCAATTTCTCCCCCAAAAATCCAGCAAAAGAACATTTGAACGCTGAACAAAGTTCACAAAATAATTTCTGAACACTGACTTGAAGACATCAGGTACCCAGAAATGCTGCCAATTTTCTTCAAAATGAGGTAGGGCAGAATATAAAATAAAAGGAGTGTTAGCGATGGAGAGCCGTTCTGGCAAGGGAATCTTAAAGAGGAAAAAGTTTCCAAACACCAGGAAACCCTCTCTCCAGCGTGTCTGTCGGGAGTTTTGGAATCACAGAGGGCAATGCACCTAGGAAAAAAATACATACAGACATATATACATACATAAAACCCACAGGTTATATGCCTACGCCAGACACTTGCATCCATCACCAGGAAGAGGAGGCTGAATAGGGAGGAATGGGCTGCATTGCTTAGGATAAGGACCAGTCTCAAATGTCCTGAGGGCAATCTGAGGGGGTGAGAAGAGAAAGGGAGAGAGAACTATCCCGGAAAAGCGCTTACCTGAGATACTGCCTGGCCCACTCACAGAACAAAGGACTGAGCAAATACCAGAGGAGAATGTGCCGGATGTGGACCAGCCCATCCACCTCAGGAGGATGGGGCAGGAGGGTGGTAGCCAGAGCAAGAAAGGGGCAAACTCAGTCCCAGAGACAGCATTCCCTATCAAACCGTGGACAGTCTTCCAGTTGCTAACCAAGTATTCCTGGAATTCTAGACAGTTGACATCCACCAGGAGTGCCACAGCGAGAGATCAGTACCCCAGTAAAGACACAGCAGAGATGGTGCACACTGTTACCCAGTAAACCAAGAGGCTGGGACCGGGAAAGAGATAGGCGATCTCACTGCCAGGGAGAGGACACTAGCCAAACACCTGGTTGTCTGAGCTGTTCAGGACTGGGAAGTGTAACAACAACAACAAAAAAAGCCCAACTCAATCTGCAACTTTGGGTAGTAGCAGAAAACCTGGACCTGAGTGGCCTAGACCAGGAAAGTGCACGCAACTCGGGGCCCGCTCCCTGAAGAGTAATCTGGAGCCTGAGTAGTGTAGACTAGGAAAGCAAACAACGAAGAGCAGGGGCAAACCCAGGGTGTCCAAGGCACTGCAAGCACTCCCTACACACACCAATGATATTTGTTTGCAGTGTTCCTCCCTCCTCACAGCATGATTGAAAAAGTGAGCTTGAATAAGAGAACACTTCTCGCCCTTATGTTAGGGTGGAAATTAGACACTGAAGAGAGCAGCGAACAGAAGAAACCAAACAAACAGAAGGAACCACGTTGGAAGGGACAGATGAAACAGAATACCCCCTGTAGATAACAACAACTACACTGGAGGTGTACTTTAGATCTTGAGAACAAGATCTAAGCTGGAACAAGGAGCTATCTGAAACTGAACTGAGCCCACACTGTCTGAAACAGCTCCAGAGAGATGTATTTTTACTACTTTCATTTTTTTTTATTATTTTTTAAGTCCTCTGTACTGCCTTTATTTTTCATTTTTATAACATATTATTACCTTACCCATGCCAAAAAAGTAGAGGTTAGACCGTCAAAACTAAAATATTAAACAAAAACAAAAACCCCAAAATATACTTTTTTTTCTTTTGTTTTTTAATACTGAATTATTGTGAGTCCAACTTCTACTTTAGATTTTTGATCTTTCCTTTTTGGTAGTTATCAATATTTTACCTTTACGAAACTAATCTTAAGTACGCATTTTTATCTAGGAGTGTGATTACTGGCTTGATTACTCTCTCCTCCTTTTGATTCTCCTTTTTCTCCACCAGGTAGCCTCTATTTCCTCCCTCCACCTTCTCTTCTCTACCTAACTCTGATAATTTCTCTGTGTGTTCTGGGCTGTGGAGAAGATAGTAATACCTTGATCTATCCCTGTCTTGTTTATTTCCCTTTTTCTCAGCCATTTCACCTCTATCTCCTTCCTCCTTCTTCTCTTCTCCATATAACTCTGTGAGCCTCTCTGAGAGTTCCAGACTGTGGAGAGCACATAGAAAATAGGTTACTGATTCGATTGCTTTCTCCCCTTGTGATTCCCCCTCTCCGCCTTCTGGTCACTTCTATCTCCCTCCACCCTCTTCTCTTCTCCGTGTGATTCTGCAAACCTCTCTGGATGTCCCTCACTGTGGAGAGTCTTTTCATCAATAACCTAGAAGTTTTATCATTGGTGCTGTATGGATGTAGAAGTCTTGAGGCTACTGTAAGTATAAGACTCTAAACCAGAAGCAGGAGGCTTAAGCCCAAAACTTGAGAACAGCAAAGAACTCTCGACTTCAGGGAATATTAAATGATAAGAGATGATCCGAAAACCTCCATTCCTACACTGAAAGCAAAGATGACCCAAGAGTCACAAAGTTCCAGAGAAAGACATACCACACAAATTATCCAGCAACACAGGAAAATAGTGCTGAACTTCAATATACAGGCTTCCCATAGTCACTCCAATCGCATAGACATCTCAAATCTCACTACTGGATACTTCATTGCAATCCAGAGAGAAGAAACCCAGTTCCACCCATAAGAACACCGACACAAGCTCCACGAATCAGTAAATTAGCAGCAATCAAACACAAAGAACAGATATTAAAATCTCCATGGGAAAAACAACAAATAACACACAAGGGGATTCCCATAAGAATATCAACTGATCTTTCAATAGAAACTCTTCAGGTCAGGAAGAATGACAGGACATATTTAAAGTGATGAAAAAGAAAACCTACAACCAAAATTACTGTACCCAGGTAGGATCACATTCAAATATGAAGGAGAAATCAAAACCTTTACAGACAAGTAAAAGCTGAGAGAATTCAGCACCTCCAAACAAGCTCTTCAACAAATGCTAAAGGATCTTCCTTAGACAGGAAAAAGAAACGGTATATACACTCGAACCACAAACAACAAAGTAATTGGCAATAGGATACTAATATCAATAATTACCTTAAATGTAAATAGGTTGAATATCCCAAACAAAAGACAATCACTGGAAGAATGGATACAAAAGCAATACCACGATATATCCCCTCTACAAGAGACCCACTTCAAAATACGGGACATAAAATAGTGATCGAAAATGAAGGGCTGGAAAAACATATTACATGCAAATGGAGACCAAAAATATAAAAAAGCTGGAGTAGGAATACTCATATTAGATGAAATAGACTTTAAAATAAAGACTATGAACAGAGACTAAGAAGAACACTCTATCATGATCAAAGGATCACCCCAAGAAGAAGATCTAACAATGACAATCATATACGGACCCAACATAGGGCACTGGACTATGTAAGGCAAATGCTAACAAGTATGAAAGGGGAAATTAGCAATAACACAATAATAGTGGGAGACTTTAATATCCCACTCAAACCTATGGAAAGATCAACTAAACAGAAATTAACAAGGAAACACAAACTTTAAATGCCACCATTGACCAGTAGACCTAGTTGATACCTGTAGGATATTTCACTCAAAAACAATCAATTTCACCTTTCTCTCAAGAGCACATGGAATCTTCTCCAGGATAGATCATATCTTGGTCCATAAATCTAGCCTTGGTAAATTCAAAAACAATTAAAACCATTCCAATCATCCTTTCTGACCACAATGCAGTAATATTAGATCTCGATTACAGGAAAAAAAAAAAATGCCAACATATGGAGGCTTTTGAATAACTAAAAAATCACAGAGGAAAAAAAAAAAGAAAAATATGCATAGAAAGGAGTGAGAAATGAAAACCCAACAACCCAAAACCTATAAGACACTGTAAAAGCTGTGCTACGGGAAGGTTCATAACACCAGACTTACCTCAAGAAACAGGAGAAAACTCAACTGAATAACAGCACTTCACACTTAGTTCAGTTTAGTAGAGTTCAGTCGCTCAGTCATGTCCGACTCTTTGCGACATCATGAATCACAGCACGCCAGGCCTCCCTGTCCATGACCGACTCCCGGACTTCACTCAAACTCATGTCCATCAAGTCGGTGATGCCACCCAGGCATCTTATTCTCTGTCGTCCCCGTCTCCTCCCACCCTCAATCCCTCTCAGCATCAGACACTTCCAGTGAGTCAACTCTTCGCATGAGGTGGCCAAAGTATTGGAATTTCAGCTTTAGCATCAGTCCTTCCAATGCACACCCAGGATTGATCTCCTTTACAATGGACAGGTTGAATCTCTTTTCAGTCCAAAGGACTCTCAAGAGTCTTCTCCAGCAACGCAGTTCAAAAGCATCAATTCTTCAGCGATCAGCTTTCTTCACAGTCCAACTCTCACATCCATACATGACCACGGGAAAATATCATAGCCTTGACTAGACGGACATTGATTGGCTAACTAATGTCTCTGCTTTTTAATATGCTATCTACGTTGGTCATAACTTTCCTTCCAAGGAGTAAGCGTCTTTTAATTTCATGGCTGCAATCAGCATCTGCAGTGATTTTGGAGCTCCAAAAAATGAAATCAGACAGTGTTTCCACTGTTTCCCCATCTATTTCCCATAAAGTGATGGGACCAGATGCCATGATATTTGCTTTCTGAATGTTGAGCTTCAAGCCAACCTTTTCACTCTTCTCTTTCACTTTCATCAAGAGGCTTTTGAGTTCCTCTTCACTTTCTGCCATAAGGGTGTTGTCATCTGCATATCTGAGGTTATTGATATTTCTCCCAGCAATCTTGATTCCAGCTTGTGCTTCTTCCAGCCCAGCGTTCCTCATGATGTACTCTGCATATAAATTAAATAAGCAAGGTGACAATATACAGCCTTGACGTATTCCTTTTCCTATTTGGAACCAGTCTCTTGTTCCGTGTACATTTCTCACTGTTGCTTCCAGACCTGCATACAGGTTTCTCAAGAAGCAGGTCAGGTGGTCTGGTATTCCCATCACTTTCAGAATGTTCCAGAGTTTATTGTGATCGACACAGTTAAAGGCTTTGGCATAGTCAATGAAGCAGAAATAGATAATTTCCTGGAACTCTCTTGCTTTCTCCATGATCGAGCGGATGTTGGCAGTTTGATCTCTGGTTCCTCTGCCTTTTCTAAAACCTGCTTGAACATCTGGGAGTTCACGGTTCACATATTGCTGAAACCTGGCTGGGAGAATTTGGAGAATGACTTTACTAGTGTGTGAGATGAGTACAATTGTCCGGTAGTCTGAGCATTCTTTGGCATTCCTTTTCTTTGGGATTGGA
The DNA here is from genome assembly GCF_049115385.1 of Moschus berezovskii. NCBI lineage: Eukaryota > Metazoa > Chordata > Mammalia > Artiodactyla > Moschidae > Moschus > Moschus berezovskii. The sequence goes on from NC_142489.1 coordinate 23,708,048, forward strand.
ATGAAGACTGACATTTTCCAGTCCTGTGAACACTGCTGAGTTTTCCAAATTTGCTGGCATATTGAGTGCAGCACTTTCACAGCATCATCTTTCAGGATTTGAATTAACTCCATTGGAATTCCATCACCTCCACTAGCTTTGTTCGCAGTGATGCTCTCTAAGGCCCGCTTCGCTTCACATTCCATGATGCCTGGTTCCACGTGAGTGATCATACCATCGTGATTATCTTGGTCTTGAAGATCTTTTTTGTACAGTTCTTCTGTGTATTCGTGCCACCTCTTCTTAATATCTTCTACTTTTAGGTCCAAACAATTTCTGTCCTTTATCGAGCCCATCTTTGCATAAAATGTTCCCTTGATATCTCTAATTTCTTGTAAAGATCTCCTTTTTTTCCTATTCTGTTGTTCTCCTCTATTTCTTTGCATTGATTGCTGAGCAAGGCTTTCTTACTAGCTATTCTTTGGAACACTGCATTTAGATGCTTACATCTTTCCTTTTCTTTTTTTCTTTTCGCTTCTCTTCTTTTCACAGCTATTTGTAATGCCTCCTCAGACAGCCAATTTTCTTCTTTGCAATTTTTTTTCCATGGGGATGATCTTTTCCCTGTCTACTGTACAATGTCAAGAACCTCCGTCCAGAGTTCATCAGGCACTCTATCTATAAGATCTAGTCCCTTAAATCCATTTCTTACCTCCACTGTATACTCATAAGGGATTTGAATAAACTTCACCTCTAAAACAACTAGAAAAGGAATAAATTAACAACGCCAGGATTAATAGAAGGAAAGATACCTTAAAAATTGGGGCAGAAATTAAAAAAGAAAGAAAAGAGAACATAGAAAAAAAGAAAGAAGGAAAAGATGGTTCTTGAGAAGATAAAAGTGATAAACCATTAGCCAAGCTCATCAAGAAACAAAAGGGAAAAGTGAAATCAACAAAAATAGAAACAAAAATGGAGAAATCACAAATGACAACAGTGAAATACAAAGGATCATAAGAGAATATCAGCAACTATATACCAATAAAATGGACAACTTGGAAGAAATAAAAAATTTGTAGAAAAATCTAATTTTCCAAACATGAACCATGAATGAATAGAAAATCTTAATAGATCCACCACAAGCAAGGAAATTGAAACTGTAATCAGAAATCTTCCAGCAAACAAAAACCAAGGATCAGTCAAATTCACAGATGAATTCTCCCCAAAATGTAGATAACAGCTAACACCTATCTTACTCAAATTCTTGCAGAAAATTGAAGAGAAAGATAAATTTCCAAACTCATTCTATAAGGCCACAATCATCCTAATAATAAAACAAGACAAAATGAATAGTGAAGTCGCCTTGTCGTGTCCGACTCTTTACAATCCCATTGACTGTAGACCACCAGACTCCTCCTCCTCAACAAGTAAGGGAACAGGATAAATGCCCACCAACCCAAATAAAAGAGGAAGAGATAGGGAAACTACATGATAAAGAATTCCAAAAAAATGATACTGAAAATGATCCAAAATCTTGAAAACAAATGGAGCTTCAGTTCAGTTTAGTTCACTTTAGTCGCTCAGTCGTGTCCGACTCTCCGCAACCTCATGAATCACAGAACTCCAGGCCTCCCTGTCCATCACCAACTCCCAGAGTTCACTCAAACTCATGTCCACAGAGTTGGTGATGCCATCCAGCCATCTCATTCTCTGTCATCCCCTTCTCCTCCCACCCCCAAACTTTCCCAGCATCAGAGTCTTTTCCAGTGAGTCAACTCTTCGCATGAGGTGGCCAAAGTATTGGAGTTTCAGTTTTAGCATCAGTCCTTCCAATGAACAACCAGGACTGATTTCCTTTAGAATGGACAGGTTGAATCTCCTTGAAGTACAAGGGACTTTCAAGAGTCTTCTCCAACACCACACATCAAAAGCATCAATTCTTCGGCGATCAGCTATCTTCACAGTCCAAATCTCACATCCATACATGATCATGGGAAAACCATAGCCTTGACTAGACAGATCTTTGTTGGCAAAGTAATATCTCTGCTTTTTAATATACTATCAAGTTTGGTCATAACTTTCCTTCCAAGCAGTAAGCATCTTTTAATTCCATGGCTGCACTCAGCATCTGCAGTGATTTGGGAGCACAAAAAAATAAAATCGGACATTGTTTCCACTCTTTTTCCTTTACTTCCCATGAAGTGATGGGACCAGGTGCCATGATATTTGTTTTCTGAATGTTGAGCTTCAAGCCAACCTTTTCACTATCCTCTTTCACTTTCATCAAGAGGTTTTTGGGTTCCTCTTCACTTTCTGCCAAAAGTGTAGTGTCATCTGCATATCTGAGGTTATTGATATTTCTCCCAGCAATGTTGATTCCAGCTTGTGTTTCTTCCAACCCAGCGTTCCGCATGATGTACTCTGCATATAAGTTAAATAAGCAAGGTGACAATATACAGCCTTGACGTATTCCTTTTCCTACTTGGAAACAGTCTGTTGTTCCATGTACAGTTCTGACTGTTGCTTCCTGACCTGCATACAGGTTGCTCAAGAGGCAGGTCATGTGGTCTGTTATTCCCATCTCTTCCAGAATGTTCCACAGTTTATTGTGATCCACACAGTCAAAGGCTTTGGCGTAGTCAATGAAGCAGAAATTGATGTTTTTCTGGAACTCTCTTGCTTTCTCCATGATGCAGCGCATGTTGGCTATTTGATCTCTGTTTCCTCTACCTTTTCTGAAACCTGCTTGAACATCTGGGATTTCACGGTTCACATATTGCTGAAGCCTGGCTTGCAGAATTCTGGGCATGACTTTACTAGCGTGTGAGATGAGTGCAATTGTGCGGTAGTTTGAGCATTCTTTGGCATTCCCTTTCTATGGGATTGGAATGAAGACTAACCTCTTCAAGTGAACACTGTTGAATTTTCCAAATTTGCTGGCATATTGAGTGCAGCACTTTCACAGCATCATTTTTCAGGACTTGAAATAGCTCAACTGGAATTACATCACCTCCACTAGCTATATTCGTAGTGATGCTTTCTAAGGCCTACTTGACTTCACATTCCAAGATGTCTGGTTCTAGGTCAGTGATCACGTTAATCTGACTATCTTGGTCCTGAAGATCTTTTTTTGTACAATTATTCTGTGTATTCTTGCCACCTCTTCTTAATATCTTCTGCTTCTGTTAGGTCCATACCATTTCTGTCCTTTATCGAGCCCATCTTTGCATGAAATGTTCCCTTGGAATCTCTAATTTTCTTGAAGAGATCTCTTGTTTTTCGTATTCTTTTGTTTTCCTCTATGTCTTTGCATTGATCACTGAGGAAGGCTTTCTTACCTGGAGACAAGAATTGAGAAGATGCAAAAAAGGTTTAACAAGAAGAAATAAAAAGTGTCAATATACAATGAATAATACAGTAGATGAGATCAAAAACACTCTGGAGGGAACGAACAATAGTATAACGGAGGCAGAAGATAGGATAAGTGAGATAGAAAATAGAATGCTAGAAATAAATGAAACAGAGGGGAAAAAGGAAAAGCCAATTAAAAGAAATGATGACAATCTCAGTGACCTCTAGGACAATGTTAAACTCCTCAACATTCAAATCATACGAGTCCCAGAAGAAGAAGACAAAAAGAAAGACCATAAGGAAATACTTGAGGAGATAATAGTTGAAAACGTCCTTAAATGGGTAAGGAAATAATCACCCAAATCCAAGAAACCCAAAGAGTACCAAACAAGATAAAACCAAGGCAAAATATCCCAAGACATATAATAATCAAATTAACAAAGATCAAACACAAATAACAAATATTAAAAGCCGCAAGGGGAAAAAAAATAAAGTAACACTCAAGGGGATTCCCGTATGGATAACAGCTGATCTTTCAACAGAAATTCTTCAGGCCAGGAGGAATGGCAAGACATACTTAAAGTGTTGAGATAAAATAAGCTACAGTCCAGATTGGAGAAGGAAATGGCAAAGCACTCCAGTGCTCGTGCCTGAAGAATCCCAGGGACGGCGGAGCCTGGTGGGCTGCCATCTATGGGGTCACACAGAATTGGACACGACTGAAGTTAGTTAGCTGCAGTAACAGCCCAGATGACTGTACCCATCAAGGCTATCATTCAAATATGAAGGATAAATCAAAATCTTTTCAGACAAGCAAAAGTTGAGAGAATTCAGCATTACCACATCACCCCTAATGCTAAAGGACCTTCTCTAGACACAAAACACAGAAAGGGTGTATAAAATCGAACCCAGAACAATAAAGTAAATGGCAATGGGATCATACTTATCAATAATTACCTTAAATATAAATGGGTTGAATACCTCAACCAAAAGACAAATAGTGACTGAATAGAAACAAAAACAAGACCTTTATATATGTTGTCTACAGGAAACACACCTCGAAATGAGGGACACTTACAGACCAAAAGTGAAGGGCTGGAAAAAGATATTTCATGCAAGTAGAGATCAGAAGAACGCAGGAGAAGCAATATTCATATCAGATAAAATAGACTTTAAAACAAAGGCTGTGAAAAGAGACAAAGAAGTACACTACTTAATGATCAAATGATCAATCCAAGAAGATATAACAATTATCAATATATATGCACCCAACATAGAAGCACCACAATATGTAAGACAAATGCTAACAAGTATGAAACAGGAAGTTAACAATAACACAATGATAGCGGGAGACTTTAATACCCGACTCACACCTATGGATAGATCAACTAAACAGAAAATTAACATGGAAACCCAAAAGTTAAATGATACAATAGAGAGGCATGGGAAGATGGCAGAAGAATAGGAAGGGGCGACCACTTTCTCCCCAACAAAATCAGCAAAAGAACATTTGAATGCTGAGTAAATCCCACAAAAAAACTTCTGAATACTGGCAGAGGTCATCAGGCACTCAGAAAAGCAGCCCATAGTCTTCGAAAGAAGGTAGAAAATAGTATAAAAGATAAAAAGAGAGACAAAGGAGGGAGGGACAGAGCTCTGTCTTCGGAAGGGAGGCTTAAAAAAAAAGAAAGAGAGAGAAGTTTCCAAACACCAGGAAACACTGGCAAGTGGAAACTCAGAGGGCCATATAACTGGGAGACAAAAGACATAAATAATTAAAACTCACAGACTAAGTGCCCAGAGAAAACTCTCCGGGGAGAAGCGGCACACACGCCCGCATCCCCCACTAGCAGTCAGGGGCTAGGCAGGGAGGCCAGGGCGGCGGCACTTAGAGGGAGAACCAGGTTTGAACGCCCCAGCGCAGAGGGTGCGAACTTAAAATAGCGAAGGAGACGCTGCAGCTAAAAGGCAAAAACTCTGCTAAAAGCCCCAACCTAGGAATATTCCAGCCCTGCTCACAGAACAAAGCACTGAGCAGAACGAGCCGGCAGTGGGTGACCCAGCCCCCAGCCCCCACCAACACAGGCAGTGAGGACAGCCAGTGCTGGAAGGGGCAGCCTCAACCCAAGAGAGGCTTCCCAAAACAAGCTACAGGCAGGCTTCCTTGCTAACCAAGACTTCTTAGGTTTGGGCCTGTCCATACATGCCTGAGAAAGTGCACCAGTTGAAAACCCAGAAAACCGAGCGGCAGGGACCAGGAAGGTGATAAATCACTGCAACTGCGCTCGCCGAAAGACTGGTCACCTAAGCTGCTCGGACCAGGGAAGGCACAAAACGCAGGCCCAGCCAAGTCTGCGACTTTGTGGGGCATCCGAGGACCTGAACCTGAGCCTCTCAGACCTGGCAAGTGCATATAACCCAGCACTGGCTGCTGACGGCTCCCAGCAGGGCAACCTAGAGCATAAGCAGCATAAACAGGGAAAACACACATGCCTCAAGCGGGAGCATTCCCAGTGTAGCCAAGACACGGCCTGCACTCCCCACAGATGCCAGGGATATTTGTTAGCAGCGTTCCTTCATCCCCACAGCATGACTGAACAGGTGAGCCAGGAAAAAAAAAAAAAAAGTGTGCATCACTGCATCCTGATGTCAGGACGGGAATTAGACACTGAGGAGACCAGAAAACAAAAGAGCTTTTTCAACAGAAGGAACTACCTAGGAAGTTAACAGAGGGAGAAGCCTTGAGCCTACTACAAGAATAAGACTGCAAACCAGAGGCGGCGGCTTAAGTCCAAATTCTGAGAACACCAGAGATCTCCTGTTTTAGAGAACATTAATTGATAGGTACTCATCAAATGCCTCCATACATACACTGAAACCAGGAACCACCCAAGGGTCAACAAGTTTCAGTGAAAGACATACCACACAAATTCTTCAGCAACACAGAAGAATAGCCCTGAGCTTGAATATACAGGCTGCCCAAAGCCACTCCAAACCCATTGACACCTCAGATTCATTACTGGACACTATATTCACTCCAGAGAGAAGAAATCCAGCTTCACCCACCAGAACATCGACACAAGCCTCCTTAACCAGGGAACTTTGGCAAGTCACCCATCCAAACCCACACACAAAGAGGTAACTACATAATAAAGAGAACTCCACAAATGGCCAGAAGACGGAAAAGCCACCCTGAACACAGCAATATAAGCAAGATGAAGAGGCAGAGAAATACCCAGCAAGTGAAGGAACAGGATAAATGCCCACCAACACAAACAAAAGAGGAAGATATAAGGAACCTACTCAATAAAGAATTTCAAATTTTAACTGTGAAAATGATTCAAAATCTGGAAAGCGAAATGGAGGTACAGATAAATAAAGTGGAGAAAAGGATTGAGAAGATGCAAGAAATGTTTAATAAAAAATTATAGGAAATATAAAATTGTCAATATATAACGAATAATGCAATACATGAGATCAGAAACACTCTGGAGGGAACAAACAGTAGAATAACGGAGGCAGAAAACAGGATAAACGAGCTAGAAGATAGAATTGTAGAGATCAATGAAACAGAGACGGAAAAAGAAAAAAGAATTAAAATAAATGAAGACAATAATAGAGATATATGGGACAATAGTAAACGCCCCAACATTCGAATCATAGGAGTCCCAGAAAAGAAGAGAAAAAAAAAAAGACCATGAGAGAATACATGAGGAGATAATAGCTGAAATTTTCCATAAAATGCGGAAGGAAATAATCACCAAAGTCCAAGAAACCCAGAGAGTCCCCAAAAGGATAAACCCAAGGCGAAATACTATAAGGCACATATTAATCAAATGTACAAAGATCACACACAAAGAACAAATATTAAAAACAGTAAGGGAAAACCAACAAATAACTCACAAGGGGATCCCCGTAAGGATAATAGCTGGCCTTTCAGCAGAAACTCTTCAGGCCAGGAGGGAATGCCAAGACATACTTAAAGTGATGATAGAAAATAACCTACAGCCCAGATTCCTATACCCAGCAAGGATCTCATTCAAATATGAATGAGAAATCAAAAGCTTTACGGACAAACAAAAGCTGAAAGAATTCAGCATTACAAAACCAGCTCTACAACAAATACTATAGGATCTCCGCTAGACAGGAAACACAGAAAGGGTGTATAATCTCGAACCCAAAACAATAAAGAAAATGGCAATGGGATCGTACTTATCAATAATCACCTTAAACATAAATGGGTTGAATGCCCCAACCAAAAGACAAAGGCTGGCTCAATGGATAAAAAAACAAGACTCCCATATATGTTGTCTACAAGAGACCCACCTCAAAAAGAGGGACACATACAGACTGAAAGTGAAGGGCTGGAAGAAGATATCCCATGCAAATAGAGACCAAAAGAAAGCAGGAGTAGCAATACTCATATCAGATAAAGTATACTTTAAAACAAAGGCTGTGAAAAGAGACAAAGAAGGAAACTGCATAATGATCAAAGGATTAATCCAAGAAAAGATATACCAATTAAAAGTGTTTCTGCACCCAACATAGGAGCAACGCAATATGTAAGACAATTACTAACAAGTATGAAAGGGGAAATTAACAATAACATAATAATAGTGGGAGACACTTTAATACCCCACTCACACCTATGGATAGATCAACTAAACAGAAAATTAACAAGGAAACACAAACTTTAAATGATATAAGAGACCAGTTACCTAATAGTTCTCATTAGGACATTTCACTCTGAAACAATGAATTTCAGGATTTCTCAAGTGCACACGGAACCTTTTCCAGGAGAGATCACATCCTTAGCGATAAATCTAGCCTAGGTAAATCCAAAAAAATTGAAATCATTCCAAGCATATTTTCTGACCACAATGCAGTAACATTAGATCTCAATTACAGGAGAAAAATTATTAACAATACAAACATATGGATGCTGAATAACACGCTGCTGAATAATGAACAAATCATAGAAGAAATCAAAAAAGAAATCAAAATATTCATAGAAATGAATGAAAATGAAAACAAAAACAACCCAAAACCTCTGGGACACTGTAAAAACAGTGTTAAGGGGGAAGTTCATAGCAATAGAGGCACACCTCAAGAAACAAGAAAACGTCAACTAAATAAACTAACTCTACATCTAAAGAAATTAGAAAAGGAAGAAATGAAGAACCCCAGGTTTAGTAGAAGGAAAGAAATCGTAAAAATTAAGACAGAGATAAATGCAAAAGAAATAAAAGAGACCATAGCAAAAATCAACAAAGCCAAACTGACAAACTACTAGCCAGACTCATCAAAAAACAAAGGGATAAGAAAAAAATCAATAAAATTTAAAATGAAAGTGGAAAGATCTCAACTGAAAACACAGAAATGCAAAGGATTATTAGAGAATACTATCAGCAATTATATGGTAAGAAAATGAATAACGTGGAAGAAATGGACAAATTCCTAGAAATGTACACCTTGTCAAAACTGAACCAGAAAGAAATAGAAAATCTGAACAGACCCATAACAAACACGGAACTAGAAGTTGTAATCAGAAGTTTTCCAGCAAACAAAAGCCCAGGGCCAGAGGGCTTCACAGCTGAATTCTACCAAAAATTTAGAGAAGAGCTAACACTTATTCTACTCAAAATCTTCCAGAAAATTGCTGAGGAAGGGAAACTTCCAAACTCATTCTATGAGGCCACCATCACACTAATCCCAAAATCTGGTAAAGATCCCACAAAATAAAAGAAAACTACAGGCCAATATCACTGATGAACATAGATGCAAAAATCCTTAACAAAATTCTAGAAATCAGAATCCAACAACACATTAGGAAGATCATATATCATGACGAATTGGGCTTTATCCCAGGAATTCAAGGATTCTTCAATAACGGCAAATCAATCAACATAATATATCACATAACAAACTGAAAAATAAAAATCATATGATTATCTCAATAGATGCAGAGAAAGCATTAAACATAATACAACATCCATTTATGATAAAAACCCTCAAGAAAGTGGGAATAGAAGGGAAATAACTCGACATAATAAAAGCTATATATGACAAACCCACAGCAAACATTATCCTCAATCGTTAGAAACTGAAAGCATTTCACTAAGGTCAGGAACAAGACAAGGGTGCCCACTCTTACCATTACTACTCAACATAGTTATGGAAGTTTTGGTTACAGCAATCAGAGCAGAAAAACATGAAAGAAATACAAATTGGCAAAGAAGAAGTCAAATTTCACTATTCGCTGACGACATGATCCTCTAAACAGAAAACCCTAAAGACTCTACCAGAAAACTACTAGAGCTAATCAATGAGTACAGTAAAGTTGCAGGATATAAAATCAACACACAGAAATCCCTTGCATTCCTATACACTAATAATGAGAAAATAGAAAGAGAACTTAAAGAAACTATTCCATTCATTGTTGCAATGAAAAGAATTAAATACTTAGCAATATAGCTACCTAAGGAAACAAAAGACTTGTACATAGAAAACTATAAAATATTAGTGAAATTAATCAAAGAGGACACTAATAGATGGAGAAATATACCGTGTTCGTGGATTGGAAGAATAAATATTGTAAAAATGAGTATACTACCCAAAGTAATTTATACATTCAACGCAATCCCTATCCAGCTACCAACGATATTTTTCACAGAACTAGAACAAATAATCTCATAGTTTGTATACAAACACAAAAAACCTCGAATAGCAAAAGCAATCTTGAAGAAGAAGAATGGAACTGGGGGAATTAACCTGCTGGACTTCGGGCTCTACTACAAAGTCACAGTCATCAATACAGTATGGTATTTGCATAAAGACAGAAATATAGATCAATGGAACAAAATCGAAAGCTCAGACATAAATCCACACACCTATGGACACCTTACCTTTGACAAGGAGGCAAGAATATAAAATGGAGAAAAGACAGTCTCTTTAACTAGTGGTTCTGGGAAAACTGGTCAGCCACTTGTAAAATAATGAAACTAGAACACTTCCTAACACCATACACCAAAATAAACTCAAAATGTATTAGAGAGCTAAATGTAAGACCAGATTCTATAAAACTCCTAGAGGAGAACGTAGGCAAAACACTCTCCGACATAAATCACAGCAGGATCCTCCATGACCCACCTCCCAGAATATTGGAAATAAAAGGAAAAATAAACAAATGGGACCTAATTAAAATCAATAGCTTGTGCACACCAAAGGAAACCATAAGCAAGGTGAAAAGACAGGCTTCAGAATGGGAGAAAATAAAAGCAAATGAAGTCTCCAAAATATACAAGCAGCTCCTGCAGCTCAATTCTAGAAAAATAAATGACCAAATCAAAAAATGGGCCCAAGAAGCAAACAGACATTTCTCCAAGAAGACATAAAGATGACTAATAAACACATGAAAAAATGCTCAACATCCCTCATCTGAGAAATGCCAATCAAAACAATAATGAGATACCAATTCACACCAGTCACAATGGATGTTATCAAAAAAGTCTACATGCAATGAATTCTGGAGAGGGTGTGGAGAAAAGGGAACCCTCTTACACTTTTGTTGGGAATGCAAACTAGTACAGCCACTATGGAGAACAGTGTGGAGATTCCTCGAAAAACTGATAATAGAACTGCCTTGTGATCCAGCAATCGCACTTCTGGGCATACACACTGAGGAACCCAGAATTGAAAGAGACACATGTACTCCAATGTTCATTGCAGCACTGTTTATAATAGCTGGGACATGGAAGCAACCTAAATGTCCATCTGCAGATGAATGGATAAGAAAGCTTTGGTACATATCCACAATGGAGTATTTTTTAACGGTCAAAAAGAATGCATTTGAATTAGTTCTAATGAGGTGGATGAAATTGGAGCCTATTATACAGAATGAAGTAAGCCAGAAAGAAAAACATCAATACACTGTACTAACCCATATATATAGAATTTAGAAAGATAGTAACCTCAACCCTGTATATGACTTGGAGGGAGGATATGGGGAAGATGGAGGTGGGGGTTCAAGAAAGGGAACACATGTACACCCAGGGAGGATTTGTGTCAATGTATGGCAAAACCAACCAATATGTTAATGTAAGGTATTTTGCTTCCAATAAAATAAAATAAATAAACAAAACAATGAATTTTAAAAAAAATGATACAATAGACCAGTTAGACCTAATTGATATCTATAAGACATTTCACCCCGAAACAATGAATTTCACATTTTTCTCGAGAGCACATGGAATTTCTCCAGGGTAGATCATGTCTCGGTCCATAGATCTAGCCTTAGTAAATTAAAAAATAAAATGAAATCATCCCCAGCATCTTTTCTGACCACAATGTAGAAAGCTTAGATATCAATAACAGGAGAAAAACTATTAAAAATGCCAACATATGGACACTGAACAACATACTGCTGAGTATGCAACAAATCACAGAAGAAATCAAAAAAGAAATCAAAATACGCATCAGTTCACTTCAGTCGCTCAGTCGTGTCCAACTCTCCACGACCCCAAGAATCACAGCACGCCAGGCCTCCCTGTCCATCACCAAATCCTGGAAATCACTCAAACTCACGTCCACAGAATCAGTGATGCCATCCAGCCATCTCATTCTCGGTCGTCCCCTTCTCCTCCCGCCCCCAAACTTTCCCAGCATCAGAGTCTTTTCCAGTCAGTCAATTCTTCGCATGAGGTGGCCAAAGTATTGCAGCTTCAGCTTTAACATCAGTCCTTCCAATGAACACCCAGGATCGATCTCCCTTAGAATGGACTGGTTGGATCTCCTTGGGGTACAAGGGACTCTCAAGAGTCTTCTCCAACACCACAGTTCAAAAGCATCAATTCTTCGGCTATCAGCTTTCTTCACAGTCCAACTCTCACATCCATACATCACCAAGGGAAAAACAATAGCCTTGACTAGACAGGCCATTGTTGGCAAAGTAATGTCTCTGCTTTTTAATATATTATCAAGGTTGGCCATAACTTTCTTTCCAAGGAGTAAGCGTCTTCTAATTTCATGGCTGCAATCAGCATCTGCAGTGATTTTGGAGCCCCCAAAAATAAAGTCTGACACTGTTTCCACTGTTTTTCCATTTCCCATGGCGTGATGGGACCAGATGCCATGATCTTTGTTTTCTGAATGTTGAGCTTCTAGCCAATCTTTTCACTCTCCTCTTTCATTTTCAACAAGAGGCTTTTGAGTTCCTCTTCACTTTCTGCTTTAAGGGTAGTGTCATCTGCATATCTGAGATTATTGATACGCATAGAAAGGAATAAAAATGAAAACACAAAACTACAAACCTGTGGGACACTGTAAAAGCAGTGCTAAGAGGAAGGTTATTAGCAAACTATGCATACCTCAAGAAACAAGAACAAAATCAACGAAATAACCTAATTCAACACCTAAAGTAAGTATTAAAGGAAGAAATGAAAAACCCCAGGGCTAGTAGAAGGAAAGAAATCTTAAAAATTAGAGAAGTAAATGCAAAAGAAACAAAAGAGACCACAGCAAAAATCAACAAAGCCAAAAGCTGGTTCTTTGAGAGGGTACATAAAATTGACAAACCACTAGCCAGACTCATCACGAAGTAAAAGGAGAGATTTCAAATCAATAAAAATAGAAATGTAAATGTAGAGATCACAACAGACAACACAGAAATGCAAAAGATCACAAGAGACTACTATTAGCAATTATATGCCAATAATATGGCCAACTTGGAAGAAGTGGACAAATTCTTAGAAAAGTACAACTTTCCAAAACTGAACCAGGAAGAAATAGAAAATTTCAACAGACCCATCACAAGCACGGGAATTGAAACTGTAATCAGAAATCTTTCAGCAAACCAAAGACCAGGTCCAGATGCTTTCACAGCTGAATTCTACCAAAAATTTAGAGAAGAGCCAATAACTATCCCACTCAAACTCTTCCAGACAACTGCAGAAGGTAAACTTCCAAACTAATTATGTGAGGTCAATATCACCCTAACACCAAAACCTGAAAAAAACGCCGCAAAAAAAGAAAACTACAGGCCAATATCACTGATGAACATAGATGCAAAAATCATAAACAAATTTCTAACAATCAGAATCCAACAACACATTAAAAAGATCATACAGCATGACCAAGTGGTTTTTATCCCAGGAATGCAAGGAGTCTTCAATATCCGCAAATCAATCAATGTAATACACAACATTAACAAACTGAAAAAAAAATGCATATGATTATTTCAGTAGATGCAGAGAAAGGCTTTGGTAAAATTCAACATCCATTTATGATACAACCCCAGTTGAAGGCGGGAATAGAAGGAACGTACTTCAACATAATAAAAGCTATATATGACAAACACATAGCAAATACTATCAATTTTTAAAAATTGAAAGCATTTCCCTTAATGTCAAGGAAAAGACAAGGGTACCCAGTCTCACCACTACTATTCAATATAGTTCTGGAAATTTTGGCCACAGCAATCAGAGCATAAAAAGACATAAAAGGAATCCAAATTAGAAAAGAAGCAGTAAAACTCTCAGTGCTCACCGATGACATGATCCTCTACACAGAAAACCCTAAAGATTGTTCCAGAAAACTACTAGAGCTAATCAATGAATACAGTAAAGTTGCAGAATATAAAATCAACACAGAGAAATCCCTTGCATTCCTGTACACTAATAAAGAGAAGATAGAGAGAGAAATTAAGGAAACTATTCCATTCACTGTTGCAACGAAGAAAAATAAAATGCTTAGGGACATATCAACCTAAAGAAACAAAAGACCTATATATAGAAAACTATAAAACACTGGTGAAAGAAATCAAAGAAAACACTAATAGATGGAGACATATACTGTGTTTGTGGATTAGAAGAATAAATATTGTGAAAATGGGTATACTACTCAAAGTAATGTATGCATTCAATGCAATCCCTATCAAGCTACCAACAGTATTTTCACAGAGCTAATTCAAATAGTTTCACAATTTGTGTAGAAATACAAAAAAAAAAAAAAAAAAGAACTCAAATAGGCAAAACAATCTTGAGAAAGAAGAATGGAATTGGGGAAATCAACCTGCCGGACTTCAGGGTCTACTACAAAGCCACCCTCATCATGAATGTATGGTACTGGCACAGAGACATAAATAGAGATGAACGGAACAAAATAGAAAGCCCAGATATAATGCCACGCACCAATGGACACCTTATTCTTGACAAAGGAAGCATAATTTTCAATGGAGAAGACAATATCCTTAACAAGTGGAGCTGGGAAAACTGGTCAACCCCTTGTAAAAGAACAAAACTATAATGCTTGCTAATACCACACACAAAGATAAACTCAAAATGGATTAAAGATCTAAATGTAAGACCAAAAAATATAAAACACCTAGAGGAGAATATAGGCAAGACATTCTCTGACATAAATCACAGCAGGATCCTCCATTACCCACCTCCCAGAATAATGGAAATTAAAGCAAAAATAAAAAAATGGGACCTAATTAAAAATAAAAGCTTCTGTACAGCAGAGGAAAATATAAGCAAGGTGAAAAGAAAGACTTCAGAATGGGAGAAAATTATAGCAAATGAAACAACTGACAATTAATCTCAAAAATACACAAGCAACACCTACAGCTCAGTTCTAGAAAAATAACTCAACCAAACAATGGGCCAAAGAACTTAGCAGACATTTCTCCAAAAAAGTCATACAGATGGCTAACAAATACATGAAAAATGTTCAGCATTATTCATAAGCAGAGAACTGCAACTCAAAACCACAATGAGGTAGCATTTCAAGCCAGTCAGAATGGCTGCTATCCAAAAGTCTAGAAGCAATAAATGCTGGAGACGGTTTAGAGAAAAGGGAACTCTCTTATGTTGTTGGTGGAAATGCGAACTCTACAGGCACTTATGAGAAGAGTGTAGGTATTCCTTAAAAAACTAGAAAAATAACTTCCATGCAACCCAGGAATCCCACTGCTTTGCATACAGACCAAGGAAACCAGAATTGAAAGGGACACGTGTATCACAATATTCATCACAGAACTGTTTATAATAGCCAGGACATGGAAGAAACCTAGATGTCTATCAGCAGATGGATGGATAAGGAAGCGGTGGTCCATATATACAATGGAATATTATTCAGGCGTTAAAAAAGAATATATGTGAATCAGTTGTAATGAGGTGGATGAAACTGGAGCCTATTATACAGAGTAAAGTAAGCCAGAAAGAAAAACACCAATGCAGTATACTAACGAATACATATGAGATTTAGAAAGATAGTAATGATAACCCTGTATGCAAGACAGCAAAAGAGACACAGATTTATATAACAGTCTTTTGGACTCTGTGGGAGAGGGCAAGGTTGGAATGATTTGGGAGAATGGCATTGAAACATGTATATTATCATATGTGAAACGAATCACCAGTCCAGGTTTGATGCATGATACAGACTGCTTGGACATGGTGCCCTGGAATGACCCAGAGGGATGATATAGGGGAGGGAGGTGGGAAGAGGGTTCAAGATGGGGAACACATGTACACCTCTGGCAGATTCATGTCAATGTATGGCAAAACCAATGCAATACTGTAATCAGCCTCCAATTAAAATAAATAAACACATACATAAATAAAATATGTTTTTTAAGAAAACGTCTGTGGCAGGTTTGTACCCCATTACTGATCTTCTTTAGTGAAACTGTATTGACAAGGTATTGTTTGGAAGACGGAGAACCAAAAAGCACTTTCATCAGTGTTTTATAATTTTCTATATATAGTTGTATTGTTTCTTTAGGTAGGTATATTACTCAGCTGTTTGTTTTTTTTTCTTTTTTGTTGCAATGGTGAATTGAATGTTTCCTTAATTTTTCTTTCTTTTTTCTCACTATTAATGTATAGGAATTAAAGGGATTTTTGTATGCTAATTTTATATCCTACAACTTTACTATATTCATTGATTATCAGTAGTAATTTTCTGGTAGAGTCTTTAGGGTTTTCTATATAAAGGAGCATGTCATCTGCAAACAGTGATAGTTTTACTTCTTGTTTCCCAGTCTGCATTCCTAGTATTTCATTTTCAGCTCTGATCGCTGTTCCCAAAATTTCAAAACTATGGTGAATAGTAGTGGTGAGACACCCTTGCCTTGTTCCTGACTTCAGGAAAATGCTTTCAATTTTTCACCATTGAGGATAATGTTTACTGCGGGTTTGTCAAATATAGCTTTTATTATGTTGAGGTATGTTCCTTCTATCCCTGCTTTCTGGAGGGTTTTTATCATGAATGGAGGTTGAATTTTGCCAAAGGCTTTTTCTCAGTCTATGGAGATAATCATATGCTTTTTATCTTTCAGTTTGCTAATGTGGTGTGTTATGCTGATTGATTTGCAGATATTAAGGAATTCTTGCATTCCTGGAATAAATCCCACTTGGTCATGATGTATGAACTTTTTAACATGTTGTTGGATTCTGTTGGCTAGAATTTTGTTAAGGGTAGATGTATCAATATTCATCAGTGTTATTGGCCTGCAGTTTGTATGTTTGTGAGTGTGTGTGTGGCATCTTTGTCTGATTTTGGAGAAGGAAATAGCAACCCAGTCCAGTACTTTTGCTTGAACAATCCCTTGGATGAGGAGTCTGGTAGTCTACAGTCAATGGGGTTGTAGAGTCCGACACGACTAAACGACTTCAATCTTCATTTTGTCTGGTTTTGGCATTAGGATGATTGTGGCCTTACAGAATGAGTTTGGAAATTTACCTTCCTCTTCAATTTTCTGGAAAAATTTGAGTAAGATAGGTGCTAGTTGTTATCTACATTTTTGGGAGATTTCCTGTGAATCCGTCTGGTCCTTGGCTTTTGTTTGCAGGAAGATTTCTTATTACAGTTTCAATTTCCTTGCTTGTGGTGGATATGTTAAAATTTTCTATTTATTCCTGGATCATGTTTGTAAAGTTAGACTTTTCTAAGAGTTTATCCATTTCTTCCAAGTTGTCATTTTATTGGTATATGGTTGCTGATAGTCTTATGATCCATCTTATTTCTGTGTTGTCTTTTATGATTTCTCTATTTTTGTTTCTAATTTTGTTGATTTGATTCTTGTCCCTTTGTTTCTTGATGAGCTTGGCTAATGGTTTGTCAGTTTTATTTATCTTCTCAAAGGACCAACTTTTACTATATATTGTTTCCCATGGTCTCTTTTCTTTCTTTTGTATTTATTTCTGCCCTAAATTTTAAGGTTTCTTTCCTTCTACTAACCGTGGGTTTCTTCACTTCTTCCTTTTCTAGTTGTTTTAGGTGTGGAGTTAGGTTATTCAGTTGACTTTTCTCTTGTTTCTTGAGGTAAGTTTGTAGTGTTATGAACCTTCCCTTAACACTGTTTTTACAGTGTCCTATAGGTTTGGGGTTGTTGTGTTTGCATTTTTCACTCGTTTCTATGTATATTTTTCCCTTTTAATTTCCTCTGTGACTCTTGGTTACTCAGAAGCCTGTTGTTTAGCCTCCATATATTGGCATTTTTAATTGATTTTTTTCCTATAATTGAGATCTAATCTTACTGCACTGTGGTAAAAATTGATGATTGGAATGATTTCAATTATTTTTTAATTTACCAAGGCTAGATTTATGGGCCAGGATATGATCTATCCTGGAGAAGTATCAATGTGCAGTTGATAAAAAGGTGAAATTAATTGTTTTAGAGTGAATTGTCCTATGGATATCAACTCTGTCTACTGGTCCAATGTGTCATTTAAAGTTTGTGTTTCCTTGATAATTTTCTGTTTATTTGATATATCCATAGGATTGAGTGGGTTATTAATGTCTCCCACTATTATTGTGTTATTGTTAATTTCCCTTTTGATACTTGTTAGCATTTGCCTTACATATTGCAGTGTCCTATGTTGGGTGCGTATATATTTATAATTGTTATATCTTCTTCTTGGAGTGATCCTTAGATCATTATGTAGTATCCTTCTTTGTCTCTGTTCACAGCCTTTATTTGAAATCTATTTCATGAGTATTGCTACTAGTGTTTTTTGTTTTTTTTTTCGTCCACATTTGCTTAAAATGTTTTTCCAGATCTTCACTTTCGGTCATTTTTATGTGTCCCTTGTTTTGAGGTGGGTCTCTTCCAGACAGCATATATTGTGGTATTGCTTTTGCATCCATTCAGCCAGTCATTGTCTTTTGCTTGGGATATTCAACCCAATTACATTTAAGGCAATTATTGATAAGTAGTATCCCATTGCCAATTACTTTGTTCTTTAGGGTTTGAATTTATATACCCTTTCTGTGTTTCCTATCTAGGGAAGATTCTTTAGCATTTGTTGAAGAGCTTGTTTGGAGGTGCTGAATTTTCTCAGCTTTTACTTGTCTGTAAAGCTTTTGATTTCTCCTTCATATTTCAATATGATCCTTCCTGGGTACAGTAATCTGGGTTGTAGGTTTTCTCTTTCATCTCTTTAAATATGCCCTGCCATTCCCTTCGGACCTGAAGAGTTTCTATTGAAAGACCAGTTGTTCTTATGGGAATCCCCTTGTGTGTTATTCATTGTTTTACCCTTGGAGGTTTTAATAGCTGTTCTTTGTGATTGATCGTTTTTAATTTACTCATTCGTGGAGCTTGTGTCGGTGTTCTTATGGGTGGAACTGGGTTTCTTCTCTCTGGATTGCAATGAAGTGCCCAGTAGTGAGTTTTGAGATGTCTATGGGATTGGTGTGACTTTGGGAAGCCTGTATATTTAAGCTCAGCACTATGTTCCTGTGTTGCTGTATAATTTATGTGGTATGTCTTTCTCTGGAACTTGTTGGCTCGTGGGTGATCCTTGCTCTTAGTGTAGGTATGGAGGCTTCGGATGATCTCTTTATCAGTTAATGTTCCCTGAAGTCAGGAGTTCTCTGGTGTTCTCAGGTTTTGGGCTTAAGCCTCCTGTTTCTGGTTTACAGTCTTATTCTCAGAGTAGCATCAAGACTTCTACCTCCAAACAGCATCAATGATAAAACTTCTAGGTTAACGATGAAAAGACTCTCTACAGTGAGGCACACCCAGAGAAGTTTGAAGAATTACATGGAGAAGAGAAGAAGGAGGAGGGAGATCGAGGTGATCAAAAGGTTGGGAGGGGGAATCACAAGGGGAAAGAGCAATCGAGCCAGTAAACGATTCCCTATGTGCTCTCCACAGTGTGGAACCCTCAGAGAGGCTCACAGAGTTATATGGAGAAGAGAAGATGGAGGAAAGAGATAGAGGTGAAATGGAGGAGAAAAGGGGGAATCAAAAGAAGAGAGATAGATCAAGGTAGTACTATCTTCTCCAGAGCCTAGAACACACAGAGAATTTCACAGAGTTGGGTAGAGAAGAGAAGGTGGAAGGAAGAAATAGAGGCGACCTGGTGTAGAAAAAGGAGAGTCCAAAGGGGAGAGAATAATCAAGTCAGTAATCACACTATTAGATAAAAATGGGTACTTAAGATTAGATTCATAAAGGTAAAAAATTGATAACAACTACCAAAAAGCAAAGATTAAAAATCTAAATTAGAAGTTGGACTCTCAAAAATACAATATTAAAGCAAAACAAAACAAAAAAATATACTTTTGGGGATTTTGCATTTGTTTTTGTTTAATGTTGTAGTTTTGATGGTCTAACCTCTACTTTTTGGTTTGGGTAATGTAATAATATGTTATAAAAATGAAAATTATAGGCAGAATAGAGATCTTTAAAAATAAAAATAAAATGATTGTAGTAAAAATAATTCTAGGAATTCCTCTGGAGCTGTTGCAGAGAATGTGGGCTCAGTTCAGTTTCAGATAGTTCATTTTTCCAGCTTAGACGATATAAGGCCCGTCCAGTGTAGTTGCTGTTATCTACAGCGTTTATTCTGTTTCACCTGTCACTTCAAACGTGGTTCCTTCTGTTAGGTTGGTTTCTTCTGTTCGCTGGTCTCTTCAGTGTCTAATTTCCACCTTAACATAAGGGCGAGATGTGGGCTCTTATTTAGTCTCACTTTTTCAATCATGCTGTGTGGAGGGAGGAACACTGCAAATAAATATCACTAGCGTGTGGGGGGAGTTCTCGCAGTGTCTTGGACACCCTGTGTTTGCCCTTGCTTTTGGTGTGTGAGATTTCCCAGTCTGCACTGCTCAGTCTCCAGATAACCCTGCAGGGAGCAGGCCCCGAATTGATTGCACTTTCCTGAACTAGGTCACTCATGTTCAGGTTCTCTGTTACTCCCCAAAGACGCAGACTCAGTTGGATTTTTCTTTGTACCCTTCCCATTTCTGAACAGGTCAGCCAACCAGGTGCTTGGCGAGTGTGCACTCCCTGGGCAGTGAGTGCGTCTTATCACTTCCTGTGTCCCAAATGCTTGGTTTACTGGGTGATAGACTGAACCATTTCTCGTGTGGCATGTGTCTCCACTGGGGAGATGATCTATAGCTGGCACCCTCCCAATAGATGTCAACTGTCCAGAATCCCAGGAAGCCTTGCTTAGCAACTGAAAGCCTGTTCGCCGTTTGACAGGGAATGCTTTCTCTGGGATCGAGTTTGCCCCTTTCTTATTCTGGCTTCCACCCGCCTTCCTCTTGCAGTTGATGGACTGTCCACATCCTACTAACTTTCTACTGGTATTCGCTCAGTCCTTTGTACTATGAGCTTGCCCGGCAGTACCTTCAGGTCAGTTCAGTTCAGTCGCTCAGTTGAGTCCGACTCTTTGCAACCCCATGAATCACAGCACCCGAGGCCTCCCTGTCCATCATCAACTCCCGGACTTCATTCAAACTTATGCCCATCGAGTTGGTGATGCAATCCAGACATCTCATTCTCTGTCCTCCCAATCTCCTTATGCCCCCAATCCATCCCAGCATCAGAGTCTTTTCCCGTGAGTCAACTCATTGCATGTGGAGGCCAAAATATTGAAGTTTCAGCTTAGGCATCAGTCCTTCCAATGAACACCGAAGATTGATCTTTAGAATGGACTGGATAGATCTCCTTTCAGTTCAAGGAACTCTCAATAGTCTTCTCCAACAAGACAGTTCAAAAGCATCAATTCTTCAGCGATCAGCTTTCTTCACAGTCCAACTCTCACATCCATACATGACCACTGGAAAAACCATAGCCTTGACTATGACTACAAACCTGGGCCTTGGTTGGCAATGTGATGTCTCTGCTTTTTAATATATTATCTAGGTTGGTCATAACTTTCTTTCCAAGGAGTAAGCGTCTTTTAATTTCATGGATGCAATCAGCGTCCGCAGTGATTTTGCAGCCCAAGAAACTAAAGTCTGACACTGTTTCCACTGTTTCCCCATCTATTACTCATGAAGTGATGGGACAAGATGCCACGATCTTTGTTTTCTGAATGTTGAGCTTCAAACCAACCTTTTCACTCTCCTCTTTTACTTTCGTCAAGAGGCATTTTAGTTCCTCTTCACTTTCTGCCATTAGGGTGGTGTCATCTGCATATCTGAGGTTATTGATACTTCTCCCAGCAATCTTGATTCCAGCTTGTGCTTCTTCCAGCGCTGTGTTCCTCATGATGTACTCTGCATATAATTTAAATTAGCATGGTGACAATTAGGTTATTTATATTTCTCTTGGCAATCTTGATTCCAGCTTGAGCTTCTTCTAGTGCTGCGTTCCTCGTGATGTACACTGCATATAAGTTAACTAGCATAGTGACAATTTACAACCTTGACGTACTCCCTTTCCTGTTTTGAACCAGTCTGTTTTTTCGTGTAGAGTTCTGTTTCTTCCTGACTTGCATATAGGTTTCTCAAGAAGCAGGTCAGGTGGTCTGGTATTCCCATCTCTTTCAGAATGTTCCACAGTTTATTGTGATGCACACAGTCAAAGGCTCTGGCATAGTCAGTGAAGCAGAAATAAAAGTTTTTCTGGAATTCTCTTGCTTTCTCCATGATCCAGTGGAAGTGGCAATGTGAACTTTGGTGCCTCAGCCTTTTCGAAAACCTGCTTGAACATCTGGAAGTTCACGGTACACATATTGCTGAAGCCTGGCTTGGAGAATTTTGAGCATGAATTTATTAGTGTGTGAGATGAGTGCAATTGGTGTGGTCGTTTGATCACTCTTTGGCATTGCCTTTCTTTGGGACTGAAATGAAGACTGACCTTTTCCAGTCCAGTGGCCACTGCTGAGTATTCCAAATTTCCTTGCATATTGAGTGCAGCACTTTCACAGCATCGTCTCCAGGATTTGAAATAGCTCAACTGGAATTCCATCACCTACACTAGCTTTGTTTGTAGTGATGCTTTCTAAGGCCCACTTGACTTCACTTTCCATAATGTCTGGCTCCAGGTGAGTGATTACGCCATTTTGATTATCTTGGTCTTAAAGATCTTTTGTGTACAGTTCTTCTGTGTATCCTTGCCACCTCTTCTTAATATCTTCTGCTTTTCTTATATCCACACCATTTCTGTCCTTTATCGAGCCCATCTTAGCATGAAATATTCTCTTGATATCTCTAATTTTCTGTAAGAGATCTCTTGTTTTTCCTAATCTGTTGTTTTCCTCTATTTCTTTGCATTGACCACTGATGAAATCTTTCTTATCTTTCCTTGCTATTCTTTGGAATTCTGCATTCAGATGCTTATATCTTTTTTTCTCTCTTTTCCTTTTTCCTTCTCTTCTTCTCACAGCTATATGTAAGGCCTCCTCAAACAGTCATTTTGCTCTTTGCATTTCTTTCCCTTGGGGATGGTCTTGGTCCCTTTCTCCTGTACAATGTCACGAACCTTCATCCATAGTTCATCAGGCAATCTATCTATCAGATCTAGTCCCGTATATTTCTCATTTCTTCTTTATAATCATAAGTGATCTGATTTCAGTCATATCTGAATGGTCTAGTGGTTTTCCCTACTTTCTTCAATTTCCGTCTGAATTTGGCAATAGGGAGTTCATGATCGGAGCCACAGGCAGCTCCTGGCCTTTATACTAACTGTATAGAGCTTCTCCATCTTTGGCTGCAAAGAATATAATCAATCAGATTTCGGTTCTGACCATCTGGTGATGTCCATGTGTAGAGTCTTCTTCTCTTGTGTAGTTGGAAGAGGGTTTTTGTTATGTCCAGTGTCTCCTCTTGGAAAAACTCTATTAGTCTTTGTTTGCCCTGCTTCATTCCGTGCTCCAAGGCCAAATTTGCCAGGTGTTTCTTGATTTCCTCCTTTTGCATTCTAGTCCCCTATAATGAAAAGGACATCTTTTTGGGGTGTTAGTTCTAAAAGGTCTCGTAGGTCTTCATAGAATCATTCAACTTCGGCCTCTTCAGCGTTACTGGTTGAGGCATAAGCTTGGATTACTGTAGTATTGAATGTTTTGACTTGGAAATGAACAGAAATCATTCTGTCGTTTTTTACGATTGCATCCAAGTCATGAATATCGGACTTTCTTGTTGACCATCATGGCTCCTCCATTTCTTCTAAGGGATTCCTGCCCACAGCAGTAGATATAATGGTCATCTGAGTTAAATTCACCCATTCCAGTCCATTGTAGTATGTTAGGTCTTTTTGCGGGATATATCTCCTCCTCTTTCCACCCCTCATCCCCTTACCTAGCTATCACACAGTTAAAGTTGTTTTCTCATGATAGCTCCATCAGATTGCCCTCAGGGCATTCAGGCCTGGTCCTTACACTAAGCAATGTAGCCCATTCTTCACTGTTCAGCCTCCTTTTCCCTGGTGGTAGATGCGAGTGTCTGGGGGTACTTCTCTGCTGGGTGTTGTTGTTAGCCACATAATCTGTGGGGTTTTTGTATGTATATATGTATATATGTGTTTTTCCTCCGAGGTTCGTTGCCCTCTGAGATTCCAAATCTCCACACAGATCTGCCGGAGAGAGGGTTTCTGGTATTTGGATACTGCTCCACTTTAAGACTCCCTTTCTGGGATGGATCTCCATCACTAAATCTTTTTTCTCTCCTTTTATCTTTTATATTCTGTTCTACCTCCTTTGAAAAAAATTGACCCCATTTCTGGGTGTCTTTTGTCCTCTGCCAGTGTAAAGAAATTGTTTTGAGCAATTTGCTCAGTGTTCAAATGTTCTTTGAATGTATTTGTGGGAGAGAAGGTGGTCTCCCCATCCTATTCCTCTGCCATCTTAGGATTGCACCCCTTACCCCCCACTGATTTTAAACTATGATAAGTTGGCTGACATTGAATAGGGAGACAAGGAAATTCTACTACATTCCTACATAGACTACGGGAATCTCTCTATAATTTTACTGACATTCACCTTAATAATACAGAAGGATAAATTAATCTAAAAATAGATTTCTCTCTCATTTGGCTCCAGATGTCTTCCATAATTTATGAAAACAAATAATTGTACAAAATTAATCCTTAGAAAGTTATGACCAACCTAGAAGGCATATTAAAAAGCGGAGACATTATTATGCCAAACAAGGTCCGTCTAGTCAATGCTATGGTGTTTCCAGTGGTCAGGTATGGATGTGAGAGTTGGACTGTGAAGAAAGCTGATAGCCAAAGAATTGATGCTTTTGAACTGTGCGGTTGGAAAAGACTCTTGAGAGTCCCTTGGACTACAAGGTGATCAAACCAGTGCATTCTAAAGGAGATCAGTCCTGGGTGATCATTGCAAGGACTGATGCTAAAGCTGAAACTCCAATAATTTGCCCACGTCATGTGAAGAGTTGACTCACTGTAAAAGACTCTGGTTCTGGGAGGGGTTGGGGACAGGAGGAGAAGGGGCCACAGAGGATGAGATGGCTGGATGTGATCACCGACTCGATGGGCATGAGTTTGAATGAACTCCAGGAGTTGGTGATGGACAGGGAGGGGTCGCAAAGAGTTACAACGGAGCTACTGAACTGAACTGAAACCTTGAACAACTGTTGCAAACATTTCAGATGCTATATCATTGTAAAGAATATAGGGAGGAAAACAGAGATAAAAAATTCAGCAAAAAACTGAAGCCCCAACAATGTCTGTTAGAACTGTCTGAAATAGCCTGAGAAAAATAATCAGAGGGATTCAGGTGAAAAGGGATGGGCTTGCTATTACTGTGGAAAGGATGGGCATCTCCAGAGGGATTCCGTTCAGGCATCCAAGACACCTCTGGCTCCTTGTCTTGTCTGCAAAAGACCACACTAGAGAGAGACTGACCTCTGAGATATAGGCCCCAGTCATAAAACTCTCAAGAGGATTGGGAGCACACAAAAGCCCTCGTCTTAATAATATCTTAAGAACACCATGTATTAAGCACGGTGCGGGGGCTAATCTGTTGATTCCTTTTGGAAACCAAGGCAAGTTTCTCTGTACTCACTGAAGCCTCTGGTCCAATTTCCTCCCATCCACTGTTATAATGGAGCTGTCAGGATGAGCCAAACGCTGTTATTTCATTCATCCATTAAGCTGCAACTCGGATTCTTTGTTATTTCCTCATGGGTTCCTAATAATGCCAGAGCCTCTCTTATCCCTTTGGGGAGGAATATGCTGATCAAAGTCCAGGCCTCTGTTTTCATAATATGGAACCCTTTTTTTAATATGGACAATAATGTAAATGTTAGGGTGTGGGCTGATGGGAAAAGTATGGGTCCAGCGCAAAAGCTGTTCCTGTTGTTACCAACCTCAAAGACCCTGTGTATACCATGCTCAAAGACATCTTTTCATGTCAAAAGCAGTATCCATTACAGCCTGAGTTTAAGGAATGGACAAAATCTTACTGTACTGACTTCTCATGATGTAAGAGGGATCTTAAACTCTACAATTCAGAGCAACAGTGGCTCCATTTTCAAAACTTTTGTAACTGAAGGAGTGTCAAAAGTTATTTGAATAGAATATCACTAAACCAACTCCCATCTTCAGGAAAGGTAGAAAATGTAACGATATCATTAAGAGGCATCTACATAATCTAACTCAGGAAACAGAGAACCATTAGTTGAAAATTTACCCGTACCTTTAACGAAGGCTCAGACTCCCCACTCCCCTGCAAAAAAAAAAAAAAAAAAAAATGGATTTTCTCAATGACACACCAATTTTATGCACAGATATTAGCATAGGTCCTCAAGCTATAGAATTAACTATGTGACTCAGGTTTTCAGCTTTTCAACCTCCTCATCAGTTGAAGGCGGCCTCCCATGTTGGGATTCTCCAATTCAAGGAAAGGCCTTTTTTCAACTCTGTGAATGACTTCAACACAAAAATTCTATGTGACAATTCTTGATCTGAAGATACCTATAAATCCTAAAATGGACTCATGTAACTATGGATATAATGTAACTCTTGATTTTGATTGGGTTTTAATTTGGTTTAATGACTATTTTATATTTCATCTCTAACTTTATAACAGGGTTTGTTTCTAACTGTGTGAAAGTTTTTAAGTCACAAATGTACAGTCTGCTACAATTACCGCAGCCTCTCCCAAATGTTACTTGGCACCTCTGGACCACAGACTCAATATGAGGGTTAGAAGAAATGCTGATAAATTTAGGGATGAAGCCCCATCACTTCAGGAAGTACTTATGGAATGAAAATGACACCACTTTTCCTTGGCAAAGTAATTCTCCTAAAAAAGAAAAGAGGAAAAAAAGACAATCAATTCATCAATTCATTTCGTTTCAGTTCAGTCGCTCAGTAGTGTCCGATTCTTTGCGACCCCATGAATCACAGCAGGCCAGGCCTGCCTGTCCATCATCAACTTCCGGAATTCATTCAAATTCAAGTCCATCCAGTTGGTGATACCATCCAGCCATCTCATTCTTTGTCGTCCCCTTCTCCTCCCACCCCCAATCTTTCCCAGCATCAGAGTCTTTTCCAGTGAGTCAACTCGTCACATGAGGTGGCCAAAGTATTGGAGTTTCAGCTTCAGCATCAGTCCTAACAATGAAAGCCAGGATTGACCTCCTTTAAAATGGACTGGTTGGTTCTCCTTGCAGTCCAAGGGACTCTCAAGAGTCTTCTCCAGCACCACAATTCAAAAGCATTAATTTTTCAGTGATCAGCCGTCTTCACAGTCCAACTTTAACATGCATACGTGACCACCGGAAAAACCTTAGCCTTGACTAGGCGGACCTTTGTAGGCAAAGCAATGTCTCTGCTTTTTAATGTACTATTTAGGTTGGTCATAACTTTCCTTCGAAGGAGTAGGCATTTTTAATTTCATGGCTGCAATCAGCATCCTCAGTGATTTTTGAGCCCCCAAAACTAAAGTCTAACACTCTTTCCACTGTTTCCCCATCTATTTCCCATGAAGTGATTTAACCAGATGCCATGATCTTTGTTTTCTGAATATTGAGCTTCAAGCCAACCTTTTAACTGTCTTCTTTCACTTTCTTCAAGAGGCTTTTGAGTTCCTCTTCACTTTCTGCCATAAGGGTGGTGCCATCTGCAAATTTGAGGTTATTGATATTTCTCCCGGAAATCTTGATTCCAGCTTGTGCTTCTTCCAGCCCAGCGTTCCTCATGATGTAATCTGCATATACGTTAAATAAGCAGCGTGACTACAGAACCTTGACATACTCCTTTTCCAATTTTGAACCAGTCTGTTGTGTCATGTACAGTTCTGTTTCTTCCTGACCTGCATATAGGTTTCTGAAGAGACAGGTCAGGTGATCTGGTATTCCCATCTTTTTCAGAATTTTCCACAGTTTATTGTGATCCACACGGTAAAAAGTTATGGCATAGTCAATGAAGCAGAAATAGATGCTTTTCTGGAACTCTCTTGCTTTCTCCATGATCCAGCTGATGTGGCAATTTGAACTCTGGTGCCTCTGCCTTTTCTAAAATCTGCTTGAACATCTGTGAGTTCACGGTTCACATATTGCTGAAGCCTGGCTTGAAGAATTTTGAGCATGACTTTACTAGCGTGTGAGATGAGTGCACTTGTGCGGTCGTTTGAACATTCTTTGGCATTCCCATTCTTTGTGACTGGAATGAAAACTGACCTTTTCCATCTGGTGGCCAGTGCTTAGTTTTCCAAATTTGCTGGCATACTGAGTGCAGCACTTTCTCAGCATCATCTTCCAGAATTTGAAATAGCTCAACTGGAATTTCATCACCTTCACTAGCTTTGTTCGTAGTGATACTTTCTAAGACGGAATTGACTTCACATTCGAAGATGTCTGGCTCTAGGTGAGTGATCACGCCATCGTGATTATCTTGGTCGTGAAGATCTTTTATGTAGAGTTCTTCCGTGTATTCTTGCCACCTCTTCTTAATATCTTGTTTCTGTTAGGCCCATACAATTTCTGTCCTTTATCGAGCCCATCTTTGCATGAAATATTCCCTTGGAAACTTTAATTTTCTTGAAGAGATCTCCGGTTTTTCCTAGTCTGTTGTTTACCTCTATTTCTTTGCATTGATTGCTGAGAAATGTTTTCATATCTCTCCTTGCTATTCTTTGTAACTCTGCATTCAAATGCTGATATCTTTCCTTTTCTCCTTTGTTTTCACTTCTCTTGTTTTCACAGCTATACGTAAGGCCTCCTCAGACAGCCATTTTGCCTTTTGCATTTCTTTTCCATGGGGGTGGTCTTGGTCCCTGTCTCCTGTACAGTGTCATGAATTTTCATCCATAATTCATGAGGCAATCTATTTATAAGTTCTAGTCCCTTAAATCTATTTCTCACTTCCACTGTATAATCATAAGGAATTTGATTTTGGTCATATCTGAATGATCTAGTGGTTTTCCCTACTTTATCCAATTTCCGTCTGAATTTGGCAATAAGGAGTTCCTAATCTGAGCCACAGGCATCTCCTGCTCTTGTTTTTGCTAACTGTATAGAGCTTCTCCATCTTTGGCTGCAAAGAATATAATCAATCTGGTTTCAGTGTTGACCATCTGGTGATGTCCATGTGTAGAGTCTTCTCTTGTGTTGTTGGAAGAGGGTGTTTGTTATGACCAGTGCCTTCTCTTGGCAAAATTCTATTAGCCTTTGCCCTGCTTCATTCCGTTCTCCAAGGCCAAATTTGCCTGTTACTCCAGGTGTTGCTTGACTTCCTAATTTTGCATTCCAGTCCCCTATAATGAAAAGGACATCTTTTTTTGCGTGTTACTTCCAAAAAATCTTGTATGTATTCATAGAATTGTTCAACTTCGGCTTCTTCAGTGTTACTGGTTGGGGCATAGGTCTGCATTACTGTAATATTCATTGGTTTGACTTGGAAATGAACAGAAATCATTCTGTCATTTTTAAGATTTTATCCAAGTCCTGCATTTCGGACTGTCTTGTTGACCATGATGACTAATCCATTTCTTCTAAGGGATTCCTGCCCACAGTAGTAGATATAATGGTCAGCTGAATTAAATTCACCCATTACAGTCTATTTTTGTTCACTGATTCCAAGAATGTCTACGTTCACTCTTGCCATCTCCTGTTTGACCACTTCCAGTTTGCCTTGTTTCATGGACCTAACATTCCAGGTTCCTATGCAATATTGCTCTTTACAGCATCAGACCTTGCTTTTATCTCTAGTCACATCCACATTTGGGTATTGGTTTTGCTTTGGCTCCATCCCTTCATTTCTTTTGGAGTTATTTCTCCACTGATCTCCAGTAGCTTACTCGACACCTACCGACCTGGGGAATTCCTCATCCAGTATCCTATCATTGTGCCTTTCAAACTCTTCATGGGGTTCTCAAGGCAGGAACTGAAGTTGTTTGCCATTCCCTTCTCCAGTGGACCAAATTCGGCCATGGTCCATGTGATCAGATCAACTAGGAGTATAATAAGTCCAGAGGCCCTGAGGAGGGGAAAGAGTTTGAGGTTCTTGAAGAGGAAATAGACGCCTGGCATTCTCACGGAGTAGGAAAGGACAATCTCTTTATTTTTATTATTATTATTCCTTAAACAACACTGTATCCAGCTTGAGAACAGAAAACATTCTGACTAAACGATATTAAAATGTATACTATGATAGTGGGTCTGGTAGATTCTAATCCTACTACCTTAAAATGTAAATTATGGATGGCCTGGTTAACTTTTTTACAACCTTGAGTAATTCTGTGGATTTATTTTAATGACGAAATGAAATAGTATATAGCTCTCTTAGACTAGTCAGTGGGCACTCTCTGTCCCCCTTCTGATGTCTATGTCAGAATTCTCTGTCTCGTTTCATTCTTGGATAAAATTCTGCTACACACAAGCTCATGGATAATCATGTGTGATCCCTGTACCCGAAACAAAACCTGTTTCTTCAGAGATCAGGAATCTGACATTGTTCACAATAAGCTAGTAATTATCAATCTTCCCACTGTTCCTTTTATTCAGTCACACTGAACTTTCAGTCTTTGTTCTGTTCTTCTTGGTCTCGCTGCCTGTGAATCTGCCATTCTTGTGCTCCCCGTGATTTTTTTTTTTTTTGTTAATGGCCTTTGAGATATGATTTTAAATTACTCATGAAATTTTCTTCTCACTTTACAGATTGTTATAACATTACTATTTTAGTTGAGCTGTTCGATTTGTTTGATAGACTGTGGACTCCAATTGGAATAATCACTCAAAGCCCATGTCTATTTTTCATTTTGATTTTACTCCCCTTGCTTCGGGAGTAGAGGTCTGTATTTAGAAAAAAAAAAGTCTGAATAAGGACTTATGGGATCAATAAAAAACACGTTTATTAAACATATTCATCTTAAGAAATTCTGGATGGAAGCAAGATTGTTAAGATCCTAACCCTCTGAAAAAGTAGACATAATTTACAAATTAAAATCACCAACAATGGGTGTCCTTCCCAAGATCAGCTAAAAATAAATGTCATCATCTTCTAAGGAAAACATATTTTTCAATGACTTTTGTGGACAAGGAACCTAAAAAAGGAAAACAGAGAGATTTCAGAGGTCTCCATCAGGGATAGTAAATGGCAGAAAGAGCAACGTGTCTCATTAAGAGAGTATGAATGTTTTTCCCTTTCCTATTTTGGGGAATGGTATGCATTTTCTATTCTGTGGTTGGAACATTTTCCATAAGAATCCCTTAAATCAGCATCCATGATTGCTGTTGATGGGACTTAATGGTGAAGATTTTCAGGAGACATGTAATGAGAGAAAAAGATAAAGCAGTGGAAAAGCAAGTAAAATCTCAACTGGAAACCAAATTATATTACACTTTATCTCACTTTTTATTCAGTCATTTCCTTCCATGTTATCCCTGTCAAAATTTTACCAATGGAAATGGGATTTTCTCCTCTCAGATGAGGCGACTTTCATGTAACCAAAGGCAGTTTTCCAGAATAAGAAGTCTTTTACATGTATTAGTGGCCAAAGTTGAATGTTGCCTAATTTTTAAAGGAACGTTTTTGCTATAATATTAAAGAGGAATAGTCTGGTACAGTTTTCCCAGCAAGCCACATTGGGTGAGTTCTCTTTTTCTTTCTTTTTCTTTTTCGCCATTGGTCTTCCTGTTTATTGCATGAGTCAGAGTCTACCTCTGATCTCTGGACCACTATACTTTTCCAGTAAGCCACCCATACCAAAGTACTAACAGAGTGGGAAAGTGTTAGTGGCTTAGACGTGTCTGATTTTTGTGACTCCAAGGACTGTACTGCCCCTCATCCCCCCCAACCCCAGATTCCTCTGTCCCTGGAATTTCCCAAGCAAGAACACTGGTGTGGATAGCAATTTCCTTCTTCAGGAGATCTTCCTGACCAGGGATTGAACCAGGGTCTCCAACATTGCAAGCAGATATTTTTTGTGTCTGAACTGTACAGGTCAATGACAATGAGGACTCCATTGACTAACCACCATACTCAAAGTTCAAGATCCTTGGCGCAATTCTATTGAATGGTTCTTTGATGACGGCTTCTACTAATCCAGGCTGTAAGATCAACCTTCTCTAAACTGCATACCCTGTTACAATGGGAGCTGCACAAAGCTAAATATTTATGAGTTGGAAGGCTTCTAAGGAGCAAAATAGTCAAATGTTTGCTATTGAAAATAGCCAAACATAAAATAATTTAGAAGTTATAGGAAGATGTCTTGATTATAAAGATTGCAGGAAAAAGAAAAATTAGAAATCAGAGTTTTGCAGGTCCACATTCATTCCATAAATCAACTTGAATAGTTTAAATTTTGTCTGTTGTATACAATGTCATCTGAGGAAGAAAAGGTTAAAGCTTAGAGGTGAACAACTGCTAAACTAATCCAATACCTTATGTATATAGGTGAAGAAACTGCCATATAAATGAAGTTGCTTGTTAAAGTCCAGCAAGCTTTTAGTATGAGGCTTCCTCAGACAATGTTGACCTGAAGAAATTGCAGCAAATTCTGAAGCTATTGTTAGGATTACATTTCCATAAGAATGGATAACGAAGTACACGAAGCAAACTGACATTGTGTATAAGCAGCTGTTATCATTGACATCATTATCCTTAATTCTTCTGTATTCTCCTCAGCATCAGTATCAGTAGCTGTAGTATAACTGTCACTAATCACATTCAGATTAGGCACCGTTTTTGTTTTTTATTTTTTCATTCAGTTCAGTCACTGAACCGTGTCTGACTCTTTGTGACCCAATGGACTGCAGCATGCCAAACTTCCCTACCACACCAACAATGGTCAGATCCTGCTTATACTGAGAGCCACAGAGTCAATGATGTCGTCCCACCATCTCATCTTTTGTCATATTCTCCTGCCTTCATTTTATTTTCAGCATCATGGTATTTTGTAAAGAGTCATTTCTTCACATCAGGTGTCCAAATAATGAAGTTTCAACTTCAGCATCAGTCCTTGCAAAGAATATTCAGGACTGATTTTTTTTTTTTTTTAATGATTGACTAGTAGGATCTCCTTTTGTTCAAGGGACTCACAAGAGTATTTTCTAACAGAACAGTTCAAAAATATTAATTGTTTTGTGCTCAGTTTTTATTATAATCGAACTCTTACATCCATACCTGACTACTGGGAAAATCATAGCTTTAAGCCGATGGATTTTTATCAGCAAAAATTGTCTCGGCTTTCTAATATAATATTTAGGTTGGTTATAACTTTTCTCTCAAGGAGGAAGTGACTTAATTTCAGGGCTACAGTAAGTGTCTGTCGTGATTTTGTAGCCCAAGGAAATAAAGTCTGTCACTGTTTCCATTTTTTCCCATCTATTTGCCATGAAGTGATGGTACTGGATGCTATGATCTTCATTTCTTGCAAGTGGAATTATAAACTGGTTTTTTCACTTTACTCTTTCACTTTCATCAGGAGGCTCTATAGTTCCTCTTCAGTTTCTGCCATAACGGAGGTTTCATCTGAGTGTCTGAGGTTATTGATAATTCTTCAGGTAATCTTTATTCCAGCTTGTGCTTTATTTAGCCTGGCACTTTGCATGATGTACTGTGCATATATGTTAAATAAGCAAAGTGACAATATTTCTTGACATATCCCTTTTGCAGGTTTTGATCCGTCTGTTGTTCCACCTCTGGTTCTGTTTTACTTCTTGACCCACATACAGACTTCTCAGGAAGCAAGGAAGGAGATCTGGCATTACCATTTCTTGAAGAATTTTCCACAGATTTTTTCATCTACACAGTCAAAGGCTTTGATGTCATCAGGAAACCAAAAGTAGATTTTTTTTTTTTCTGGAATTCTCTTGCTTTTGCTATGACCTAGCAGATGCTGGCAATTTATCCCTGGTTCCTCTGCCTTTTCTAAATTCAGATTGAACATCTGGACTTTTACATTATGTTAAGGCTCTAAATGTCTAGTGTAGATTTCTTTGATGAATATGTCATAGATGAGCAGTATACAATGTATCTTTCAGGCTTCTCACCCTACCTGTGGTTATTCATCAGAAAAAAAAAAACAATCTATATATGCCTATGTCAGGAATGTATAAGTGCTATGAATAAGTGAAATAAAGTACTATTCACATTTTTTTAAGCCTTTGTCTTAATAGAAGAGATAGTGAATAATGATTGTAATGAATATGTGTAATATATATATATATATATTTATATATATATAGAGAGAGAGTAGTCACACTATAGATGCTGATATATTTGGGGAAGCTTATAAATGTTTCAGAAAGCTTCTGAAGATGAAATTACACCTGAATAAGGCATTAAAAAAATCAGCATTTGGTAGGAGAAATTGTGAAAGAAGTGAAGGGCAATTCAGGCAAAATGAAGGACGCTGATAAGGCACAGAACAGGGGAAGAATAAAACATGGAGCTTAAGGGAGCCTAAATGACTGGTCATGTGTGGAAATGTGCAGTGAGCAGCGATGTCAGACATGATTAGAAACATCTTATCGTTTAGGTGTGAAACTCATCAGAAATGCTTAAGTGGAGGAGGATTATGTTCTGATGTCTCTTCTGTGCAGTTAAAATGTTAATAAGCACACTTTCCAGGGCCCTATCTGCTTTAGTCTTGTAACGTTGTATTTTCAGTTAGCCTGGAATTAGTAGTACGAATGGAGGAGACTGCTGCTTGGCCAAGTCCATACTCCAGCACATACATTAGCTCTAGCTTCATGGCAGTAATCTAGTGGTATTTTCTCCTCCCTGAACATTTCTTAGAGGGATAGCATAAAATGTGGAATAGGTAAAAGGACCTAGTGGGGAACATGTTGAAGGCATCTTTGAAATCCAGCACCAGTTCTGCATAGTTCTAGCAGCATGTTACAATATGGATTCATTGTCTTCATCTTTACATTCATTGAATGTCACCAACCAGCCCCTGCATGACTACCTCATGGTCACTTATGCTCCTACGTACACACATTCCCTCTTTAAACCAGCACAAACCTGTACTTCATACTTTAGTGATAGATACAAAGACTAATACTGTGTCGAGTACGTATTGATCTTGAACACCATGTCCAGGAGGAATAAGTGATTAAAGTTCTTAATCTGCAACTGGTTCTGCATGCGTATGGTTTCTGTGCCCATTTGGAACATGCCAATATCTGATATCTAGAATCTCCTACAACAAAGATTAACACTGGATTCAGTTCAGTTCAGTTCAGTTCAGTTGCTCAGTCGTGTCCGACTCTCCGCGACCCCATGAATCACAGCACGCCAGGCCCCCATCTCCATCACCAGCTCCCGGAGTACACTCAAACTCATGTCCACAGAGTCGGCGATGCCATCCAGCCATCTCATTCTCCGTCGTCCCCTTCTCTTCCCGCCCCCAACCTTTCCCAGCATCAGAGTCTTTTCCAGTGAGTCAACTCGTCGCATGAGGTGGCCAAAGTATACAGTTTCAGCTTTAGCATCAGTCCCTCCAATGAACACCCAGGATTGATCTCCTTTAGAATGGACTGGTTGGATCTCCTTGCAGTATAAGGGACTCTCAAGAGTCTTCTCCAACACCACAGTTCAAAAGCATCGATTCTTCGGAGCCCTGAGGGATAATCAGGGACACTATCTCATTCGCCCCTTTACTGCCATCACCAAGGCAACACATGATCTGCAGCATTATTAGAGTTCGAAGGAAGTTCTTGGAGATGATTTCTAGAAAAAAATGAAAATGTAATAAAGTTACTGATTCAGAGGCACAGATTTATGACCCACTTCTCGACACTCTACTCCTTCTTTTTTACCTTTTTCTCCTGCATGACGTGGTGAAGCAGTAAGGATGGAATTTTTTCTGTTTTGCAGCTTAGGGAAAAAATAAAGGACTCAAGGAATTGTGAAATAATCCAGATTGTTAAACATTTCCCTTTTTTGTTTAATTTGACTTTTCTATGCCTTTACTCATCCCAGTCCATAAGTTTGTAAATCTGCCCCTTTCACAAGTGCAACTTTCGAATTTCAGAGAGACTCTCTGGAGCAGAGAGCTTATGCAGCTTGCTTTATCTTGAAAAAGATGCAATAAAATACTTAGGTAATGTTTTTCTTCAGCTTTATACATCTAACTTAATGGAGTAGAGAATGACAACCCACTCCAGGTTTCATGCTTGGAAAATCCCATTGACAGAATTGTAGCCCAGGTGGGCTACACTCATTGGATTGCAAGGTTGGACTGGAGAGAGACACACACTTACACATCTAATTTATGTTCAGATACAAATTTTCTTTCTTTTTTACAGGTCTTCATGTGTTTCACACTGAAGGACCAAGCATTTTTCTCTAAATTATCTCTGTGAAAGTTGTATAGACTTATACAAGTTTCTTGAAAACTTAACTGCTTCTTAAAAACAAAGCAAAGAAAAACTTCCTCCCATGTGGGAAGGGGTTTGCTTCCTTTTCTCCACTGATGATGTGGAATTTCTTTCCTATTAGCAGAAATATGGATTTCTATCTTGCCTTGGCTATATGGTAAACTGGGATATCGCTTCGTTGATTTGGGAGTAATAACTTCTAACAAATTTTCCCTTTTCTAGAGCAATGGATCTCTGTAACTGAGAGGAAATGTAAACATTGAATCCCTCATATATCTCTTCCTTGTCTAGGACCAAGCTCCTTAACAACAGGCATGAACAGGTCTGTCATATCACTAGAGAAAACTAGAACTATTTTCCCAAGTGTATGTGATTCTGATCTTTGTCTTTGGCATGCTGTCATGCCAATTTTTATGTCAAAACTTAAAGAGGTTTTAGATTCAATTGGATTCCACAATGCATTCCATATAAGAAGGTGAATCTCTATAATATTCTATTCCTCTGAGCCTCTAGACCTTGCCAGAGAATGTATCAGGAAGGCTTAGAGTCCGGTTTTCTCAAGCATTAGTGAGAAATAATACTTTTAATATATTAATGAGAACTAATATTTTAACATATTTTCTTTTTTCATACATTAATATATTTTGTTTTTTTTTAACTTTTCCTTTTTATTGGAGGCTAATTATTTTACAATATTATATTGTTTGGTTTTGCCATGCATTGACGTGAATCCACCCCGGGTGTACACATTAAATGTGGTCACAATTGTCTCAATGAGTAACATATAAGAATCAATGATGAAGGTATCTGGAGGCTGAGGAGAAGATGGATAT
Organism: Moschus berezovskii; assembly: GCF_049115385.1. Classification (NCBI taxonomy): domain Eukaryota; kingdom Metazoa; phylum Chordata; class Mammalia; order Artiodactyla; family Moschidae; genus Moschus; species Moschus berezovskii. The sequence goes on from NC_142489.1 coordinate 23,745,250, forward strand.
GACATGAAGAAGATGAAAGGATGGCCCTCATATTCCTATATTTCCTGGTGTCAGAGGCAATGGGACAGACTGACTGCGAGACTAAAACAAATGGACATGGATAACAAGGTCATAAGTAATCCTGTCATGCGAATAAGGAAGATGTTGAAATGTGTCATTTAAATTTGAAATCAAGCAGGATCCTAATCGGTTCAGTTGAGTTCAGTCGCTCAGTCGTGTCCGACTCTCCGCGACCCCATGAATCACAGCACATCTGGCCTCCCTGTCCATCACCAACTCCCAGAGTTCACTCAAACCCATGTCCACAGAGTCGGTGATGCCATCCAGCCATCTCATTCTCTGTCGTCCCCTTCTCCTCCCGCCCCCAACCTTTCCTAGCATCAGAGTCTTTTCCAGGGAGTCAATGCGTCGCATGAGATGGCCAAAGTATTGCAGTTTCAGCTTTAGTATCAGTCCTTCCAGTGAATACCCAGGATTGATCTCCTTTAGAATGGACGGGTTGGATCTCCTTGCATTCCAGCGGACTCTCAAGAGTCATCCCCAACACCACAGTTCAAAATCATCAATTCTTCGACGATCAGCTTTCTTCACAGTCCAACTCTCACATCCATACATGACCACAGGAAAAACCATAGCCTTGACTAGACAGACCTTTGTTGGCAAAGTAATGTCTCTACTTTTAAATATACTATCAAGGTTGGTCATAACTTTCCTTCCAAGCAGTAAGTGTGTTTTAATTTCATGGCTGCAATCAGCATCTGCAGTGATTTCGGAGCCCAAAAAAATTAAGTCTGACACTGCTTCCACTGTTTTTCCTTTATTTCCCATGAAGTGATGGGACCAGGTGTCAAGATCTTTGTTGTCTGAATGTTGAGTTTCTAGCCAATGGTTTCACTCTCCTCTTTCACTTTCATCAAGAGGCTATTGAGTTCCTCTTCACTTTCTGCCATAAGGGTGGTGTCATCTGCATATCTAGGTTATTGATATTTCTCCTGGCAATCTTGATTTCAGCTTGTGCTTCTTCCAGCCCAGGCTTCATCATGATGTACTCTGCATATAAGTTAAATAAGCGAGGTGACAATATACAGCCTTGACGCACTCCTTTTCCTATTTGGAACCAGTCTCTTATTCCATGTACAGTTCTCACTGTTGCTTCTAGACCTGCATACAGGTTTCTAAAGAAGCAGATCAGGTGGTCTGGTATTCCCATCATTTTCAGAATGTTCCACAGTTTATTGTGATCCACAGAGTCAAAGGCATTGGCATAGTCAATGAAGCAGAAATAAATGCTTTTCTGGGACTCTCTCGCTTTCTCCATGATCCAGCGGATGTTGGCAATTTGATCTCTGTTGCTGCTGCCTTTTCTAAAACCTGCTTGAACATCTGGGAGTTCACGGTTCACATATTGCTGAAGCCTGGCTTCGAGAATTTTGAGCATGACTTTACTAGCGTGTGAGATGAGTGGGATTGTGTGGTATTTTGAGCATTCTTTGGCATTGCCTTTCTTTGGCATTGGAATGAAGCCTGACTTTCTCCAGTCCAGTGGGTACTGCTGAGTTTTCCAAATATGCTGGCATACTGATTACAGCACTTTCACAGCATCATCTTTCAAGATTTGAAATAGCTCAACTGGTGTTCCATCACCTCCACTAGCTTTGTTCGTAGTGATGTTTTCTAAGGCCCACTTGACTTCACATTCCAAGATGTATGGCTCTAGGTCAGTGATCACGTTATCGTGACTCTCTTGGTCGTGAAGATCTTTTTTGTACAGTTCTTCTGTGTATTCTTGCCACCTCTTCTTAATATCTTCTGCTTCTGTTAGGTCAATACCATTTCTGTCCTTTATCGAGCCCATCTTTGCATGAAATATTCCCTTGAAATCTCTAATTTTCTTGAAGAGATCTATTGTTTTTCCTATTCTGTTGTTTTCCTCTATTTCTTTGCACTGATCACTGAGGAAAGCTTTTTATCTCTCCTTGCGTTTCTTTGAAACTCCGCATTCAGATGCTTATATCTTTCATTTAATCCTTTGCTTTTTGCTTCTGTTCTTTTCACAGCTATTTGTAAGGTCTCCTCAGAGAGCCATTTCGCTTTTTCTGCATTTCTTTTCCATGGGAATGGTCTTGGTCCCTGTCTACTATACAATGTCACGAACCTCCGTCCAGAGTTCATCATGCACTCTATCTATCAGATCTAGTTCCTTAAATCTATTTTTCACTTCCACTGTATAATCATAAAGGATTTGATTTCGGTCATATCTGAATGGTCTAGTGGTTTTCCCTACTTTCTTCTGTTTAAGTCTGAATTTGGCAATAAGGTGTTCATGATCTGAGCCACAGTCAGCTCCTGGTCTTGTTTTTGTTAACTGTATACAGCTTCTCCATCTTTGGTTGCAAAGAATATAATCAATCTGATTTTGGTGTTGACCAGGCAATATATATTAGGAAGGGAGGGATAATGAGAATCAGATGTTATAAATAGGAACTTACTGATATCTATGACAAGTGACACTAGACATGTATAGGTGTGAGTGCTGGACTACAAGAAAAGCTGAACGCTGAAGAATTGATGCTTTTGAATTGTGGGGTTGCAGAATACTCTTGAGAGTCTCTTGGATATCAACGATATCCAAACTGTGCATCCTAAATGAAATCAGTCCTGAATATTCACTGGAAGGACTGAAGCTGAAGCTGAAATTCCAATCCTTTGGCCACCCATTGTGAAGACATGAATCATTGGAGAAGACCCTGATACTGGGAAAGATTGAAGGCAGAAGGGGAAGAGGAGAAAACAGGATGAGATGGTTGGATGGCATCATGGACTCAATGGACATGAGTTTCAGAAATCTCTGGGAGTTGCTGATGGGCAGAGAAGCCTGGCACGTTGCAATCCATGGGGTCACAAAGAGTCAAACACGACTGAGAGACTGAACTAGACGATGACAAATGATTTGTTTACAAGTTTTGCTGATTTCTCTCCAGAGTTTCCCCCACACTCCTATGTCGGTCAAATAATTTATGACTCATTTTCCCATGGCTTTTCTTTATTTGCAACACTCTTCAGAAGTTGGCCTCTCTGTTCTTTTGCATTTTATCTTCCTTTCCATTTATTTGAGTGTGTCTTGTATGGCAGGAGGAGTTACTAAAAAATAGGTTACATTTGGCGGCAGGAAGTCATTCAGCAACATTGGTACAGTTTAAAAAATTAGAAAAAATCTAATACAAATATGGGACTTCCAATTGTGTTCTCTCTTCATTTTGTATCAGTAGAGAAGTATTCAAAGAGAGAAAAAAAATGCAAATCCCAGGTATGTTGTTATATGTTTTCTTAACTGAAATATTATGAGGAAACTCCGAAAAGCCTCTCATCCTTATCCATCAGGGGACAGACCAAATAGAAGCCACAACTGCAGAAAACTTACCAAAGTGATCACTTGGACAGAGTCTTGTCTAAGTCAATGAAGCTATGAACACCATTTTGAACAACACTGCCAAACATGCCTGTCACTCCATGTATATCTTAACTTCATGCTTTTACATTCCAGAACCCTATGATGAAATGGATATCTTTTTTTCGGCATTAATTCTAGAAATCCCTGAAGTTCTTCCTACAACTGCTCAAGTTCCCTGGTAGCTTAGATGGTAAACAAGTGAAATACAGAGACTGCCATTGTTCATGAAGGAAAATCCACAACCAGATGGTCATGTTCAACAAAAAGAACTCCACATTCCTTGTAGGAAAAATAACCATCCTGAACATCAGCTGTGAAATATAGATAATTCTATATGTCATGACGTAAAATCTTCAGCAAATATTCATACATGAATTATAGAAAATTAATATTTCAGATATGAATATTGACATTGATTTGCCTATGTAAAATATAGGAATTCCATGTTTCTAGTAGTCAATTTGGCATCTAGATAGGTGATCTGACATACAGAGAATTCCATATTTAGAGATGAAATTCTCTCTATATAAAGAGTTTTACACATAAAGCATCTCGAAATAAAAGATGCTATGTTAAGTATCCCCCTAAGTGACCTGACTCATTAGTGCCAGAGAAATTGAAGTCCGCTGATTTCTTGAAAGAGGCCATTTCAAAGTGGTTCTGTTCTCATCCTGCCTCCTGGTGAGAACACATGCCAGCCTACCCCATCACGCCAGGGCTCTGGGGCTGTGAGTAGCTAGAGGATCATCCTAAGCCATGCTTTGCAGAGTCCTGATAACTCAGGCATTCTGCAAAGACTTTAAAGAAGGATGTTTCAAACTGGCATACTCTGCAGGTAGCAGCTGCTTATGCTATAGTGCCGGCAGTCTCACAAACCTTACAAAAACGGCAAGATGTGCACATGTGTCTGATCCTGTGGGGGAAAGAATACTGCTGCACTTAAGAAGGACAAAAAACTCTTTGTAGGGGCTGTGCATAACCCATCTCTGAGCCTGGTAATCTGGCCCATTCTGTTTCTTGCTTTTTTTCATCTCCCAGTATGCCCCTGAATGTTTTCATCCTGCCGCTCCTTTCTGCCTAGGGATCCAGGGCGCAGCAGCATATCTCCACTTACAGCATCCTTTCTCGGTGACATCCCTGGGCTTGATTTCCTGGCGACAGTGCTTTGGCTGCCCCATAGTTTATGTAGTTTACACAAATTTGTTCATTTTTTCCGTATTCATTTTCCTTCTAGCAGCCAGGCCAGTTCTGACAGCTCATATGCACATTTATGTTTGTGGGCACACACACATACTTACACACAACTCTAAAGGGAATTTTTCACATATTGTCATAGCTTTGTTTTCCAGGATAATGGATTTTGGTAAGTACCTCTATTTTCTCTGGTTTTCTTTCACTATTCAAGTTAGTATCCTCTTCTACCTCTGCCCTTTATTCTTGAAGATTACAAATTTTGGGATTTACTCATGAGAAGGCCTGACTTGAAAAGACATTCGGTGGGCTGGAAGTGCTTGTGGTGAACAGCTGATTGGTGGGTGCTCATGTCCTGTATTCTCTCATCGCATTGACTGTTTCACAGTGCCAATCACTTTGGCATGATTCCATTCCACGTGCTTTCCTTCCAGGAATTAAACCAGAAATAGAAAATGGATTTGGAGTGCACTGACTTGGAGGTACCTATCTCAGCCTACACCTCTCAAAACCAGTCCTTTTCAATGCTGGAATCTTGTGGCAGCCCCAGTGCCCAGTCAGGCTCAAGACCTGATCAAGGTGATCCTGCTCCTCCCAACTGTGTAATAGGCTGTTTGCAACAGTTTCCATTTTCCCCCCAAAAGTTGTCTCCCTGTAGCAGGAAAAGGCCAAACTGATATCTGGACCTCCTAAAGAGCAAAGAATATGTGACAGGCCTGTGTCTGAAACAATATCATGAAGAAGGTGCATGCAGATCCAAAGGGCCTCTGCTGAAACAAGGCACTGAACGTGAGGTCAAAAAGGTCCAGTGGCCTTCTTTTTGTCAGCACTACACTTTATTTCTGCTCACTCATACACATAGACCCCACACGGTTTACACCCTGAGAAACCTGCCAGCCCTGGGCCCATAACTCATGCCTCCATTGTGCAGAAAGCAGCATTCCTCTCTCAAATGTACCAACAGGGCTTGATTCCAGGCAAGGACTCACTAACTTGCTAAATGGCAAAGTTCTCTTTCTGCTTCCCTGATCAGACTGTGGTAGATCTACCTGTAGCTCAGGACCCCTGCTAGCCTATGAAGTTGGTGTGCCACTAATGCAGCTAAAAGTTGGGCTGGTGGACATCCAAGATGCCCACCTCAAACCAAGTGTACATGCGATAGTCCCATGGTGCATATCTCCTTAAAGATTACCATGACAAAATCAGATATTCTACTCCAGGGAGATTGTGAGAACCATCCGTCACCTGCAGACAGACCCACATTGTCCTTTTGCTCTCCACAACTAAGAATGATAAAAAAAGAAAGGAAAGAATTCATGTCAGGATTTTGGGCATGAGCAATGGCACGTCTTCATCAGGACGGCTATTTCCTAGCCGCTAAGCCTGAAAAGCAGAAGGCTCTGAACTGTTACCATGGGCATCAATGTCTCCCACTGTCCCAGGGTCACTTCATGCAAACAGCCCACCACACATCAGTCACTTCACTTCCATCCCTCATTTATCTGACTCTTTGTGACCCCATGGACTACAGCAAGCCAGTCTTCACTGCTCATCTAAAACTCCCAGAATTTGCCCAAACACATGCCCATCAAATGGTGATTCAATATCTCTCGTTCTATTCTTTGGAAAATTATGATGCCGTCCAAGCATCTGATTCTCTCTCATCCACTTCTCCTGTCTTTAATCTTTCCCAGTATCAGGGTCTTTACAGTGTCAGTTGTTCACATCAAGTGTCCAAAATATTGAATTTTCAGCTTCAACATCTGCCCTTGCAATGAATACTCATGACCAATTTCCTTTAGGATTGACTGGTTTAATCTCCATGCAATGAAGGACTCGCGAGTCTTCTCAATACCATAGTTCAAAAATGTCAGTTCTTCCAGTGCTCAACTTTATGGTCCAAAATTCACAGCCATACATGACTCCTGCAAACACCATAAATTTGACTAGATGGATATTTTTCAGTAAAATATTTTCTGTGGTTTTTCAATAATGTCTATATTTGTCACAGACTTTCTTCCAAGGAGCAAGCGTCTTTTAATTTCATCGCTGTGGTCAGCATCTACAGTGATTTTGGAGCCCAAAAAGCAAAGCCTGTCACAGTTTCCAGTGTTTCCCCATCTATTTTCCATACAGTGGTGGGACCAGATGCCATGATCTTCATTTTTTGAATGTTCAGTTTTAAACCACGTTTTCATCTCCTCTCTTTCACTTTCATCAAGAGGCTTTGTACTTTCTCTTCACTTTCTGCCATGAGAAGAGTATCATCTGCATATCTGTGAGTATTGACATTTTTCCCAGCAAACTTGATTCCAGCTTGTGCTTCATCCAGCCCGGCATTTCACATGATGTAGTCTGCGTTTGAATAAATTGGTGACAATATAGAGCCTTGAGGTACCATTTTCCCATTCTGGAACCAGTCCATTTTTCCAAGTTCACGGTACTGTTGCACCTTGACCTGCATACAGATTTCTGTGGAAGCAGGTCAGGTGGCCTGGGATTCCCATCTCTTGAGGAATGTTCCAGTTTTTCATGTTCTACAAGTCAGACTTTCAGTTCAGTTCGATTCAGTTCAGTTCAGTCACTCAGAAGTGTCCGACTCTTTGCAACCCCATGAATCACAGCACGCTATTCCTCCCTGTCCATCACCAACTCCCGGAGTTCACTGAAACTCATGACCATCGAATGGGTGATGCCATCCAGCCATCTCATTTTCTGTCTTCCCTGCCTCCTCCTGCCCCAAATCCCTCCAAGCATCAGAGTCTTTTCCTTGGCATAGTCATTAAAGCAAAAATAGATGTTTTTTGGAACTGTCTTGCTTTTTCAATCACACAATGGGTGTTGGCAGTTTAGTCTTTGGTTGCTCTGCCTTTCCTAATCCAATTTGAACCTCTGGAAATTCTTCATTTGTTGACACTTTCCTTGGAGAATCTCAGGCATTACTTTTTGCTCTGTGTGAGATGAGTGCAATTGTGCGGTAGTTCAAACAGTCTTTCGCATTGCCTTTTAATGAGATTGGTGTGAACTGATCTTTTCTTTGGCCACTGCTGAGTTTTCCAAATTTGCCTGCATATTGAGTGCAGCATTTTCACTGCGTCATCGGTTAGAATTATACATAACTCAACTGGGTATTCATCTCTTCGAACAACTTTGTTGTTACTGATGTTTCCTAATGCCTACGTGATTTTGCATTCCAGAATGTCTGGGTCTGTCAGGATGCATTCGACTTTAAGGGATCCAATATGTTGTCTTCTTTGTGTGCTGTATCTCAAGGACTCTCTGTTCATTATCAGTTCCTACAAAAGAGGAACGATCATAACTGCATGCAGTTCTCAGGTCTGAGATCATGAGAAAAGACACCTGCTTGGATTCCCTTCATTGACTCCCTTCAGTGACTCTCTTCAGTGACTTTGGACTGAAAAGATTATCCATTATGTTGCAATTGGTGGAATTTCATTCTTTTTCATGACTGAGTAATCATTTTACTGAAGATATATAAGCATGTGTTTCTTCAAATAAAGTACCCTTGTTTCACTCAACACTTGGGTCCCCGGCATTCTTCTCATCAACTCCAGTCCCTAGGTCCCAGTCTACGCCGACTGTGACTGCTGGCGCCCCAACAGGGACCTGGTAAGCACCCTTGGCAAGCAGACTGTATGGCTGTTAGGACCTATGGAGGTCGGTAAATGCAGGGTTATGAGAGAAATGGCTGGAAAGTCCCACCTCCTTTCTACTTTACTTCATAATTTATGTAAGGTTCAACGACTTTTGGTTTCGCATCAGCAGATAGACGCTCATCTCCAAACAGTGGCTGAATAGAATCCCTGGTTCCCTGATGTTTGGATTTAAAAATTTGAAAGCAGTTTAAAGAATATGTTTAACGAGCCACAGGATGGGGAGTAAATATTGCAACAAATTTCTGACCCTTGTGTGCCCTCATTAAAGCCTTGATCCTTTCATTTCAAGGCAATCCTATCTGCAACCCCCATATTCCTCATCAAGCGAATGCTCATTTTATACGAATATAAATTAGATGATGAGACTTTACAAAAAGCCCAATTAGAGCAACATACAATGTTTCAAAACTTTCCCACCGTCCCTGTTCCGGTTGTCCCTAGCGCTCGTCCTCCTTTTCTAATGGAAGTGAAGCCAAAGATCCCCCGATTTGAGGACAAGATGAATCCGATGTTGACACTTCTGATGCTCTCTTTGACACTATAGCCAACAATATAGTCAAAGAGAGCATCAGAAGTATCAACAAAAACCACTGCGGATGCTGATTGCAGCCATGAAATTTAAAGACGCTTACTTCTTGGAAGGAAAGTTAGGACCAACTTGGATAGTATATTAAAAAGCAGAGACATTACTTTGCCAACAAATGTCCATCTAGTCAAGGCTATGGTTTTTCCCTTGGTCATGTATGGATGTGAGAGTTGAACTTTGAAGAAAGCTGATCGCCGAAGAATTGATGATTTTGAACACTGATGCTGGAGAAGAATCTTGAGAGTCCTTTGGACTGCAAGGAGAGCCAACCATTCCATTCTGAAGGAGATCAATCCTGAGTGTTCATTGGAAGGACTGATGCTGAAGCTGAAACTCCAATACTATGGCCACTTCATGCGAAGAGTTGACTCACTGGAAAAGACTCTGATGCTGGGAAGGATTGGGGGTGGGAACGACAGAGAATGAGATGGTGGATGGCCTGGCATGCTGTGATTCATGGGGTCTCAAAGAGTCGGGCACGATTGAGCGACTGAACGGAACTGAACTATATATATATGACATATGGGGAGAAGGCGATGGCACCTCAGTCCAGTATTCTGCTTGGCTGCCATCTATGGGGTCGCTAAGGATTGGACAAAACTGAGCGACTTTACTTTCACAACGATATATGGATATATATATATATATATATATATAAAACAATGAAAAGCCCCTAACACGCACTCAAATTTGTAAAAACAGACGATGCACTCATTCTCCTTCACGACGAAGGCTTTCTGATTTACTGGATTTGCAATCTCGAGTCTCTGAGGCTGATGATCTTTTTCTCTCTCCTTTGTTAAGAAATGATAATTCTCAAGGGTAACTAATGCCTCAATACAAAGGCATTGATTTTTCTCACATACAACAAATGGAAAAGGCTGTAACTTCTAAACACTATAGTTTCTTCTATTTGAATTTTATTTTATTCTTTAGCTACACTGGGAGTTGCTATCTCCTTTATTGTTGTCAGAAAGGAGGCCAAAATGTTATTTGAAAAACTGCTTGTGTATGGAGAATGAAAATCAGGATTGTCAGAGAGCCATCACTCTGATTTGTGAGACCAGGAATGTTCTTGATTATTTGAAGGCTTGTTGCACCTTAGGGTTAGAAACTCAGAAAATGCAAATGTTAGCTGAAGCAATGACTACTTCTTTTAAAAGGGGGAATGAAGGGTGTTTCGTTTGTGGGGATAAGAACCATTAAAAAAAAAAAAAAACTGATTGCCCTAAAAAACACACAGAATAAAGTAAAACTACTAAAAAGCCTCCAGGAATCTGCCCTCAATGTTGTAAATGGGTACAACCTTGATCTAAATATCATTTGAAGGGAACCCTATTTTGGGAAACTCAAACACGGGGACTCCCCAGGTCCCCATCATCAAAAATCAGGGGCAAACTCCATCTTGTCTCTCAAACCTTCAACATTTGGCAGGGCTGCTGTCAACATACAAGCCCTGAAAGATTTTCTATTTTTCCTCAAACAGTCCCTTCTAGAATACCTACCGGACTTTATGGACACTTAACTCTCACAAACCTTTGACCTTATATTTGGCAGATATAGTCTGAATTCTAAGGCAATTTCTATTCATTCCGGAATCATTGATTCAGATTATAAGGGAGAAATAAAATTATGATATCATCTCAGAAACTATCATAATTCAAAAAGGGGGACAAATTGCCCAATTACTTCTTTCACTTACATTTCTATTAACTCCTTTAATGCATCAACTGAACGGAACTGAATGGCAAATAGATAGGGAACCAGTGTAAACAGTGGCTGACTTTATTTTTCTGGGCTCCATAATCAATGAAGATGGTGATTGAAGCCATAAAATTAAAAGACACTTCCTCCTTGGAAGGAAATCATGACCAAGCTAGAATGCATAGTAAAAAGCAGAGACATTACTTTGCCAACAAAGTCCGTCTAGTCAAGGCTATGGTTTTCCCACTGGCCATGGATGGATGATGAGTTGGACTATAAACAAAGCTGAGCGTCGAAGAATTTATGCTTTTGAACTGTGGTGTTGGAGAAGACTTGAGCGTCCCTTGGACTGCAAGGAGATCCAACCAGTCAATCCTAAAGGAGATCAGTCCTGGTTATTGATTGGAAGGAATGATGTTTAAGCTGAAACTCAAGTATTTCAGCTACCTGATGCGAAGGGCTGACTCATTTGAAAAGATCCTGATGATGAGAAAGATTGAGGGCAGGAGGAGATGGGGACGACAGAGGATGAGACAGTTGGATGACATCACTGACTCGATGGACATGGTGGGTGGACTACGGGAGTTGGTGATGGACAGGGAGGTCTGGCGTGCTGCAGTTCATGGGGTCGCAAAGAGTTGGACATGACTGAGCGACTGAATTGAACTGAACTGAATGATATACAGACAGGTGAATTAGGTAAATCAGATTAAAAACAATTCTTATGAACATCAATAGTATCTGAACAGGCACAACCAAATATAAGTATTAAAATTAATTGCAAAAGATTTTCTGGTGTTCTTGATACTGAATCCGATATTACTATTATTACAAAACATTTATTGCCAAAACCTGGGCATTTACAAATAAATTCTTGTTAAATTGCAGGAGTATCTCAAACTAAAGTTCAGGAGGCTTACTAAAATGTCCAGATATATCCACGTGAGGGACCAGAAATCCAACCTGCAACTTTAAAACCTTATATGATCGATGATCCCCTTAATTTAATAAGAAGAGATTTACTTATGCAATGACAAAATCAAATACATATTCCATATTTTTACTATGGGCCACTGCTCATTTAATAAACAATATAATTATTAAAATAACTTTGAAATATTACGAGCCTAATTGGACAGAGCAGTGGCCCCTTACAAAAGTTGGACTGTGAAGAAAGCTGAGCGGGAAAGAATTTATGTTTTTGAATTGTGGTGTTGGAAAAGACTCTTGAGAGTCCCTTGGCCTGCAGAGGGATCCAAACAGTCCACTCTGAAGGAGATCAGTGCTGAGTGTTCATTGGAAGGACTGATGTTAAAGCTGAAACTCCAATACTTTGGACACCTCATGAGAAGAATTGACTCACTGGAAAAGACTCTAATGTTGGGAGGGATTGGGGGCGGGAGGAGAAGGGGACTACAGAGAATGAGGTGGCTGGATGGCATCACCGACTCTGTGGACATGAGTTTGAGTGAATGCCGGGAGTTGGTGTTGGACAGGGATGCCTGGCACGCTGTGATTCATAGGATGGCAAATAGTCAGACATGACTGAGCAACTTAACTGAACTGAACTGAAGGAACTACAATGGAGGATACACAATTGAAATTAAAACATATTGAGGAATCATGTTCTCCTTGGAATACTCCCATTTTTGTGATAAAGAAGAAATCTAACAAATGGCGTCTTTTAACTGACTTTTGAAAGATTAATGCATCCATGAAACCTATCTGTGCAGTGCAACCATGAATTCCATCATCTGCCACTGTTCCTCAAAACTGGCATATTATTATCCTAGGCTTGCAGGATTGAATTTTTACTATACTTTTACACCCGCTAGACCGAGAAATATTTACTTTCTCCCTTATCCTAATCATATCAGGCCTCACAAACAGTATCAATGGACTGCATTGCCTCAAGGAATGATAAATTCTTGCACCATGTTTCAACGTTGTGTAGCCAAAGCTCTTGAACCTGTGCGAAAGCAATTTCATAACTATACTATTGTTCACTATACGGATGATATATTGTTTTCAGCTCCTTCTATTTTAGAAACTCAGCAGATATTTGATGTAGCTCAACAACACTTAAAAGAGTCTCGATTATTCATTGCCCCTGAATAGATTCAATCCTCTGCACCTTACAATTACTTGGGATTTAATGCTATTAGACAACGTATCACTCCTTATCTTGCACAGATTCGTGTTGATAAATTATCAACCTTGACTGATTTTCAAAAATTTTAGGCATACAACCTGGCGTAGACCTACTTTGGGAATTGCAGAATATCAACTGATTTATTTAACAATTTAAAAGGAGTTTCTGATCAAAATAGCCCTCTTTCACTCTCCCAAGAGGCACGAGAAGAATTCTGCATAATGCAAAATAAATTGCAAAAGCAAATTCTTTCTCCTATCAGACTTGAGATACCTTTAGAGTTATATACCCTTCCCTCTCTCCAGTCCCCTACAGGACTTCTTGCCCAGCAAGAACGCCTGATAGAATGGATATATATCCTTTTTTACAGGGACAAGATCACTTACACTCTCTCTTGATTTGATTGCTAAAATAATTATCAGTGGGAAAAATAGAACTGGATCTCTAATTGGCTCTGATTCTTATAAAATTGTAATTCAGTTCAGTGCAGTTCAGTCACTCACTCGTGTCCGACTCTCCGCGACCCCATGAATCACAGCACGCCAGGCCTCCCTGTCCATCACCAACACCCGGAGTTCACTCAAACTCATGTCCACAGAGTTGGCGATGCCATTCAGGTATCTCATGCTCTGTTTTCCCCTTCTCCTCCCGCCCCCAACCTTTCCCAGCATCAGAGTCTTCTCCAGTGAGTTAACTCGTCGCTTGAGGTGGCCAAAGTGTTGCAGTTTCAGCTTTAGCATCAGTACTTCCAATGTAGTTCAGTTCAGTTCAGTCGCTCAGTCGTGTCCGACTCTCCGCCACCCCATGAGTCACAGCACGCCAGGCCTCCCTGTCCATCACCAAATCCCGGAGATCACTCAAACTCATGTCCACAGAGTCAGCGATGCCATTCAGGTATCTCATGCTCTGTTTTCCCCTTCTCCTCCAGCCCCCAACCTTTCCCAGCATCAGAGTCTTTTCCAGTGAGTCAACTCGTCGCATGAGGTGACCAAAGTATTGCAGCTTCAGCTTTAGCATCAGTCCCTCCAATGAACATCCAGGATTGATTTCCTCTAGAATGGACTGTTTGGATCTCCTTGCAGTATAAGGGACTCTCAAGAGTCTTCTCCAACACCACAGTTCAAAAGCATCGATTCTTCGGCGATCAGCTTTCTTCAGAGTCCAACTCTCACATTCATACATGACCACGGGAGAAACCATTGCCTTGACTAGACGGACCTTGGTTGGCAAAGTAATGTCTCTGCTTTTTAAAATACTATCAAGGTAGTACCTATTAGTAAATCTCAATTTGAGAGTGGTTTGCAAACTTCTACTATCTTCCAAATAGCCTTTTGAAAATATTCTGGAAATTTTCATTTCATTATCCTTTAACACACTTTGCAATTTCTTCAAAAGTATTGAATATATTATCTGTCGCGTTGTCACATCACAACCTATACCTCAAGCTGATGTTTTTATTATATCAGTTCAGTTCAGTCGCTCAGTCGTGTCCGACTCTCCGCGACCCCATGGATCACAGCACATCTGGCCTCCCTGTCCATCACCAACTCCAGGAGTTCCCTCAAACTCATATCCACAGAGTGGGTGATACCATCCAACCGTCTCATTCTCAGTCGTCCCTTTCTCCTCCCGCCGCCAACATTTCCCAGCATCAGAGTCTTTTCCAGTGAGTCAACTCGTCGCATGAGGTGGCCAAAGTATTGGAGTTTCAACTTTAGCATCAGTCCTTCCAATGAACACCCAGGATTGATCTCCTTCAGAATGGACTGGTTGGGTCTCCTTGCAGTCCAGGGGACTCTCAAGAGACTTGTCTAGCACCACTGTTCAAAAGCATCAATTCTTCGGCGATCCGCTTTCTTCACAGTCCAACTCTCCATCCAAACATGACCACGGGAAAAACCATAGCCTTGACTAGAAGGACCTTGGTTGGCAAAGTAATGTCTCTGCATTTTAATAGGCTATCAAGGTTGGTCATAACTTTCCTTCCAAGGAGTAAGCGTCTTTTATTTTCATGGCTGCAGTTAGCATCTGCAGTGATTTTGGAGCCCCCCCAAAAATAAAGTCTGGCACTGTTTCCACTGTTTTTCCATTTATTTCCCATGAAATGATGGGACCAGGTGCCATGATATTTGTTTTCTGAATGTTGAGCTTCAAGCCAACCTTTTTACTCTCCTCTTTCACTTTCATCAAGAAGCTTTTTAGCTCCTCTTCACTTTCTGCCATAAGGGTAGTGTCATCTCTGTGGTTATTGATATTTCTCCCAGCAATCTTGATTCCAGCCTTTGGTTCTTCCAGCCCAGCATTCCTCATGATGTACACTGCATATAAGTTAAATAAGCAAGGTGACAATATACAGCCTTGAGGTAGTCCTTTTCCTACTTGCAACCAGTCTTTTATTCCATGTACAGTTCTGACTGTTGCTTCCTGACCTGTATAGAGGTTTCTCAAGAGGCAGGTCAGGTGGTTTGGTATTCCCGTCTCTTTCAGAATTTTCCACAGTTTATTGTGATCTACAGAGTCAAAGGCTTTGGTATAGTCAATGAAGCAGAAATAGATGCTCTTCTGGAACTCTCTAGCTTTCTCCATGATCCAGGGATGTTGACAATTTGTTCTCTGGTGCTTCTATGTTTTCTAAAACCTGCTTGTACATTTGGGAGTTCACGGTTCACACAATGCTGAAGCCTGGGTTGGAGAATATTGAGCGTGACTTTACTAGCGTGTGAGATGAGTGCAATTGGTGCGGTCGTTTGAGCAGTCTTTGGCATTGCCTTTCTTTGGGACTGGATTAAAGACTGACCTTTTCCAGTCCTGTGGCCACTGCTGAGTTTTGCAAATATGCTGGCATATTGAGTGCAGCACTTTCTCAGCATCATCTTTCAAGATTTGAAATAGCTCAACTGGAATTCCATCACCTCCACTAGCTTTGTTCGTAGTGAGGCTTTCTAAGGCCCACTTGACTTCACATTCCAAGATGTCTGGCTTTAGGTCAATGATCACGTTATCGCGACTATCTTGGTCGTGAAGATCTTTTTTGTACATTTCTTCTTTGTATTTTTGCCACCTCTTCTTAATATCGTCTGCTTCGCTTATGTCCATACCATTTCTGTCCTTTATCGAGCCCATCTTTGCATGAAATGTTCCCTTGGTATCTCTAATGTTCTTGAAGAGATCTCTTGGCTTTCGCATTCTGCTGTTTTCCTCTATTTCTTTGCATTGATCACTGAGGAAGGCTTTATTATCTCTCCTTCCTATTCTTTGGAACTCTGCATTCAGATGTTTATATCTTTCCTTTTCTCCTTTGCTTTTCACTTGTTTTCTTTTCACAGCTATTTGTAATGCCTCCTCAGACAGTCATTTTGCTTTTTTGCATTTCTTTCCCATGGGGATGGTCTTGGTCCCTGTATTCTGTACAGTGTCACGAACCTCCGTCCAGAGTTCATCAGGCACTCTCTCTATCAGATCTAATCCCTTAAATCTATTTCTCACTTCCACTGTGCAATCGGCGCCTCTAGCAAAGCAGACACCAGAGACGCCATCCCCGGCGCGACCGACCACGCAAAGAGGCGCGGCCGTGAGGAGGTACCCCAAGACTGAGGCCAGGGCCAGTGGCCGAGAGGAGCTACCCCACTTCCAATAGGCCGTGGCTGCGCGGGCGCAGGAGGGCCGAGCGGAGCTACTCCACCTTCAAGGTCAGGAGGGGCGTCCTTGAGGAAATACCCCTCATCCAAGTTAAGCTGCAGCAGCTGCACTTTCTTGGAGCAGCTGTGAAGAGATATCCCACGCCCAAGGTAAGAGAAATCCAAATAAGACAGTAGGTATTGCGAGGGGGCATCAGAGGGCAGAAACACTGAAATCATAATCACGGGAAACTCGTCGATCTGATCACATGGACCACAGCTGAATGTGGTCCACTGGAGAAGGGAATGGCAAACCACTTCAGTATACTTGCCTTGAGAACCCCATGAATGGTATCAAAGGGCAAATTGATAGGATACTGAATGAGGAATTCCCCAGGTCGGTAGGTGCCCAGAATGCTACTGGATATCAGTGGAGAAATAACTCTAGAAGAATGAAGGGATGGAGCAGAAGCAAAACCAATACCAATTTGTGGATATGACCGGTGATAGAAGCAAGGTCCGGTGCTGTAAAGAGCAATATTGCATAGGAACCTGGAATGTTAGGTCCATAAATCAAGGCAAATTGGAAGTGGTCAACAAGAGATGGCAAGAGTGAACATAGACATTCTAGGAATCATTGAATTAAAATGGACTGGAATGGGTGAACTTAACTCAGATGACCATCATATCTACTACAGTGGGCAGGAATCCCTTAGGAGAAATGGAGGAGCCATGATGGTCAACAAAAGAGTCCGAAACACAGTACTTGAATGCAATCTTAAAAACGACAGAATGTTTTCTGTTCGTTTCCAAGGCATACCATTCATTATTACAGTAATTCAGACCTATACCCCAACCAGTAACGCTGAAGAAGCCGAAGTTGAACGGTTCTATGAAGACCTACAAGACCTTTTAGAACTAACATCCAAAAAAGATGTACTTTTCATTATAGGGGACTGGAATGCAAAAGGAGGAAGTCAAGAAACACCTGGAGTAACAGGCAAATTTGGCCTTGGAACACGGAATGAAGCAGGGCAAAGGCTATAGAGTTTTGTCAAGAGAACCCACTGGTCATAGCAAACAACTTCTTCCAATTCCAACACAAGGGAAGACTCTACAAATGGACAACACCAGATGGTCAACACCGAAATTAGATTGATTATATTCTTTGCAGCAAAAGATGGAGAAGCTGTATAGAGTTAGAGAAAACAAGACCAGGAGCTGCCTGTGGCTCAGATTATGGACTCCTTATTGCCAAATTCAGACTTAAATTGAAGAAAGTACGGAAAACCTCTAGACCATTCACATATGACCTAAATCAAAACCCTTATGATTGTACAGATTTTTATATAGACGGGACTAAAAATGCTAAAGCCTCATTCTGGTCTCTCGAAGAGTATAACGTTCTTTATACTAAATCCCACTCTTCTCAACAAAATGAATTATATGCTCTCATTCAGGTTATTCACCTACATCCTTACCATATTAATATAGTTTATGATATTTTATATTCAATATTTGTATTACAATCTATCGATACTTCAATCATAAATTCTAATCAGTCTATTATTCAACATTTTATCCAACTACAATCTCTTATTAAGAACTGCACTTCCTCTACTCATATTACCCATATCTGAGCACATTCTTGTTTTCTGGCCATGTGGCTCATGGCAACGAACAAGCTGATAAGCTTGTCGTTTTGCTGCTCCTGAAGAGCCACATGATCTATTTTGCAATAATGCTGGTTCATTCCACCAAATTTGGAAAATTCCATACTGCCATGCTAAAGAAATTATTGTTAGTTGCCCTACTTGAAGGCCCTTGCATCTTCGATCTATTGCACAAGGCATTAATGCTCAAAGATTACATCCTAACAAACTATGGCCAATGGGTGCAATGCATTGTTCTGAAATTTTTCGCTCTTCCTTCTTATATGTTTCAATCGACACAAATTCCTTTTTAATATGGGTCACACCTCTTCAAGATGAGGCTACACGACATGTTGTAACCCACCTATTAACTTGTTTTCCTATAATGGGAACACCTAGTTCTATAAAAACAGAAAAAAAAGCCCTGCCTATATTTCTAGGCAATTCAAACAATTCCTACAATCATTTTCTATTAAATATATTACAAACATCCCTTATAATCCACAAACAATTTTTTTTTAAACTGGAAACTGTAACATTTTATTTAATTTTTTTTATTGGAGGCGAATTACTTTACATTAATATATTGGTTGGGGTTGCCATACATTGACACGAATCTGCCCCGGGTGTACATGTGTTCCCTTTCTTGAACCCCCAGCCCACCTCCCTCTTCCCCATATCCTCCCTCCAGGTAATCCCCGTGCACCAGCCCCAAGTATCCTGTATCATGCCTCGAACCTGGACTGGTGATTCAGTTCAAATAATATACATGTTACAATGCCATTTTCCCAAATCATCCCACCATCACCCTCTCCCACAGAGTCCCAAAGACTGTTCTATACACTTATGTCTCTTTTGCTGTCTCATATACAGGGTTTAGGCTACCATCTTTCTAAATTCCCTATATATGCATTGGTATACTGTATTCATGTTTTTCTTTCTGGCTTACTTCACTCTGTAAAATAGGCTCCAATTTCATCCACCTCATTGGAACTGACAAAAATGCATTTTTTCTGATGGCTGAAAAATACTCCATTGTGTAGATGTACCAGAGCTTTCTGATCCATGCATCCGCAGATGGACATCTCGGTTGCTTCCATGTTCTCCCTATTATAAACAGTGTTGCAATGAACATTGGAGTACATGTGTTTCTTTCATTTCTGGTTTCCTCAGTGTGTAAGACCAGGAGTGGATTTGCTGGATCATATATTAGTTCTATTTCCAGGTTTTCGAGGAATCTCCACACTGTTCTCCATAGTGGCTGTACTAGTTTGCATTCCCTCCAACAGTGTAAAAGGGTTCCCTTTTCTCCACACCCCCTCCAGCATTTATTTGCATGTAGACATTTGGATAGCAGCCATTCTGACTGGTGTGAAATGGTATCTCATTGTGGTTTTGATTTGCATTTCTCTGATTATGAGGGATATTGAGCATTTTTTCATGTGTTTGTTAGCCATCTGTTTGTCTTCTTTGGAGAAATGTCTGTTTAATTCTTTGGCCCATTTTTTAATTGGGTCGTTTATTTTTCCGGAATTGAGCTGCAGGAGCTGCTTGTATATTTTGGAGATTAATTTTTTGTCAGTTGATTCAGTGGCTATTAATTTCTCCCAATCTGAAGTCTGTGTTTATACCTTGCTTATAGTTTCCTTTGCTGTGCAGAATCTTTTCATTTTAATTAGGTCCCATTTGTTTATTTTTGCTTTTATTTCCAATATTCTGGGAGGTGGGTCTTGGAGGATCCTGCTGTGATTTATGTCAGAGAGTGTTTTGCCTACGTTCTCCTCTAGGAGTTTTAGAGTTTCTGGTCTTACATTTAGTTCTCTAATCCATTTTCAGCTTATTTTGGTGTATGGTGTTAGGAAGTGCCTCCTTTGTCAAAGATAAGGTGTCCAAAGGTGTGTGGATTTATCTCTGGGCCTTCTATTTTGTTCCATTGATCTATATTTCTGTCTTTATGAGAGTACCATATTATCTTGATGAATGTGCCTTTGTAGTAGAGCCTGAAGTCCTGCAGGTTAATTCCCCCAGTTCCATTCTTCTTCCTCAAGATTGCTTTGGCTCTTCGAGATTTTTTGTATTTCTATACAAATTGTGAGATTATTTGTGCTAGTTCTGTGAAAAATATCGTTGGAAGCTTGATAGGGATTGCATTAAATGTATAAATTACTTTGGGTAGTATACTCATTTTTAGTATATTTATTCTTCCAATCCACGAACATGGCATATTTCTCCATCTATTAATGTCCTCTTTGATTACTTTCACTAGTGTTTTATAGTTTTCTATGTACAAGTCTTTTGTTTCCTTAGGTAGATATATTCCTAAGTATTTAATTCTTTTCGTTGCAACAAAGAATGGAATAATTTCCATAATTTCTCTTTCTATTTTCTCATTAAGTGTATAGGAGTGCAAGGGATTTCTGTCTGTTGATTTTATATCGTGCAACTTTACTGTATTCACTGATTAGCTCTGGTAGTTTTCTGGTAGAGTCTTTAGGGTTTTCTGTGTAGAGGACCATGTCATCAGTGAACAGTGAAATTTTACTTCTTCTTTTCCAATTTGTATTCCTTTTATGTCTTTTTCTGCTCTGATTGCTGTAGCCAAAACTTCCAGAACTATGTTGAACGGTAGTGGTGATAGTGGGCACACTTGTCTTTTTCCTGACTTTAGGGGAAATGCTTTCAGTTTTTCACCATTGAGGATAATGTTTTCTGTGGGTTTGTTATATATAGCTTTTATTATGTTGGGCTATGTCCCTTCTATTCCCAATTTCTGGAGGGTTTTTATCATAAATGGATGTTGAATTTTGTCCAAGGTTTTCTCTGCATCTACTGAGATAATCATATGATTTTTATTTTTCAGTTTGTTAATGTGGTGTATTACGTTGATTGATTTGCGGATATTGAAGAATGCTTGCATGCCTGGGGTAAAGCCACTTGATCATAATGTATGATCTTCTTAATGTGCTGTTGGATTCTGATTGCTAAAATTTTGTTAAGGATTTTTGCATCTATGTTCATCAGTGATATTGGCTTGTAGTTTTCTTTTTTGTGGGATCTTTACCAGGTTTTGGGATTAGGTTGATGGTGGCCTTATAGAATGAGTTTGGAAGTTTCCCTTCCTCAGCAATTTTCAGGAAGAGTTTGAGTAGAATAACTGTTAGCTCTTCTCTAAATTTTTGGTAGAATTCAGCTGTGGAGCCGTCTGGCCCTGGGCTTTTGTTTGCTGGAAGATTTCTGATTATAGCCACTAATTCCATGTTTGTGATGAGTAGGCAGGCCGCCCTGCCTCCCTACCCATACCCCGCCTGCTAGAGGGTGGTGCGGGCATCTGTGCCGCTTCTCTGCTGAGAGTTTCCTCTGGGCACTTAGTCTGTGGGTTTTAATTATTTATTTAATTATTAATTAAATATTTATGTATGTATGCGTTTTTCTCCCAGTTATGTGGCCCTCTGAAGTTCCAAGGCTCGCCACAGACCCACCAGTGTTTCCAGGTGTTAGGAACCTTCTTCTTTTTTTTTTCCTTTCTTTCTTTAAGCCTCCCTTCCTAGGACAGAGCTCTGTCCCTCCCTTTTTTGACTCTCTTTTTATCTTTTATATTATTTCCTACCTCCTTTCGAAGATTATGGGCTCCTTTTCTGGGTGTCTGATGTCCTCTGCCAGTATTCAGAAGTTGTTTTATGGGATTTACTCAGCGTTCAAATGTTCTTTTGCTGATTTTGTGGGGGAGAAAGTTTTCGCCCTGTCCTATTCCTCTGCCATCTTCCTGTGCTCCCTAAACTCTCCACAAGCACAAATTTAAAAAGTAAATATAGAGGGGGAATACACAGGATCATTTTTGTGTTCCTTATCCAGAGCAGACTTTCAGTTCAGTTCAGTTCAGTTCAGTTCATTTCAGTCGCTGGCTCAGTTGTTTCAGATTCTTTGTGACCCCATGAATCACAGCGCATCACGCCTCCCTGTCTATCTCCAGCTCCCTGAGTTCACTCCAACCCATGTCAATCAAGTCGGTGATGCCATCCTGCCATCTCATTCTCTGCTGTCCTCTTCTCCTCCTGCCCACAATACCTCCCAGCATCAGGGTCTTTTCGAGTGAGTCAACTCTTCACATGAGGTGGCCAAAGTATTGGAGTTTCTGCTTCAGCATCAGTCCTTCCAATGAACACCCAGGAGTGATCTCTATTAGAATGGACTGGTTGGATCTCCTTGCATTCAAGGGACTCTCAAGAGTCTTCACCACCACAGTTCAAAAGCATAAATTCCACGGCTACAAGCTTTCTTCACAGTCCAACTCTCACATCCATACATGACCACTGGAAAAAACGTAGCCTTGATTTGAGGGACCTTGGTTGGCAAAGTAATGTCCATGCTTTTTAATACGCTGTCTAGATTCCAATGCAATATATTCTCTAATCTTAAAATTATCGTTAATGCAGCTTTGTTTGTTTTAAATTTTTTAAACTTATCGCAAGGAGATATTTTGACAAAAGCAGAAAACCGTTTCCTGGAACTGAAGGACACTTCTCTTCCTCTACCTATTTTGTATCAAGACGGGGTGACTAAACAATGGATGTGGAAAATTAATATTACCAGGAAAGGGACACGCTTGTATTTCTCCAGATGGATCCAACGAATTCATTTGGTTCCCTCTTCAGAAGATTCATCCAAGGAAGCTAAGATAGAGAGAAAAAGATGAAATCCCCGGGAGGAGGAGATTTCAGTACAAGCCATGCCGGCTTTTAAACTTTCTAAGAAATGCCACACTCGACGTCATCGACCTCATGATCTCCCTACTTGGAGACGGATAAAAACTCTTATTAATCAACCTGAAAAATCTGGGTTCTCAACAGGAAATGACCTGGGATTCTGAGAATATTTTTGTGGCTACACTTGCTTTCCTTGCTTTTGCTTTCCCCGCTCAGGCTGGCTTGAATAATCACACTTATAGGGCTTATATACCTAAGCCCCAGTTATTGAAAGTTGTAGAATGGACAGATATAGGACCTGTCATATCCAATAATGACACAGTACATACGCCTCCGCCTTGGAGATTTGAGGGGTCGTCTCCTCTCTTCCTGAGGAAGATGGAAGACTAATAAACATTTCTCTAGGCTATGAAATCCTTCCTTTGTGCATGGGCCCAGCAGAATTATGTATTAATGTTAGTCAACAAAAGTGGACTTTCATCCTGCCTCCAACAAAGAATTTCAGTACATTGCTTGGACTGTTTACTACCCTGTCCCTTTATGAAAACCATGTCAATACTACCAAATCTTTCGGACAAGGACAAAAGTTGAAATGTAAGGGGTTTACGTGTAAGGACTTTACATATATTCCTGTTTACTGGCATACATGTCAAGCTAAATCAGGGAAATTAATGTTTTTGGCCAATTACACCATTGTTGATTGGGGAACCCAATCATCTAACTGCTCAGATGATCTTAATAATACAATGTGTGATATGCTACTCAAGAAGAATGGAAGATTACCAATAGTTCAATGGAAAACTTCCATGACAAAGGACTTTTTGGCTGGATTGACAGTGAAAGGGCAACTCCTTGCCCTCGAATCATCCTCAATATATGAATTGGACCTGAACAATAGGACATTTGGAAACATGATGCACGTACTTAAAAACTTGGAACTTGGATTGGATATGCCACAGGGACCAGTCGTTGTCATAGTAACTCTTCCTTCCGTTATAATCATTCATATTTTATACAAGCTTCCATCCCCCTTCCTTTTGTTATAGCCATAGGGAACTCACAGTTTAATAAGACTTTATGTTCTGTCACTTGTATAGATTGCAGATTGTATACTTGTCTAAATTCCTTTAAAAAAATGAATCCCTTTTGATTCTTCGATCTCGGTGTAGTCTGTGGTTACCAATTAGATCTCCAAATACCCTGGGAAGAAGGTCCCATGGTAGGACTTGCCTCCCGGTTACTCTCTAAATTACTCCATTGATCTAAGCGATTCATTGGATGGCTAATTCTTGGCATTTTGGGATTTATAGCCATTTGCATCACTGCTGCAGTTGCAGGCATTGCTTTACAAACCTCAATTCAAACCCAAAACTTTATTCAAATTTGGACTAAAGATGCTGATACTATGTGGGCCACCCAGGCTCAGATGGATGAGGACGTTCAGGATAAAATACAAGAGTTAAAAACAGGCATCCAGTGGGTCAGAGAACAATTAATACATTTTAAAAAGCAAGTATTATTAAAATGTGATTGGACAGTTTTGCATTACTCCTGTTTGGTTCAACAATAGTGCTTACAACTGGGAACAAATCAAGTTTCACTTACAAGGTACACATAATAATGCTCCTTAAATATACAATTGTTGCAAGAGAAAATCTTTGAACTCTTCTCTAAGAGTCTATCCTCTTCCAAAAAATTGGAAACCTTAGCTGATCAGCTAGCTGATCAATTATCTGGGTTAGTCACTTGAGGATGATTTCAAAGCATTACACTTCGTATTGGATCTGGAGCTATAAAGCTGAAAATTATCATGGTCATTAGTATCTGTAGTATACTGATGCCTTTCAACTAAAATATTCAAACTAAAGAGACTCAATTGGTCAGTGCCTTTTTCACAGAAGTATATGCAGTCACCCCCAATTATGAAAAAATAAAACAGGGAGAATCGCCAGGGGACGTTCAACTTTAAGGGATCCAATAGGTTTTCTTCCTTTGTGTAGCATTTCTCAAGGACTCTGTTCATTCTCAGTTCCTGTGAAACAGGGACGAGCAGAGCTGCACGCAGTCCTCAGTACTGGGATCATGGGAGAGGACACATGCTTGGATTCCCTTCAGTGTCTCCCTTCAGTGACCTTGAACGTAAAGGATTATCCATTTTGTTGCAACTGGTGGAATTTCATGATTTTTCATGGCAGAATGATAATTTTATTATAGATATATAAGCATGCGTTTCTGCAAAAAAAAAAAAAAAAAAAAGCACGCTTGTTTCACTCGAGTCTTCTGTCCCATGCATCCTTCTTCTTGTCAACTCCAGTCACCAGATCCTGGTTTACGAAGACCGTGACATGGGTCTAGTTGAGTGATGACACCATCATGATTATCTGGTCATGAAGAGTATCTTTGTTGAGTTCTTCTGTGTATTCTTGACACCTTTTAATTGTTGCTGATTCTGTTAGGTCCCCAATATTTCTGACCTTTGTGGTGCACTTCTTTATATGAAATCTTCCCATGGTATCTTTAATTTTCTTGAAGTGATCTCTAGTCTATCTGATTCTATTGTTAACCTCTCTTTCTTGGCATTGATCAATGAGGAACGTTTTCTTATCTGCCCTACTTATTCTTCGATATTCTACATTCAAATAGGTATATCTTTCCCATTCTCATTTCACTTCCACTTCTCTCTCTCCTTTTTTTTTTTTTCTTATTCTCAGCTAGTGTAAGGTGTCTTCGATAACCGTTTTGCCCTTGTGCATTTCTTTGTCTTGGGGATAGTCTTCATTGCTGCTCCTGTACAATGTCACGAACCACTGCCCTTAGTTCTACAAGAACTCTATTAGATTTCCAATTATAATCAAAAGGGCTTTTATTTAGATCACACCAGAATGATCTAGGGATTTTCCCTACTTTTGTTGAAATCAGTCTGAATGTTTCAGTATGAGCTGATGATCTGAGCCACAGTCAGCTCCCGGTTTGTTTTGGATGGCTACATTAAGCTTCTCCATCTTCAGCTGTAAAGCATATAATCGGTTTGATTTTGGTATTAACCGTCTTCTTGTGTGCATGTGTAGAGTCGTCTCATGTGTTGTTGGAAAAAGTTTCCTATGACGGTCCCTTGTCTTGGCAGAACAGTGTTAGACATTGCCCTGGTTCATTTTGTAGCCAAAGGCCAAACTTGTCTATGACTCTAGCTATCTCTTGATGTCCTACTTTTGCATTCCAGTCCCCAATGATGCAAATGATATCTTTATGTGTGCGTGTGTGTGTGTGTGTGTGTGTTAGTTCTAGAAGATCCTATTGGTAAACATAGAACCACTCAACTTCAGCTTCTCACCGACCTTCAGCTCAATTTCTACTTCAACATTGCTGGTCAGGACATAGATTTGGATTATTGTGCTATTGCATAGTTTGTCTTGAGAATCAGCAGAGATCTTTCTGCATTCTTGAGAATGCACCCAAGAACTGCATTTCACACACTTTTGTTGACTGTGAGTGATACACCGTTTCTTCTCTAGGGATTCTTGCCCACCGTGGTAGATAAAATGGTCATCTCAATTAAATTTGCCCATTCCAGTCAATTTTAATTCACTGATTCCTGAAAGGTTGCTGTTCACCATTGACATCCCCTGTTTGACGAATTCCAAGTTAACCTGAATCATGGGCCTAACTTTCTAAGTTCCTATGCACTATTGTTCTTTACAGAATGAGACTTTACTTCCATCACCAGTCACTACCACAGCTGGGTGTGTTTTTTGTTTGTTTTTTGTTTTTTGCTCTGGTTTCATCTCTTCATTACTTTTGGAGTTACTTCTCCACTGATTTCCAAAAGCATATTACGACACCTACCAACACGGGGAGTTCATCTTTCAGTGTCCATTCTGTTTGCCTTTTCATACTATTCATGGGGTTTCAAGGCAAAATACTGAAGCTGTGCCATTCACTTCTCCACTGGCCCACGTTTTCTCAGAACCCTCCATCATAACCCATCCATCCCGGATGGCCCTACAGAGTCCGACTCATAGTTTCATTGCATTAGACAAGACTGTGGTCCACTGCATCAGTTTGATTAGTTTTCTGTGGTTGTGGTTTCCATTACGTCTGCCCTCTAACGGATAAGCATAAAAGGCTTATAGAAGCTTTCTGATGGCAGGGCCAGACTGTGAGTGAACCTGAGTCTTGTTTAGATAGGTGGGGCCATGTTCAGTAAAGCTTTAATCCGATTTTCTGTTGCGGGGAGGGGTGGGGAGGGCTGTGTTCCAGCCCTGTTGTTTGAACTGAGGACAAACTTTGGTATGAGAAATGTACTCGTGATCTTCTTCAAAAGGGCTTGTGCAAGCACTGTTGTATTCAGTGCCCCTCATCCTCCTGTAGCCCACTCTCGGCCCACACTTACAGGCAAATCTGGCTCAGGATTTTGTGGGGACACTGCTCCTTATGCTTGGTTCCTGGTGCACACAAGATTTTGTTTGTGCCCTGCAACTGCTTCAGTTCTGTGGAAGTTCTGTAATCAAGTCCTCCAAAGTCAAATTTCCTGTGGGGTTCTCAATCCCTTTGCCAGACCCCCAGGTGAGGAATTGTGCAGTGCTCCTAGAACTTCCTTAACAGTACGAGAATTTCTTCGGCATATTTATTTTTCAATTTGTGGATGTCTGCTAGCTGGCTTTATTGTGGATTGAATGGAAAACTCCTCCAAGAGGGCATATGCCATAAACTGCATGACCCAGGTCTGTAGCACCAGAGACCCTCTCCTCTGTCAGGCTACTGCTGACCCATGCCTCTGCAGGAGACACTCAATCACTGAAAGACAGGTCTCACTCTGTGTCTGGAAGTCTCTGCGTATTGGTGCACAAAATGTTTTCTATGAGCCCTCTGAGTGTGGCTGGAAGGTATTGATGATAAACACAAAGTCACCCCTCCTACAGTCTTCTTGGGATGTCTCCTTCCCCACTGGACATGGTGTACATCTTTTTGGTGGGGCCTGACCTTCTCTTGTCCTTCATCATTCAGTAGCAAGCTGCAATTTTGGAGCTCTCTCAGGAAAAGATAAGTGAACACCCTTCTACTTGGCTATCTTTGCTCCCTCACAGGCACACACTGGCAAAGGGGAAAATTCATATACCCCACGGCTGCACTTTCTTCACCTTTCTACACCGCCAGTTATGCATGAGCACCTGGATGGATTGCATGCTCGCACACACGGTATGCTAGGATGCCTGTGGTTTCACAATGAAGGAGCCTACCTGATCATGTCATTTGTCTCACACCATGCTATTATTGGCCGCATCAGCGAGGGAGTTTGCTGCCTGGTGGACTGGTCTGAGGCAGCAGTAGGCCAGGGCCTTCCTCTAACGTGTAAAAATTCTCCAGTGCAGTAGGCTATCTTTCTGTTCCTCCTCCTTCCAGTCTCTGTTCTTTTCGGAAGGACCTTGACCTCTTCACTGTCATGGATCCTGTTATAGCCATGCCCACCATTTCCACAGGATACCCCACTTCCCATAGACTAAAGGGTTCAAAGGCTATGCTTTAAAATACCCACACCATTGAATTTACACTGGTTGTATTCAGTGTATTTACACTGAATTTACACTGGGTGAGTTCTCAAAACTTCCCCATCTGCTTCCTGGTAGAAATACACACATCAACGTGGCACAAACTGTGAGCTTCTTTATGTCTCTTGAGGTAAACCCAGATTTATTGATCCACTTTCCTGAATTGTCACTGGCCATCCTTTCCTCATCCCTGTGCTGAACAGGAGCACCTCAGAGATGCATGGGCCAGTCTTCCCCAGTCTGTGGACACCTCGTGCCTCCTTCTTCTTGCTGCATGCCTCGTGATATCTCACCTTCATCTCTACGTCGGATGTGGTTGGACACACATCCACATACAGAAAGACACACAAACACCTCCATGTCTACCCACGCATGTGCACACAAATGTTCAAAGGCACAGGGGAACATAACAAACACGGACCATAGGTGTTTCTGTAGCTGAAGAACCAGTGCTTCATATCAAATTTAGAGAACTCCATATTTCTCCAAGGGAAGTTTCCATTCTGATCTCCAATATGAAATACAGAGGAGTCTAACTTCCAAAGTGGAGAATTAACACCTGTGATTGAATGCTGTCAATTCAGAGCATTTAACATTTCATGGAAGAAATTCTGTTTTGATAAAATTTGAGAAATATGACAAACTCTAAACTTGATGAAGAAAGAGTGGGCCCTGATTTTCATTTGTGCAAGAGATATCATTCCAAATCCATACTGAATCTCGATATCTTCAGAACCCAGTGCCAAGATTTTCATATGAGAAATATACAGAATTCCAAATTAAATGCCAGGAAACCACATGTAGATTTTCATACCTGAGTAGTAGAGAATTCCACATTTCACGTAAGAAAGATAGAATCCAGATTTTCATAGAGTGAAATAAAAAATACAATTATCATGGAGTAATACTACTATCACTATATTTGCATATAAAAGTATAGGTAATCCTATACTTGAGTTAATTTAAGTTCAGTCTCTCGGTCATATCCAACTTTTTGTGATCCCATGGACTGCAAATTACGACACTTCACTGTCCAACAGCAATTCCTGGAGCATTCTCAAACTCATGTCCATCGAGTCGGTGATGTCATTCAACCATCTTATCCTCTATCATACTCTTCTCCTCCTGGATTCAGTGTTTCCCAGGGTCTTTCCGATGAGACAATTATTTGCATTAGGTGGACAAAATTGGAGTTTACGCCTCAGAATAAGTCCTTCCAATGAATATTCAGTACTGATTTCCTTTAACCTCCTTGCTGTCCAAGAGACACTAAAGAGTCTTCACCAACAGCCTAGTTTTAAAGCAACAATTCTACTGCTCTCAGTTGTCTTTAGTGTCCAAATCTCACATCCGTACATGACCACCAAAAAAAAAAATAAATAAATAAATTAATAGCTTTGATTAAGAGTATATTTGCTCACAGAGCAATGTCTCTGCTTTTCAATATGTTGACTTGGCAGGTCATACCGTTCCTTCCAAAGAGCAAGAATCTTTTAATTTCATGGCTGCAGTCACCATCTGCAGTCATTTTGGAGCCCCACAACAAAATAAAGTCTCTCTCTGTTTCCATTGTTGCTCCATCAGTTTCCCAAGCAGAGATGGAACCAGTTGTAGTTATCTTCATTTTCTGAATGTTGAGTTTTAAGTGAACACTGAACTCCCCTTTCTCTTTCACCAAAAGGCTCTTTAGTTGTTCTTCACCTTTGCCGCAAATGTGGTGTCATCTACCTTTCTGAGGTTATTGATATTTCTCCCAGAAACCTTGATTCAAACTTTGCCTCATGCAGCCTGGAATTTAACATCTTGCACACCACCTAGAAGGTAACTAGGCAGGGTGACAATATGCAGCCTTGGCATAATTCTTTCCTGATTTGAAAGCACCCTGTTGTCCATGTCCAGTTCTAACTGTTGCTTCTTGACCTGGATACAGATTTCTCAGGAGGCAGGTCAAGTAGTCTGGTACTCCCATCCCTTTAAGAATTTTCCACAATTTACTGTGATCCACTTATGGCAGAAAGTGAAGAGGAATTCAAAAGCCTCTTGATGAAAGTGAGAGAGGAGAGTGAAAAGGTTGGCTTGAAGCTGAATATTCAGAAAGCAAAGATCATGGCATCTGGTCCCATCACTTCATGGGAAACAGATGGAAAAACAGTGGAAACAGTGTCAGACTTTATTTTTTGGGGCTTCAAAATCACTGCAGATGTTGATTACAGCCAGGAAATTAAAAGACGCTTACTCCTTGGAAGGAAAGTTAGGACCAAACTTGATAGTACATTAAAAAGAGACATTACTTTTCCAACAAAGGTCCGTCTAGTCAAGGCTATGGTTTTTCCCATGGTCATGTATGGATATGAGAGTCGGACTGTGAAGAAAGCTGATAGCCGAAGAATTGATGCTTTTGAACTGTGGTGTTGGAGAAGACTCTTGAGAGTCCCTTGGACTGCAAGGAGATCAAACCAGTGCATTCTAAAGGAGATCAATCCTGTGTGTTCATTGGAAGGAATGATGCTAAAGCTGAAACTGTAATACTTTGGCCACCACATGTGATGAGTTGACTCACTGGAAAAGACTCTGATGCTGGGAACGGTTGGGGGCGGGAGGAAAAGGGGACGACAGAGAATGAGATGGCTGGATGGCATATTCTGTGGGCATGAGTTTGAGTGAACTCCGGGTGTTGATGATGGACAGGGAGGCCTGGCGTGCTGTGATTCATGGGGTCGCGGAGAGTCGGACACGACTGAGCGACTGAACTGAACTGAACTGACAAAGCCTTTATACCAAAGGCTTTGGTATAAACAATGAAGCAGACATACACATGCTTTTTTTTTTTTTTTTTCCTGGAGACCTCTTGATCTTTTGATGGGACCTCGGATTTTGGCAATCTGATCTTTGTTTCCTTTGCCTGTTCTAAATCCTCTTTGAAGTTCATGGCTCACGTACTGTTCAAGCCTTGCCTGGGGAATTTTTACTATTACTTTGCTACTATTTGAGTTAAGGCCATTGCGTGTTAGTGTGAACAGTTTATGGCATTGCCTTGTTTTGGAATGGAATAATAACCGAAAGTTTCCAGTCCTGTGGCCACTGCTTCGTTTTCCAAATTCCTTGCATACTGAGTGCAGCACTTTGAGACAATCATTTTTCAGGCTACGACATAGCTGAACTGGAATTCCCTCAGTTCTACTAGTTTTGTTCATAGTGAAGTTTCATAAGGATGGCTTGACTTCACATTACAAGAGGACTGGCTCTAGGTGAGTGATCACATCATCCAGGTTATCTGACTCATGAAGATCCTGTTAAAATAGTTCTTCTGTGTAACCTTGCCACATCTTCTTAATATCTTCTGCTTCATTGAGGTCCATGCAATTTCTGTCCTTTATTTTGAACATCTCTTCATGAAATGATTCCTTGGTATCTCTAAATTTCTTGACGAGGTCTCTAGTCTTTCCCATTCCATTATTTCCCTCTATTTCTTTCCACTGATCACTGAAGAAGGCTTTCTTATCACTCCTTCTTATTCCTTGAACCTTTGCATTCAGATTGTTATCTCTAATTTTCTCCTTTGTTTTAGCTTCTTTTCTTTTCTCATCTATTTGTAAGGCATCTACAGCAAACCATTTTGCCTTTTTGTATTTTTTTTTTTTTTGAGGAGGGTTTTGATCACTGCCTATTTTACAATGTCACAATCCTCTGTCAGTAGTTCATCAGGCATTCTTTGTATCAGATCTAATCCCTTGAATCTATTTGTCACTTTCACCGTGTCATCATAAGGGATTTGATGTAAGACATACCTGAATGTTCTAGTGGTTTTCCCTACGTTCTTCAAATTAACTCTTGCTTTGGCAATAAGGAGTTCAAGATCTGAGGCACTGTCCACTCTCAGTCTTACTTTTCTGACTCTACAGAGCTCCTGCATCTTTGGCTGTGAAGAAAAAATCAACCTGATTTCAGTTTTAACCATATGATGACGAACATTTGTAGTATCCTCTCGTGTTCCCAGAAAAGGATGTTGCTATGCGCAGTGTGTTCTCTTGGCAAATCTCTGTTAGCCTTTGGAAGACTTCATTTTGTACTCCAGGGCCAAATTTTCCTTTTACCCCCAGATATCTCTTGACTTCCTACTTTTGCATTCCATTCCCCTGTGATGGAAAGGTTATCTTTCTTGTCTGCTAGTTCTACAAATTCTTGTAGGCCTTCATAGAATTGTTCCATTATAGCTACTTTAGCATTACTGGTCAGGGCACAGACTTGGATTACTGTGCTATTGAATGGGTTCCCTTGGAAAGAAACAGAGATCATTCTGTCATTTTTCAGATTGTCACCAAATACTATCTTCCAGACTCTTTTTTTTGACTATGATGGCTACTCCATTTCTTCTGAGGGATTCTTTCCCACTGTAGTAGACATAATGGTCATCTGAGTTAAATTCATCCGTTCCCGTCCATTTTAGTTCACTGATTCCTAAAATGTCAATGTTCATTCACTCTTGACATTGCCATTTTGACCCCTTCCTATTTACCTTGATTCATGGACCTAACCTTTAAAGTTCCTATGCAGTCTTGCTCTTTACAGCATCGGGGTGTTCTTCCATCACTAGTCACATCTGCAAGTGGGAATTTGTTTTTGCTTTGGCTCCATCGCTTCATTCTTTTTGGAGTTTCTTCTGCACTGATCTCCTATATCATATTGGGCAGCTATCAACCTTGGAATTAGTCTTTCAGTATGCTATATTTTGCCTTTACATGCTGCTCATGGAGTTCTTCAGGCAGGAATACTGAGGAGGTTTTCCATTCCCTTCTCCAAGGACCACTATTCATCAGAGCCCATTACCATCACCCGTCCATCATGGGTGGCCCTACAAGCATGACACATGGTTTCACTGAGTGAGTTAGACAAGGCTGTGTCCCATGTGATCAGTTTGGTTAGCTTTCTGAGATTATGGTTTTCATTCGTTCTGCCTTCTGACGGAGAAGGTCAAGAGGTTGTGGAAGCTTCCTGATCGGGAAGACTGACTAAGGGAAACTGGTTCTTGTTCTGATGGGTAGGGCCATGCCAGTTCAGTGGCTCAGTCATTGAAAAATCTTTGTGGCCCTATGCACTGCAGCATGCCAATCCGCCCTGTCCATCACTAACTAGACAAACTCATGTTCATTAAGTCAGTGATGCTCTCCAATCATCCCATCTTCTGTCTACTTTTATCCTCCCACCTTGAATTTTTCCGAGCATCAGGGTCTTTTCCAATGAGTCAGTTCTTTACACCCCGTGACCAAAGTGTTGGAGTTTCAGCTTGAGCACCAGTCCTTCCAATTAATATTCTGGACTGATTTCCTTTAGGATGTACTGCTTTGATCTCCTTGCCCTCCAAGAGACTCTCAAGCCTCTTCTCCAACATCATAGTTCAAGGGTATCAATTCTTTGGTGCTCAGCTTTCTTTATAGTCCAAATCTCCCATCCATACATGACTACTGGAAAAACCATAACTTTGATTAGACAGAAATATTTTGGAAAGTAATCTCTCTGATGTTTGATATGCTGTCTAGATTGGTCATATTTTTCTTACAAAGAGAAAGCATCTTTTATTTTTATGGCGGCATTCCCAATCTGCTGTGATTTTGATTACAGTTCCATTCCCCAAACCGCACCCCTGGCAAAAAAAAAAAAAAAAAGTCTCTCATTCTTTCCATTGTTTCCCCTTCTATTTGCCATGAAGTGATGGGACTGGTTGACATCATCATTGTTTTCTGAATTTTTATTTTTAATGTCATCTATTTCAATCTCTACTTTCACTTTCATCAAGGGCTCTTTTGTTCATTTTTCCTTTCTGCCATAAATATGGTGCCATCACCAGATAAGAGATTATTGATATTTCACCTGTCTATCTTGATTCCAGCGTGTGTTTATGCAACCAGACCTTTCACATGATGTAATCTGCACGTAATTTACATAAGCAGCATGTCAGCATACAGCCTTGACATACTCCTTTCCCATTGGATTCAGATTGCTGTTCCATTTCCATTTCTAACTGTTGCGACTTGACCTGCATACAGATTTTTCAGGAGGCAGGGCAGGTTGTCTGGTATTATCATCTCTCGATAAATTTTCCAGTTTGTTGTGACCCATAATCAAAGGCTTTGGTGTAGTCAACGATGCAGAAGTAGACTTTTTTCTTCTGGAACTCTCTTCCTGTGTTGCTGATCCAAAGGCTATTGACAATTTGATATCTGGATCCTCTGCCTTTTAAAAATCAAGCTTGAACACCTGAAAGTTCATTGTTTACGTACTGTGGAAGCCTGGTTTGGAGAATTTCAATCATTATTGTGCTCGTGTGTAAGACGATTGCATTTGTGTGGTAGTGTAAAAATTCTTTGGCACTGGCTTTCTTTAAGATTGAAATGAAAACTGACCTCCTTGTATAATTATGGGTCACTAATATGTGTATATTACAAAAAAAAAAAAAAAAAAAAAACACAATATTCGATTATGTTTATTGTCCACTTATTTTTTAAACTAAATTATGAAAAAGGAGTAAAGAAGAAAAAAGAGTTCTGCTTGGTGTTCTCTGATGACCTAAATGTGAAGGAAGTCTAAGAATTCTGGGATTTATGTCCACATAAGTGTCCTTCATTTTGACATAGTAGAAAAAAACTAAGATAAGATTGTATAATTTTTATAAAACAAGATTGCTTAATGAAATATTACAAGTCAACTGTACCTCAAGCAGTGAAGAAATAAATGGTTCCACCATTTGCAGTATTTTGGTCCTTGAGAACATGACGGCAAATAAAATATTTCAGTTACAATGTGACAGAAACTTTAATCACGTGATGGTGTTTGTAAAAATATGTTAATTTTAAAAAAGTGAGTTAAAAGTGGTTATCAGAGCCTATTCAAAATGGACCATGATTGTTCAAGTTACCAACTTGTATCATAGGTCAAATATTTCTCCAAGAAAGGTGTCTAATAGAGACAGGATGGACATAAATCTGCAGATCTTAGCTCAAGATTATTAGTGAAGTTGGAAGTACAACTGCAACCACAGTCACACGTTCAATGGAGTGCAGTAGAATATACATTGCTCCCATTCTCAGGGCCCTCTAGGCCTTCTACCCTAGGGCTGGGTAGTGAAAGGCAGAGTTTCGGGACAGGCAAAAGACTATGCACTGCAGAGGCACAGTTCCCTTGATGGAGCCATTCACTGGCCTCCACCAGGGTTCGAAGAAGTAGCCACACGTCCGATGCTCACCTCCATGACCTAATGGCTGTGGCAAACTGTAGGGGTAACAGTCTATGACACCCAGCCCCCTTTTGGATAGTATGAGGAGACCGAGGACCAACTGTGTTTCGGGCACCTGACTCCCTCATTAAAATGACTGGACAAAGTATGAGAACCTTGGAAATAGAAGGACACAGAGAACAGACAGCTTCCCCTTCAGCTGGGACTGGGCACTGATGGGAGAACCAAGACCAGACGTTCAGATCTAGCCTACGCCCAGACAGGATAACCACCCTTCAGAGGGAAACCCTCCTTCTAACCAGGATGTTGGATGATGAAAGTTGTTTTAGGATATTACCTTTCAGAAAACGGATTGATATTTTCTTCAGTACAGGTTTACAGAGACAGTATTACTTGACTGTGACCTTACCTCAATAACAGAAGTAAGAGAACCTGACAGCAAGATATTTGCAACACCTTATCACAACCCTCACTTACCTTTCCTCTAAGTGAGCTGGGTTTGAGGAGTTTGGTGTAATTAAAGGAATAAGCCACATATCTTGCATTATTGTGCAATGAAAACCTCTAGTATGTAAACGTCAGTCTTTGAAAATATCTTAGCCTAATAATATTGGGTATTTTTAGCAGTAACATCCATGTCCCACTTCTGTGGATGAGAGAGTGCCTCATTTCAAAACCACATTCTATCATGTGTACATGAGAAGTTTATCCTTTTCCAGTATAAAACAAATTAACTGGTGCACTGGGATGAACTAGAGGTATGGGATGCGGAGGGAGTTGGAGGGGGGTCTAGATGGGGAACCTATGTACCCCCGGGGTGGATTCATGTCAGTGTATGGCAAAACCAATACATTGGAAAGTAATCAGCCTCCAATTAAAATAAATACATTTAAAATAATAATAGTAATAAAAACAAATTAGCAAACACTGATGGCTACCTCAATGATCAAGTTAATTAAGGACCAGATTGCTGTGACAGATGTCATCAGGTCTATTTGAAGAATACTTATAACTTTGAAAATATTGTAATGAACTGATTTCCAAGTAGACGTATATAATATATATGTATTTTGACTTTACAACAATTCTGTAGTTCGTATATGTGCATCACGGTTTGGTTTGATACTTATACAAAATAAATATTTTTCTTTCCCTAATGTCTTTATGTTGAGGATATGGAGGTTAGCAAGAAACTCTGAATCTTGTTCACAGTTGAATTAGTCCCCCAAAACCCATTTTTCTTGACAATCTGCTTTCTGAATTGGGTAGATCTGATTAGTGGGGTGAACACTCAGAGACAGATTAGTATACAACAGTAACAAGTGAAAAGAAGAAAATCAATATTGTAGAATAATTTTGTCCTCTCAAAATGTGTACTTTGAAGACGATGGCATCACCGACTCGATGGACATGAGTTTGAGTGAACTCTGGGAGTTGGTGATGGACAGGGAGGCCTGGCGTGCTGTGATTCATGAGGTCACAGATAGTCGGACATGACTGAATGACTGAACTGAACTCACTGTACCTTGTACAGAGTCAAAATTGTGAGCAATGTATAATTGCTTTCTGAACATTTTTGCCAATAGGGTTTTTAGGTAGATATTTTGATATACAGGACTGGGTTTTTACAAGGAAAGGAGAGCAGACACAGAAAACACAGAGACATTAACATGTGGAGACAAAGCCATGTGAAGATGGTTTACCATCCAAAAGAGGCCTCAGAAGAAAGAAAATCTTGTAACCCTTTGATTACTGGCTAGATCCCTGGAAGTATGAGAAAATCTTTATTGAAGCTACCTGCTATATGGCATGCTGTTACAGCAAACCTTGAAAAGACATACACCACTACCTCTTGAAAATAAGCTTTAAAGTTTAAAAGAAGCCTACAGTTCATACCCAGGTTCTCACGGAAAGGAAACTGTTAAAGAACTCTCTGACCAATAAACTGATAATGTTTTCGGAATTTTAATGGGAAAAATCCCATTCTCCATTGCAAAGAGAAGTGCAAAGAACTTAGGAATAAATTTACCTAAAGAAACAAAAGACCTGTATTTATATATAGAAAACTAAAACACTGCAGAAATAAACATAATAGAAACAGACTGAGAAATATGTCAGCTTCTTAGATCAGAAGAATCAATATGTGAAAATGAATGTTGTTGTTTCCACAGAACAAGAACAAACAATTTCAACCTCTAATAGCCAAAGCAATCTTGAGAAAGAAGAATAGAAATAGTGGGATCAACCTGCCTGACTTCAGGTCATACTACAAAGCTACAGTTATCAAGAAAGTAAGGTACTGGCACAAGACAAAAATATAGATTAATAGAACAATATAGAAAGCTCGGAAATATATCCACACACATATGGACACTTTATCTTTGACAAAGGAGGCAGAAATATATAATGGAGGAGAGAAACCACTTTAAAAAGCAGTGCTGGAGAAAATGGTCAACAACTGTAAAAGAATGTGCTAAAACACATTCTACCACCCTATACAACAATACACTTAAAACGGATTAAAGATATAAACGTAAGCCTAGAAACTATATAACTCTCAGAGGAAAACGTAGTTAGAACAGACTGTAACACAAATCACAGCATGATTCTCTGTGGCCCACCTGAGTGATGGAAATAGAAACTAAAACAAACATGGGACCTCATTAAGCTTGAAAGTTTTACACAATGAAGGAAACAATACGCAAGGTGAAAAGGCAGCCTTATCAATGGGAGAAAATAAGAGTAAAGAAAGTAACTGAAAACAAAGTAATTTCCAAAATATACAAGCAGCTCATGAAGTTCAATACCAGAAAAATAAGCAATCCATCAAAAAGTGGCACAAAGAACTAAAGAGACTTCTCCAAAGGAGACATACAGATGTCTAACAAACACAGGAAAATCTGCTCAACATCACTCATTATCAGAGAAATGCAAATTACTACTACAGTGAGGTACCGTTTCACACGGGTCTAAAGCTACCATCAAAAACTACCATCAAAAAACTCTACAAGCCAGCAATGCTGGAGAGGGAGCAGAGAAAGGGAACCTTCTTACATTGTTGGTGGGAAGGCACTCTGGAGGACAGTGTGGAGGTTTCTTACAAAAAAAAAAATAAGGATATAGAATTACCATGAGACCCAGTGATCCCACTTCTGGGCATACACACCAAGAAAACTAGAATTCAATGAGACATATGTACTCCAATGTTCATTGGAGCACTATTGACAATAGCTTGGACTTTTGAAACAACCTCGATGTCCGGTTCAAAGATGAATGGTTAAGGATGATGCTGTCTATATACACAATGGAATATTCAGCTATTAAAAAAGGGACACGTTTGAGTCAGTGCTAAGAGGTGGATGAAACTGGAACCTATTATATAGAGGGAAGCAAACCAGAATGAGAAACACCAACGCAGAATATGAAACCTTATATATGAAATTTAGAAAGAGGTAACAACGATGCTATAAGCGAGACAATGAAAGTGATACATATTTAAAGAAAAGAATTTGGGACTCTGTGGGAGAAGGCGAGGGTGGGATGCTAGGAAAGAATAACATTGAAACATGAAACATTGAAACATGTATATTATCATAGGGAGAACAGACAACCAGTTGAAGGTCGTTGAATGAAGCAAGGCATGCTAAACTGGTGCTGCGGGACAACCGAGAAGGATGAGTCCATGAGATAGGTGACTGACATAATAGTGTGGAGGAAGCTCTGATGAGAATTCAGTAACCATGAAAGAAGTTCACTTTTATTACAGGAAAATAAAGTCTCTTTTTCTCCCTGTTAGCTCTCATTAACTCTATCCACTCGTCAATACCCAGCCTAGCGGGGATGAACCAGCTTGATCTCAAATCTAAACCGGACATTCCAACTTCTACCTAAAGTTCATGACATGAATGCTTATGACTTCATAGTCATCCACTTTTCTTTTACTGTAGCAATGAATAGTCTAACCCACTGTGACTGAGGCCTTCAAGTATGTCACTGTGGAGCCCATCCTTTCTTCTTCCTAACATCATGTCCATGTTCTCCTGAGCATCAGGTACCTCCATAAGTACTTCTTATCTGTTGCTCGTGAAGGCAATTGAACAACCCTCATGACCTCTTTTCAATCTCATTAAAGTGTGAAATAGACAAATATGCTAAAAAGGCCTGGAAAACTTCCCTAATACTGAGAACGCCTTCAGAAAAGGGAGTTCCAGCCTTCCTGATAAATTCTTGGTAAAGGTCTTGTAACTTGTGGGAAAGAATATAAAGAATATGCTCACTCTTGCTATGGAAATAAGTGGGTAATATGATGGAATTAATAAGTCCTTTCACATGTGACATAAAAAATGATGAGACAGCATGGGAAAGACAGACACAAAGCCACATATATGTGGGGTGAAAATTCTTGGGTTTTTTTGCTCTACGACAGACCTTTTAAATGCATAAAATAGCCTGCTCCTAGAAAGGAAGAGGTATATGTTGGTATCAAGATTATCATTTCCTCTCAGTTCCATATCTTTTCACTGTGATCATTACTAGTCCAGACAAGTAAAACTTAAATTAGAGTTTATCATTCCAAAATAGGAAATGAAACATCCCAGTGGACCAGATTCTCTAAAGTCAAAACAGTGCCTTTATTTCGTATACTAGGAAAGAAGTTTCAAATCTTGGATGGTAAAGAAGAAGCATAAGACTCTCCTCATAGAATATGCGTTTGTTTCCTTCTTGGTCTTCTTTCTTCTTTCTTTGAAGGTAAAAGACAGCCAATGAACTTTAATACAGTCACAGAGATAATTTAGAAAAATATTAACCCCTTCAGTGTGAGCGACACAAAGTCCTATGAGATAAAAATAAACACAATTGCATCTCATACTAAGATACGTGTTTCTTTATATGTTCAGTCTTGTCCAACTCTTTGCAACCAAATGAAATGTAGAACACCAGGCTCCTCTGCTCATGGGATTTGCCAGGCAAGATAGTTGCTTCCTGTGGCCATTCCTACTCCAGTGTTAGATGTATGGAATGAATAAAAATATTACCCATGAATTTTCTTGCATCTCTTTCGAGACAAAATAAATTATACAGGCTCTTTGCTCGAGTGAATCTTTCTGAAATTCCAAAGATGCAATTGGGAATGAGAGATGGTTAAAATATTGTGGACGCTCATGATCACAGCAAGGCTGATACAAATTAAAGGAAAAGGTAAACCTCGAAACCTGACCTACCTTAGAATGTAGTGAAGCTCAATTTTTGTTAAACATGTACCAACCAAAGTTCCCTTCTTTAAGTCCTTTTAACAGCTAAAGATGGAGAAATAGGTAGATAGATGGAGTGGAGCTCAGAGAAGTGGGACAGAAATCTCTGTATATGACCCAGACCGTTTTCAAGGGTTTCACCTTTGTTTGCTTGCCTGTTTGCTTGTTTGATTTTAAAGAACTCATTTCCCAGAACTTCATAGAAACTGAAGATCTTGTGTCACATTGGTGTTGGCAGGAACCATGACCACGAGCAAGTGGCACTGGTTTTCCCTCAGGGCTCCAGGTATAAATCAGTATGTCCAGTGCTAAAGTTTTCCGTAAGAGAAGCCACAAATCAAATATCCGAAATCGGTGGGATCATGAAAATAACAAGAGAGCTCCAGGAACAAACAAACAAATAAACATATTCTTCTACTTCGTTGTTTATAACAAATGTTTTGACCGTGTGGATCAAAAACAAATGCTGGAAAATTCTTAAAGTGATAGGAACACATGATCACCTGACCTACCTCCTAAAATATCTGTATGCAGACCAAGAAGCACCAGTTAGGACTGGATGGGAAACAACAGAATGCTTCCAATTAGAGAAAGGATTATGACAAGGTTGCTTATTTAAATTCTATGTATTGTTCACTTCAGTCGCTCAGTCATATCCAACTCTTTGTGACCCATTAACCGCAGCATGCCAGGCCTCCTTGTCCATTACCAACTCCTTGGGTTTACACAAACTCATGTTCATGGAGTTGGTGATGCTATCCAATCATCTTATCCTCTGTCATCCCTTTCTCTTCCTGCCCTCAATATTTCGTAGCAACAGGAAATTCCCCAGAGTCACTTAATCACATCAGGTGGCCAAAGTATTGCAATTTCATCTTCAACATCAATCACTCTAATGAACACCCAGGACTGATCACCATTAGGATGGACTGGTTGGAGCTCCCTGCAGTCCAAGGGACTCTCAAGAGTCTTCGCTTCCCCTACAGTTCAAAAGCATCAATTCTTCAGCGTTCAGATATCTTTAAAGTCCAACTCTCACATCCATACATGCCCACTGGAGAAACCATAGTCTTTACTAGACGGACCTTTGTTGGCAAAGTAATGCCTCTGCTTTTTAATATGCTGACTAGGCTGGTCATAACTTTCCTTTGAAGCAGTAAGTGTCTTTTAAGTTTATGGCTGCAATCACCATCTGCAGCAATCTTGGAGCCTAAGAAATAGTCGGTGACAGTTTTCACTGTTTCCCCACATATTTGCCATAGAGCAAAGGGACCAGATACCATGATCTTAGCTTTCTGAATGTTGAGCTTTAAGTGAACTTTTTCACTATCCTCTTTCACTGTCATCAAGAGGTTCTTTTGCTATTTTTCACTTTTTGCCGAAAGGGAGGTGTCGTTGGCATATCTGATGTTATTGATATTTCTCCCAGAAACCTTGATTCCAGCTTGTGCTTCCTCCAGCACAGCACTTCTCATGATGTACTCTGCATATAAGTTAAATAAGCAAGGTGATAATATACAGCCTTGACTTACTCCTTTTCCTATTTTGAATCAGTCTGTTGTTCCATGACCAGTACTAACAGTTTTTTCATGACCTGCATATAGGTTTCTCAAGAGGCAGGTCAGGTGGTCCGGTATTCCCATCTCTTTCAAATTTTCCGCGATTTATACTGATCCACCCAGTCAAAGGCTTTGGCATAGTCAGTAAAGAAGACAGAGATGCTTTTCTGGAGCTCTCTTCTGGATGTTGGCAATTTGATCTCTGGTTCCTCTGCCGTTTATAAAACCAGCTTGAACATATGGAAGTTCACAGTTCACGTATTCCTGAAGCTTAGCTTGAAGAATATAGAGCATTATTTTACTAACATTTGAGATGAGTGCAATTGTGCGGTAGTTTGCACATTCTATGGCATTGCCTTTCTCTGGGATTGAAATGAATATTGCTCTTTTCCACTCCTGTGGCCACTGCTGAATTTTCCAAATTAGCTGGCCTATTGAATGCAGCACTTTTAAAGCATCATCTTTCAGGATTTGAAAAAGCTCAACTGACACCCAAACACCTACACTAGCTTCGTTCGTAGTGATGCTTCCTAAGGCCCACTTGACTTCACATTCCAAGATGTCTGGCTCTAGGTGAGTGATCACACCATCATGATTATCTGGGTCGTGAAGATCTGTTTTCTACAGTTCTTCTGTGTATTCTTACCACCTCTTCTTTATATTTTCTGTTTCGATTAGATCCCTACCGTTTCTGTGCTTTTTTAAGTCCATCTTTGCGTGAAATGTCCTCGTGGGATCTCCAAAGTTCTTGAAGAGATCTCTCGTCTTTCGCATTCTATTGTTTCCCTTCTTTATTTGCACTGATCCCTGAGGAAGGCTTTTTTTTTTTTTTTTTTCTCTCCTTGCTTTTCTTTAGAAATCTGCATTCAAATGGATATATCTTTCCTTTTCTCTTTTGCTTTTTGTCTCCCTTGTTTTCAAAGCTATTTGTAAGGCCTCCTCAGATAGCCATTCATTTTTTGCCTTTCTTTACCTGGGGATGGTCATGATCCCTGTCTCCTGTACAATGTCAGGTACCTCCATCCATAGCTCATCAGGCACTCTGTCAATCAAATCTAGTCCCTTAAATGTATTTTGCACTTCCAGTGTATAGTCATAAGGGATTAGATTTAGGTCATACCTGAATGATATAGTGGTTTTCTCCATTTTCTTCAACTTCTGTCTGAATTTGGCAATATGGAGTTCAGAATCTGAACCACAGTCATTTTCCTGTCTTCTTTTTGCTAAATGTATAGAGCTTCTCTATTTTGGCTGCCAAGAACATAATCAATCTGATTTCAGTGTCGACCATCTGGTGATGTCCATGTGTAGAGTCTTCTCTTGTGTTGTTGGAAGAGGGTGTTTGCTTGACCCGTGCGTTCTCTTGACAGAACTCAATTAGCCATTGCCCTGCTTCATTCTGTATTCCAAGGCCAATTTGCCTGGTATTCCATGTGTTTCTGGAATTCCTACTTCTGCTTTCCAGTCCCCTATAATAAAGAGGATATCGTTTTTGGTGTTAGTTTTAGAAGGTCTTATAGGTCC
Organism: Moschus berezovskii; assembly: GCF_049115385.1. Taxonomy (NCBI): domain Eukaryota; kingdom Metazoa; phylum Chordata; class Mammalia; order Artiodactyla; family Moschidae; genus Moschus; species Moschus berezovskii. The sequence continues at coordinate 23,789,095 of NC_142489.1, forward strand.
TCATAGAATTTTCAACTTCAGCGTCTTCAGTGTTACTGATAAGAGCAGAGATTTGGATTATTATGATAGTAAATCCTTTGCCTTGGAAAAGAACAGAGATCATTCTGTCATTTTTGAGATTGCACCCAAGTACTGTATTTTGGACTCTTTTGTTGACTATGATGGCTACTCCATTTCTTCAAAGGGATTTCTGCCCACAGTAACAGTTTCTCCCATTCCATCTTAGTTCACTGATTCCTAGAATGTCAATGTTCACTCTTGTCATCTCCTGTTTGACACTTCCAATTTGCCTTGATTCATGGACGTAAAATTCCAAGTTTCTATGCAGTATTGTTCTTAATAACATCAAACACTCCTTCCATCACCAGTCCCATTCACAACTGGTTACTGATTTTGCTTTTGGGTCAATTGCTTCATTATTTCTGGAGTTATTTCTCCACTGATCTCTAGAAGCATATTGGGCACCTACCGAAATCTTTCAGTGTCCTATCTTTCTGTTTTCATGGATATCATGGGGTAATCAAGGCAAAATACTGAAGTGCTTTGCCATTGCCTATTACAGTGGACCATATTCTTCCAATCAGGTGAAGAGTTGTCATCAGGTAAAAGAAAATTTCTTCTTGGAGAAAACTCTATTGCAAATCTAGACATTGTATTTAGCAGAGACATTCACCTTGGTAGCAAAGGCCTCCGCTTCACACGCCCCTGTTTTATATCCAGTAGTCATGTGCAGATTTGAGAGCTGGACTATAAAGAAAACTGAGAAAAGGAGAAATGATGGCTTTCAACTGTGCCTCTGCCGAAGATTCTTCAGTTCAGTTTAGTCACTTAGTCGGTTCTGACTCCTTGTGACCCCATGAATCACAGCACACCAGGCCTCCCTGTTCATCAACAAATCCCGGAGTTCACTCAAACTCATGTCCACAGAGTCGGTGATGCCATCCAGCCATCTCATTCTCTGCCCTCCCCTTCTCCTCCCGCCCCCAACCTTTCCCAGCATCAGTCTTTTCCAGTGAGTCAACTCGTCGCATGAGGTGGCCAAAGTATTGCACTTTCAGCTTTAGCATCAGTCCTTCCAATGAACACCCAGAATTGATCTCCTTTAGAATGGACTGGTTGGATCTCCTTGCAGTCCAAGGGACTCGCAAGACTCTTCTTCAACACCACAGTTCAAAAGCATCAATTCTTTGGTGATCAGCTTTCTTCACAGTCCAACTCTCACATCCATACATGACCACGGGAAAAACCATTGCCTTGACTATATGGACCTTGGTTGGCAAAGTAATGCCTCTGCTTTTTAATATACCATCAAGGTTGGTCATAACTTTCCTTCCAAGGAGTAAGCGTCTTTAAATTTCATGGCTTTAATCAGCATCTGCAGTGATTTTGGAGCCCAAAAAATAAAGTCTGACACTGTTTCCACTGTTTTTCCATCTATTTCCCATGAAGTGATGGGACCAGATGCCATGATCTTTGTTTTCTTAACCTCGAGTCAAGCCAACCTTTTCACTCTCCTCCTTCATTTTCATCAAGAGGCTTTTGAGTTCCTCTTCACTTTCTGCCATAAGGGTAGTGTCATCTGCATATCTGGGGTTATTGATATTTCTCCCAGAAATTTTGATTCCAGCTTGTCCTACTTCCAGCCCAGTGTTCCTCATGATGTACTCGGCATATAAGTTAAATGAGCAAGGTGACAATATACAGCCATGACGTACTCCTTTTCCTATTTGGAACCAGTCTGTTGTTCCATGTACAATTCTGACTTCTGCTTCTTGACCTGCATACAGGTTTCTCAAGAGGCAGGTAAGGTGGTCTGGTATTCCCGTCTCTTAGAACTTTCCACAGTTTATTGTAATCCACACAGCCGAATGTCGTCCAGTGGAAAAGGGAATGGCAAATCACTTCAGTATGCTTGCCTTGAGAGCCCAATGAACAGTATCAAAGGGCAAAATGATAGGATACTGAATGAGGAATTCCCCAGGTCGGTAGGTGCCCAGTATGCTACTGGATATCAGTGGAGAAATAACTCTGGAAGGAATAAAGGGATGGATAAAAAGCAAAAGTAATACCCATTTGCGGATGTGACCGGTGAAAGAATCAAGGTCCGGTGCTGTAAAGAGCAATATCGCATAGGAACTTGGAATGTTAGGACCATGAATCAAGGCAAATTGGAAGTGGTCAAACAGGAGATGGCAATAGTGAACATAGAGTTTCTAGGAATCAGTGAACTAAAATGGACTGGAATGGGTGAATTTAACTCAGATGACCATCACATCTACTTCAGAGTTCAGGAATCCTTTAGAAGAAATGGAGTCGCCATCATGGTCAACAAAAGAGTCCGAAACGCAGTACTTGGATGCAATCTTAAAAATGATAGAATGATTTCTGTTCGTTTCCAAGGCAAACCATTCAATATTACAGTAATCCAGGCCTATGCCCCAACCAGTAACGCTGAAGAAACCGAAGTTGAACGGTTCTATGAAGACCTACAAGACCTTGTAGAACTAACATCCAAAAAAGATGTCCTTTCCATTACAGGGGACTGGAATGCAAAAGGAGGAAGTCAATAAACACCTGGATTAAAAGGCAAATTTGGCCTTGGAGCACGGAATGAAGCAGGGCAAAGTCTAATAGAGTTTTGTCAAGAGAACGCACTGGTCATAGCAAACACCCTCTTCCGACAACACGAGAGAAGACGCTACACATGAACATCACCAGATGGTCAACACCGAAATCAGATTGATTATATTGTTTGCAGCCAAAGATGGAGAAGCCCTATACAGTTAGCAAAAACAAGACCGGGATCTGACTGTGTCTCAGATCCTAAACTCCTTATTGCCAAATTCAGACTGAAATTGAAGAAAGTAGGGAAAACCACTAGACTATTCACATATGACCTAAATCAAATCCCTTATGATTATACAGTGTAAGTGAGAAATAGATTTAAGGGACTCGATCTGATAGATCGAGTGCCTGACGAACTCTGGACAGAGGTTCGTGACAATGTACAGGAGACAAGGACCAAGACCATCCCCAAGAAAAGAAATGCAATAGAGCAAAATGGCTGTCTGAGGAGGCATTACAAATGGGTGTGAAAAGAAGAGAAGTGAAAAGCAAAGGAGAAAAGGAAAGATATAAGCATTTGAATGCAGAATTCCAAAGAATTGCAAGGAGAGATAAGAAATCCTTCCTCTGTGATCAATGCAAAGAAATAGAGGAAAACAGCAGAATACGAAAAACAAGAGATCTCTTCAAGAAAATTAGAGATTCCAAGGGAGTATTTCATGCAAAGATGGGCTCGATAAAGGACAGAAATGGTATGGACCTAACAGAAGCAGAAGATATTAAGAAGAGATGGCAAGAGTACACAGAAGAACTGTATAAAAAGGATCTTCACGACCAAGATAATCACGATAACGTGATCAGTGACCTAGAGCCAGACATCTTGGAATGTTAAGTCAAGTGGGCCTTAGAAAGAATCACTACGAACAAAGCTAGTGGAGGTGATGGAATTCCAGTTGAGCTCTTTCAAATCTTGAAAGATGATGCTGTGAAAGTGGTGCACTCCGTATTCCAGCAAATTTGGAAAACTCAGCAGTGGCCACAAGACTGGAAAAGTTCAGTCTTCATTCCAATCCCAAAAAAAAGCAATGCCAAAGAATGCTCAAACTACCACGCAATGCACTCATCTCACACGCAAGTAATGTCATATTCAGAATTCTCCAAGCCAGGCTTCAGCATTATATGAACCGTGAACTCCCAGATGTTCAAGAAGGTTTTAGAAAAGCCAGAGGCACCAGAGGTCAAATTGCCAACATCCGCTGGATCATGGAGAAAGCAAGAGAGTTCCAGGAAAACATCTATTTCTGCTTCATTGACTATGTCAACTCCCAGAGACCACCCGAACTCATGTCCACTGATCGGCAATGCCATCCAAACATGTCATCCTCTGTCATCCCCTTCTCCTCCTGCCCTCAGTCTTACTCAACATTAGGGTATTTTCCAATGAGTCTTCTCTTCACATCAGGTGTCAAACTATTGGAGTTTCAACTTCACCATGACATATTCCAATGAATACCCAGGGCTCATCTCCTTCAGGATGGACTGGTTGGATCTCCTTGCAGTCCAGCGGTCTCTCAAGAGTCTTTTCCATCACCACAGTTCAAAAGCATCAATTTTTCAGCACTAAGCTTTCCTTACAGTCCAGCTCTCACATTCATATATGACCACTGAATAAACCATAGCCTTGGCTAGATGGACCTTTGATGGCAAAGGAATGTCCCTGCTTTTTAATATGCTACCTAGGTTTGCCATAACTTTCCTTCCAAAGAGAAAGTGTCTTTTAGTTTTACAGCTGCCATCACTATCTGCAGTGATTTTGAATCCCGAAAAGTTAAAGACTCTTAGGGGGCCTTTGGACTGCAAGGAGACTTAGCCAATTCATCCTAAATGAAATCAAACATAAGTATTCATTCGAAGGACTAATGATGAAGTTGAAAGTTCAGTTTTGGCCAGCTGACGCAAAGTGTCAATTCACTGGAAAATTCATGATGCTTTTAAAGTTTGATGAGAGGAGAGGAAGGGAGTAATGGAGGATAAGATGGTTAGATGGTATCAGAAAAACAATGGACATGCATTTGCACAAACTCTGGGAGATGCTGAAAGATAGAGAGACCTGTTGTGCAGCAGTCCATGGCGTCACAAAAGAGTTGAAGACAACTTGTTGACTGAAAAATGACACTCAATGTCTCTAGCGTTACTTCTTCAAATCACTCTATGATTAAATACTTAATGAAAGTAGTAACAAATAACAACTAATGTGGTATAATAGTAGATGATGCAATGCATTTTTTGAAAACAAATATGGGAACTGTAGGGTCTGAAAGAAATAAATCTTAGGATTGAATGAATTTTAAATATTACTGTGAGGGAGGAGATAGGAAGATGGGAAGATGGAGGAGGAATAGGACGGGGTGACAACTGTCTCCCTCAGAAATTCATCAAAAGAAAAATTGAACGCTGAGTAAATCCAACAAAACAACTTCTGAATGCTGGCAGAGGACATCAGGCAACCAGAAAAGCAGGCCATTGTCTTCGAAAAGAGGTAGGAAATAATATAAAAGATAAAAAGAGAGGTAAAACAGGGTGGGATGGAGGTCTATCCAGGGAAGGGAAGCTAGAAGTTTCCAAGCACTTGGAAACACTCACTGGCGAATCTGTGACAAATCTTGGAACCTCAGAAGGCAACATAACTGGGAGGAACAATAAATAAATAATTAAAACCTACAGACTACGTGTCCAGTGGTAACTCCCAGCAGAGAAGTGCAACAGCCCGCACACCCCACTAGCAAGCAGGGACTGGGCAGGGAGGGGTGGGCTGCATCCCTTAGAGTAAGGACAGGGCCTGAATGCCCCTAGTGCAATCTGAGGGTGCTAACTTAAGATAGCTAAGCAGACTGTGGGATAGCTAGCCCACTAAAAGGCAAAAAGCCCCAAGATAAGACACCACCAGACCCACTCACAGAACAAAGGACTAAACAGGGCTAGATAGCTGCGGTCAGCCCATCCACCATCCCCCACTGAGACAGGCAGGGAAGTACAGCCAGAGACAGAAGCGGACAATCGCGGTCCCAGTGAGGCATCCAATACCAAGCTGCATGCAGGCTTCGTTGCTAAGCAAGACTTCTTGGGTTCTGGCCGGTTGATATTCATTGAGAAGGTGCGCTGGCTGTACACCCAGAAAACCGAACAGCAGGGACTGGGGAGGCAATATGTCGCAGTGACCCCGCTGGCCAAATACCCGCTCACTTGAGCTGCTCAGACTGGGGAAGGGCACAAAACGCAGGCCCAACAAAGTCTGTGCCTTCGTGTAGTACCTGAGTAACAGAACCTGAGCGGTTTATACCCAGATGTACATCCAATCCATCGTCGGCCTTGGATGGTTTGCAGCAGAGCAACCTAGAGCCTGTGCAGTGTAGACTGGGACAGCACACATGCCATGAGTGGGGGCAAACCCAGTGTGGCTGAGACACTGCAAGCACTCCCCACAGATGCTGTTGATATTTGTCTGCAGCTTACCTCCCACCCCACAGCACAAAAGAATGGATGAGCATAAAAAGGGTCTACCACCGCCCCCTTGTGTCAGGACGGGAATAAGACACTGAAGAGACCGGCAAACAGAAGAAGCTTAAACAGAAGGAACTGAGTTGGAAGAGACAGACGGAGAATTCTTGAGCCTACTGCAAGAATACCAGAGCCAGAGGCTTAAGTCTAAATCCTGAGAACACCAGAGAACTCTTGTTCCAGGGAACATTAATTGATAGGCGCTCATCAAATGCCTCCATCAGTTCAGTTCAGTTCAGTCCAGTCACTAAGTCATGTCCGAGTCTCCGCGACCCCATGAATCACAGCACACCAGGCCTCCCTGTCCATCACCAACTCCCGGAGTACACTCAAACTCATGTCCACAGAGTCGGTGATGCCATCCAGCCATCTCATTCTCTGTCGTCCCCTTCTCCTCCCGCCCCCAACCTTTCCGAGCATCAGAGTCTTTTCCAGTGAGTCAACTCGTCACATGAGGTGGCCAAAGTATTGCACTTTCAGCTTTAGCATCAGTCCTTCCAATGAACACCCAAGATTGATCTCCTTTAGAATGGGCTGGTTGGATCTCCTTGCAGTATAAGGGACTCTCAAGAGTCTTCTCCAACACCACAGTTCAAAAGCATCGCTTCTTCAGCGATCAGTCGTCTTCACAGTCCAACTCTCACATACTGAAAGGGATGAAAAAAAAAAAAAAACTCTACAGCCAAGATTACTATACCTATATCTCATTCAAATATGAAGGAGAAACCGAAAGCTTTACAGACAATCAAAGGCTGAGAGAATTCAGCATTACCAAACCAGCTCTCCAACAAATGCTGAAGGATCTTCTCTAGATAGGAAGCATAGAAAGGGTGTATAAACTTGAACTCAAAACAATAAAGAAAATGGCAATTGTATCATACTTACCAATAATTACCTTAAATGCAATTGGGTTAAATGCCCCAACCAAAAGACAAATACTGGCTGAATGGATACAAAGGCAAGACCACTATATATGTTGTCTGCAAGAGACACACCTCAATATAAGGGACACATACAGACTGAAATTGAAGTGCTGGAAAAAGTTATTCCACGCAAACAGAGACCAAAAGAAAACAGGAGTAGCAATATTCATATCAGAAAAAATAGACTTTAAAATAAAGGCTGTGAAAAGAGACAAAGGAGGACACTACATAATGATCAAAGTATCAATCCAAGAAGAAGATACAATTATAAATATATGCACCCAACATAGGAGCACCGCAATATGTAAGACAGTTACTAACAAGTATAAAAGGGGAAATTAACAACAACACAATAATAGTGGAAGACTTTAATACCCCATTCACACCTATGAGTAGATCATCTAAACAGAAAATTATCAAGGAAACAGAAACTTTAAGATATAATAGAACAGTTAGACCTAAAAGATATCTATCGGATATTTCACCCCAAAACAATGAATTTCTCCTTTTTCTAAAGCACACACAAGTGTTCCCACTCTCACCACTACTGTTCAACATAGTTCTGGAAGTTCTGGCCACAGCAATCAGAGCAGAAAAAGACATTAAAGGAATTCAAACTGGAGAAAAAGAAATAAAACTCTCAGTGTTCGCCAATGACATGATCCTCTACACAGAAAACTCTACAGACTCTACCAGAAAACTAATCAATGAATGCAGTAAAGTTGTAGGATCTAAAATCAACACAGAGTAATCCTTTGCATTCCTATACACTAATAATGAAAAAATAGAAAAATAAATTAAGGAAACTATTCCATTCACTGTTGCAACAAAAATAATAAAATACATAGGGATATATCTACCTTAAGAAACAAAAGACTTCTATATAGAAAACTATAAGACACTGGTGAAAGAAATCAAATAGGACGCCAATAGATGGAGATATATACCGTGTTCGTGGATTAGAAGAAAAAATATTGTGAAAATATGTATAATACCTAAAGCAATCCATACATTACATGCAATCCCTACCAAGCTACCAAAGGTATTTTTCACAGTGTTAGAACAAATAATCTCACAATTAGTATGGAAATTCAAAAAACCTCGAATAGCCAAAGTGATCTTGGAGAAGAATGGAACTGAAAGACTCAACCTGCCAGATTTCAGGCTCTACTACAAAGCCACAATCATCAAGACAGCATGGTACTGGCATTAACTCAGAAATATAGATCAATGGAACAAAGTAGAAAGCCCAGAGATAAATCTATGCACCTATGGACACCTTAACTTTTACAAAGGAGGCAAGAATATAAAATGGAAAAAAGACAGTCTCTTTAACAAGTGGTGTTGGAAAAACTGGTAAAAGAGTGAAATTAGAACACTCCGTAACACCATTCAGTTCAGTTCAGTTCAGGTCAGTCGCTCAGTCGTGTCTGACTCTCCGCGACCCCATGAATCACAACATGCCAGGCCTCCCTGTCCATCACCAACTCCAGGAGTACACTCAAACTCATGTCCACAGAGTCGGTGATGCCATCCAGCCATCTCATTCTCTGTCGTCCCCTTCTCCTCCCGCCCCCAACCTTTCCGAGCATCAGAGTCTTTTCCAGTGAGTCAACTCGCCGCATGAGGTGGCCAAAGTATTGCAGTTTCAGCTGTAACACCATACACAAATATAAACTCAAAATGGATTAAAGATCAAAATGTAAGTCCAGAAACTATAAAACACCTGGAGGAGAACATAGGCAAAACACTCTCTGACATAAATCACAGCAGGATCCTACATGACCCACCACTCAGAATATTGGAACTAAAAGCAAAATAAACAAATGAGACCTAATTCAAATGTAATTCTGAACAGCAAAGGAAACTATAAGCAAGGTGAAAAGACAGCCTTCAGAATGGGAGAAAATAATAGCAAATGAAAAAACTGACAAGGAATTAATCTCCAAAATATACAAGAAGCTCCTGCAGCTCAATTTCAGAAAAATAAATGACCCAACCAAAAAATGGGCCAAAGAACTAAACAGATATTTCTCCAAAGACGACATACAGGTGGCTAACAAAGCACATGAAAAACTGCTCAATATCCCTTATAATCAGAGAAATGCAAATCAAAAGCAAAATGAGATACCATATCACACCAGTCAGAATGGATACTATTCAAAAGTCGACATGCGATAAATGCTGGAGAGGGTGTGGCGAAAAGGGAACCCTCTTACACTGTTGGTGGGAACGCAAAGTAGTAGAGCCACTATGGAGGACAGTGTGGAGATTCCTTAAAAAGCTGGAAATAGAACAGCTGATGATCCAGGAATCGCACTCCTGGGCATAAAAACCGAGGAAACCAGAATCGAAAGAGACACACATACCACAATATTCATTGCAGAACTGTTTACAAGAGCGAGGACATGGAAGCAACCTAGATGTGCATCTGCAGAGGAAAGGATAAAAAAGCTTTGGTACATATACACAATGGGGTATTACTCAGGCATCAAAAAAATACCTTTGAATCAGTTCTGATGAGGTGGATGAAACTGGAGACTATTATACAGAATTAAGTAAGTCAGAAAGAAAAACAACAATACATTATACTAAGGCATATATATGGACTTTAGAATGGTGATGATGATAACCCTGTATACGAGACAGCAAAAGAGACACAGATGTATAGAACAGTCTTTTGGTCTCTGTGGGAGAGGGCGAGGGTGGGATGATTTGGGAGAATGACATTGAAACATGAATCATATCATATGTGCAACGAATCAACAGTCCAGGTTCGATGCATGATACAATGCTCAGGCTGTTGTACTGGGATGAACCAGAGGGATGGGATGGGGAGGGAAGTGGGCGGGGGGTCACGATGGGGAACACATGTACACCTGGGGCAGATTCATATCAATATATGGCAAAACAAATACAATAATGTAAAGTTCAGTTCAGTTCAGTCGCTCAGTCGTGTCCGATCCTCCGCCACTTCATGAATCACAGCACGCCAGGCCTCCCTGTCCATCACCAACTCCCGGAGTTCACTCAAGCTCATGTCCACATAGTCGGTGATGCCATCCAGCCATCTCATTCTCGGCCGTCCCCTTCTCCTCCCGCCCCCATCCTTTCCCAGCATTAGAGTCTTTTCCAGTGAGTCAACTCGTCGCATGAGGTGGCCAAAGTATTGCAGTTTCAGCTTTAACATCAGTCCTTCCAATGAACACCCGGAATCTATCTCCCTTAGAATGGACTGGTTGGAACTCCTTGCAGTACAAGGGACTCTCAAGAGTCTTCTCCAACACCACAGTTCAAAAGCATAAATTCTACGGCGATCAGCTTTCTTCACAGTCCTATTCTCACATCCATACATGACCACGGGAAAAACCATATCCTTGACTAGACGGACCTTGGTTGGCAAAGTAATGTCTCTGCTTTTTAATATATTATCAAGGTTGGTCATAACTTTCCTTCCAAAGAGTAAGCGTCTTTTAATTTCATGGCTGCAATCAGCATCTGCTGTGATTTTGGAGCCAAAAAAATAAAGTCTGACACTGTTTCCACTGTTTTTCCGTCTATTTCCCATGAAGTGATTAGCCTCTAATTAAATAAATTAAAAAAAAATCCTTTAATGATAAAAATTAAATTGCCTCAACTAAAACGCCTCCAGATTAGACTTAACAGCTAGCATGGTAGAAACAATTATGCTTCTCAACTAAAAATACGTTTTATATATACAGTAAATACCACTTTAAGTAGCTTCAAGACTCATATCTTGTTTCAAGTTGATTGGAAAGTTTGTTAAACGTCAAATACTATATCCTCCAGCTGTTTTCAACTTCAAAAAATAAAGCTTCTTCAACAATTTGATATCTCAATTTTAAATTCTGTTTTAGCTACATATGGTAACATGCTTTCTAGGTCACATGATTTAATCTTCAGTTCAGTTCAGTTCAGTCGCTCAGTCGTGTCCAACTCTCCGCGACCCCATGAATCACAGCATGCCAGGCCTCCCTGTCCCTCACCAACTCCCGGAGTTCACTCAAACTCATGTCCACAGAGTCGGTGATGCCATCCAGCCATCTCATTCTCTGTCGTCCCCTTCTCCTCCCACCCCCAACCTTTCCTAGCATCAGAGTCTTTTCCAGTGTCTTACATATTGCCAATAAGTGAAAATTTTGGAATACCTTGCTCAAAAGAGAGATGTTGTTTTCTTCTTCCAGAAAGTCAGATATTGAAGCAGATCTTTGAAGAGGTTGTTGCTTTTTGCTAAACCCATAAACGTTCAGCTGTCAAACTAAACATTTCATATTATTGGTTTCAAATATCCTGAAAGGTGCCTTTCTTTCCAAGACTTCTTCCTTGAAGAGTTCTTCATTGATCACTATACAAGTGTCACTCTCATCCCACCAAATAGTTTCAAATTGATCACTTTCCACTCTACTGCACAATTTTTGTGGAAAAGTGAGTCAAAGAAAATCATTTAGTTCACCTGTTTCAGAGACAGAAAATGTGTAATGTGGTCTTTTCATCAGAACTGCCTCAGACAAAGCCTGAAAAGCATATTTTTCAATTATAGATCAAAAAACCGAGTCTCCAGCAAGTGTATAATCATGCAAAGGTCTGATGGAGGTTTCTGAACCAGTGGATTCATCGTTAAGAGGCACATCTTGAATTTCTGAAGAAATATGTGCCATCTCATAAAAAACTTTCTTCAAACACTTTTCTCATTTGTCTGATTTTACACACTGAAAATTCAAATGCTGCTTGGCTGGCCTACAGAGGGAAACTCCCAGACCATCAGAGTGTTTCAAAAAGTCACTGATCTCCTACAATGGACCGGTCACTGTGACATCACAAAGTCACTAGTCTCCTAGCAGTTGAAGCGTAATGTTCAACCAGTGTTTGCTGCTGCTGCTGCTGCGTCACTTCAGTCGTGTCCGACTCTATGTGACCCCATAGACGGAAGCCCACCAGTGTTTACTTCAGCATAAACTTAAAATACAGGCTCCTTACACAAATCGCAACCAAAACAATAAGCCTGCAAAATCTCATTCCTAAAGAATTTTTATATGGATAAATCACATCAGTAAATCTATTTGGTTTCTGAAATAAAAGTATTACTCGGTGGCGGCCAGGAGTGGTGGCCGAGAGGAGCTACTCCACGTTCAAAATCAGGAGTGGGTGGCCGTGAGGAGATACCCCTCGTCCAAGGTAAGGTGCAATGGCTGTGCTTTGCTGGAGCAGCCGTGAAGAGATACCTCACAACCAAGGTAAGAGAAACCCAAATATGATGGTAGGTATTGGGAGAGGGCATCAGAGGGCAGACACAATGAAATCGTGATCACAGTAAACCAGTCGATCTGATCACACGGACCACAGCCTTGTCTAACTCAATGAAACTAAGCCATACCATGTGGGGTTACCCAAGATGGATGGGTTATGGTGTAGAGGTCTGACAGAATGTGGTCCACTGGAGAAGGGAATGGCAAACCACTTCAGTATACTTGCCTTGAGAATCCCAAGAGCAGTATGAAAAGGCAAAATAATAGGATAGTGAATGAGGAAATCCCCACATCGGTAGGTGCTCAATATGCTACTGGAGATCAGTGGAGAAATAACTTCAGAAAAGGTGAAGGGATGGAGTCAAAGCAGAAACAGTACCCAGTTGTGGATGTGCCTGGTGATAGAAGCAAGGTCCGATGCTGCAAAGAGCAATATTGCATAGGAACCTGGAATGTTAGGTCCATGAAACAAGGCAAATTGGAAGTGGTCAAACAGGAGATGGCAAGAGTGAACATAGACATTCTAGGAATCAGTGAACTAAAATGGACTGGAATGGGTGAATTCAACTCAGATGACCATTATATCTGTGGGTATAATGGTGATTATACCATTATATAATCACCCTTAGAAGAAATGGAGTAGTCATCATGGTCAAAAAAAGAGTGCAAAATGCTGTACTTGGATACAATCTCCAAATGAACAGAATGACCTCTGTTCATTTCCAAGGCAGACCATTCACAATTACAGTAATCCAAGCCTATGCCCCAACCAGTAATGCGTAAAAAGCCGACATTTAATGGTTCTATGAAGACCTACAAGATCTTTAGAACTAACACTTTAAAAAGATGTCCTTTTCATTAGAGGGGACTGGAATGTAAATGTAGGAAGTCAAGAAACACCTGGAGTAACAGTCAACTTTGGCCTTGGAGCACGGAATGAAGAAGGGCAAAGACTAAGAGAGTTTTGCCAAGAGAACACACTGGTCATAGCAAACAACCTTTTTCAGCAACAGAAGAGAAGACTCTATACATGAACATCACCAGATGGTCAACAGAAAAAACAAATTGATTATATTCTTTGCAGCCAAAGTGGAGAAATTCTATACAGTTTGAAAACACAAGACCAGAGCTCACTGTGGCTAAGATCATAAACTCCTTATTGCCAAATTCAGACGTAAATTGAAGAAAGTAGGAAAAATCACTAAACCATTCAAATATGACTTAAATCAAACCCCTTATGATTATACAGTGGAAATGAGAAATAGGTTTAAGGGACTAGATCTGATAGAGTGTCTGATGAACTATGGATGGAGGTTCATGACATTGTAAAGAAGACAGGGACCAAGACCATGCCCATGGAAAAGCAATGCAAAAAAGCAAAATAGTTGTCTGAGGAGGCCTTACGAATACCTGTGAAAAGAAGAGAAGCGAAAGGCTGAGGAGAAAAAAATATATAATCACCTGAATGCAGAGTTCCACAGAATACCAAGGAGAGATAAGAAAGCCTTCCTCTGTGATCAATACAACGACATAGAGGAAAACAACAGAATGGGAATGACAAGAGATCTCTTGAAGAAAATTAGAGATACCAAGGGAATATTTCATGCAAAGATGGGCTCGTTAATGGTCAGAAATTGTATGGACCTAAGAGAAGCAGAAGATATTAAGAATAGGTGACAAGAACACACAGAAGAAGTGTACAAAAAAGATTTTCACAACCAAGATAATCACGATGGTGTGATCACTGACCTAGAGCCAGACATCGTGGAATGTGAAGTCAAGTGGACCTTAGAAAGTATCACTAAGAACAAAGGTAGTGGAGGTGATGGAATTCCAGTTAAGCTTTTCAAATCCTGAACCATGATGCTGTGAAAGTGCTGTACTCAATTTGGAGCAAATTTGGGAAACTCAACAATGACCACAGGATTGGAAAATGTCAGTGTTCATCCCATTCTCAAAGAAGGGCAATGCCAAAGAATAATCAAACTACCACACAATTGCACTCATCTCACACGCTAGTAAAGTCTCGCTCAAAATTCTCCAAGCCAGGCTTCAGCAATATGTGAACCTCCAGATTTTCAAGCTGGTTTTAGAAAAGGCAGAAGAACCAGAGATCAAATTGCCAACATCCTCTGGATCATGGAAAAAGCAAGAGAGTTCCGGAGAAACATATATTTCTGCTTCATTGACTATGCCAAAGCCTTTGACTTTGGGAATAACAACAAACTGTGGAAAATTCTGAAAGAGATGGGAACATCAGAACACCTGACCTGCTTCCTTAGAAACCTGTATGCAGGGCAGAAAGAAACAGTTAGAACTGGACATGGAACAACAGACAAGTTCCAAAAAGGAAAAGGAGTACGTCAAGGCTGTATATTGTCACCCTGATTATTTAACTTCTATGCAGAGTACATCATGAGGAACGATGGGCTGGAAGAAATAAAGGCTGGAATCAAGATTGCTGGGAGAAATATCAATACCCTCACATATGAAGATGGCATCACCCTTATGGCAGAAAGTGAAGAGGAACTGAAAAGCCTCTTGATGAAAGTGAAAGGGGCTAGTGAAAAATTTGGCTTGAAGCTCCACATTCACAAAACTAAGATCATGGCACCTGGTCCCATCACTTCATGGGGAATAGACGGGGAAACAGTGTCAGACTATATTTTTGGGCTCCAAAATCACTGCGGATGTTGCTTGCAGCCATGAAATTAAAAGACGCTTACTCCTTGGGAGGAAAGTTACGACCAACCCAGATAGCATATTAAAGAGCAGCGACATTACTTTGCCAACAAAGGTCCGTCTAGTCAAGGGTATGGCTTTTCCAGTGATCATAATGGATTTGAGGGTTGGACTGTGAAGAAAGCTGATCGCCAAAGAATTGATGCTTTTGAACTGTGGTGTTGGAGAAGACTCTTGAGAATCTTGGACTTCAAGAAGATCCAACCAGTCCATTCTAAAGGATATCAGTCCTGGATGTTCGTTGGAAGGACTGATGCTAAATATGAAGCTCCAAAACTTTGGCCACCTCATGCGAAGGGTTGACTCACTGGTAATGATTCTGATGCTTGGACGGATTGAGGGCCAAAGGAGAAGTGGACGACAGAGAATGAGATCGCTGGATGTCATCACTGACTCGGTGGAGGAGGGTTTGAGTGAACTCTGGGAGTTGGTGATGGACAGGGAGGCCTGGCATGCTGTGATTAATGGGGTCACAAAGAGTTGGATTCAACCGACTGACTGAACTGAACTGAACTGAATTGAACTCTTACCCAACCAAACTTGGGTTACTCACTTCTGTGCAATAGTTTATTGTGGAACCAAGCAAGGAGTCCTAGCAGCTGGTGTTTCAAAGACCCACACTCCCCAAATACTTTCAGGGGAACTTTCTTTTTGACAGAGTGAGGTTAGGCATTGGGTGTGTGATTAGTTTGGGAACATTCTCCTAGTGGCCTGTTCCTGAGGATATTGGGAGTCGACATCATTGACCATCTGGTTCCAACTACTCTGTGGTCTATGAACTTACATTTCAGCCTCGTTGGGGCTTTAATATCTCTAAAACTGTTCACAGGATATTGCTCAGAATGTTATCTATGGCCCTTGAGGAGGAACTAAAGATCCTTGACTTTGCTTAATGTTTAAGCATTATTATTCTAAATTGCTTGATCATTTTCCTTTGTTTCTGGCTTTTCTAGTTTCTCTGATTAAAATTACTCTGGGAACACGAGGAAGTCTAGAATCTCCTACTCCTCTCTCTCGGTTTTCATAGTTTTTAATCTTAAGACGGGACTGCTTAGAACAAGAAATGAAATAAAGTGTTGGATTTAGAGCGTGATCATAACTGTGACTGATAATCTCAGTTGCAGGTTCGATTTCTGTCCCAGCTCTTGGAGTGTTTGAGTTAACTACAACTTTGGCTATTTCATGATGAGATTGAGCATGGAACTGGAAATAAATCTGACATCAATATTTTTTGTTATGCAAACATATCCGTCTACTTTATATAGATTTATGTATATATATATTTTTTTTATAACTTTATTTTTGTCATTAAACCTGGACAAACATTTGAAAATTGGTAGCTATTTACTAAAAAAGAGGGGAGTGATATAAAGGAGTTCTCATATTTTTTCCACTTACGTATATTCAATAACCGAGTAGACAGTTGGTGATGGACAGGGAAGCCTGGCGTGCTGTGATTCATGGGGTCGCGGAGAGTCAGACACGACTGAGTGACTGAACTGAACTGAACTTAACTGAGACTTTTGAATAATTCTACTTTTGGGTTTTAATTTTTTTCCATTGCTGCTTTGCCTAACAGGAATTAAAAGCCATTGTACATTTTTTAATACACATACACACATGCACATATGTGTATATATGTGTATATGTCAAAACATAATTTTAGACAACTTTATTTAGGTGGTCAAAGTCTTTGCTTGTTCCCAAGATCTTAAATGAACTGTTTGGGGAGCCCAGCGTTACTTAATAACTTTCTGGCTAAATAATATAGATCCTATTCTGAAAGGCTGTCACTTAATGGAGCTGATCACCCAGTATGCTTTCTGCAATAGTGATGGGGTTCATACATATGAGGACACCTTGAGCCCATAAAACTGCAACTCTCATTTACTAAGAGATATTGTTCTAAGACTGCTGTTCCTCTCCTCACGTTGGATATAATTTTAAACATTCAAATTAATGGGTTAAAAAGATGCACCAGGCACTGTGCATAGATCATATTCAGGCTCTCTGGCTAGCTGAACACTGAAATTATATGATGTGTACATTAAAATAACTCTTCCATAATTCAGTGTGTACATTTTTATTTCATCACTTTAAACTTCTGGTACCAAATATTTGAGTAGAAATCATTGATGATCAAAACTTCTCTCCCTTCATGACACAGCGGTTCGGCTTCCTGTCCCCCTCCACATCATATCATTATTTCTTGTCCTCCTTTGTATTTTTGTAGGTGCCACATTAGAGATAACATGAAAAGGCTCAACATATTATGTTAATAGAGAAATGTATTATAGGCTGTGTATATTGTCAACATTTTATAGAGTTGTCACAGAAGCATGGCACAAATGCTCCAACAGGAAACTTAAAACCAGCAGTATTATATATGATGAGTAACGATCATCTTAGAATACTCTCAGGAAACAATTTCTCATCCAAAACACTGAGGGGAAAAAATGGTACAAGAATAAAATAAATCTCAATGTTGATAGGTAAGCATAGGAAAAACAGTACACTTGAATTCTCAGTGTTACACAAAGTAAGATCATAGCATCTGGTCCCACTGCTTCATGGGAAATAAAGGTGGAAAAGGCAGAAGCAATGACAGATTTCCTCTTTTGTGGCTCTATATTTACTATGAATGTGATGGCAGTTATAAAATTAGAATACAGGTGCTTCCTGGAAAAATGGCACACACACATTTAGTAAGCGTGTTAAAAAGTGAATAGTTGACTTGACTACACTAATGGTCTTTCCAGTAGACATGTGCAGATGTGAGAACACCAAACTGCTCTGCTGGGGATGACTTGTGAGCGTCCATTATATTGCAAGGAGATCAAACCATTCAAACTTAAAGGAAATCAACTCTGAAGATTCATTAGAATCACTGATGTTGAAGTTATGTCTCCAAAGCTTTGACCACCTGAGCAAAGAACTGACTCATGAGAAAAGACCCTGATTCTTAGGAGCCAATTAAATCTTGTTTCATGATTTGGATAAGAGAGGAGGAGAAGAGTGTATAGCTTCACTCATTCAATGGACATGATCTCAAGTAGACTCTTGGAGATGGTGAGGGGCAGAGAGGCCTTGCGTGCTGCAGTCCAAGGGGACACAAAGAGTCTGACAAGACTTTGTGACTGAACAACAACAAGATATCAGTTAATAAAATGGATCTTCCAGGGTCTTGGTGGGGTCTCATCATATTAGAGGAATAGGAGCCTGAGTCCACTTTCTCCCACACAAATCCATCAAAGGATAGATTGCACATGGAACACCTTCCAGAAACAAATTTGTGACCAATGTTGATGGGCCCTAGAAACCGATAAAGGAAAACCAGTCTCTTAAAATGTAGGTAAGAAAAAATAAGTAATGAAAGGGAGGAAATGTTTTTAGGGATTGAGACCCGACTTGGAGAAGGAGTCTTAAAGGAGGATAAATTTGCACAAAATAAGAAAAGCTCTCTCATAGGTGTCAGTCGGGGAAGAAATAGAACGGAAGAGAGGAAGAATAAAAACACAGATTATGCCAATAAATGCAATCACTAGCCAAGAAATGACTCAGATGCTCCCTTTCACTGTCATACATGGGTCATCGAAGGGATGTTTGGGATGTATCAAACACACTATGGTTAGAATCAGGCATTAGTGCCCTAAGGACAATGTGACGAAGCTATGGTAACACGCAAACCTAAACTATGGGAACACTAGAGACAGAAATTTTAGAAAGGACCTTTCCTGTGAGAAGGCTCTAAGGCCACATCTTGAACAATGGCATACTCACAGAACAGAAGATTGTGCACTAGAAAATATCAAAGGAAACCAAGCCAGTGTCCATTTAAGACCCATTTCTCCACTGAGGGAGAGAGGAACGTATACGACTGTCAGAGGAAGAAGGAAATAGGCTCATAGAATCTTGGCCCCAGACACATGCCCTGCCAATCTCTAAGCTAGCTGACAGTTGCTAGTGATGAATTCCTCACTTCATGGACAGTTCACATAGCCCAGAAACATGACAGCCTGGGGTCAGTTAGCCTGAGGAGACGAATGGCACACTTGAGACTGTGCCCTCTGCAGACACAGGCAGCAAACGGAGTGGCTGAGACCAGAAAGTTGCATAAAATGCATGGACCACCTGGGACTGTGCCTTGCTTCCAACCAGTCACCCGAGGTTTTGGACTTGGGAAGAGCACAAATCACATAGCCAATAGTGGTCATGGCCCTTGCCAAGCACCTAACTGCCTGATTGGCTGAGAAGTGCATGAAACACAGGGCCCACTTGGGACTGTGCCCTCGTGTATCAACCAGGAGTCTGAGCAGGGTGGACCCAGAAAGTACATGCCACATTTGTCATTGACAAGCCCGATGTGATCAATAGACCTCAAGCACCCCCCCGCCCCCATCCCAATGGCCTTTGTTTTCTGTATCCCACCTCTCACCCCCAAACACTGAACAGGTGAGGTCGAATAAGAGGCTACTCCACCCTCGTTTCATGGTGAAAACCAGATATGGACAGGTTTTCAAATAAAAGAAGGAAATATAAACAAAGAAGCATAAACCAACCCAGAAGTGACAGGTTAAACGAAATAAGTCTGCAATATATGGCCAGACTGTTCAAGTGAGGAACAACAGTCACCTTTGACAAGTACAAGCTTCAACAAGAGACTGTCTGACACTGAATTGACACCAAAAATCACACAACTACTTTAAAATTCTGAGATCTATTCCCTCTATTTTTTTAAAAAAATTTATTTATTCTATTAGAAGGCTAATTACTTTATATTATTGTATTGGTTTTGCCGTACAATGACATGAATCTGCCCCAGGTGTTCATATGTTTTCCATCTTGAACCAGCCTCCCACCTCCCTCCCCATCCCATCCATCTAGTTCATCCCCGTACACCAGCCCCGATCATCCTGTATCATGCATCGAACCTGGACTGGCGATTCGTTTCAAATATGATAATATACATGTTTCAATGCCATTATCCCATCATCCCACCCTCGCCCTCCCCCACAGAGTCCAAAAGACTATTCTATACATCTGTGTCTCTTTTGCTGTCTCGTATATAGGGTTATCCTTATCACCTTTCTAAATTCCATATATACGTCTTAGTGTACTGTATTGGTGTTTTTCTTTCTGGCTTACTTCACTCTGTATAATAGGCTCCAGTTTTTATATGATTTCTTTAACTTTAAATTATTTTAGTCCTTTATTGTAACCTAAACGTTTATTTCTATTAACTATTATTAGCTTTCAAGCAAAACACACGTAAATCTATTTTTTAAACACGTTTTATATATGAGAGAATGAATTTGGACTCCGTTTTCTTTTTTTACACTATTTAAACAAGTCTATATTTTATTTTTGGTTCTTAACTTTCACTTTCCAAAAATTGATATCAATGTTGTGACTTTAGTAACAAAATCTTTATGATCTGATTTCACTTATGGGTTCGTTTTCCTGAATTGATTGCTCTCTCCCGTTTCAACTCACCCATATCTCCCCCTAGGCACCTCTTTCTCCCTCTTTCCTTTTCTCTGCTGTCTGAAATTCTGTGAATCCCTTTGATTCTTTCGGGATGAGGAGAATTGTGCCACCATTAACCTCGGGTTTTATCTTCTGTATTGCATGGATTTTTGATGTTACTGCAACCTGGGAACAGAAACCCAGAGGCCAGGGCGTCGATTCCAGAACTTTAGATCAACATTGAACTCCTTACCTCAAGGAATATTAAAGGACAAGCACACACCCCAGAGTTTCCGTGTCTACATGGAAAGCAATCTCCACACTTGAGTCAGTAAGTTCAGTACAAGAGAACCCACAGCTATTCTCCAGTAAAACAGAAACACAACAATGAATAGGATAAAAGCCATGCCAGGCTCACAAACACCCCAGAGCACAGTCCATGAACAATTCATTGCACTTCAGAGAGAAGTGATACAGATCTGCCTGCCAGGGAACACACACAAATGATCCGAAACATTAAACCTTGAGAGGTCACTGGTCTTATCCCACCCACAAAAGACAGGTTCCACAACATAGTGGAGCTATAATTCTCCAGCCTGAAGAAAGGGGACCCAAATCACAGTAATCGAAACAGAATGAAAAGGGAGAGAAATATGCAGCTGCTGAAGGTAAATTATAAAAAAAACCACAAAAACAAAGAAAAGTAGAGGAGTTAGGAAGTTTTCCTGGAAAAGAATTCAGAATAATGAGAGTAAAGATAAAAATCTTGAAAGAGATGTAGAATTACCAGTAAATACACTGGGGGACCGGAATGAGTAGAAATAAACATGTTTAACATGGATCTAGAAGAAATAAAGAGTCAAGTAGTAAAAATCAATACAATATCTGAGATTAACAACACCCTGGAAGGAACCAACAGTAGAATAATTGAGACAGAGAAAGAACTAATTAGGTGGAGGCCGAAAGGAGGAAATAAATGAAGCACAGTGAGGTGTGCAACGAAAACAACAAGTTAAACAGGTAAAGCTCAGCAGTGATGAATGTCCCACAATGAGAAACTTAGGTGTCGAGAAGGAGAACACCAAAACAAAAAGGGATGGGGTCCTTGGAAGATTCTCGAGGAAGTAAACGTTGAAAGCACCCTTAAATGAGTCAAGACGAAAGAATTGGGACCAGACATGAAACAAATGAATGTTCAAAACAGGGAAAAGAAAGTGACAAATCTCTGTATTGTCACTCAGCTTATGTGAGTCTACATTAGAGTATACTATTAAAATACCAGATGAGTAAATCACAAGCTTGCATCAAGGATTGGGAGAAACATAAACAGCCTCAGATTATATAGATGACAACACTGAAACAAATAGAAAGTGAAGAAAAAATAAAGAGTCTTTTGATGAGGGTGAATGAGAAGAGTGCAAAACCATGCTGACAACTCAACATTCAGGAAAACAAAGAAAAAGGCATCTGGTCCCATCACTACTTGGTAAATAGAAGGGGTAAACATGTGAACTTCCAGATGTTCCAGTTGGTTTTAGAAAAGGCAGAGGAAAGAGAGCTGAAATTGTCAACATCCGATGGATCATGGACAAAGTAAAAGAGTTCCAGGAAAACATCTCTTTCTGCTCTATTGACTATGCAAAGCCTTTGACTGTGTGGATCACAATAAATGGTGGAAAATTTTGGAAGAGAGGAGAATACCAGACCGCCTGACCTGTCTCTTGAGAAAACTGTATGCAGGTCAGGAAGCAGCAGTTAGTGCTGGGCATGGAACAACAGACTGGTTCCAAATAGGAAAAGGAGTATGTCAAGGCTGTATATTCTCATGCTGCTTATTTAACTTATATGCAGAGTACATGATGAGAAACACTGGGCTGGAAGAAGCACAAGCAGGAATCAAGGTTGCTGGGAGAAATATCAATAACCTCAGATATGCAGATGACAGCATATCTGCCCTTTAGGGCAGAAAGTGAAGAGGAATTGAAAATCTTCTTGATGAAGGTGGAAGAGGAGAGTGAAAAACTTGGACTAACGCTCAACATTCAGAAAGCTAAGATCATGGCATCTGGTCCCATCACTTCATGAGAAATAGATGGAGAAACAGCGGAAACCATGCAAGACTTTCTTTTTAAGGTCCAAAATCACTGCAGATGCTGATTGAAGCCATGAAATTAAAAGATGCTTACTCCTTGGAAGAAAAGTTAAGACCAACTTAGATAGCATATTAAAAACCAGAGACATAACTTTGCCAACCAAGGTCGGTCTAGTTAAGGCTGTGTATTTTCCAGTGGTCAATATGGATGTGAGAGTTGAACTGTGAAGAAGGTTGAGTGCAGAATTGATGCTTTTGAACGGTGGTGTTGGAGGAAATTATTGAGACTCACTGCAAGGAGATCCAACCAATCCGTTCTACAGGAGATCAGTCCTGGGTGTTCATTGGAAGGACTGAAGCTGAGGCTCAAACTCCAATACTTTGGCCACGTGATGCGAAGAGTTGATTCATTGGAAAAATCTCTGATGCTAGGAGTATTGGGGGCAGGAGGAGAAGGGATGACCGAGGATGAGATGGCTGGATGGCATCACCGATTCAACCGACATGAAGTTGAGTGAACCCCAGGAGTTGGTGATGGATAGGGAGGCCTGACATGCTGTAATTCATGGGGTAGCAAACAGAAGGACACGACTGAGACTGTTCTGAACTAAACTGAAATATGTGGAAACAGTGACAGGCTTCATTTTCTTTGGCTCGAAAATTACTAAGAATACTGATTGCAGTCATCAAATTAACTATCACTTGCTTTTGGATGTAAAAGCTCTGACAAACCTAGACATTGCATTAAAATGAAGACACACCACCTTATTAATTCTCAATTAAATATAAATGTCAAAGATGGTTACCCTTGTCTAACTCAAAGAAAGTAAGCCATGCCATGTGGGGCCACCCAAGACAGGCAGGACATGGTGGAAAGGTATGACAGAATGTGGTCCACTGGAGAAGGGAATGGCAAACCACTTGAGTATACCTGCCTTGAGAACCCCAAGAACAGTAGGAAAAGGCAAAGTAATAGGATACTGAATGAGGAATTCCCCAGGGTGGTAGGTGCCTAGTATGCTCCTGTTGATCAGTGGATAAAAAACTGCAGAAAGAGGGAAGGGATGGAGCCAAAGCAAAAACAGTATCCAGTTGTGGATGTTACTGGTGATAGAAGCAAGGTCCGATGCTGCAAAGAGCAATAATGCATAAACCTGGAATGTAATGTTCGTGAATCAAGGCAAACTGGAAGTGGTCAAATGAGATGGTAAGAGTGAATGTAGACATTCTAGGAATCAGTGAACTAAAATGGACTAAATGGGTGAATTTAAGTCAGATGACTCAGATGATTATATCTGCTACTCTGGGCAGGAATACCTTAGAAGAA
This sequence comes from Moschus berezovskii, assembly GCF_049115385.1. Lineage (NCBI taxonomy): Eukaryota > Metazoa > Chordata > Mammalia > Artiodactyla > Moschidae > Moschus > Moschus berezovskii. The sequence goes on from NC_142489.1 coordinate 23,813,035, forward strand.
AGGGAGGAGCCATCATGGTCAACAAAAGAGTCTGAAATGCTGTATATGGATGCAGTCCCCAAAACGACAGAATGAAATGTGTTCATTTCCAAGAAAAACCATTCAATATTATAGTAATCCAAAGCTATGCACCAACCAGTAACGCTGAAGCAGCTGAAGTTGAACGGTTCTATGAAAACCTACAGGACTTTTAGAAATAATACTAAAAAAAAGATGCCATTTTCATTATAGAAGACTGGAATGTGAAATGGAGGAAGTCAAGAAATACATGGAGTAACAGGCAAACTTGGCCTTGAAGCAGTGACTGAAGCAGGGCAAAGGCTAATAGAGGTTTGCCAAGAGAATGCACTGGTCATAGCAAACACCCTTTTTCAACAACACAAGAGAAGACTCTACACATGGACATCATCAGATGGTTAACAAGGAAATCGGATTGATAATATTCTTTTCAGACAAAGATGGAGAAATTCTATACCGTTAGCAAAAATAAGACCAGGAACTGCCTGTGGCTCAGATCATGAACTCCTTGTAACCAAATTCAGACTTAAAATGAAGAAAGTAGGGAAAACCACTACACCATTCACATGTGACCTAAATCAAATCCCTTATGATTATACAATGGAAGTGAGCAATAGATTTAAGGGACTAAATATGGTAGATAGAGTGCCTGATGAACTCTGGACGGAGGTTTTTGACATTGTATAGGAGACAGGGACCAAGACCATGCCCATGGAAAAGAAATGCAAAAAAGCAAAATGGCTGTCTGAAGAGCCCTTACAAATAGCTGTGAAAAGAAGAAAAGTAAAAAGCAAAGGAGAAAGGGAAAGATATAAGCATCTGAATACAGAGATCCAAAGAAGAGTAAGGAGAAATAAGAAAGCTTTCTTCAGTGATCAATGCAAAGAAATAGAGGAAAACAACAGAATAAGAAAGACAAGAGATCTCCTCAATAAAATTTGAGATACCAAAGGAATGTTTAATGTAAAGATGGGCTCGATAAAGGACAGATATATTATGGACCTAAGAAAAGCAGAAGATATTAAGAACAGGTGGCAAGAATACACAGAAGAACTATGCAGAAAAGATCTTCACAACCAAGGTAGTCGGGATGGTATAATCACTGACCAAGAGCCAGACATCTTGGAATGTGAAGTCAAGTGGGCCTTAGAAAGCATCACTACGAACAAAGTTAGTGGAGGTGATGGAATTCCAGTTGAGCTACTTCAAATCCTGAAAGATGATACTGTGAAAGTGCTGCACTCAATATGCCAGCAAATTTGGAAAACTCAGCAGTGGCCTCAGGACTGGAAAAGGTCAGTCTTCATTCCATTCCCAAAGAAAGGCAATGCCAAAGAATATTCAAACGACCTCACAATTGCATTCATCTCACACACTAGTAAATTCACGCTCAAAATTCTCCCAGCCAGGCCTCAGCAATACGTGAACCATGAACTTCGAGATGTTCAAGCTGGCTTCAGAAAAGGCAGAGAAACCAGAGATCAAATTGCCAACATCCTCTGGATCATGGGAAAACTAAGAGAGTTCCAGAAAAAAAAAACATCTATCTCTGCTTCATTGACTATGCCAAATCCTTTTACTGTGGGGATCACAACAAACGAAAATTCTGAAACAGATGGGAATACCAGACCTCTTGAGAAACCTCTTGAGAAACCTGTATGCAGGTCAGGAGGCAACTGTTAGAACTGAACATGGTACAACGGACTGGTTCCAAATAGGAAAAGGAGTGTGTCAAAGTTGTATATTGTCACCCTGCCTATTTAACTTCTATGCAGAGTACATCATGAGGAACACTGGGCTGGGAGAAGCACTGGCTGGAATCAAGATTGCTGGGAGAAATATCAATACCCTCAGATATGAAGATGACATCACCCTTATGGCAGAAAGTGAAGAGAAACTCAAAAGCCTCTTGATGATAGTGAAAGAGGAGAGTGAAAAAGTTGGTTTGAAACTCCACATTCACAAAACTAAGATCATGGCATCTGGTCCCATCACGGCATGGGAAATAGATGGGGAAACAGTGGAAACAGTGTTAGACTTTGTTTTCTGGGCTCCAAAATCACTGCGGATGCTGATTGCCGCCATGAAATTAAAAGAAGATCACTGCTTGGAAGGACATTTCTGACCAACCTAGATAGCATATAAAAGAGCAGAGACATTACTTTGCCAACAAAGGTCCGTCTAGCCAGGGCTATACTTTTTCACGGGATCATGTATGGATATGAGACTTCGATTGTGAAGAAAGCTGATAGCCGAAGAATTGATGCTTTTGAACTGTGGTACTGGAGAAAATCTTGAGAGTCCCTTGGACTACAAGGAGACCCAACCAGTCCATGCTAAAGGAGATCAGTCCTGGATGTTCATAAGAAAGACTGATGCTGAAGCTCCAATACTTTGACCACCTCATTGGAAGAGCTGACTCACTGGAAAAGACTCTGATGCTGGGAGGGATTGGGGGCAGGAGGAGAAGGGGACGGCAGAGAATGAGAGGTCTGGATGTCATCACCGACTCGATGGAGGTGGGTTTGTTTGAACTCCGGGAGTTGGTGAAGGACACGGAAGCCTGGCATGCTGTGATTCAGGGGGTTTCAAAGAGTTTGACATGACTGAGAGACTGAATTCAACCTTAACTGAACTGAATAATGGTAATGTTGGAGGCTATGGGATGTTGTTGAGTAATGTATATAGCTTTTGACTGCTAATTTATTTAGCACCTTTTATTGCTAATTCAGGAAATACTTAAAATACTTCATTTGGCAAGCACTATGTCTTAGCTGATGTGAAAGATACATAAGGCAACTTGGGTACAGATACAACACACTGAAGAATTGGACATCTGTGGTTAACTTGGTAGGAAGGAAGAGAAGGTCTTTCCATTCCCAAGTAAGTGTTTAGGAAAAGTTGTGAAATGTGGCTTATTATGACTGAATATATGTTGCCTGATTGTAGCTCTAGAAATTCTGTGAAACAGATAGATAATGAAGCTAGTAAGGGAAAGAAATGCCTTGTCTTCCAAAAACTGATTACCTTGCTGAGATGCTGCATCACCACAAGGATTCAAGTCTATCTTTGTAGGAACAGCAAAGCAACGTCAAAATATACATGAGGAAATATAAGGTGGTGTGTTGGTGGGAGGAAATAAAGGCATGACATAAGGAGAGCAGAGCAAGAATGACCCTTTTTAATACAACTTGTAAAATGCCTATCTTTTGCTGACTGTGGTGCAATTTGACTATGTCATGTTATCATTGGCATCCCATCATGGTATGATAGTGATCATGATTATCGAGTAGTCTAAATCTACATTTTTAAGTGAAACACATTTTTTTTTTAATGAAGAAAACCTTCTGCCTAACCTGTTAGCTTTCTTGCAATGACTGGTATAATATAATAAAACTGAGAAAGCATTCATATATATATGCTCATTTGTTGTTTCTAAATTTGATTTGTTTCTGATCCTTCCCCCATACCATCCTAAATTAGACACCCAGTCAGTTCTGCCTGGATGATTTCACAAGTCAATTTGTTTATATTTTGCCTTTTACATTGTTTACATTTTCTATTTTTTCAAACAATTCATTAGGTGTAATGTACCTATGATGCATACTGAATGTTTCCTTGAACAGAAAATTTTATATTAAGCAGAGCAAAATATCCAGGAACTGAAATGCTCATTTACTCTTAATTATTTCAAAGTGAAATAGACACTATGAAAATGAGCATATAACTTTATTATTCAAATAAGAGAATTGTAGGAATTTGTTGACATATCCGAACGTTAATTTTAGTCTTCAGTGTCATGCATAATCTGACACCTATTTGGTACACCAGTTGTATTAGAATGATTTTTAAATAATGAATATGGTTGATGTTTTGACCTAGAAAGAGAGGCAACAATGTATCAGAGATCTCGATTACTGGGAAACATGAATGACCTGCCTGTTGTAGTTTAGGAAAAGGTTTATCTATCAGGGACCAGCCTCGATATGGACCAGGGTATCCTCAGGATGAATGGCGTCGGCATCAGAGTGAGAGAGAGAGAGAGGCTGATGATTACTTGGTTTACGCAGGAAACCAACAAAACCCCAGCAAGGGGTTTGCTCTGTTTACGTAGGCTGCAGGCGCCCTCTGGAATCACTGGACACACCCCACCAGGGCAGCCCCTCAAGTGGGTATTAGAAGCCCAGGCAGCTAAGTAAACATAGAGGGCCCAGCGCTCCAAGGATCTCAACCAGAAAAAGGAGAATAGAGAAAAGGATGGAAAAAGAACGACATGGTGAGACCAAGCTTCAGTGAGCAAGGCCCAAAACTTTATTTTCCACTGCTGCTTTTATACCCTAAGTTGTGCACATGATAAATAGAGAACGGGAGGTTTAGAGTCACGCCAAAATCACGCGGGGTCAGCAGTCTTGACCTCTACCAGGATCAGGGCTTATTTTCGTATGTTTCGTGATATACAAAAGTTTTAGGTGGTTTACATCATTTTCTGGCCAGGAGGCCTGCTAACAGTTTATGCCCTCTCTCCTAACAAAGGTTAGTTAGCTAGAAAAAGTCTTATATTCTTTTAAGGTGATTTTCCTAAAGTCAGGTGCTATTCATCAAAGACGTATGACAAAGTTACATTCCTATAAGGCAAGGGTGTAGTGAGCTACAAGAAAGGAATTTATTATCTTAAGATCTGATGTGGTTAAATCAAAGGCTACTACTTATTTTCTCTATATGTGATTAATATATTTCCAAGGATACAATAGAGAGAAAATATGGAAAGTTTGCAGCAAGCATTGATTCAACAATGAAATCTTTTTTAGTACTATTCTAATGATTTAACTTCTTCAACAAATTCCTGTATTTTAGAATATTAGGCTTTTTGTCCTTGCGTGGCTGGGAGGCTGTAAACAGTCACATTCATCGTTGTAAGAGCCCGGGCAAAATTGTCATGCAAGTTAGAAAGCTTTCAGAGGGGCTTGGATTGGAACACTCCTATTAGGCCGAGGAGAACTTTTAAACTACAGCTCTGAATTAATGTTTTCAGAGAAAGGTGGTTGGGGGGAAGCCTCCGTCACTATTAGAGGACTTGGTAAGAGGTGTAAGATAGTAAGGCAGTCAGACTCCGGTTTTCTTTGGGGTAGATGCTCGGGTAAGTCCAGGGGGTTCCTCGAGTCCTGATTAGCCTTTGCCCATCAGGCCTCTTCCACAATTGACCTTTGCCACGGGTAGGATTTCCCTTGCTGTCTCCTGGCATTTGTCATGGGCTGCCACATGACCGTACACAACTGGAAAGGTAGAAGATTCCACCCTCAGTCCAAAATCACAGTTGCATAATGGAGATAAAATGTGGTACTGCAAAATAGAAGTAGACATAGCTGCCACAGTATGTCAAATAGACACTGCAGCCATTGGTTTAGAACAGCTGCTAGGTGAAACCCTGTAAACAGTGCTCCACCTAGATTGTGGGATGGAGAGGGAGATGGGAGGGTGTTCCGAAAGGGAGGGGATATATGTATATCTGTTCCTTATTTATTTTGAATTCTGACAGAATACAGAAAAATTCGGTAAAACAATTACCCTTCCATTAAAAAAAAAACAAAATAAGAGAAACAGCAGGGTGATGTTTCACAATATGCTCCTGGGGTCTAACTGATATTGATGATGGAGAAGAGAAATAAATTCAAGTTAGGGCACTTGTATCAGCAACTATCTGGATGGCAGAACACTATAGTATGAATGGCACACTTAAACTTCTGCAGGCTGAAAATACGTTCACTTCTCTAGTTCCAGGATTGAAGTCAGAGTTATGACCATCCATATTACCCGTTGCTTTAACATGCTTCTTCTTCTTGTCTCGGATTAATAAAGATACTATAGAGACATTTTTCTGATCAACTCTTCTTTTGATTGTTACTAAATGTGAGGATAACCTTGTTCAAAATATGGTTATGATAGAACTGAAACTAAAACCAAAGGGGGAAAAATATTTCATAACTCTTTCAACCAAGATAGATCAGAAAAACAAAGAAAAAATGGATTCCCTTAATCATAAAACATAAACAGTATCAAATAATCCCCTTCCGTTAGTAGTTTTTAAAACTTACATAGTCGTAGAAATAATGATCCTCAAATAAAATATATTATAAGTCTAAGGTAAATATCATTTAAATACCATTAGTATTTGAAATTTGCCCAATTATTTTTTGGTCAAAATATAATTTAAGCCATTTTTATTAATCTGGACAAACAAATGCCAGAGAGAAGACATCACCAAATGCTCAACACTGAAATCAGATTGATTTTATTCTTTCAGTCAAAGATGGAGAATCTCTATACAGGCAGCAAAAACAAGACCAGGAGCTGACTCTGGCACAGACCATGAACTGCTTGTTGCAAATTCAGACTGAAATAGAAGGAATTGGGGAGAACCTCTATACCATTCATGTATGACCTAAGTCAATTCACTTATGACTATACAGTGGAAGTGAGAAATAGTTTTAAGGGACTAGATCTGACAGAGAGGGTGCCTGATAAATTGTGGGTGGATGTTCATGACATTGTACAGGAGACAGGAATCAAGATCATCCCCAAGAAAAAGAAATGCAAAAAAGCAAAATGGCTGTCTGAGGAGGCCTTACAAATGGCTGTGAAAGAAGGGAAGTGTAAAGAACAGGAGAAAAGGAAATTTATACCCATTTGAATGTAGAGTTCCAATGAATAGCAAGAAGAAATAAGAAAGACTTCCTCAGTGATCAATGCAAACAAATGGAGGAAAGCAATAGAATGGGAAAGACTAGACATATCTGCAGGATAATTAGAAATACTGAGGCAGCATTTCATGCAAAGGTGAGCTCAATAAAGGACACAAATGTTAGGAACCAAAGAGAAGCAGAAGATATTAAGAAGAGGTGGCAAGAATACACAGAAAAACTGTACATAGAAGATCTTCAGGACCCAGAAAATCATGATGGTGTGATCATTCACGTAGAGCCAGACATCCTGGAATGTGAAGACAAGTGGGCCTTAGGAAGCATCACTATGAACAAAACTAGAGTAGGTGATGGAATTCCAGTTGAGCTATTTCAAATCCTGGAAGATGATGCTGTGAAAGTGCTGCACTCAATATGCCAGCAAATTTGGAAAACTCATCAGTGGCCACCGGACTGGAAAAGTCAGTCTTCATTCCAATCCCAAAGAAAGGCAATACCAAAGAATGCTCAAAGTACAGCATAATTGCTCTCATCTCACAAGCTAATCATGCGTTGCTAGAAACTATCTTTAAAAACTAAATCGTGAGTGACCTACAGAGGCCCGTAGAGTCATATCTCTGGTCTTTCCAAAGGTATGTACAGATATGAGAACACCAAGGGATTACTGACTATGAACTGCTCTGCTGGGGAAGACTTGTGAGATTCGTTTGAACTGCAGGAATACCAAACAATTGAGTTGTAAAAAAATCAACTTTGAAGACTCATTGGAAGGACTGATGCTGAAAATAAAGCCCCAAAGCTTTGTCCAATTGAGGCAAAGAGCTGACTCATTAGAAAAGACCGTGATCTATAGAAAGTGTTGAAAGCAGGGGGATCAGTAGGTGAGAGAGGATGAGACATCTGGAGAGCATCAGCGATTCAAAGGACATGATCTCGGGGAAACTATGGGAGAGAGTGAGGGACAGAGAGGCCTCTTGTGCTGGAGTCCAAAGGGATACAAAAGGTCAAACATGTCTTAGTGGCTGAAGAACAATAGCATTTCAGTTAATAAGATGGGTCTTGCCGGATGGCAGTTGGTCCCAAAATATCAGAGGAATGGGAGGACAAGACCACTCCCTCCCAAACAAATTCTTCTAAGCATCGACTGCACATGGAAGAACTTCCAGACAAAAAATTGTGAAGACTGTTGAATGGCCCAAGATACCCAGAAGTCAAACATGTTTTCCTTTGAAATGGAGGTAGCAAAAAATAAAAGAGACACAAAGAAAGACAAAGTATTTAGAGGCTGAGGCTGGTTTTGGAGAGGAAGTTTTAAATGAGGAGAAGCTTGCAGACAATTGTGAACCCTCTCAGGACAGTGACAGTGGATAACTCTGGGATCGCTTAGAGCAACATAACCACGGGAAAGAGAAACAAAAGCAAATGTGCCTAACTGTAATTTCCAGCAGAGAAAAAAATCAGATACACCTGTCCACCATTATTGAGGTGGACCTAGGAGGGATGTCCGGACTGTATCATTTGCCTTATGATAAGGACCCAGCTTTAATGGTCTGAGGATGATCTGACAGGTCTAAGGTGACGAAGCAACCTAATCCATGGGAACACCAGAGACAAAAATGCTAAAAAGTCCTTTCTTGTGATAATTCTCTATGACCATATAGGGAATACGGACACTCACAGAACCAAAGGTTGCACATTCAGTTCAGTTCATTTCAGTTCACTGGCTCAGTCGTGTCTGACTTTTTGAGACCCCATGAATCACAGCACACCAGACCTCCCTGTCCATCGCCAACTCTAGGACTTCACTCAAACTCATGTCCATCCAGTCGGTGATGCAATCCAGCCATTTAATTCTTTGTCATCCCCTTCTCCTTCTGACCCCAGTCCCTTCCAGCATCAGAGTCTTCCAGTGAGTCAACACTTCGCATGAGGTGGCGAAAGTATTGAAGTTTCAGCTTTAGCATCAGTCCTTCCAATGAACACCGAGGACTAATCTCCTTTAGAATGAACTGGTTGGATCTCCTTGCAGTTCAATTGACTTTCAAGAGTCTTTTACAAAATATCAAAGATGTGCAAACAGGCTTCCATTTATGGCCCTGTCCTCCACGAGGCAGAGAGGAATGTTTGCATCAGCCCCAGAGACCACATCTGCCACCAAGCTCTGAGCAGGCTGCCAGTAGCGAACCATATCTTCCTGGGTTCATGCTCAGTTCACATAGGTCAGGAGGGTAAACATATGAGTTTAGCACCCCTCTGGAGACACATGGAATTCTTGCAAAATTCAGGGAAATATGAATGGCCTGCCTGTTGTAGTTTAGGAAACGATTTATCATGGGCTGGCAGATTACCCTACACACCTGGAAAGGTAGAAGTTTGCACCCTTAGTCCAAAATCACCTTTGCATAATGGAGTTTCGATGTGGTACTACAAAATAGAAGCAGACATAGCTGCCAAAGTATGTCAAGTAGACATTGCAGCCATTTGATTTAGAGCAGCTGCTAAGTGACACCCAGTGAAAATGCTCAACTTAGATTGTGAGATGGAGAGGGAGATATGAGGGTGTTCCGAAAGGGAGGGGATATAGGTATATCTATGCCTGATTTATTTTGAGTTCTGACTGAATACAGCAAAATTCGGTAAAATGATTCAGTTCAGTTCCGTTAAGTTCGGTTGCTCAGTCGTGTCCGACTCTCCGCGCTCCCATGAATCACAGCACGCCAGGCCTCCCTGTCCATCACCAACTCCAGGGTTCACTCAAACTCATGTCTAGAGAGTCGGTGATGCCATCCAGCCATCTCATTCTCTGTTGTCCCCTTCTCCTCTGCCCTCAAACTTTCCCAGCATCAGAGTCTTTTCCAGTGAGTCAACTCGTCGCATGAGTTGGCGAAAATATAGGAGTTTCAGCTTCAGCATCAGTCCTTCCAATGAACACCCAGAATTGATCTCCTTTAGAATGGACTGGATGGATCTCCTTGCAGTCCAAGGGACTCTCAAGAATCTTCTCCAGCCCAGCATTCCTCATGATGTACTCTGCATATAACTTAAATAAACAAGTTGACAATATACAGCCTTGACGTACTCCTTTTCCTATTTGGAACCAGTCTCTTGTTCCATGTACAGTTCTGATTGTTGCTTCCTGACCTGCATAGAGGTTTCTCAAGAGGCAGCGCAGGGGTCTGGTATTCCCATCTCTTACAGAATTTTCCACAGTTTATTGTGATCCACACAGTCAAAGGCTTTAAAACAATTCAGTTCAGTTCAGTTCAGTTCAGTCGCTCAGTCGTGTCCGACTCTCCGCGACCCCATGAATCACAGCACGCCAGGCCTCCCTGTCCATCACCAACTCCCGGAGTACACTCAAACTCATGTCCACAGAGTCGGTGATGCCATCCAGCCATCTCATTCTCCGTCGTCCCCTTCTCCTCCCGCCCCCAACCTTTCCCAGCATCAGAGTCTTTTCCAGTGAGTCAACTCGTCTCATGAGGTGGCCAAAGTATTGGAGTTTCAGCTTTAGCATCAGTCCCTCCAATGAACATCCAGGATTGATCTCCTTTAGAATGGACTGGTTGGATCTCCTTGCAGTATAAGGGACTCTCAAGAGTCTTCTCCAACACCACAGTTCAAAAGCATCGATTCTTCGGCGATCAGCTTTCTTCACAGTCCAACTCTCACATCCATACATGACCACGGGAAAAACCATTGCCTTGACTAGACGGACCTTGGTCGGCAAAGTAATGTCTCTGCTTTTTAATATACTATCAAGGTTGGTCATAACTTTCCTTCCAAGGAGCAAGCGTCTTTTAATTTCATGGCTGCAATCAGCATCTGCAGTGATTTTGGAGCCCAAAAATACAAAGTCTGACACTGTTTCCACTGTTTTTCCATCTATTTCCCATGAAGTGATGGGACCAGATGCCATGATCTTTGTTTTCTGAATGTTGAGCTTCAAGCCAACCTTTTCACTCTCCTCTTTCACTTTCATCAAGAGGCTTTTGAGTTCCTCTTCACTTTCTGCCATAAGGGTAGTGTCATCTGCATATCTGAGGTTATTGATATTTCTCCCAGCAATCTTGATTCCAGCTTGTGCTTCTTCCAGCCCAGCGTTCCTCATGATGTACTCTGCATATAAGTTAAATAAGCAAGGTGACAATATACAACCTTGACGCACTCCTTTTCCTATTTGGAACCAGTCTGTTGTTCCATGACCGGTTCTAACTGTTGCTTCCTGACCTGCATACAGGTTTCTCAAGAGGCAGGTCAGGTGGTCTGGGATTCCCATCTCTTTCAGAATGTTCCACAGTTTATTCTGATCAACACAGTCAAAGGCTTTGGCATAGTCAATGAAGCAGAAATAGATGTTTTTCTGAAACTCTCTTGCTTTCTCCATGATCCAGCGGATGTTGGCAATTTGATCTCTGGTGCCTCTGCCTTTTCTAAAACCTGCTTGAACATCTGGGAGTTCACGGTTTACATACTGCTGAAGCCTGGCTTGGAGAATTTTGAGCATGACTTTACTAGCGTGTGAGATGAGTGCAATTGTGCGGTAGTTTGAGCATTCTTTGGCATTGCCTTTCTTTGGGATTGGAATGAAGACTGACCTCTTCCAGTCCTGTGGCCACTGCTGAGTTTTCCAAATCTGCTGGCATATTGAGTGCAGCACTTTCACAGCATCATCTTTCAAGACTTGAAATAGCTCAACTGGAATTCCATCACCACCACTAGCTTTGTTCGTAGTGATGCTTTCTAAGGCCCACTTGACTTCACATTCCAAGATGTCTGGCTCTAGGTCAGTGATCACGTTATCGTTACTATCTTGGTCGTGAAGATCTTTTTTGTACAGTTCTTCTGTGTATTCCTGCCACCTCTTCTTAATATCTTCTGCTTCTGTTAGGTCCATACCATTTCTGTCCTTTATCGAGCCCATCTTTGCATGAAAAGTTCCCTTGGAATCTCTAATTTTCTTGAAGAGGTCTTTTGTTTTTCCTATTCTGTTGTTTTCCTCTATTTCTTTGCATTGATCACTGAGGAAGGCTTTCTTATCTCTCCTTGCTATTCTTTGGAACTCTGCATTCAGATGCTTATATCTTTCCTTTTCTCCTTTGCTTTTCGCCTCTCTTCTTTTTACAGCTATTTGTAAGGCCTCCTCAGACAGCCATTTCGCTCTTTTGCATTTCTTTTCCATGGGGATGGTCTTGGTCCCTGTCTCCTGTACAATGTCACGAACCTCCGTCCAGAGTTCATCAGGCACTCTATCAATCAGATCTAGTCCCTTAAATCTATTTCTCACTTCCACTGCATAATCATAAGGGATTTGATTGAGGTCATATCTGAATGGTCTAGTGGTTTTCCCTACTTTCTTCAATTTAAGTCTGAACTTCGCAATAAGGAGTTCATGATCTGAGCCACAGTCAGCTCCTGGTCTTGTTTTCGCTAACTGTATACAGCTACCCTTCCATTAAAAAATCAATAAGAGAAATAGCAGGTTGATGTATCACAATATTTTCTTGTGGTCTAACTGATATTGATGATAGAGAAGAGAAATAATATCAAGTTAGGGCACTTGTATCAGCAACTATCTGAATGGTAGAACACTTTAGTATGAATGGCACAGTTAAACTCCTGCAGTCTGAAAATACATTTGCTCCTCTAATTTCAGAACTGAAGTCAGAGTTATGATCACCAATATTACCCATTGCTTTAATATGCTTCTTCTTCTTATCTCGTAATAATAAAGATACTGTAGAGACATTTTTTATGATCAACTCTTCTTTTGATTGTTACTAAATGTGAGGATAACCTCGTTCAAAATATGATTATGATCGAACTGAAACTAAGGGAAGCATGAGAAAATGGTGGAGGAATAGGACAGGGTGACCACTTTCTCCCCCACAAAATCAGCAAAAGAACATTTGAACACTGAGTAAATCCCTTGAAACAACTTCTGAATACCGGGAGAGGACATCAGGCACCCAGAAAAGCGGCCCATAGACTTCGAAAAGAGGTAGGAAACAGCATAAAAGATAAAGAGATACAAAAGAGGGAGGAAGGGAGCTCCATCCCGGGAAGGGAGGCTTAAAAAAAAAAAAAAAAAGAGAGAAGTTTCCAAACACCTGGAAAAACAGGCGACTCTGTGGATAGGCTTGGAACCTCAGAGGGCCACATAACTGGGAGAAAAGAGACATAAATAATTAAAGCCCACAGACTAAGTGCTCAGAGGAAACTCTCAGTGGAGAAGTGGTGCAGATGTGTGCACCCCACCACTAGCAGGTGGGGGCTGGGCAGGGAGGCGTGATGGCAATGCTTAGAGAGACGACAGGGGTTGAACACCCCGAGGGCAAGCTGACTGCTCTAACAGGACCAAAGCAGACTGTGCAGCGAAAAGCCCCATTCTAAGACTCTTCCAGTCCTGCTCACAGAACAAAGGACTGAGCAAAGTAATCCGGCTGTGGGCGGCCCATCCCCAAGCTCCCACCAGGACAGGCATGGAGGGCAACCAGCGCTAGAAGGGGAAGCTGCGGCCCCAGAGTGGCTTCCCATACCAAGCTGCAGTCAGGCTTCCTTGCTAACCAAGACTTCTTGGATTTGGGCCAGTCTATATTTGCCTGAGAAAGTGCTCTGGTGGTACACACAGAAAACCAAGCAGCAGGGGTGGGGGAGGCGATAAGCCACAGCGACCACGCTCTCCAAAAGCCTGGTAACCTGAGCTGCTCAGACAGGGGAAGGCACAAAACACAGGCCCAGCCAAGTCTGCGCTTTTGTGGAGTACTCGCGGACCTGAACCTGAGTCGCTCAGACCTGGGAAGTGCATGCAACCCAGCGCCGGCCAGGGAGAGCACCTGGCAGACAACCTAGAGCCTGAGCAGCATAAACAGGAAAAACACACACGCTGCGAGCAGGCGCATTCCCACAGTAGTCGAGACACTGTGAGCACTCCCCACAGATGCCAGTGATATTTCTTAGCAGCGTTCCTCCCTCCCCACGGCAGGACCGAACAGGTGAGCCGGTGTCCAACACCACCCCCTGGTGTCAGGATGGGAATTAGACACTGAAGTGACCAGCAAACAGAAGAGATTTTACAATAGAAGGAACTGCCTTGGAGGTAACAGAGGGAGAAGTCTTGAGCCTACTGCAAGAATAAGACTGAAAACCAGAGGCAGAGGCTTAAGGCCAAATCCTGAGAACACCAGAGACCTCCTGTTCCAGGGAACATTAATTGATAGGTGCCCATCAAATGCCTCCATACATAAACTGAAACCAGGCACAACCGAAGGGTCAACAAGTTTAAGTGAAATAAATACCACACAAGTTCTTCAGCAACACAGGAAAATAGCCCTGAGCGTCAACATACAGGCTGCCCAAAGCCACCCCAAACCACTGACATCATAAACTCATTACTGGACTCTCCATTGCAATCCAGAGAGAAATCCAGCTCCACCCACTAGAACACTGACACAAGATTCCCAAACCAGGGAACCTTGATAAGTCACCCATCCAACCCCCCACACAACGAGGTAACTACATAATAAAGAGAACTCCACAAACTGCCAGAGGACGGAAATGCCACCCCAAGCACAGTAATATAAGCAAGATGAAGAGGTAGAGAAACACCCAGCAAGTAAAGGAACAGGATAAATGCCCACCAACACAAACAAAAGGGGAAGACATAGGGAACCTACCTGATAAAGAATTTCAAAATTTAATTGTGAAAATGATTCAAAATGTGGAAAGCAAAAAGGAGTTACAGATAAATAAAGTGGAGAAAAGGATTGAGAAGATGCAAGAAATGTTTAATAAGGAATTAGAGGGGAAAATAGAGTCAATATACAATGAACAATGCAATAGATGAGATCAGAAACACTTTCGAGGGAACAAGCAGTAGAATAATGGAGATAGAAGACAGGATAAGTGAGCTAGAAGATAGAATTGTACAAATAAATGAAACAGAGATGGAAAAAGAAAAACAAATTAAAAGAAATGAGGACAATATTAGAGACTTCTGGGAAAATGTTAAACGCCCCAACATTGGAATCATACGAGTCCCTGAAGAAGAAAACAAAATGAAAGACCATGAGAGAATACTTGAGGAAATAATAGTTGAAAATTTCACTAAAATGGAGAAGGAAATAATCACCCAATTCCAAGAAACACAGAGAGTTCCTAACAGGATAAACCTAAGGCGAAATAACCCAAGTCACATATTAATCAAATTAGCAAAGATCAAACACAAAGAAAAACTATTAAAAGCCGCAAGGGAAAAACAACAAATAACACACAAAGGGATCCCCACAGGGATAACAGCTGATCATTCAATGGAAACTCTTCAGGCCAGGAGCGAATGGCAAGACATATTAAAGTGATGAAAGAAAGTAACCTACAGCCCAGATGACTATACCCAGCAAGGATCTCATTCAAATATGAAGGAGAAATCAAAAACTTTACAGACAAGCAAAAGCTGAGAGATTTCAGCACCACCAAACCAGTTCTCCAACAAATATTAAACGATCTTCTCTAGACAGGAAACACAGAAAGGGTATATAAACTCAAACCGAAAACAATAAAGAAAAAGACAATGGGATCATACTTATCAATAATCACCTTAAACGTAAATGGGTTGAATGTCCCAACCAAAAGACAAAGGCTGGCTGAATGGACACAAAAACAAGACCCCCGTATATGTTCTCTACAAGAGACCCACTTCAAACTAGGGACACATACAGACTGAAAGTGAAGGGCTGGAAAAAGACATTCGACGCAAATAGAGACCAAAAGAAAGCAGGAGTAGCAGTACTCATATCAGATAAAATAGACTTTAAAACAAAGACTATGAAAAGAGACAAAGAAGGATAGTACATAATGATCAAAGGATCAATCCAAGATGAAGATATAACAATTATAAATATTTATGCACCCAACATAGGAGCAGCACAATATGTAAGAAAATTACTAACAAGTATGAAAGGGGAAATTAACAATAGCACAGTAATAGTGGGAGACTTTAATAGCCCACTCACACCTATGGATAAGTCAACTAAACAGAAAATTAACAATGAAACACAAACTTTAAATGATACAATAGACAAGTTAGTCCTAATAGATCTCTGTAGGACATTTCACCCCAAAACAATGAATTTCAACTTTTCCTCAAGGGCACACAGAACCTTTTCCAGGATAGATCACATCCTGGGCCATAAATATAGCCTTGGTACATTCAAGAAAATTGAAATCATTCCAAGTATCTTTTTTGACCACAATGCAGTAAGATTAGATCTCAATTACGGGAGAAAAACTGTTAAAAATGCCAACATATGGAGGCTGAACAACACGCTGCTGAATAATGAACAAATCATAGACGAAATCAAAAGAGAAATCAAAATATGCATAGAAATGAATGAAAATGTAAACACCGCAACCCTAAACCTCTGGGACACTGTAAAAGCAGTGTTAAGGGGAAAGTTCATAGCAATACAGGCACACGTCAAGAAACAAGAAAAAAGTCAACTAAATAACCTAACTCTACATCTAAAGAAACTAGAAAAGGAAGAAATGAGGAACCCCAGGGTTAGTAGAAAGAAAGAAATCGTAACAATTAGGGCAGATATAAATGCAAAAGAAACAAAAGGGACCATAGCAAAAATCAACAAAGCCAAAAGCTGGTTCTTCGAGAAGGTAAATAAATTGACAAAACACTAGCCAGACTCTTCAAGAAACAAAGGGAGAATGACCCAATCAATAAAATTAGAAATGACAATGGAGAGATCAAAACCGACAACACAGAAATACAAAGGAATATTAGAGAATACTATCAGCAATTCTATGGCAATGAAATGAATAACTTGGAAGAAATGGACAAATTCTTAGAATAGTAAAACCTTCCAAAACTGAACCAGGAAGAAATAGAAAATCTTAACAGACCCATCACAAGCATGGAATTAGAGGCTGCGATTAGAAATATTCCAGCAGACAAAAGCCCAGGTTCAGAAGGCTTCACAGCTAAATTCTACCAAAAATTTATTGAAGAGCTAACGCCTATTCTACTGAAACTCTTTCAGAAAATTTCTGAGGAAGAGAAACTTCCAAATGCATTCTATGAGGCCACCATCACCCTAATCCCAAAACCTGGTAAAGATCCCACAAAAAAGAAAACTACAGGCCAATATCACTGATGAACATGGATGCAAAAATCCTTAACAGATTTCTCGCAATCAGAATCCAACAACAAATTAAGTAGATCATACATTATGACAAAGTGGGCTTTATCCCAGGAATGCAAGGATTCTTCAATATCCACAAATCAATCAATGTAATACACCATGTTAACAAACTGAAAAATAAAAATCATATGATTATCTCAATAGATGCAGAGAAAACCTTAGACAAAATTCAACATCCATATGATAAAAACCCTCCAGAAAGTGGGAATGGAAGGGACATATCTCAACATAATAAAAGCTGTATATGACAAATACACAGCAAACATTATCCTCAATGGTGAGAAACTGAAAGCATTTCCCCTAAAATCAGGGACAAGACAAGGGTATCCACTGTCACCACTACTATTCAACATAGTTCTGGAAGTTTTGGTTACAGCAATCAGAGCAGAAAAAGACATAAAATGAATACAACTTGGAAAAGAAGAAGTAAAACTTTCAGTATTCTCTGATGACATGATTCTCTACACAAAAAACCCTAAAGACTCTACCAGAAAACTACTAGAGCTAACCAATGAATACAGTAAAGTTGCAGGATATAAAATCAAGACAAAAATCCTTTGCATTCCTATACACTAATAATGAGAAAATAGAAAGAGAAATTAAGGAAACTATTCCATTCACTGTTGCAATGAAAAGAATTAAATACTCAGCAATATGTCTACCTAAGGAACAAAAGACTTGTACATAAAAAACTATAAAATAATAGTGAAAGTAATCAAAGAGGACACTAATAAATGGAGAAATATATCGTTTTTGTGAATTGGAAGAATAAATATAGTAAAAATGAGTATACTACCCAAAGTAATTTATACATTCAATGCAATACCTTTCAAGCTCCCAACGATATTTTTCCCAAATCTAGAACAAATAATCTCATAATTTTTTGGAAATACAGAAAACCTTGAATAGCCAAAGCAATCTTGAGGAAGAAGAATGGAAGAGGGGGAATTAACCTGCCAGACTTCAGGCTCTACTAAAAAGCCACAGTCATCAAGACAGTATGGTACTGTCATAAAGACAGAAATATAGATCAATGGAACAAAATAGAAAGCACAGAAATAAATTCACGCACCTATGGACACCTTATCTTTGACAAAGGAGGCAAGAATATAAAATGGAGAAAAGACAGTCTCTTCAACAAGTGGTGCTCGGAAAATTAGTCAGCCACTTGTAAAAAATGAAAGTAGATCACTTCCTAACACCACACACAAAAATAAACTCAAAATGGATTAGAGATCTAAATGTAAGACCAGAAAGTGTAAAACTCCTAGAGGAGAACATAGGCAAAACACTCTCCGACATAAATCACATCAGGATCCTCCATGACCCACCTCCCAGAATACTGGAAATAAAAGAAAAAAAAAAAAAAAAAAGGGACCTAATTTAAATAAAAACTTTCTGCACCACAAAGGAAACTATAAGCAAGGTGAAAAGATAGTCTTCAGAATAGGAGAAATTAATAGCAAATGAAACAACTGACAAAGAATTAATCTCCAAAATATACAAGCAGCTCCTGAAGCTCAATTCCAGAAAAAAAAAAAATGACCAAATCAAAAAATGGGTCAAAGAACTAAACAGACATTTCTCCAAAGAAGACATAAAGATGGCTAACAAACACATGAAAAAATGCTCAACATCCCTCATAATCAGAGAAATGCAAATCATAGCCAAAATGATATACCATTTCACACCAGTCAGAATGGCTGCTATCCAAAAGTCTACATGCAATAAATGCTGGAGAGGGTGTGGAGAAAATGGAATCCTCTTACACTGTTGGTGGGAATGCAAACTAGTACAATCACTATGGAGAACAGTGTGGTGATACCTCAAAAAATGATCCAGCAATCGCAGTCCTGGGCATACACACTGAGGAAACCAGAATTGAAAGAAAGACATGTACTCCAATATTCATTGCAGCACTGTTTATAATAGCGAGGACATGGAAGCAACCTAGATGTCCATCTGCAGATGGATGGATAAGAAAGTTCTGGTATATATACAAAATGGAGTATTTTTCAGCCATCAAAAAAATGCATTTGAGTCAGCTCCAATTAGGTGGATGAAACTGGAGCCTATTATACATAGTGAAGTTAGCCTGAAAGAAAAACATCAATACAGCATACTAATGCATATATATGGAATTTAGAATAATGGTAGCCTTAATCCTGTATCAGTTCAGTTCAATTCAGTTGCTCAGTCGTGTCCGACTCTCTGCGACGCCATGAATCACAGCACGCCAAGCCTCCCTGTCTATCACCAACTACCGGAGTTCACTCAAACTCATGTCCACAGAGTCGTTGATGCCATCCAGCCATCTCATTCTCTGTCGTCCCCTTCTCCTCCTGCCCCGAAACTTTCCCAACATCAGAGTCTTTTCCAGTGAGTCAACTCATCGCATGAGGTGTCCAAAGTATTGCAGTTTCAGATTTAGCATCAGTCATTCCAATGAACACCCAGGATTGATCTTCTTTAGAATGAACTGGTGGGATCTCCTTGCAGTACAAGGGACTCTCATGAGTTGTCTCCAACACCACAGTTCAAAAGCATCAATTCTTCCGTGATCAGCTTTCTTCACAGTCCAACTGTCACATCCATACATGACCACGGGAAAAACCATAGCCTTGACTAGACGGACCTTGTTGGCAAAGTAATGTCTCTGCTTTTTAATATACTATCGAGGTTGGTCATAACTTTCCTTCCAAGGAGTAAGCGTCTTTAAATTTCATGGCTGCAATCAGCATCTGCAGTGATTTTGAAGCCCCCAAAAATAAAGTCTGACACTGTTTCCACTGTTTTTCCATCTATTTCCCACGAGACATCAAAAGAGACATAAGTGTGTAGAACAGTCTTTGGGACTCTGTGGGAGAGGGTGAAGGTGGGATGATTTGAGAGAATGGCATTGTAGCATGTACATTATCATATTTGAAATAAATCACCTGTCCAGGTTCGACGAATGACACATACTTTTGGAAAGAACAGAGATATGAATTGCTGGTGCACATGGATGACCTGGAGGGAGGACATGGGGAAGAGGAAGTTGGGCTGGGGGTTCAAGAGGGGGAACACATGTACACCAAGGGCAGATTTGTGTCAATGTATGGCAAAACCAACCAATATATTAATGTAAAGTAATTTGCCTCCAAGAAAAATAAATAAATAAAATGAAAAAAACAATAAATAAAATAAAAATAGAACTATATATATATTAAAAAAAAAAAAGAACTGAAACTAAAACCAAAGTGGGAAAAAATATTTCGTAACTCTTTCAACCAAGAAGATCAGAAAAATGAAGAAAAATGGATTCCTTTAT